>NC_084648.1:17158750-17886875 GCF_019802595.1 Syngnathoides biaculeatus | reverse complement strand
TGATTCAAATATATTACGATATATATTTCCTTTCACAAAACATAATTTCTCTTGCAAACATTAGAGTACAACCAAATAGGTTCGAAAATGTCGAGCATTGTGGACACTATTCAAGTATTCGCCACTAATGTTGAATTATTTTCAGCTCGATGGTGAAGTTTAGCAGAATTTTCTCCAGAATTCTCCTTTCTACCGACAACAGCACTTGAACTTCAATCTCCACTGTAAACTGCAGCTTTACAGATGCCGGCATGTCTGCTCTGCAAGCATTGTGATTTGTGGCAATGAGGTTAAGCGCAGCACATGGTGGTATCACATGTCATAATTCAAGTCATTTTACCCCCCCCCCCCCCCCCTTAGGTTTTGGCTGTTTTTTCATTGAAGCCGATGACTCAGCTGGCAATTCACTGGGCCACTTGTACAAATATTACAAAGAGAAAATACGCTAACATAAATCAGAAAAGCATCCCAACCAAACGTTGTTTTATCCTGAAAGGTCCACCTTAATGGCAGGAGGAGTGGGCGCAAGCGAAGGAGTCTCGGCAAACCCGTGGCTCATTAACGAGCCGGAAGAAACTCGGGGCTTGACGTTCGGAGAGATAAAACAACAACAGCAGCGAATCATTGAAGGTAAACCGGAGGATGCTTCATCTTTCTGCCATTTTGTAATCCGACAGCGAATTTCCAGATTTTCTCACGTCACGTTTGCACATCACTTTTGTTTCCGTCCATCCATTTTCTTTGCCGCTTATCCTCACGAGGGTCGCGGGGAGTGCTGGAGCCTATCCCGGCTGTCAACGGGCGGGAGGCGGGGTACACCCTGAACTGGTTGCCAATCGTGAGGATAAGCAGCAAAGAAAATGGACGGATGGATAACATTCTTTGCATAATGTAAGAGTGTGCAGTGGTTTGTGCATTCTCAGAGTTCACGGTAGACCAGCCATCCATTTTCCTAGCCGCTTATCCTCACAAGGGTCTCGGGGAATGCTGGAGCCTGGTTGCCAGCCTATCGCGGGACACATGGAGACAAACAGCCGCACTCACAATCACACCTAGGGGCAATTTAATTTGTTCTCCATTGTTTTACCTGGAAAAAAAACCCAGCCATGTTACAGCCATATATTCTTTATCCATCCATTTTCTTTGCCACTTATCCTCATGAGGGTTGCGGGGAGTGCTGGAGCCTATCCCAGCCGTCAACGGGCAGGAGGCGGGGTACACCCTGAACTGGTTGCCAGCCAATCGCAGGGCACATGGAGACAGATAACAGTCGCACTCACAATCACACCTTGGGGCAATTTAGAGTGTCCAATTAGTGCTGCATGTTTTTGGGATGTGGGAGGAAACCAGAGTGCCCGGAGAAAACCCACGCAGGCACGGGGGAGGACATGCAAACTCCACACAGGCGGGGCTGCCATCGAACCCGGGTCCTCAGAATTGTGAGGCCACACTTTTGTTTGTACCACTCAAATGCAAGCGTTAGTTGCCGTCCTACGCATATGGAACCACTGGTGTCATTGTAACATAAATACAGTAAAGTAAGCGACCGTAAAACATAGCGTGAAAAGGCGATCAATAGATGAAAATATTTGACATATGAGAAAGATCGGTTTGAGTGTATTGGCCATCGGTGTGTGTGCCAACACATGAAAGGTGCCTTTACTGCACCTCTGGAGGATATGCCATCAGCTCGCCTCTGTTTTCTCCCTTTTACCCAAATGGCTTGGACGTGAGTTGAGCGCCCAGATGTCAGCGCACCCGAATCCTCCATGTGACACTTCATTGCAATGTCTCCATCGTGGCTCTGGTTAGTTTCATTTTGGGATCACAAGATTCCTTTTACAACAGTTGAAACCCAAGCTCTGAGGGGTTTCCAGTCCCCCTGAAGGGTTTATGGTAGAGCTGGGTAATGGTTAGCGCCTCAAACCGTGCTCATAAAAAAAATCCTGTGATGGGATGTGTGTTAAGATGTAGGGGCCAAGTCTTTTCGATTCTTCCCAACCGTCTTTGTTTTCCACCCTTCTGTAGTTTGTAATCGTTTAAATTGAGGTTAGATGACTCATTCCCCAAGAAGTCCATTACATCGGGTATTTATTGGTCACCACGCCACCTGCTTTGCCTCTAATTTAAATCCCATTTTTTTCTTTGCGGTTTCAGTTCAAGATGCAGGTCTAGATGCACTAGCGGCAGTCATCAGCCGGCAGAAGGTCATGGGGCAGGAGATCGGCAACGAGCTGGACGAGCAGAACGGTAAGGTTGAATTGTCCTATTCTTAAAGGTCAAGTGTCACCGCTATATACGTTCTAAAATAGATATTGTAATAAAAAGTACATATGACATTATTCACTTCATTGTCTGTACAAAAAAATAAATATGAGCGGAGAAGTTGCGGAACTCTCATTCGACATCCAAGTGGTCGCCATATTGGCTGCATCTTCTGCCCGTGACGTCACACTGGGACATTCGCCGTTGAAAACACGCCGTGCCACCTACTGTGGGAGACGAACACGCCCCTTCAGACACGGAAGCTCTTTTTGAAGAAGAGAACATCTTATAACTGACGGAAGTGACCGGGGCAGTATTAGCCTATTGTTTCGAGCCATATTTAGATGATATGCGGATTACAGCCAAACCGCATGCGGCCAAACCACCTCCACGTCCGATCCTCCTCCGCGTGGCGGTTATAAAAACAACCCCGTCCGTGAACGACGAAGACACCTCGGACAAGCCGCCTCCCCGTCCGATCCACCTCCGCAGGGGGGAGATGAGCCACCCCAGCTCGGCGCCGCAATGAGCCACCCCGGCCGAGGCCGTGATCGCGGCGGACGAGGCACGGCTTTGGACGAGCCACCGCCGAAGCCGTGCTCGGCGCCGACCCCTGACTTAGGTGCGCGGATCTTTTGTTACATTCTGAGAGGATTACGCCCCCTACCCCCAAACTATTTTTTTTTTATTTAGTAGCTGTATACACACCTACCTGTCATTTGGAACCTACAAAGTTCTCATCCTTTGCACCCGTGCAATCCATTTTTCACGACGAACTGGGTCTCTTGGAAACTTTTGAAGGGTAAATCCATCCTCCCGAGTGTTCGAGCAATATCCAGCAATACAATGAGCCGGCATTTTGGCTAACACGAAGGAAACAACGAGCTACCTTCCAGCAGGTAAAACTAGTATAAACAAGACGAGACCGCTTGAGTGCGCTACTGCCCTGTATGTCACTTCCTGCTTCTTCTCGAAAACAAATCCCTCGAGAGGATTTTCATGGCAGGAGTTACAAAAAGCCATATACGTCGAAAAAATGGATGGGTCCATACCAGCTGTCGTTTTTTCATTAACATACAAAAAATCATGCATTTCATGACAGTGGACCTTTAAAACGCTAAACACATCTGTTCTACAATAGAGCTGTGGTCCTGTGTACTCATACTTAATATTTCACTGCTCCGTTTTGAGTTTTAGGAATAGTTGTCATTACAAATGAGTCGTGAAATGGATTCCTCAATGCGTCTGCCATTCTGTTTGGAACCAACATTAGGCAACCATTGAGCAATTGGCCTCCTAATTCATGGTTCTCTGAGGACGACATGTTTTGCAGACATAGATATAATAATCGATTCATCGACCATTAAGAGTTACTCAATTGTAGTAATTGAAGTAAATGGACTGCAATACTTGGCTGCAGCAGCACGGGTGATTCATGCCATTTCTTGATAGCATACGTTCAATACCAAAGACCTGAAATTGTAATCAAGAGGTCAGAAACCATCCTTTTTTTTTTTTTAATGCTTCTAATAATTGTGACTGATTAACATTTCCCTACGCTCGTGTACCCAGGATGTTCTCATTATGAGCGCTCATCATATCTCACTGTAGTGAGTCAAGAGCAGCTGTCAAACTATCTTGTAATATCTCATCCGAGCCCTCAAACAGGGACTGAATGACTTCCACGGGGAAACTTTCAAACTTCTCCTCTCGTTGGGAACGAATGGCAGATGTTTGGCACATTTTGTCCAACAGCGATGGGTGGAAGGGAGAGGGAGAGGGAGAGAAAGAGACAGAAAGAGAGAGATGATTGTTTTCAGTCAAGCTCTCCTCTTCAATCACTCCAACTTTGTGTCTTTTTGCTTCCTAATTTTTTTTCAAGCTTTATTTCAGTGTTTCCAATTATATAAATCAGAATGCTGGAAGGGGCTGATTTACTCCAATTCCGTCGCAAGAATGCGTGAAGGCTAATTATTTTGGCCACAGAAACAATGCCTTGTCGCAGTTCCGTGTAATGGAGGCCACGTTACCCTTGTATGTATATATGATGGCGGGCGAAAGTCATTATTTCTGTAAAGACCCCAAAAATGTGCCACCTGCAAGGATTATAATTACCGCTACTCCCATGAGTGAATGCCCAAACATTGAACATTTGAAAGCAATGCCCATTTCTCCGTTTGCCAATTATATCATATATATATCACGTGAAAATGGGCATTGTCAAAATCCAATTTAATTGAAGAGAAATATAATGCATTCGAGCACAATACCAGGACGAGCTGATCTTGATATTTGGCACGTCCGACGTTCGTTCTTCCATAATGACTGCGCTGCGAGTGCTGTGTTTTTCTATAAATAGATGAAGCTCCTCGTCTAACCCGTGACCAAAGTGCAATGAACGTTGCAGTCATTTCCTTTTGGAGAAAAATTTCCATCCCTGTTCCAAACGGAAGATAACCCAAATGGAGAGGTTGAGTGGTGAACCGAGAACCCCCTCGACCTCAGAAATAATTACATTTCAGATTCTACATTTTGTTGACCTCTTGTTTGATTCACAAACATTATAGTAAAAAAAACCCGTCTTGTTTGGTTATTGATATTCAAGAAAGTTCTGGTGCCAAACACCAGAAACCTTTCATATCCAAAGCAAGTATTGCTGAAAATATAAGCAAATATGCTTTCTCTCTGAGAAAGTTCAAGTGTAGTTATCTTTCAATTTATACGAAATATTTGGGTGAGGCAAAAGCCCCAAATGATGACATCAGTTGTTCTTTCAGCGTGAGTTGACGTCCATCACCACTTTCAAACCAATGTAATTTGGTCTTATGGAGTTAACCCTGCATAAAACATTTACAGGAATGAATCAGACAATTTATTATTGCAATCTGGGATGATTTCCACAGTAAATGTACTTTTTTCAAGGCACATTATCAAGTCACAACTTCCAAGTGATAGGCTGTGCATTCACATGGAAATATTACACAACACGCCACATTATTACCTACTTGTACACTGCGACAGTCCTGTTTCTCTCCATCCATCCATCCATCCATCATCCATCCATCCATCCATCCATCCATCCATCCATCCATCCATCCATCCATCCATCAATCCATCCATCCATTTTCTACCGCTTTTCCGGATCAGGGTCGTAGGGGAAGTAGCTTCAGCAGGGATACTCAGACTTCCCTTTCTCCAGCCACTTCTTCCACCTTCTCCGGAGGGATCCTGAGGCGTTCCCAGGCCAGCCGAAAGACATAGTCTCTCCAGCGTGTCCTGGGTTGTCCCCTGGGTCTCTTTCCGGTGGGACATGCCCGGAACACCCCACCAGGGAGGTGTTTGGGAGGCATCCAGATCAGATGCCTCAGCCACCTCATCTGGCTCCTCTCAATGCGGAGGAGTAGCGGTTTGACACTGAGCCGCTCCCGGATGACCGAGCTGCTCACCCTATCTCTAAGGGAGAGCCCGGACACCCTGCGGAGGAAACTCATTTCGGCCGCTTGTATCCGGGATCTTGTTCTTTCGGTCACGACCCACAGCTCGTGCCAATAGGTGAGGGTAGGAACATAGATCGACTGGTAAATTGAGAGCTTCGCCTTTCGACTTAGCTCCCACTTTACCACAACGCACCGATACAAATTCCACATCACTGCAGATGCTGCACCGAACCATTCTTCACTTACTTGTGAACAAGACCCCAAGATACTTGAACTCCTCCACTTGGGACAGGCTCTCATCCCCGACCCGGAGAGGGCACGCCACCCTTTTCCGACTGAGGACCATGGTCTCAGATTTGGAGCTGCTTATTCTCATCCCAGCCGCTTCACACTCGACTGTGAACCGCTCCAGTAAGAGTTGGCTTGATGGTGCCAACAGAACCACATCATTTGAAAAGACCAGCGATGCGATGCCGAGGCCACCAAACTGGACACACTCTACGCCTCAGCTTCACCAAGCGATTCGGTCCATAAAATCTGGTGACAAAGGGTAGCATTGGCGGAGTCCAACTCTCATTGGAAACGAGTCCAACTTATTGCGGGCAACGTAGACCAAACTCTTGACAACGGTCGTACGGGGACCGAACAGTTTCATGAATGTGACATACAGACTTTCGTTGTTTTGACTCGTACTACGCTTATTTCTAAAATAGCAACTTTGAAGTCAGCTTTCATAAGTCTCAGCAACACTGGGATTAATGGTTGGACGTTTTCCACATAGTCAACAAAAAGTACATACGTTAGTCCTAAATCTTAACCAAATTACTACTTAATAATTTGGTCTCTGTGTTTTGGTTCTACATCATCTGAGGATCCATCATCCAAGTTGAGAAGCGGGACGAGGCAGAAATTTCTCCAAAAGAAAATAGTTGCCTTCTTCTTTTGAAACAGTCCAGTGAATAAACGAACCGCAGTGATGATGGCACTCGACGGAAAGCCGATGTGGTTTTAGAGTTGAAGCTTGATTTACTATTTGTTTGAGTCACAAGGCAAGCCGTAGTGACTCGTGTTTTCCGGACGCCGTCAGTGTTGTCAAAAAAAACAAAAAAACAAACCTTGACTTCACTTGTGAATTATTGAAAACATAAAATGTGTGACGGGATAATGTTGGACACCCGTGCTGTGATGTTCTTCGGTCTCGTTCCTTGCAAGTGAAAGCCAACTATAAGCTTGTGCAGTGCCTCTTAAAATAAATCTTCTGTAGTCAATTTTAATTGCCTAAATGATCATGTGGAGTATTACTGTAAGTCTGGTTTCATGTATTTACTTTATAGTGGGTTAACTGAAACTGGCAGACTCGGTTTTCAGAAACCTGGTCCTTTCAAGCTTAGTTGGATTGACGAGTAGAAATCTGTTGCGAGAGAACACAGCCGTAAGAGTAGTTACGAGATGCGTTGACTTACCAGCAGACTTTGTATTCCAACCAGAGTCCAATCAATCATGAGTCCTGATATCTTTATTTATCTGTCCATCAGTACCGGCATCCATCTCTGTCTGAGGTCCGTCGGTGTCGACGAGTTCTGACAATAGCAAAAAGCTCTTGGGTTGACGTGTGCCGTTTGTGTTCACGGGCCAAGCGAGGAAATTAACATTTCTGGACTCGGAAGAACAACATCTGAAAACATTTCATCAATCACATCTTGTATTTCTCTTTAGGGGACCAAATCCCTCCGCCCCCACTCCACTCCAACCCCCCGTTTTTTGGTCGCTTGATTAGTGTGAATTTAAGCGGTGTTCTTGACGCTTTTGAAATACAACCTTTCGGACTCTCGGATGCATGTCAGGGTGAGTTTTTGAGGGGATGAAGACATTATCGTGGAGGTTGTCCAGCTGTAAAGATTCTTATAGTCATGTTCTTGTTCAGTGACTGAGATATATATATATATATATATATATATATACACACACACGAATATGAATGTTTCCTTATGCGTAATACTGCCTGAGTGGCTCAGATCCAACAAGCCTGATACATCACACAGTTGCACCTTCTTTGAAAAATGTTTTTCAGTACCACATGGTTAAAGTAATCATAAAAATACCTGTACATCATTAACATGATCAAGTTAATTAAAAGGTAATGTGACCTGACTAATTAAGGATCTAAATGGATAATCAAGTCTACTTTTTCCTGTCCTATCCTGTCCTGTCCTATCCTATCCTGTCCTGTCCTGTCCTGTCCTGTCCTATCCTATCCTATCCTATCCTATCCTATCTTGTCCTATCCTATCCTGTCCTATCCTATCCGTAAATTGGTCAAACATTTGATTGTGGTTCATGGTTTTGATAGGTATTCATCCATCCGGAACCGGTACATTTTGCTCCTGTGTTGTGTTAGCTTTGCAGATACAATTTGTGAAAAGTGAACTGAAGTGTGATTGCATTTAACGACACAATCAGAAAGAACAAAATCGTTTTATTCAACCCTTGATCTCATTGCATCAGTATTTGATATTTCATCTGGTATTTCCATATACTGTAGGTAACGTCTTGAGCTTCAAGTAGCGCGTGCAGGAGTTTGAGCAGATGCATTGTTTTGACCTAGCAATACAAATAATTTATTTTTTTGCCACAATGCAGTTTCTGAATGCTAAATCCTGATTTCACCGGGCCCCAACAAGTAATCCATCCATCCATTTCCTTTAGCCGCTTATCCTCACAAGGGTTGGTGGGGAGTGCTGGAGCCTATCCTGGATATCTGACTGGAACATAGCCACGGAGATTTTCTATCGCACAGAAGGCCACTATAACGTATGATGAAAAAAAAAAAAAAAAAAAAAAGGTGCGTTCCATCCTGCGCAGCTCCTCTGCAAAGGCGGAATCACATCCAGATGTCCGCCAAGAGTTGTGTGGGTGAGGCCGTTTCCCATCCATCCAGCTTATGCAGCCACCACGCTTGGCACTCCAAAGCTTTTTCACAAACTGTCAACTTGGCATTGAAAAAAATTAAATCCCTCATAAAAGAAAAAGATAAAACATATGAAGGGTGGGAGAATTTCACCGTTTTTTTTTTTTCTTTTGCCAAAAGCCAAGAGGATTAAACAGCACTGGAGACAAACACCGTGTGTGTTCCTGGATGGTTTGAGCTGTAAGCGCCATGTGTTTGACTAATGTCTTTCATACCGTTTTAGTGGACAATAAGGAGCATTTAAACTCATTTTATGGGCTTTACGGGAACGGTAATAGCGAGACTAAAATATATTGCTGTCTCACATATTCACTTATTGATCTTAAATGTATTCATCATTTTTCACACCCGTGCAATTGTCTTGCTCTGTGCCTTACTATCGTTGAAATCATTAACAGCTTCGATTTGAATCGCTGCTACTGATTCTTTTCTATTTCATTGGATTTTGGAGAATAGTATAATATAGTACAAGTATATTTGGGAGTATGTAGTTTTACAAACTGTCCACGACTACTGAACCGTTGAGAAGAGACGTATTCTATCTCCGTTACTAAATGTATTCTCTCGGGAAATTACGATATGAGCCAATAAGTTCAATTCCTGCACAGGTGTGCTGTCACTAGCCAATCGCAGGGCACAAAGAGACAAACAATCCATTCACGTTCACACCCGAGGACCATTTAGAGTCAGCCAAAAGAAAAGAAAAATGTATTTGTGTCGTGCATTTCACAAGGTAACTACGTCACTGCGCTTTACATGATTAAAAGCAAATACAGAAGTAAAGACATTCGAAAAAGTACAATTAAAACAGCGTTTAGTGCGAGAAATATCACTGAAAATGGGGGCACGGTGGGGCAGCTGGAAAGCCTTGGCCTCGCAGTTCTGAGGACCCGGGTTCAATCCCAGCCCTCCCTGTGTGGAGTTTGCATGTTCTCCCCGTGCCTGTGTGGGTTTCCTCCGGGCACTCCGGTTTCTTCCCACATCCCAAAAACATGCAACATTGGCAACCGGTTCAGGGTGTACCCCGCCTCCTGCCCGTTGAGAGCTGAGATAGACTCCAGCACTCCCGCGTCCCTCGTGAGGATAAGCGGCTCAGAAAATGGATGGATGGATTGATGGATATCACTGAAAAGTGGAAGTACTGTAAAATGCATGAGGAAAAAAAAGTTTTTTTCATACTGGATTTGAAAACACAAAAGTTGAAATGTTCTAACGACAGGACAAACAAGCA
The DNA here is from genome assembly GCF_019802595.1 of Syngnathoides biaculeatus. Lineage (NCBI taxonomy): Eukaryota > Metazoa > Chordata > Actinopteri > Syngnathiformes > Syngnathidae > Syngnathoides > Syngnathoides biaculeatus. Next base: position 17,876,974 of record NC_084648.1, on the reverse strand, counting down.
GCTGGTTTTCCAGGCTACGGAATTCTCGTGAGAACGGGCCCATTTATGTGCCCCACGCTATACTCATTTGTAACCGAAGTTCACTTCAGAAACGCATATCAAAACCAGAACCTGACTTGAATCAATGACAAAAAATAAAAAGCTCACTTTCACTTTGTAGTATTGATTGTAGCTCAGCCTACTCTGGTCAAATCATTTTGTCCCACATTCAAAGCTTTCATTCGGTTCTTCCCATCACATAAAACGATTGATTTTCCATTCCGAAAAGCCTTTTATGAGACTTGTGCGCTTATATTACCTCTTAAAAATATGCCTGTAAAGGAAGGGATGAGAGCTTTTCTTTTGACCGTTGTAATCAGTGTAAAAATGAACTCGCAACGCAGCCAAATGTTGATGTCCTGAATCTGAGACGTCACGTAAATGGGAAAACTCAGTCGTTGTATAAATAGATCATCAGGAATAAAGTGTTATTGGGTCAAAACTGCACCGTTTTACAGTCAACAGGTGCGACATAACTGCAATTATTCCAATAGATTTGCTCAGGTGGAAATGTTTTTTTTTTTTCTTTTCAAAATAGCTTTAGTATCTTTATTACATTGTCTAGACTCTAGACCAGGGATTCCCAAACTTTTTTTACCCCCAGATCTACTTTTCAAGCAGCTAGCCTCTCGCGAGCCACCGACGACGGGGGTGGACGGGGTGATGTGCTTTCATCCTGGATCAGGCTGTGCCAAGGTGGAATTTTAAAATAACACACCATCTCATCCTGCACTTTCTATTTTGGTTTCAGACCAGACCCTTCCCACTCAGAAAAGAGAAAATCTCATCCGGTTTAACCACTTTTTCTTCGATTATTCACATACTCCTACAGTCACTGCATCTTAAAACAACAGCATTTCTTTTTTTAACTTTCTCCATTAATATCGAAAGTAAACATAAGCGGCATGTCTAGCTCGTCTTTGCTCTACGTTGCCCAGACTGCGTTGCTAACTAAAGCAGCGGCGGTGGACGCTGTCATGATAAAACACATTTGTAATTATGAGTGTACGTCTTTAAGAGCGGGGGGTGGAGTGGGGTCCAATCTCAAAAATAATCATTGAGACAGTTGCCTGTAATTTTGCACTACCAATGTGTCAAAATCACAATTTTTAGAGGTTTCTTGATGAACCTTAAAACAATGTTTAATAAGTTATGTTTTAATCAAAATTTGTTGGAATTAACAGATGTAAATCCAGTTTGTATGAATCAGGCAATTTTTTTTTTTTTTAAAACAAACAAAAGAATCTCCATGCAACAAAGTAGTGCATTTGATGCGGGCAGTTAGTGTTAATCAATCTTATACATTGAACTTTTTCTAGGGTGTTTGTCTCAAATGTTGTAATTGTGTTATAACAAACATATTGCGCATAGACATAACATGCTGAGGCCATTGTCTGCATGTCGCAAAGGGATTTGTCTGAAGTGGGTACTTAGGCGATCCAAATCAGCGAACCTTCAAAGTGACGCGTCTTTTGTTCCAGCAGACGCTGCGACGAGACTTGAATCACAGCACACACGTGTTACAATGTGTCACGCTTTGAAAGGCGCAAAGGCGGGTGACGCTTTCATTCACCATCTGATAACTTTACACGCGTGCAATCTGATATGCGAGACACCACCAAGGTTATCTATCTGTTGGATATTGTCCTTTACATTCGGTGACTCGACTGCGCAGGGAATCTTTTGAGTCAAACAGCAAATATAAAGTCATCCAGCAAGTTTACATGTCAACTCATTAACTTGCCACAAATTTTCCTCGTCTTTTTGTAATGACAAAATAACTCGATTGCATTTTCAAAATCAAGGACCATCTGTTCTCCAGATTCAGTTCGCTGATGTTTCCTACGGTGGGAACCAAAGGTCCCAGAAACACATCAATCATGGTCCCGCTTGGGTTTGATGGCTTTAAGGTGTCCTGAAAAGTGGAACAATTCAATAGAAATTTACAGGCGTTTAGAAACTGTCAAGTGTGAACTTTTTGGGGCTCATTGGCTCACTATAGCATTGGATTATGAGTTACTACAATTAAAAGTAATGTTTAAAAAAAACAGTCTATTAATTGATATTTAGTGCAGGGCCATTTTGACTGTGAAAAAACAAAAAAAGATTTAATCGTCTCACCATGTTTACATAATCAATTTATGTTCCAGAATCAGAAATCAATGGTAACGTGTTTTTCAACTGTTCATGTTTGGTGATGTCAGAAGAATTTAAGGTGGTGATGGGACTGCATCAGGGTTCCGCGCTGAGCCCCTTCCTGTTTGCGGTAGTAATGGATAGGCTGGCAGACGAGGTTGGACTGGAATCCCCTTGGACCATGATCTTTGCAGATGATATTGTGATCTGCAGTGAAAGCGGGGAGCATGCAGAGGAACAATTAGAAAGATGGAGACATGCACTGGAAAGGAGAGGAATGAAGGTTAGCTGAAGTAAAACAGAATATATGTGCGTGAATGAGAAAGGTGGAGGGGGAAGAGTGAAGCTCCAGGGAGAAGAGATAGCGAGGGTGGACGACTTCAAATACTTGGGGTCAACAATACAGAGCAATAGTGAGTGTGGTAAGGAAGTGAAGAAACGGGTCCAATTGGGGTGGAACAGTTGGCGGAAGGTGTCTGGTGTTCTATGTGACAGAAGAGTCTCGGCGAGGATGAAGGGAAAACTTTATAAAACAGTGGTGAGGCCGGCCATGATGTACGGATTAGAGACGGTGGCACTGAATTTTAAATAATTTATGATATATGACAATGAGAAATTTTTGGTACAGATTTTTTTTACAAGAATCACGGAAATGGAAACTTTAGATTTGACAGATTTGCCTTCGCGGGCCACATAAAATCATGCGGCGGGCCGGATCTGCCCCCCCGGGCCTGGAGTTTGACACCTGTGCTTTAGTCGATCAAGAAAATTGATTGCAAAGTTTATCCCTTCTTACTATACTGGATTTGTATTTGCAATATTTCCTGCTTTGCTCTTCCTTGGGTGAAGCTCATATTTGAAGCGTGGTGGTCTCATGACATCATGCTTTTTTTTTCAGTCCCCTGCACTTCACCTCGCTGTCCACAAGCAAATGTTACGGGACTGTTTCCACTCTGGATGGGAAGTTGTTTCAGCCGTGCTGTTGGCTAAACATTTATTCTGGCCCTTGGCGGCTTGAGCGCAATTATCCCCAAATACTCACAGAGATTTTCTGCAATTATATGCACCTCATGTGCCACCCTGGAATTTCAAATGCTCCCTACTTGCTTTTTTTTTTTTTTTTTTTAAACTAAATTTATAATCCAGTTCAAATGTAGGTCACGGGCAAAAATGCTGTAAAACATGCTGATTCATAATCTGTATATTCACTCATAATAATGTGCATGAATTAACGTGCATCGGATGGAAAGAGTTTTAATACCCAAAGAATTCATTTTTCTAGTAGTCTCGAGGTTGCATTTATTATAGCGATTGATTGTCTTCCATATTCCTGTTTCAGATTTTATCGAACCCCCTTCTCGAGTTTTTTTTTCCTTTTGAAGACATTTGACTTTCAAATATTGATGCGAATCAAGCAATTATTGCCAGGTCCACTTGGAAGGTCTCCATTTTTCAGTCCAATTTTTTTTTGGTGTATTTATTAACAATTAATAAACCGTTTGATTTAAGATTAGTTGACAAGTTTTCAAGTTTAGTCATGCACCATAACAACATGGCGGTCCACTACTGAAAAAATGAAATCGAGCAAACATGTCTGCCAGAATGCCGAATGAGCCGATGAATTCAATCTTGTACATTTTTGAGTTACGCAAATTATTGGTCGCACTAATGTTGGAAAAAGTTTGAAAATGATTTACCTTTGTCTTTATTTTTATGTCACAATCTCTGTTCATCTATCTATGCTCATAGTAAGTTAATTTGTGTATTTTTTTTTTATTTTAAATCTGACCAAATGTAATTTCTGAAATTGTAATTGTAATTAAGGTCACTGTTTAAAATGACTACATGTGCCAAACATTTTGCCGTAATAACTCCATATTCAAACCGATAGCATTCTGTGGCTCCCCAAATGTGCTGTTGATAGCCAGTCCAAACATTTTTTTTAACTTCTTTCTCAATAAATCACCTTCTCCTGGGTGTGGTCCCAAATGAAGTGCACTTGTATTGATGAAGTGCAAAAGGCAGCTGCTGTTGGCAGTATTGCCAGTGACACGGTGGTCCGCCCCCGCCCGCACCGCGGCTGCCACCCTCACGCTCGTCACGCTTACATTGTTTGGTGGCATCTGGCTACATGGGAGGGGGGGGGGGGGGACGATTGCTAGTGATCGCTCCTTGCCATAATTGTAGTAACTTTTAAAATTGTCGCACCGTTGCTGTTATTCTTCCAAAATCAGAGCAAATCGCGTATTTATTTGTCTGTCTATAAAAAAGCATATCTACTTTTCAACTGCGGATCTCTTTCGTTGCTGATGAATATTTGTGGATTTAATTTGGATCTTCTGATTTTTGTTTTGTTTTTCACTCTGTTTGTACAGCACTTGGCATCTCAATCCTGGACTGAAAATGGCATCTCATTTTCTTTGATTCTTTAATTTAACTTTTACGTGCGAATTTAAAGGTCCACTGTCATGAAATGCATGATTTTTAGTATGTTATTAATGAAAAAAAACCGCAGCTGGTATTGACCCATCCATTTTTTCACCACAAAACATGGCTTTTTGTAACTCCCGCCATGAAAATCCTCTCGAGCGATTTGTTTTTCGACAAGAAGCAGGAAGTGACCTACAGGGCAGTAGCGCACACAGGCGGTCTCATGTGTTTATACTGGTTTTACCTGCTGGAAGGTAGCTCGTTGTTCCTTCGTGTTAGCCAACATGCCGGCTCGTGGTATTGCTGGATATTGCTTGAACACTCGGGAGGATGGACCCGCTCTTCATATTTTTCCAAAAGACCCTTTTCGTCGTGAAAAATAGATTGCACAGGTGCTTTCTGGGTTCCAAATGACCGGTAGGTGTCTATACAGCTACTAAAAAAAAAAAAAAAAAAAAAATGTTGGGGGGGGGGGGCGTAATCCATAATCGGCGGACGCGGCGCCGCGTGGTTTGGCCGCATGCGGTTTGGCCATGATCCGCATATCATCTAAATATGACTGGAAACAATAGGGTAATATTGCCCCGGTCACTTCACTCGGTTGTGAGATGTTCTCTTCTTCGTGTCAGAAGGGGCGTGTTGGTCTCCCATAGTAGGTGGCACAGCGTGTTTTGTGTTTTCAATGGCGAATGTCCCAGTGTGACGTCACGGACAGAAGATGCAGCCAAAATGACGACCACTTGGATGTCGAATGAGACTTCCGCAACTCTGCTTTTTTCGTATAGACATTGAAGTGAATATTTTTATATGTATTTTTCATTACAATATCGATTTCAGAATGTTTACAGGCGTGACACTTGGGCTTTCAAGTCATTCAAAAGACAGCAGTAGGAGTTGTTTTGCCAAATAACTTTATATTTAGATTCAGTCGAAATGGATCACGGCCGGTCCGTGCGTTTCTAGTTTTTGTTCAGTCCACAAAGAGGTTTCTGTTTCTCACATTTCCTGAAGGAATACATGTTATTTTTTTCTTGAAAGATTTGGTGGTGTTCAGGTCAAGTGATGCTCTTAAAAAGGCCCAGATTTCTTCCCTTTAGTAATTACACTCAATGAATCTGTCATATATAGCCTTGCTTCATTTAATGGGCGATGTGTTTAGTTGAATGAATGATAAGAAAAAGCACACAAATGCATACTTTAACGGGAGAAGAACCTCTCACATAGTTTGGTAGCCGCTATTTTCATACGTCAAATGCTCCTTCTTTTTGAAGTCCAAACCCAGCAGTCTATATAACGAAGCGATGCGAACATTTCATGATTTTTTTTTTGGGGGGGGGGGCTCTCCTTTGAAGTGTCTTGTGAGTCAAAGAGAGCTTCACCTTTCTCAAAGTCATCCATCAGTGAACTCTTCGTTGTGTTGTCATGTGCATTGGCGGATCGTTTGGCAAAACCGAGGTGAAGGGCCTCACGGACAAACAGCCGGTTTTAGTTACGGACCGGCACAAAACCAGGTAAAGGGAAGAAGAATCTCCAGCAATATGCAAGTCAGGACAACCTATGTTGCTAAATTTTTCAAAAGATTTACTTCTAAACTAACATTGTTTTAGCCTCCCGCTCAGGGGTCGTTAAGTTCAGTACGTCCATGCCGAGATTGACGGTCGGCGGTGTGATTGTATTGCATCATAACACCAATAAACATTTGTCACTTTGCTAACGACCCCCCCAGAGGAACAAATTCAGTGACGCTTTAAAAGACCTCCCCAAAACCTGCGGAGCTGTCAGTGCGGCAGGGGGTTGATGTCCAACAGTGAGACTAATCTCGCGACGTGTCCAATAGGGCCAGATGTTGGAGGGGCTGAAGTTTTTTTTTTTGTTTTTTTTTTTTTGTGACGACGTGAAACATAGCAGCGCATTTGCACGCACGTGGTTAGAAAGACAGACGCAAAGACAAACTGCACGGGGCTGAATTCAATTACGGCACGCATGTACGTCATTTTCCCTTCCTCAGCAACTGATCAGAGTGAACGGATTTCATGGTTTCATCTGCTCTGGTTAAGGGTCGATACGGCGTCTCTGAAGTCTGTGACCGGGGTGGCAGAATTCAAGGAATTTGGGCGTGGAACTAAAACCAGAAAAAGTAGATTGCATGGAATTTTGTTTTTTGTTTTAAAAAAAACAACAATTGTGCAAATTATTTTTTCACAACAATTAAATCCACTTTAAGCCTTTCCGGGCACGGGTTGCAAATTTGCAAGAGGTTTAATGTGATTGAAAATTTTAAGTGTATCATTTTCTGAAAGTATCATATTTTTCTCTCTGCAAAATTTTAATTGATCCAGAGAGGGTTAATGTCTACCTTCAGCTGGAAAGCGTTGGCCTCACAATTCTGTGGTACCGGGTTCGATCCTGGCACCGCCTGTGTGGAGTTTGCATGTTCTCCACGTGCCTGCGTGGGTTTTCTCGGGGCATCCCAAAAACACGCAACATTAATTGGACACGCTAAATTGCCCCAAGGTGTGACTGTGAGTGCGGCTGTTTGTCTCGATGTGCCCTGCGACTGGCTGACAACCAGTTTAGGGTGTACCCCGCCTCCTGCCCGTTGACAGCTGGGATAGGCTCCAGCACTCCTGCTACCCTCGTGAGGATGAGCGGCTAAGAAAACGGATGGATGGATGGATGTTTTGCTTGAACTGTGTGAATGCACAAACCACTGCACACTCTGCTGTTATGCTAAGAATGTTATTTACCCAAAAAAAATCTGTTGTCTCTGTGACTTTCAATTGCCGTTCCTCAGAGACCCCCTGTGGGTGTAAACAAAAACAAGCAGAGTGCTGACAACAAACAATGAATATTCTTCCAACACTGTCATGTCTTGTAAATTCCAGTACCTCCGTATGTACAACTTTGCATTCTAAACATTCACCCAATCATCCAGGGTCAGCTGGCAGGTGGCTTTAGAGTAGAATGAGGGAGGGGGGGGGGGTCACAACACACTCCTCAAACTCAACATTAACATGAGCGTTAATGCCAATTTCAGACTTATAAAGGATGCATGATTTCAGACAGTAAAAGATTAAGATTATGGAAATTTGGTATTCACAATGTGTTGGGTGTATTAATAACAAGGACGCAGAGTTTTTTTTTTCAATAGTGAAAACACCAGTTTATGAGGGACAAACACAACTTCAAGGAGACCAGATTATTATTATTTTTTTGTTAGGACACAAATTCACCCCCCATAAAACCCACATATGGAAATATTGGATGTTCAAAAGCTCCACAGATCAATACGGTTCGTCACAAGTGAGCATTTCGAGAAAGGACTTTCTGATCATAAATTCAAGGTCCTTTCTGGAATTTGGAACTCAAGCAAATGAAAGGTACACCAATATCAATAAATTACAGTTTATTACTATAAAGCTATGAGGTGAAATTCTGGGTCTAAAGCGGTTAAAGAAGCAAGATTTTAACGCCGTTGCACTGTAAAGAAACTGATGTCAGACAGCCTCTATATTGACTTATTTGTGATGGATAACGCCAAATGTCATTGGTTTTGGAAATTACAATAAATTACAAATCATAACGAAGTGGTAATTGTACCTCTCGAGCAGAAATGTTGGTAATGAAGCGTTGGTTCCAAGTCTTTTCATCTGGGGATGGCGCACTCAGCTTTCAACTGGTGAGGATGGTGACGGTGCGCGTTCGAAGCCCACCGGTGGCTGGACTTTGTCGGACATCGCCTTTACATACGTTCACCCATGTTTTATCTCGGGATCTGTCCAAATCCTCCTTTTTCATTTTTTGTTGAGGTGGATTGTCTGCGATTATTTCAGCAAAGCTCCTGAAGCCCACGGAGACAAGTGAGCGCAGGGGTGTGCCTGCATTGTCACCTTGCCGGTCACACTTTATCTTTGATAGGTTGTTCTTCCTTCCATTTTGGTTTCTTAACCACAAAACTTCCCTTTAAGACATTTGTGAGGTTTCCAGTTATGTCTTTTTAATCGAACCCACTCAGTGAGCTGGCGTGTGTGACATCATAATCTCGTTACACGGAGGCATGGATGTATCCGTTGAGGTTCTAATTAATCCTATTCTTTTGCTTACATCACATTTGTTCGTTGCTTCATGTATATGCTTGTCCAAAATCTTTTTTTTTTTTTTTTTAAAAAAGCAGCGATATTTACGCTGTTGCTAACGGTGGGTGTATGTACATTCGCAAGCCAGCTCTCAAACGCTGTGTGGCTTTGGAGGGTTTATCCAGTGTAATAGCATTTAAAATAAATAAACCTCGCATGAAACAGGGCCCGCTTTGTGGTCCGCCGGATCCGGGCCCGGGCCAATAACTGTCATACATGGAAATAAAGGTTACAGGAGGAAATTGAGAATTATGTTTTTGCAAACCCGACTTGCCAACAAGTGCTGCAGTGAAGGTGGTTGGAGCTCTCGTTAAAGGTCTTGTTTCTCTAACCTCAGCGTCTTGGCGTGCCTTTGAATCCCCCAGTGAGTTTAGATGTCATTGCGTAGCCAAAATCGAGAAGTGAGTAGGCTAAAAATCGTTTGACTAATTGCGGTGGCGTGCGGCACAAATGTATCGGTGCCTATGTTGGGGCACGCCAGTGTGACGGTCTGAGCGCTTCCGGTGCTGAAAAGTCTCCTTGTGATGAACCCTCTCCGGGCAGGGGTTGCAAATTTTGCAACAGGTTTAATATAATCGAAAATTTTGAGTCCATTTGAGTCATTTTCTGAACGCATCAGATTTTTTTTCTCTGCAAAATTTTTATTTGGTCCGGAGAGAGTTAATGCGCATGCACGTATATTTTGTAAACGTCAGTCTGAAACATCCCCATCCAAGCTTCGACATGTGCCATTTGACAACTTGTCGCCGAGCGTTCACGTTCGCGATGGACGTCTCAGAAAGACGAACACAGCGAACGTGCACATATATCTTTTTATCAACTTTTGTTTTAAGGTTATTTTTAGGATATAACGTATTTTAGCTACCTCTATGTAGAAAAAGGGGAACTATGAGACCGGGGGATTTCCCAGTAAGCTTCTGCTACGTACGCAGATTTCCCCTGTTAGTAACGCATGCGCATTAATCACAAGGAGACTTTTCAGCACGGCGGAGCGCTCAGACCGTCACACCGGCTTCTCCCAAAAAAAAATGATTTTTGTGTGGAGTTTCTCCAGAAATCTCCAAAGACAAATGCTTTCCAAAAACAACCACATCCCGTACTTATCAAAAATTGAATGAATGATTATTAACTAATCTGTGTTCTCTGAAGAATTCATTTTCTATGAATTTCTATTCGATGACAAAAAATGTCTAAATCAAAAGTTCTTTTTTTGTGTGTGGTTTAGAAATCATTGACGACCTGACGCATCTCGTGGACAAGACAGATGGCCGAATTCGCAACGAGACACGGCGAGTGCAGCTGGTAGAGAAAAAGTCAGCCTCCTGCGGTGAGTTTATGATATATTTTATTGCGCAAGGCGCATAAATTGGCTTCCAAAAGCCCGACACGTTAGCGTTTATTCTTTGGCGAAAGTGAATTTTAAAGCAACGACAGTGTTAAAGATTTGACTGCATAATAGAAAAGTGGCACCAATGTGGACGTTTCCTTTTCATTGCTTGAAGGGGGCGACATTGCTGGTTACTAAAACGTTCATACATTTAAAAAAAAAGAAAAAAAAATCCTTGTTCATCTATTTTCTCATTAACATTTACTTCACATTAAATGCGTTCACTCATTATTTTCAAGTAAATCGTTTTAGCAACGTTTATTGGTCTCTAGCATTGGTTTGATGTGTTTAGTATGTGGTGAATTGTCAAACAAAATGCAGATGTTGCGGTGCAGGAGAACGCAAGCTCGAAGTTGCGGTCAGAAATCGGACTTTTGAGAAGGATCGAAAGTACACACACACGTTCTAATTTGGCACCTACTTCAAAGACAATATTAAAGTGTATGGAATGTGTCATTTCTAACGCAAACTATCTTATCGAGACGAAAATATATGTTCAACTCTTCCATAAATTGTATATCCTGTTCGATGTTTTTACCAACGAATATAAGTGTTTCTGACTTAAAGTCCACGAACTTTGACCTTGTTTCTCTTGCCTGCAAAACGACTCATTTCGTGGGCCGACTTCTGACGTCACAAAATCTGGGATGGGCTCTTTTGGGATGAGTCTTTTGTATTCACGCCGAAGAAAAACACATTCGTTTTCGAGAATCCCTCAGTGATTGTAAGCTAAAACCAATCTGTAAAAATGATTTATTATTATTTTCATTTTATTTTATTATTATTATTAAAACTGTGCCAAGCAAATATGAGCGTTTATCTGAGATGACACTCCGTGGCGCTCACTAACGGGACGAGCCGAAATAAAGCAGCATTATATTATTATATGATCACTTACTTGTGAAAATATACCAACTTAGACGACGTTATCTGCTTCTGTGTGTTTTGGTGCAATAATAAACATTTTCCACGCAAAGTAGTTGCCGCGGTTGTCGCGTACCAAAATGCTAAATACACGGCGTTTGCATAATTTGAAAATGAGACTGAAAACTTCGTATACACAATCAGGATATAGAAGCCTTTGCTATTTATCAGTTTGAACTTCACGAACGTTTACCAGTCGATATTTCGATACACGAGGAACATCCTCCACGATGGGTCTGACTGCTGTGTCGGCTTCTTCGTGGCCAGATACTTTGTCTGAATTCGAACGCGTGTGCTGTCTAACCGGCTCAGATTGATAACCTTTAACGCCTTCATAAAGCTCGTATTCTTCACCGCCTTCAGAAAAATGTTCATCGCTCGAATTCATCGGGCGTTCTTACAGCGTATTCCTACTTGATCCACGTTGTTGTCACAACGTCCGACGGTACCCCCCGATCGGGTGTTTCCGCTTCGTTTCCGTCTTTTTCCGGCGGATCCAGCAATGTGCGATCATTTGTAGCAAATAATCGAAAAATAAAAACGTTTCCTTCATAACGGATTTAAGAATTATATTCAGCATAAAAGCTGTATAATATTGGCAAAAAGGTGCATTTGGTCCTTCCATTCCCTTTAATGGATCTACGATTGTTCTTGAACTGTCCCCTGTCTTCCATCTTTATTGGTTGTGATGAGTTCATCAGTTTTGAGTGAGTGCCACTCCTTGAAGTCCCTTGCTCAACGTTATCCCAGATGAACGCTTTCAACGTTCTTGACAAAAATATTGGTTCATGGCTTCTCAGACCGAATCTCCTGCAGCTGCCTCAAGCCGATCCGTGGAATGCGTTCGCTGACCTTGGTTTGCCCGTTGAATTCGTGCAGAATCGCTTCGGCGAATGTTGCTTTGTTGCGCGATGACAGCCTCACCAGCAGTCACAGAGGCTGAACAGAAGCAGAGCAGACACTACGAAGGTCTCGCCCCTGAAATGCTTGATTCTGTTGCTCCTGTCCCCATGGTGCCCGAGCGTGAGCTTGTTTGTAGATCCCAGAGCTGCCACTCCACCCCTATCCTTCATCCCCGCATTCACCGATGGATGTGTAATACATTTTAATATGTCTACATCATACATTTTTTGAGGGCGTGTACATTCCCAAATGTACTTGAATGCGCGTAAAGAGCCTCGTTGTGCCTACATGCTTGTATATATTGCTGTGCATCTGGCCTTCTACGTGAACAGAAAATTACCCCCCTCCCTCAACATGTCTTTCTCGATGGCGGCGTGTTTTTAATGCCTTAGCTTTTAAGTCTTTATTTATTTTCGTAAGCACCTCTCATCCAAAGCTGGCGTTTTGTGAGTTATGTCTTAGCAGACTTAGCGACGTCGAGCTTTGACAGCTTGACGGCATACCTGAAATATTTTTGGGTGGCTCTTATTTGTAATAGAGACATTTTTGTCAAGTTGTATTCCTCCATCCATTTTTTTTACCGGTTTTCTGGGTCGGGTCGCTGTGGCAGTAGCTTCTGTCGGGATACCCAGACTTGGCTTTCCCCAGCCACTTCTTCCAGCTCTTCCCTAAGGATCCAGAGGTGTTCCCAGGACTATGTCGCTTCAGCGTGTCCTGGGTCGTCCTCGGGGTCTTTTTCTGGTGGGACGTGCCCGGAACACCACACCAGGGAGGCGTCTGGGAGGATTCTGGATCAGATGCCCCAGCCACCTCATCTGCCTCCTCTCAATGCGGAGGAGCAGCGGCTCGACACCGGCAGTTTAACAAAGTTTTTGTCAAGATATTTAAGGTATACTGTTTCTAATGGCCAGAGACATAGCCGCAAAAATACATTTTCCCTTTACGAATGTTGACGTCTAACTTTACCTTTAATGTTTTTTGAATACAATTACACTACATTGAGGCATACCACTGGTAGATTTACCAAAGATCTGTCCAACTCCTTTTCGCTCTAAATCAGGGAATTCTTGGGTGAGGCACCATTTCTACTAAGCAGAACATTTTTGTCTTTCTCTCGAAAAATAATTTATAGCATTCTTTGTTCCCTTTATGGTCAATCAGTTCTTTTTATTTCAAGTGAATTTCATTTCACAACTGTTACTTCACATCCTCGATCACGGTCTTCTTATTCATCAAAATGAAAAAGACTGTCCTCAAATCTCTCAATATTTTCGATAACTCTCGCTTCATCTTTAAGGCTCTTAAGTGGCTTCAACCTAAGTAAGTTTTACTGGATTTTATACCTTTTTAAATGCATCCACTTTCTGTGTGTGTTCCACCATATTTTAAACAGTTCATGCTTGCTATACAGTTCCATATTCTCTTTGACAGCTAGCCCATCTTTTATAGTCTCCAAAATCCGTAAACTGCCAGTCCAAATCCGCCGTACCTGCGCATCACCTGTCATCCTAATCTCCCAGGTTAATAGTTTTTGCTAATTCCTAGTTTACCATTTCCTTTGTAACCATTGAATAACTGCAGCCATTGAAACAAAAAAAAAAAACGAAAAAAAAGTCATGACTGCGCGTCTTACCTGACATTGCAAGAATATGAGTGAAAGCTGTGAGTTCGAATGCATTCATCTATTCGAGGAACAAAATCCTCTCGAGTCGAGGCATCACTACCGGGCGGGATCAGTAGTGCGTGAGCACTTCCCTTGTCTACAAAGCTAATCCGCATTTGGTGGAGTAGCCCAGTAATCCTGAAGGTGGCTTGCATTTAAAGTAGGGGAAGCAAATTACTTATTGGTGAAATGCTTTGGAAAATTGTTTTACTGAGAAGTAAACCATTTTGTAAACAGTTCAGCATTTATTGTTTGATTAGATGTCGATGCCTCCATTTTATTCATTCGGAAACTTGAAACACGAAGTGATGATTTCACGAAGCCCTCACACACTGCTTTTTTTTTTGGGGGGGGTCTGTTTCCTTATCCTTCTTCTTTATAATTGGTATCATCCCAGAATAGAGGTGGAAAAAATAACTGGGAATTTTCCGCCTTGCTAGTGTCAGAACCGTAACAGTTGTGGGAAGTCTCTGTATAAGGTTGTTCTGCAAAGCCCGGGGGCAGAGGTCGGAAGTTGAACCCTCCCCAAATTGAAATAATCTTCTGTTATGGCTCTAATACAGCAATTATGTGGACTGTCATTTAAACACAAGCCAGACTTAAATGGAAATGTGTCTTTTGTATTTGTGGCCTTTTTGATAATAGCAATTTCCTCCGAGCTCTCAAATATTCTGATGAAGGCTCAACGTTCCGGCTGATTCCAATTCATTTATTACCACTTTATCTATCTGATATCCATCTTGTTTCAAAATGTGATCCAGAAACCATTGGGAGACTTTTTGAATCCCCGATGCGCTCAAGTGTCAGGATAACTTCATTAGCATAAAATGTGTCCCTTTTCCTTGGGGCTCAACTGATGCTTTTGTTGTCCCAAAAGGTCTTTGAACCATAAGCAGAGAGCAGCGAGCGACTAGCGTGGGAGGTTCAGGATTTGTCTGCGCCTGTTCGGGACTCGCACCAATTATTCGCCGCTTCTCAGCCGTTCCTCTTACTGATGTGTCTGGAAATTGCTAAAATGGGCGTCTGGAGCTCCTGGGTGGTCAGTCTATCAACGGACACTGAGCATCTCCCTCAAGCGTCACTGTCACAGCAGACTTGGAATCTATTTGGCAAGCAAATTTTATCATTGGTCTCTGGAGGGCTCCTGAGTGAGGGTCAGGGGGAGCCTGTTTAGTCAGAAAGGGGCGTGATGGTCAAAGGAGAAGAAGGAAGGTCACTGCGAGTGTCTCATATGGCGCGATGTCTGGATTCTATTAGCGCTTGAGAGCGTCGTTCGGATTTAACACATTCCAATGGTGCACACCTCAGCCGTCGTAGATTCTCTTGTTGTCAGCGGGATTGCTGACAGATGTTTGAACGATAGTACGTGTAGAAGAAGTTAGAGAGAATGTATGGATACAAATATGTGGTGTACGAAAGACACTACGCCGGATTCTTCTTTGACAGCGGTGTAGTTATTCATGTAATCAGACCAGCGCTACGACTACTAGCGTTATTTTGGTTAGAACGCCTTCTAACGGACTTACCCGCCATTTCCCCCCCTTGGAAAAGACGACTAATTAGCCTG
The DNA here is from genome assembly GCF_019802595.1 of Syngnathoides biaculeatus. NCBI lineage: Eukaryota > Metazoa > Chordata > Actinopteri > Syngnathiformes > Syngnathidae > Syngnathoides > Syngnathoides biaculeatus. Next base: position 17,861,789 of record NC_084648.1, on the reverse strand, counting down.
CTGGCTTGGAGAGGAGGCACAGCGAGCCAAAGAATGAGAGAAATGTAAACTTGAAGCGAAAGGCCGGGCAGAATACCAGTCGCAACGCTTAATAACGATGGACATCTCGACTCCGTGACGGGATTCTGGACGGCGTTCAGCCCAGCCCAAGATGCAGTTGTTTGAAATCATTTAGGCCGTTCTTAAGAGAAAATAATGAACGGGAGGGATCTGGTGAATGATTCTGTCCTTGGAGGAGGTTTTTCAGATATCAACAGTTACTTGGATAACGTTTCTTTGCACACATGTGACTTGAATGAATTGCTCACAGGCTATTTGGGGTTCCTCCGGGACCCAAAACTACCATCCGTTTGCCCTAATAGTTAAAAAAAAAAAAAAAAAAAAAAAACACTTCTCCCAAAGCAAACCACATCACTGCGCTGGATAACGCATTGAACATTTTTTGAAAATCATTTAAAAGATATACCGTTACGGGACAACCCCCTCAGCAAAGTTAAGTATCCTTCATTACCTCTGATCGTAGATGCTCAGGGTCACATTCAAACATTAAACAGTGAACTGCTGAGCTCGATCAAACGCAAATGCTAAACAAAACAGCAGCACCGATCAAGGTAGGTAAATGAATAAGTTCAGCTTCAAACTATCATATCAACTATTAGTTATGCTAGTTATCGCGCAAGTCGCACGAGTCTGTGGTGTTCATTTCTGTCGACTTCAAAGGTTAATATTGCCCAATGTGGTGGACCCCTGAGAAGGATTTGAGCGTTGATGAATTATTCACTTTGTAGAATATGTATTGTGTTTTATCGTCACGCCCAACTCTACCACGTTCCTAATTTTGTATGTACTATCCGCACTCTCTCCTAATTCTTTTCCGTTTGCTGTTTGTTGTGGCATTCTGCGTTTAAACTGCAAAATTCTTTGGGAAAAGAACGTCCAGGTGGGGCGAGTCACCCCCACCAAAGAGATTTGATAGTTGATAGTTTTGCATTGCTTTTTTTTTTTCTTGTGAACTCTAATAATGCTCTGTTCCATTAGCTTTTCAGCATTTTTGTTTTGTTTCAAAGATTTCGTTAACTCGTGTCACGAGTTAGTTTTTGTATGTTACATTTTGTAAAAATAAAAAACACATTTTCTTAAAAGCAAAGAATAAAAATATTCCTTAAATTATTTAATTATATAAAGTATTTAAACTATAGATGTATTTCTACTATGCAGTTTATTATCAGGAAAAGCTCAAAAAATGCTTTAAAAAGACAATTTTTTTCTAGGCTTGGAACGCATTGTTTCTTTTTCCATTCATTGGAATGGAAAACATCGATTGGGTTTTGGAACAAATCACTTCTCGAACCGTTTTCTGGAACGGATTGTGGACGAGAACCGAGGTTGTACTGTATGTCAAAATCCCACCCTTTGCCATTCCCACAATCCCAACTTGTTGTATATTTTCTTTATTGATGGACGGCGACAATAATAGAAGCTGATATTTTCGCATCCTTTGTGGCTGCGTGCGAGATTGTTTACAGATTCATCCCCGCTCCCATAGTATCGGTGAAAACAATGATTATCCACTCAAGGCAGAGTCAGAACCACATGCCGAGCGCAGTGCGCAATCTGGAGCGGCGAGGCCACTGCGGTCGGGCCACGCGTGTAATTTGCGTTACGTCATCAGGAGGAGAATACCGACGGTACGGTGCGAGTACAAGCTCATAAGTCTTGGTCGGATCAAGGAGAAATTAGCGGTGAGCCTCGAAGGCCTCGTAATACCTCCGTGAATGCCTTTTTAACTCCTTTCTTTTGAGTTCTTCAGCTGTTTTACATTAAGGTTCAGATTTAGAGTCATCAAAATACTTTAGCAGGAGTTCTCATTAAACTACTAAAACAAATGTTGACCCGTCCGTTAAGCCTTTCCACCAACGTTAGTGACTTTAAAGGCTGGTGGATAAAATATCAATATCGCGGCCTGTTGTATTTTTTTCATTTTTCATTTCATTTTTTTGTCGAGGCGGTGCAGGGGTCCGATATTGATGGATGGATCATTTCAATACTGTAGTTATTGATACATTTAAAGAGGAACTACACTTATATGTCAAAACTTTAATGAAAAAAAAAACAACTTATTAGATGGCTTTTACTTAAATATACGAAGCATCCTTTGCGAAAGATGCGTTTAAAATATTTAATCCACAGCATTAATATTTTTTTTTTGTGTGTGCCCATTTTCAACTTGGCACGAGTGGCCAACAATGTGTGCATTTCGTATGTTTGCTTTGAAAAAGTGTCTTCAGTATTAATTTCTCTTTGTTTTGTCTTTTTTTTTTTTTTTTATGCCCCCTCAGGGATGATCGTGGTGATTGTGTTGCTGCTCATCGCGATCATTACGGTGGCTGTGTGGCCCGTGCATTGATCGTGGACCCGTGGAGACCCGGTGGAGACCCCGTGAAGTACAATTCAGGGGAGGGAATGTTAGGATTCAAACGCGGAAAAAGACGTTCTCTCCTCTAGATCATTTTTTTCCATTTTTTTTTTTTTTTTAAGAATCATTTCTACTCTGTTAATCTGAGTGATGTGCCCCGCAGAGAAATCACAGCGTTGCATTTCTTCCACATTCTATTATATGATGAATATATGTTATAATGCACTCCAGTTTCCTCCCACGTCCCAAAAACATGCAACATTCATTGGACACGCTAAAATTGCCCGTAGGTGTGATTGTGAGTGCAGCTGTTTGTCTCTACGTGGCCCTGCGATTGGCTGGCAACCAGTTCAGGGTGTACCCCGCCTCCTGCCCGATGACAGCTGGGATAGGCTCCGGCACTCCCCGCGACCCTTGTGAGGATAAGCAGCAAAGAAAATTGATTGATGGATATACATTACTGAAAAAGTTTCACATCGGTAATTAAAAGTACCCAAAAAAAAAGGCCCATTTTACAGTGTAACGAGAGTTTATTTGAAAATCTGCCTTTAGTTCTACCAGGTTGGTTTGTTCAGTAGTTATAATTTCCTTCTTCATTTAATGACCACAAGCTAATCAATTACAAGACATAAAAAAAAAAAAATGCAAGTAAAAAGTTGAGGAAACAAAATCCACATTGTTTCGTGTAATTAAATATATTCATATATATATTCATATATATGTATATATATATATAATAACCATAATATATTAGTACACATTGTAGAAAAAAAAAATTCAAAAAAAAAATGCTTTGCAAATGTGACAACTAAACATTTACATTTCATAGTATGAACACAAAGGCAGGCTTTTTAAAGAAAGCTCTGCAAACCTTTGCTCTTGGGGGGGGGGGGGGGTGATGGCAAAAAAATGTGCACGATTACACGACGAACATGACACTGGAGGATAAACAGTTAAAAGAAATGTGTCGCAGAATAAATGCTGTCAGTATATTTTGCCTTTGCCGGAGCAGCACCTGGCAAAAAAAAAAACGGTGATGAATCATTGCACGGAGGAAAAATACCTCATCGAACACTCGTTTGAAAATACTGAGTCATACTTTGACTAGAGAAGCTTTTTTTAATCATATACATCTTCAATTTGCAAGTTTTGTACGTCGAACTAAACTGAGCATTTTGGATGAAATCAGTGTTCTAAACCTAAGAAACTTGCAAATTTATTTAAATAAACGTTGAAGGAGCAAACACGGCTTCCCACGGCACCCGTTGTCAAGCGGAAACACGTATGGATGGATCCGTGAGAATGATTGACAGCCCCCTTTTGACCAATCAGTGAGCGTCATTTTCTGAACCCCGCCCATGCTGCCTACAGCCTCGATCCTTTACCCACAAACAAAGAGAGTGCGTGTTTACTTTAAAGGGGAATTCCGGTGGTATGCCCAGCGCTGATTTCTCGGATTTATCCTCATCTGATGAAGAAATGGCAGTATCGGTTTGACGGGAAGAAGCTCGCTCCCCGGTTGGCTGTAAATAATGTTGAATATCTGGATGGTTCTTCGGGCGGAATGACGCGGAGTCTGACGAGCTCGTTTTGCCACTTGGCGGACCTCGCTCGTCATTCCGCCCGAAGAACCACCCGATTATTCAACTTTATCTACAGCCACAAATTCAAATTTGTATGGAAGTATTCCTCCGTCTTCCTGATCAACCTATACTGCTATTTGTTCATCAGATGAGGATAAATCCGAGAAATCATCGCCGGGCATAACGGTGTCCCATGTAATCGAGCGTTTGGAAGGGCACGTAACACGTCACATCCGCCCACGTAGGTCATGTGACTCGTGAAAATGGCAGCGCCCCTGAAAATACGTAATTGTCGATAAAGATCTTCTCAAAACACTATTAAATGAGAGAGGATTTCACATCACATTGTCAAGATAGAGCACATATTACATGATTTATTGGATACATTGTTCATGGAAACCACCGGAATTCCCCTTTAAGCCTCTGAATAGCGAGTGTATAGTCCTGATTATATCCGATTCGGAAATACGATGCTTGGATGTGGCTGGGGAAACGTGGAATGGAGACGAGCGCTATCCAGAGAGATTACTGGGAGGATATCTGATGCGGTTTCCCAACCCCAAAGCGTAATTTAGATGAATGCAAACTGTGGATTAAGGCTCGTGGCCGACCTCACGACCATCTGAATTTATCGAAGATAAATCGGCACAAAGTCGTCCGTTCCAAGGGAAGATATTCAGTTAGTCGGTGTAGCATTTATAAAGGAAAGAGGAGCTCTACCTGTGCCGGGCGAAACTTCCAGCCGGACCTCGGCTCCAGAGAGATTACTGGGAGGATATCTGATGCGGTTTCCCAACCCCAAGCGTAATTTAGATGAATGCAAACTGTGGATTAAGGCTCGTGGCCGACCTCACGACCATCTGAACTTATCGAAGATAAATCGGCACAAAGTCGTCCGTTCCAAGGGAAGATATTCAGTTAGTCGGTGTAGCATTTATAAAGGAAAGAGGAGCTCTACCTGTGCCGTGCGAAACTTCCAGCCGGACCTCGGCTCTGCTCTCGAGCGTTCTTGTCCATGATTAAACACATCACGTGAGCACAAATATTTTAGGCCTACATTTACGCGTACAGTATGCTCACACCGATAGAAGCCACGCATACTGCCGTAATTTATGTAAATTAATTATCCACTATGAACGTAGATATCATTTCAAATTGACATGTTTATGTGGCATAAAAATGCAAACTTAGCCTGCTTTGCATGAATAATTGGCATCAGAAATCTTATCGCATTCGATGTCGGGAATTTGTGCTCATGAATCGCTCATAACATGCTTCGGGCGCACTGCGTCCGCCGTTTTGATCGGTAGCTTTGCGTGCATAACAACAGTCTCTAAGTAGGCGTGGCTTAGGCGCCCGCCGCGGATCCATCCATTGCAAATAAGCGTGACCGGCGTGGTGTGTTTTAACAGCAATTTACTGGAAAACTGTGGGGGGGGGGGGGGTGTGAACACTTTTAGGTCCTCAAATATCGTGTCCAACAAGTGTTTTGGAAATGCAACAATAAATTGTGAGATATTTCTCGCAAAGTGCAGTCTTGATATTGTTTCGCTTATGAATTTCCTTTCAGTTCTGTGAGTTCTTCCTTTTTGTACGAAATCCTACTGAGTTCGTGTTTGTCCCACTGATGAAATTGCTTTTTATATTGAAACTGAATTAAATACATATGTTGCTGCGCATTCTACATTTGCAAATAGCGATCAGTCGCTACCTACAGAGTTTCGTCACGCGAAAGATGAATTGCTTTCCTTTACCTTATACGTCGATATTTTTACAAATAGTGGTATAAACAAATACATTTTTGTAAAGGAGAATCACAAAATTCTGCATTACCTGTGGCATTAATATGTACCTTTTCCCCATTTCATCAATCCCTTCCCGTACAATATATTGGAACTGAATCAGGAAATTGCTTTTCATTGCAATTTAAAGGGAAATTCCGGTGGTTTGGATCAACTATGTATCCAATAGGTCACGTAATATATACTGTATCTTGAAAATGTGATGTTAATCCTCTCTCATTTAATGGTGATTTTTATCGCCAATTACGAATTTTCAGGGGCGCCGCCATTTTGGCGAGTCACATGACCCACGTGCGCGGATGTGACGTACGAGGTGCCGCACCAAAGGCTCCATTACATGGGCTCTGATTTCTCGGATTTATCCTCATCTGATGAAGAAATAGCAGTATCGGTCGCTCGGGGAGTCCCAACGAGCGAGCTCTGCCGAGCGGCGGGGCCGTGAGCGCTAGCGTTAGCGGAGATCGCTCGTCAGACTCCGCAAAGGACCATCCGAATATTCAACATTATTTACAGCCACAGGTTCAAATCTGTATGGAAGTATTCCCCCGTCTTCCCGTTCAACCGATACTGCTGAGGATAAATCCGAGAAATCAGCGCTAGGCATAACGATGTCCCATGTAATCGAGCCTTTGTTGCGGCACCTCGTACGTCACATCCGCGCATGTAGGTCACGTGACTTGCCAAAACGGCGGCGCCCCTGAAAATCTTCTCAAACCACTATTAATTGAGAGAGGATGAACATTACCTTGTCAGGATACAGTACATATGACGTGACCTAGTGGATACATTGTTGGTTCCCTTTAAAGCAGAACTCATTATGGCATTCGGCATTTGAATCCCAAATTGTAAAGTTTCTGCATATATTTGCAATTTCAGTACATTTTTGAACGATAGGAACTGTTGTCCTCTTCGTTTGAGCTCATGAAACAAGCTTGCTTGTTGGCTAACATTCCAAACATAAAAACGGTGCAGAGGAGAAAGCCAAGTGGTGATTAGTGGCTTTTTTTGCACCAGTCAATAAAACTCAAAGCCAAACTTTAAGTATGAGCGTAAAACCAACATTGCGTATCGTGGTAAAAGGTGCAAATTTGGCAAATCCTCAAGAGACGGGATGTCAAAAGTTTAAGAAAGGGTCAGACCAAATCTGCAAGGTGAGCTCCTTCAACCAAAGTCCACTAGAGAAGAATTCCTAAATGATTCTCTTCATGCTACTTAAAAACGAAAAACCAAAAAGCAGCGTCAACAGTCTCTTCCAGCTGTAGTCTTCTATTTCATTCTTTTTTTTTTGTTTTTTTTTTTTTGGAAGCTTTCCTCTGGAATCCATCACCTACTTGCGTCTTTCCCCCGTCTACGGTTTCTTGCATTTTCCCTTTTTCTCGCGCTGTTGGAATTTCCGCAGCCTGCGCGCCCAAGTGTCCCTCCACTGGATGACCAGGCTGCCTTTGTCGGCGACCACGCCGCCGCTCTGGCCGGGGGAGTCCTCGTCGTTGCCCAGCAGCAGGTACTTCTTGCCGGGCTTGATCTTGGGACACTTGCAGGCCACGTCTTTGGCCCGCACCCACAGGAACTGGTCCCCGCGGCGGATGCGGCTCTCGCGTTGCTTGTAGACGGAAATGACGTTGACGGTGAACTTCCACCACTCGCCGGCCTTGTCCGCCTTCAGAATGTGCACCTGGACGGCTGCGGATAGGGAGAGGAAGTAACCAGAATTTAGGTCCGATCGGCCCAGTTCCTCTAAGCCACCGGTGTCGAACTCGATTTTTGTCGCGGGTCGCCTTGTAGTTACAAGTGTCCCTCAGAGGGCCGTTATGAATGTGAAACCACTAAAATCTTTCACCTCAGATGAAATTTATGAGCGAGATTTGTAATCACAGATCAAGGGTAATTTTGCAATATCTCAACGTTATCGCTTATGATATGACAATTTGAAACTTTAGTCCAGATTTTTTTTTTTTTTAAATGATAGAAGTTGATACAGGGAGTCCTCGGGTTAAGATGGTCTCGATCCAAAACGTTTCGACTTTCACAACTCCCATCCCTCCTCCGCCATTTTGTCTGGCTAAGGCTTGTCCGTGTTTGTGCGTCGGGAGTATCTTCGCGTTTTTCGCCCTCCTTTTTAGATATTATCGCCCCAAAGAAGAAAGCTGCGTCTTTTAGCGATGCTTCCGCAGCCAAAAGAAAATCCATCACCATGGAAACGAAGCTCAAGATCATAAAAAGATTGGAGACGACCGAGGCTTCAGTCGGTCGACCGTGGTGTCAACTATTAAAGACAAAGCCTGTATTGTAGCGCATGTGAAGGGTTTCGTTCCTATGTCGGGTAAAATGATCCCAAAACGAGGTTCTTTGATACTTGTCGAGATGGAGAGGATCGAGGACCAGGTTCCTTGGCAGTAGCGAAGCGCAGCCTCCCCTTCTTCTTCTCCATCCACCTGTCAGTATTTTGATGTAAATTCTGACATTAATCCTGTAATCCGACTTCAATTGAAATTTGCGTTAAGTCGCTACTGTCGGAACGGATCTCAGTCGTAGACCGAGGACTCCCTGTACTCGTAATTTGCCTTCACGGGCCACATAAAATCATGTGGCGGGCCAGATTTGGCCCCCGGGCTTTGACTTTGACACCTGTGTGATCAGCCTTGCCTTTGTGTTCTGTTTAGTTCATTTTTTTTTTTTTTTAACATTTATTTCTGTTGTGCATGGTGTTGGTAAGTGTTTTTTTAGGTGGCACTTGGTGTAAAACGTTTGAGTCCCACTGGTCTACTGAGCGCAAACGGAGCCCGATCTCAAGTCGGCCGAATCGCCTCCGACCCGCGGATGATTTCAAGCCCCGTCAGGCATCGCGGTCGGTATTCTGCGCCGAAGCGACAGGTGGCTCGGCGTCACGTCTTCTGTTACGACTCCGGTGCGGCATTTTTGTAGGATCCCCAAAGAAGAGGGGAAGGGGATTACAGTCCGTGTACAGAGTAGATTCTAAAAGTGTAGTTTCCTTTCCGGGAAGAGAAAAGGGTCTTCCCCACACTGTTTCCGCAGAGTTGGAAAATGTCTTGGCAAGATCGTGGATTGGCTGCTCAAGGGGAGGGAGCTAAGGGTGCAAGCCAAAGCCCCAAAAACGAAGGATAAATTGCTCAAGAGCGCCGTCCCAAGACCTCTGTTTATGTTGCGCGATGCCAGTTATGTTACAAAATGGGATTTTAATTGAACTGCTTTGCCAAAGGTCCCAAATGGGCAATCTTGTGGTTTACAGTCATGCGGTATAGTTTGGGATGAATGTTGGGGGATTAAAAAAAAAAAAAAAGATGGTTTGAGATCCAACTTCAGTACTGTAAAGTGAGTTGTCGGAGCAATCTGCTAGCAAAACGCTGCGATACCTTGTCACAATGGCACTCGATAAGACTCTTTCATAAAAACATCAAGAAATAACAATGAGATACAAAAATGAAATCATTTATGCGTCAGGTTTTAATGCCGTAATCCAATTTATTGGGCTGCACCTTTTCCACCGGGGGGCAGTATACTCCTACAGACACAAATGAGGGATTCTATTACTTCTACTGCTCTAAGTTACTTGGTAAGCTGCTCTCATATTAACCATTTTTGGGAGAGGATAAAGAATATATGCCCGTCTTACGGGTATGATAATATTTGTCCGTAGGCGTTCCTCCTTCAGTTGTATTGAAATATGTGTCGCTTTTAAAACCGCAGCCTCATTTTTAACATGCTAATGCTGTTTTGGACTGTTTGTTAGCATTAAGCTAAGGCAGCGCTGTCCTGTTATTTTAAACACATGAGGTATAAAAGTTTTTTTTAGTGTGAAACTAAACTTTAACGGCACCCTGGGGTGCAATTGAGTAAACTATTGCCGTACTTATGTAGCCCACACTTCTTCGAGGCCTTTCTGTCGACGGGTAGCCGCTGCCGTTTGCCCTCTGCGGCACTTTGCACATACCTGCTAGCTGGCGCACAGCAGGTTATTCTGTAAAATCATCATTACAATCGCGACGTACCACACCCCCCCCCACGCGCCTCCCATTTCGGGACCCCCCATCGCGATTCTTTCGACACGACGCCCCACGAGGCTTGTAGCGTCATTTTGTGACGCAGCATGCCGCCTGGCTCTCCTGCTGATCTTTTCAAAACAAAGCCCCGACTCGCTTTCTATCCTGCGGTGTTGTTGAATAGTGAGCTGAGATCTTGTCCCGGGTCTGTTGCGGATCTGTGTAAACTCCGATGGCTTTGACCGAAGCCTTTTTTTGTGTGCACAATGCTAACAGGTCGCCCCCGCTTGCTGGTAGATGTGGAAGACAAAGAGCCTGTGTCAGACGTTTACTATTACCGTAATTCCCAGCCTACAGAGCGCACCCGATTACAAGCCTCACCGAGTACATTTGTAAAGGAAATACCATTTGGTACATAAATACGGCGCAGCTGTGTAAAACCTGGAAGTGCCCACGTTGAAACACGAGATATTTACAAAGAAAGACTGTACACAGAAAGAGTTTAACGCTAGCGCGGTGCTAACGCTAGTGCTAACGCTAGCGCTGCGCTAACCCTAGTGCTAATGCTAGCACCGTGCTGAAGCTATTGCTAAGGCTAGCGCCACGCTAAAAGGCCTGTTAAAATAAAACTTGTAAATATCACTGAGACACACCAGTAACACAGCAGCAACACGCTACCACAGCGCTAATGCTAGCAGAGCGCTAACAGGGCCGGTAAAAGTCACTTCCTGTGGTGCGCAGAGTCCAAAGCAAACATGGCGAAGCAGGATTTAACTATTACGCTGCACACAAATGGAATACGTTGCCAACAGAAGTGAGGTCAGCCCCAAGTGTGAATGTTTTAAATCCAGATTGAAAACTCTTCATTTTTCTCATGCTTTTTAGAAAATATCCACTTTTTGATCATATTACTTCCACTGTATGTGGTTTTAATTGTCTGTTTTTATCTTGTGTTTGTCATTTTTATTGTTTTTATCCCATTTTAAATGATTTATCTCTTTGTTTTCAAATGGCTTAAATCATGTAAAGCACATTGAGTTACCTCGTGTATGAAATGCGCTCTACAAATAAATTTGCTTTGCTTTGCTTCGTCGGCACATATATTCCACCGCTCGTATTCTCGCCTTTTCCGCTCGAGCGCCCCCTTGCGGCCGTTAGAAAACATGCACAAATTAGCCGCATCACCGCATAAACCGCGGGGTTGAAAGCGTGTGAGAAAGGTCGCGGCTTGGAGGCCGGAAATTACGCGAAGTCCCATTTAGAGTCCCTCATCCTTAATTGGAGGCATTTGGTCTGCTTGCATTTGCTCAGGCTAACACATAATGGGAAATATATATAACATTTTAAACAGCATATATTTAAAAACAAACACTTTTAGACAGTCAGCATGACCGTTGTCACAATCATATATTCTTTATCCTCTGCAATGAGTTGAGCCATCAGTGCAGATGTCCATTTACAGTCGATCTGTCGATCTGCGTTACGTTGCCCCCAAGTTTGAGTGCATACAGAGGAAGGTTAAAAATGTTTTGCATGACTGTATATTTAATATTTACTGCTCTAAAGTAAGCAAGTAAGTAATTTTCTTCCGGCTTGTCCCGTTAGGGCTCGCCACAGCGTGTCATCTCAGATGAAACGCTCATATTTGTTTGGCGCAGTTTTTACGCCCGATGCCCTTCCTGACGCAACCCCTCAGGGGGGGTAGGTGCAAGCCCCAACGAGATACCAATTCACGATATTTGCTGCTTTATTATTGTTTAAAAAAATGTCATTATTATTTACTGTTGAGGCAGAATTTTTTTTTTTTTTTAGGATTTGGACAATTTGTAGTTCAACAAGGTCGCTAAACAATGATCAAACATCGCTTTTGATTCATTTGCTAATCGATTTGTTGTCGATTAATCATTGCGCCACTTTGACTAAACTATAACTTGCCAGCCAAGGAAACATACACAACTGCCCCCCCCCCCACCTCCTTTCCCCCCCTACTCCACCTCTAAATTGCGTCAACCTTGCGTGCGTACACACAATCTCCCTTCCCCGGTCCGAAAGTGGAGCTCGCATTTGCATGGATGCCACTGAAGTCATCCCCTGGCTAGTAGCAGATCTGGGATGTTTGGTTTGGTGCGGCCCCAACTGCCCCCCCCCCACCCCCCCCACGTGCACCGACGGACTCACGCAGGGAATCGGCCACTTATCTGCCGAAGATGATGCAATTCATCAACGGTGTCGCTGATACTCTCGCGGCACAGTGGGCCATTGGCAGGGGGATGAGAGGAGAGGGGTGTGGTGGTGGTGGGGGGGGGGAGGGGAATCGGGGGGTCTTTAAGATGACCCCTTAACACCCGCAAATCCCCGCGGAACAACCCCTCGTTCGCTCGCCCCGCCCGTCAAGATGCGGAGATCCGCCGTGGGATGCCGGGCCGAGCACTTCAATCGGCGAGGAGAGCGAAGGGGGGGGGGGGGGGGGGAAGAGGTCAAATCTCTTACTGCACACCTCGAATGGGGTCGCAGGAATGCGGCGGAAAGCTCAACAGCGTTTGGGGGGGGGGGGGGAGTGTGCAGCTGCCTTAATGAGCATCTGTCGCGAGGCAAACTCAGTTTTCCCCGCTGCCGTCCCAGCGGATGTAATATGTTTGATTTTTATACGCTACGGTAAGCCATCGGTGAAATGACCCCCACCCCCCACCCGCGCCCCCCTGCCAAGCGCAACATCTGCAGCCGGGACGGATGGGACGGAAAACGTCTCGGGTCGGGGGGATTCAAGCACGTGGACAGGGGGCTGAATTGGATTTGTTTGTATTTAAGATTTAAAACTGACGATGAACGTGCCCTTAAATTCGTACCGTTATCCATCCATGAAATACATTTCTACCACGTCGGAATTGTTTTCCCAGCCCTCCAATGAACGCCGCCGACCGACTCACCGTAATCCTTCTTGCAGTACTTCTTCATGTTGATTTTCAGTTTGCCTTTGGACGCTTTGCAGTACGAGTCACAATCTGCAAGAAAACCACATGAAAATACACAGTCAGGGGAAATTATTTCCATTAATCATTTTTACTCTATAATTATTGGAATCATTTTCAGTGGGGTAGCGATTAATCGACAACTAATTGATTATCAAATATTTTGATAATCGATCAAATTTTACTTCGCAAAACAATGATCAGCAGTTTCCACTATTTTATTAGCAATTCATGTTTGTGCATTTTTGTGCAATTTGGAATAATAACCCATCTTTTTCACCAAAGGGATGGAAATTAAACAATATTCTTTTCCATCCAATTAACTGACGAATCAAAGAAATGATTGACAGATTTTACCACTTGCAGTCCCGCATAATTTCTGAAACACTTCAATAATTTTTTTCCCAATTGTAGACAGTTTGGATTTTTAAAAATGATTTATATTTCAAGGATATGTAATTTTGAAAATAACTGCCACACATTCAACTAAATTAATTGTAGTAATGGTAAATTGTTCTCATAATAATTGGAAATAGCTAGAAAAAAATGTAACAAAATTGTAAGAACTGCTGTTGAGGTTGTTTTAAATTATTGTCAGATTGGAGCCTTTGAATTTATTTTTTATTTTAGATACCACATAGTTTTTGTTTTCAAATGAACTGAAAGTGTAAAAAAGTTGACTCTTTGCCTTGAATTTCGAATATTAAAAAAAATCAACAATATTTATGACTTGAACATTTTTTTTTTTGTAAATTATTAACATCCACAATGCTCATGCTTAAATATTTCAACATTGTTAAACTAAACTTTTAGTACCAAAAAAAAAAAAAAAACAACCTAACACATTTGACATATAAGATGTGTGTTTGGGCATTAAAAATATTATTAACATATTTTCAATTAATGTCTTCATATATCTGTTGTCAAACTATTTTTTTTATGCGTCATCCATCCTCTTAAAGTAATCTTCTTATCATTAATAGCATGAAAAATGTCATTTTACAAGCATTGATTTGACAACAAAACGCTTGCTGGCAATATTCGGACCACACGTGCATTATGATGTGCGAATATTTAGGTGGCGTGGAAAGAATTTTCCGGGCCCCTCCCAACCCCGCCGAGCTCTCCTGCCATATCGGCCCAATGGTACCATCAGCAGGTTTGCAGCGTTACAAATTACTGACCTATAGCCACTTATTCCCTGTCAAAGCCTGGGACTCATTCAGCGCCCATCGCGGACCACCCTCCTACCACCCACTTCAACCCCCCCCCCCTCCCCACCTCCCTCCAAATCTCAGCTCGGCTGTCACTCCGACCCCCTGCAAAACACTGGCCTGGGATCAAGGCCCCACCCAAGGGCCGTGTCAAATGTTTGCATTCATTGCAGCGTGGACATCGGGAGAAAGAGCATTGGGGTGGGGGGGGGGGGGGGCAGCTATTCCAGGGAGTGGAGACTGGGGGTGCTATGAAAGGGGTCATTGCTGCACAAAGGGAGGTCAGGAAGGGAAAATTAGCCATCCATGAAGAAGAGTTTGCAGCAGAAAACACTTTTTTTAAGGGGGGGGGGTGTAACGTGCCCACTCTGAGCAAATAAATACCTCACGCAGAAACAACCGTCACAGAAAACCACTCGAAAACTGTTTGGTTTGCAAAGATCCAAAATCACACCGGAGATCCCGAGATCCATCCATCCAGTCATTTCATTTTCTTTGCCGCTTATCCTCACAAGGGTCGGGGCGAGTGCTGGAGACAATCCCAGCTGTCAACAGGCAGGAGGCGGGGTACACCCTGAACTGGTTGACAGCCAATCACGACTTGCATATCAACACAAAGGGAAAGAACAATTTAAAATGGTTTCATTCACGTAGCCGGGATAGGCTCCGGCACTCCCGCCACCCTTATGAGGATAAGCGACTCAGAAAATGGATGGACGGATGTAGACGAGTAAAACGGAAGGTCCTCTGCCAAGTCTCAAGCCCGGACTGTATGCTGCGTACCGCGTGACATCTTTCCACCGCTGAAACTTTACACCAAAACTAGGATCATTTCAACTTTCAATTCAATTGTACGACAGAAAAAAAAAGCTTAAATTATTCGACGCTTTGAGTTGTTCAATGCTTCTCCCAGTTAAAGTTTACTAAACGTAAAAAAAGAGCATTCCATCTTTTTGTATTTCAAATGGACTCATACATTGCCCATGCAAAAATATCCGCCGAGCTCAATGCTTGTAAACAATTCAAAACGGCATAGACGGGAGAATGGATTAAAGCGCTTTACGAAATGAATATTTATGCACAAATGGTGGTGCAGCACGGGCAGACTGAGAAAATAATATTAGCCGGGTTGCCCGGTGGGAAGGGTAATTTGTTCTCCATTGTTTTACCCGAAAAAAAAAACAAGAAAATAAAAAAACAAACAAATGTTACAGCCATATATTCTTTATCCATCCATCCATTTTCTTTGCCGCTTATCCTCAGGAGGGTCACGGGGACTGCTGGAGCCTATCCCAGCCGTCAACTGGCAGGAGGCGGGGCACACCCTGAACCGGTTGCCAGCCAATCGCAGGGGACATGGAGACAGATAACAGTCGCACTCACAATCACACCTTGGGGCAATTTAGAGCGTCCAATTAATGTTGCATGTTTTTGGGATGTGGGAGGAAACCGGAGTGCCCGGAGAAAGCCCACGCAGGCACGGGGAGAACACGCAAACTCCACCCAAGCGGGGCCAGGATCGAACCCGGCTCCTCAGAACTGTGAGGCCAACACTTTACCAGCTGAGGCACCGTGCTGCCATATTCTTTATCCTTTGTGCAAAATTGATATTACCAGTGCTTACTTTACAATTCTTTGCATTTTTTTAAAATCACCTCATTACTGTATGTTTTTATAAAGATAATACCAAAGAGTGCCATTTTTCTCATTATTTGGAAAAAAAATTGTGGGCAAGAATATATATATATATTTTTTAAGAATATGCTACAGTATTTTGATTGACTGTGGATGACGGTCGCCCAAAAAATCAGCAGAACTGCAGCTTGATAATTACGTGATGGTTTTAATAATATTCTCGTGACGCCGGGCCAAAGGAAATCATCAAATTTATTTTCATTTTTTTTGTCCGCCCCCAGCGCGGCACGAGAAAACGGGACGGCCTCTTCGTAGGAGGAGTGCGCCACGCTTGAATATGAACAAATTTCATTGTTGCCGGAGCAGATCTTTGCTCCCGGCCTTCAGCCCCCCCACCCCCCCACCCCTTTTTTTTTGTTGCTCTTTTTCATTGCAGTTGCCAAGGCAACACCACAAGGACAAAAAAAAATGCACTGGGCCTTCACCTCCACAAAAATGGGAGGACAGATAAGAAGCAAAGTTTGCCACAAGACCCAAGACCGGTGCCCTCACTTGTGATCATGATGATGGTGTAAATTGCAAGTTAAATGGAGTCCAAATGAGGTGGCCCTGATTACCATCTAAATGATTAGAAGCTGCAGCTTTGGCAAGGATGCTTTGTTTTCTCTCTTGAAAAACATCATGATACTTCCGACCCCTGCAACATTGCGACTGGTCCGTGTGGAGCAGCTAGACCCCCCGTTTGGGACAAAGCGGTCATCTCCCGCCAGGACAAATGTTGCCTTTGTGTGCCGCGTTTCAGACAAGGGGAAGTGGGAGAAGCCCTGAACCAAAATGCAGTGATGTAGTTACTACGCAGGCTTTGTTCGCCGCCTGGCAAGGAGATGGTAATTCCGATCGGGACCTCTGCTCCTGAACATAACACGGCTTTAAAAAACAAAACTTTAAACAGAAACCTTGTCACCGCTCAAGCTGGAAAAGCACAGCAAACGCTATTGCACATTATACACACGATAATAGGAAAAAAAAATATTGAAAAAAGAAAGAAAAATAGATTTGCCCCACCCGGAACCCGTGGCAACTGTTCATGTTTCTAGCACGGACATTTGTTGCAGACGGACATAGTGTGAAACAATGAAAAAACACGGCCAAAAACAAAAGATAATGACTCGTAAGTTATTTTTCTGGTATACAAATAGGTGTGTAATGTACATATGACAATGTGTAAGAGAGGTGAGTGGTAGTTAGCGTTTTTCGATCTCAAATGGTAGTCCCTAGCGCGCTAATGCTAATCGCGATTGCGAACCGGTTAGCATCGGCTAATTTGTTGTGTCAAATTCCGTCCACGGACTTTACACCACAAACAGTTACGTTTAAGGATATAAGTACAGCCTTCAATTGGGAGAATATAAATTCATCAATTTTCTGAGCCGCTTATCCTCATTTGTGGTTCTTTTCTTCTTTCCCGAAGCTTTTCGGAGCGACAGCGTGCCGTACCATCGGCATAATACTGCAACAACGTCCAGTTGGCTCCAAGGTCAGATCCAAATTTTCAATGATATTCAAATGAATTTCCCGTTAACTTCCGACTCCGTTCACAACAGCAACACAATGAACGTGTAGAAAAACGCGCGCACAACTGCCAGAATTTAATAACATTTGTGTACAGATGAAGGTGAGGGGGCTTCAGAAGAGCAAGAAATGACGTGTTCTATTCAAACAAGTATGGCGTTTGTGACTAAAACCCGTCTAACTTTAGCAGGACAATTCATTCAATCATTGCCTCAAAGTCTGATCAGTGCATATAACAACAAACTCCGTCTTCTAATTTTGTGTTCAGTGCATGCAAAGGAACATTCCGGAATGATAATTTTGCTTTTATAGTGACTCGATCCATTGCAAAGTCAGTTTTCTAGATCATAAAATGATTCCTTTCATTATACAGTAAAGCCTCAGTTCTTGAACGTCCCCGTTTTCGAACAAATTGGTTTTCTAACGAAAATGTTGAGATTTTTTTGCCCCTGTTTTCAAATGAAAATCGGCACTCGAACGCCCACGACTAAACCCAGAAATAACATATTGCGCGTGGCGAGATCAGCTGACCCACAACGCGCTTTGTTGTGAATTCCCACGCTGCCGAAAAAACACGAAAATAACATATTGCGTGTGGCCAGACAAGCTGACCCACGACGCGCTTTGTTATTGGCAATTCGAACGCCCGTCGAAACAACCCGGAAATAACGTTGCACGTGGGGCAAGCAATTGACCCACCCACGATGTGTTTTTTTTTTTTATTGTCAATTTGAACGCCCCCCCAAAAAATAGGGGAAAATGCTATAACGAGTGCGGCGCAACCAGCGCACTTTTGTTATTCTGTGTAACGCAGCCTCTGTAAGCAGACATGTCCCGGTAGTGACTGTTGTTTTTCTTCTTATCAAGGACGATCGTATTAACCCCCAATCATGGCTCCAAAGAAGGCAAGTTGCATGTTTAGTTATTCTGCACTTTTGTTCATTAAAAAAAAAAAAAAAAAAAGTTTACAAGGCTGGGGGCTGAGTCGCTACATATATGGCAATGCACTCCCAGTCTAGCGTGCTCTACTACTAAAGCATACATTTAAGCAAAAATATATATTTATAAAATTATTTTATTATATAAAGTATTTAAACTATGCAGTTTATTGTCAGGAAAAGCTCAAAAAATGCTTTAAAAAGCCAAATTTTTGAGGCATGGAACTCATTATTTCTTTTTCCATTCATTGTAATGGGAAACATCGATTCGGTTTTCGAACAAATCACTTCTCGAACCTTTTTCTGGAACGGATTGTGGTCGAGAACTGAGGCATCACTGTTTTTATAATTTTCTAGTCCTTAAGGTGCTCCATTTTTTTTTCTTTCCCTTTATTTTCCCCGCTGTTGTGCATTTCTGGAATTTTGCTGCTCACCATAATATTTGCAATGTTGTTCAGATGACAAAAGTTTTCATGACGTCAGAGGTGTTAGCGCTGAGGCGGCTCAAAATTAGGCGTGGGCGGCCATTGCTAAATTTGAAATGTAAAAAAAAAAAAAAAAAAAAATCCCTGCTGCCAGTTGACGAATCCAAATGCAGTAAATGTGCTTTAAAACAACAGCTTCATTGTCACTGGGATGGCACACTGGCTTGTAGTGAGAACAGCATCTCTGTTGTTGCCATGACAACGCCTGGATCACCTACTTTAGTAATATTGGTGGACCGGCCAGGAAACCCGCTCAAGCTACGTTGCAGTTGATGGAACGCGCCTGCGTCGTCGTCGTGCGTCAGCTTCGCTTTCACTTGTAACTTTCGCTTTCCGCGGTGTTTATAAATATCGTTTACACCTTTAAGGGGAGCCGCACGGCCTCGCTTTGGCAAACGGCGGCAGAGTACACACAAGTGTATCTATCTCATGTGCATATTGAGCAGGGAGATGCATGTTAAGTTGACTCGGCGATGTGAATGGGGGAGGCGTGACCGCGGGCCCAGGAGGAGGCCTTTCTCCTCAAACGGGGAAAACAAAGTGTGGCAAATAAAGCGTGTCATTAGATTAGGGAGCCCAGTGTGCTGCCCTGATCCGAGCTCTCCTGCTTTACGCTGTTTACACCACGCTGGGATCGCATCCCGGGAACGATTGTGACCACCTATTTTGCTGAAAAAAGTTCTCACTGGATTAACATTTTTTTTTACAGCAAAATATCTACATTTTTTTCCAAAATAGTTAACTTCTCTGTCTGTCGGTTTCCTTTCTACTTTCTTCTTTTTTGGTCAAATGAAAACTATTTTCATAGAATGAAATTCTACCTTTTTACCTTTTTTTTACAAATTAACAAGGGTAGCAGCAGTTAATATTCCAACTTTATTGTCGTCATATGTATTTGTAACTTTCAGTACGGTGTCATTGCAGTATTAACAGTATTTACTTGTCTATAGAGCTCGTGCATGTGACGTCACCATTTCCACGGCGCCATATTGGCGGTCAAAAAGAGCTGCTCGACAGTGTGGGGGCGGGGGGGACATTGAACCGGAGCAGAATATTCACAATACCCGAGACCTGCTGTGCTGTTGGTTCTTACAACAGACGAGACAGATATTCAAAGAGGTCATTCTATGGAATACCAGCTGAAAAGATCAGAAAATATCGCTGGATTTCGGCAATTAAACGTGATGGATGGTGCCCAAACAAATACACACAACTGTGTAGCTATCACTTAATTTCAGGTCGGAATTATTCTTCTCAATCTCAAATTCCCAAGAAGTGTTTATAATGCCATGTTGGCTCATTTGAGAACAATGTATTTTTTAAAAAAAAAAACAGTGAGTCGTCACGGAAGCGTGTTGCGGCCACACATTAATCTTCGGTAAACCTCCCCCTGACATACTTTTTTTTTTTATCTTTCCTTATGTGCATTGTTCTCAAATGAGTCCAATGCGTATTTAAAAAAAAAGAAAATAGAGAGGTTTACGTAGGTTAACGTGTGGCCGCAACCCGCTTCCGTGTACGGGGGCTGAAGCCTATCCCAGCGGTTAATTTTCTTTTTTTTAAAATACGCATTGGACTCATTTGAGAATGATGCATATTTAAAGAAAAAACATCTGCCACGGAGAAGTTTA
Source organism: Syngnathoides biaculeatus (assembly GCF_019802595.1). Taxonomy (NCBI): domain Eukaryota; kingdom Metazoa; phylum Chordata; class Actinopteri; order Syngnathiformes; family Syngnathidae; genus Syngnathoides; species Syngnathoides biaculeatus. The sequence continues at coordinate 17,841,546 of NC_084648.1, read as the reverse complement.
CCAAAGTTTAACGGGTGGCCGCAACACAGTTCGTGTACGGAGGAGTCGACTCGCCAGCCTTTTTTTTTTTTCCTGCAATCATAATGAATGTGAGTTTGTGTAAAAACAGGGGTCATTTATTTAAATATTGGTATTGAAAAAAAATCTGAGTGCCTCCATCACTATGTGGGATTTATTCTTGATTGAGAACAGATCCAGCAACAAAGTTTTCATACGCGTCCAGACTTTTCTACGCTTTCAAACTCTTCCGTGTAAATCTCAACGACTTCCTCACCAGATCCATGTGACGATCCAGTTGTCCAAGACAAGCGGAAGCGGTGTAATAGTTCAATTTCTTATCGGCGTAAACATCGACTTCTGCATTAAATATGGGTCTTAATGGTTAACGGTATCGGACAAAACTCTGGGCGTCATGCAATAAGACATAATTTCACGTCGTCTCCAACCGGCTTAGCGTTGAAGAATGCTTTGTTTGACCGGCACTTCCGGCCAGTGACGTGATTTGATGACGTAGCTGCACGAGCTCTCTTGACGCTTAACGCAGCAAGTTAGAATTTCTGAAGTTTTGCTGCACAATGGCCAGACTTGAAAAAAATTCGACACACCTGTTTATGATCAGCCGGTTTATGATGTCAGAGGTGCGGGGAAAAAAAAAAAAGTCCAAATACAGTAAACATTTCGACCCTCTCGAGGGGAGTTGAAAGTGTAAATACGTCAGCCGGACCCCCCCAGCGCTGGCACGTTTTGACACGTCAGCTTTGCCATCTGCTCAAATTCAAACGGAAAGATTGAGGAGGGAAGGCCCGGCGTTTCCCCGCCGTCATTACGTGATCTCTAACGACGTGCGCCAGCGTCGTTAAAAAGTCTCCTGCTGGCCGTTCGCCGACGTGATGCGCACGCTTCTCATCGGCACGTCCAGAGAAGCGCAATCTATTACAAACAACATAGAAAATCTATGCACCCCCCTCTTCAAAAGCGCAAAAAAAAAAAAAAAAAATGAGACTAAGATCAATTATTTCACAACTTTTTCCACCCTTCAAGGAGATGTGGGGTCTTAATGGTCCATATTTCAAAAACGAGTTGAGATTGTGTATTTTTTGCTCAAGAAAATCTTTTTTGAATAATCCGATACATTTTGGGGAAATTCGTAAATCATTTTTGGAAGCCCCTTCGGCAAAATTGACACCCCCATGTTTTGGCGTGACGTCAGAGGCAGAAAGTCACCGCTTAGCTCCTGTGGAGAAAGCAATGTACTATATTATAAATATGAACAGTATTAGTATTCAAATGCCCTCACTTCCAAAAATGACATTTTTTTTTTTTTTTAGAAAATATTCCAAACAGCCATTTGTTCAAATAATCATTATGCCATATTTTGCTTTCATATATCGCTGCACACTCTCATGAACAACAGCTCGCACCCCAAAATAATGTCCAATCTCCGATTCAATATGCAGAAAAATTACAAAATTAAAATAACAGTGAGCGAGTGCGACAAGTCTCATGACCGTTTCACCGACAATATATGTGCGAGGACGTCTCTTATGGAAGTAAATAAGTACCACTAGGATTTGATTTAAAAATGCCACAGAAATTTTTACGTTATATTTTTGAATACGTATTTTGACTAATTTTTAAAATCCACATTATTTCAAAGTGATCACATTTCCAATAGCTGTATTACAGATTAACTTTTCAATTTTAAAAAATTCGGAATATTAAAAACATTTTAAAAATCACCCTTTCAAAATTCAAATGCAATATTTTCAGTCCCATGAGATTCAACTAGGTAAAATTCACCGTCTGAAATTCAACGTCTAAATTCAGTGTCAAACGGGCAGGGTTACTTTAGTTCACAGACATTAGCAAAGAATGTCTGAACCCGACGCATCAGCCAATGCAGTGACGCTTAGTATGTGACGTCACGTGACTAAGAAAGCGGAACTGGATTGGCTGGGTGTTGGTTTCTGACCTGAAGTAACCCTGCCTTCTTAACACTGAATTTAGACGGTGAATTTCAGACGGCGAATTTTATCCAGTCGAATCTCAGGAGACATAAAATATTGCGTTTGAATTTTGAAAGGTTGATTTTATATGCTGAATTTGGGGGGGCACGGTGAGTCAGCTGGTCAAGCGTTGGCCTCACAGTTCTGAGGACCCGGGTTGGATCTCGGCGTTGCCTTTGTGGAGTTTGTATGTTCTCCCCGTGCCTGCGTGGGTTTTCTCCGGGCACTCCGGTTTCCTCCCACTTCCCGAAAACATGCAATAATTGGAGACTCTAAATTGCCCCTAGGTGTGATTGTGAGTGCGGCTGTTTGTCTCCGAGTGCCCTGCGATTGGCTGGAAACCAGTTCAGGGTGTACCCTGCCTCCTGCCCGTTGACAGCTGGGATAGGCTTCAGCACTCCCCGTCACCCTGGTGAGGATAAGCGGCAAAGAAAATGGATGGATGCCTAATTTGTTAACATTGAAAAGTTCAACTCAAATACAATTATTGAAAATGTGATCACTTTGAAATAACCTTGTGAATTTTAAAATGTAGTCAAAATATGTATTCAAAAATCCAACGTAAAATTTTCAGTGGCATTTTTAATGAAAACCCGAGCGGCACATATTTACTTCCATTTTTTTCTACTCATGGCAGGCAGCTTTCAACCTCTGTTATGTCTACTTCTGAACCTGTCAGAGATATCCCAATAATATAATAATATAGATTTCATGGACGTAAAGCCGCAATGTATGGGTAGCATTTTAGACAGAGTAACGGCACTCATTGGCTTTCACACCACATCGTCGGGAGAATTCTTTCCAACAATTCCCGAGGTGCACGGCGTTGTGACAAAGGGGGCCCCGGAGAAAGTCCAGATATGTTCCCGCTGGGCACAACACACACACACACACACACACACGTGCAAACACACTCTGCCACGTCAAGGGCAAAGCGTGAAACAGACGGAGATGGAAAAAAAGAAAGCGCGAAAGAAAAGAAGCGGAGGAAGGTGCGGGAGGTGCGAGCCAGCGACTGTGCTGTCAGTCAAAGCCGTCCCACGGAACGAAAGTTTCGGGACCAGCAAACACACTTCGGGCCTCCCGCGACTGCGCGCACGCCGTGGCAATTTTCTCCAGTCAACATTCTTGCTCGTATTTGTCCAACTTTTGTTTGTGCGTTGCATTACTGCACTAAAGCAAGGAGCTGTTACATTTTTCAAAAAAACATTTCTCCTCAACTTTAGATTACAATTTGGATATTCTCCATGAAGTTGTATAAAGTTGCCTTTTGTTTCGACATTATGCCACAATTGTCATATGAAAATGATTTTGAAATAGCATCCGAAATCTTTTCAAACAGTTAAAAATAGTGTTAATAAAAAAAAATTAAAGTAAATAATTTGATGGAAGCATGTCTGAAATCTTTAATCATGAATACATTTTTTAATTTATTATTATTATTATTTTATTGTATATGTCCATTGAAAAACAGCAGACCCAACTTTGGATTAAAAAAATATATATACATGCTTTTGAATGGAAAATTTAATCAAATATGTACATATTTATTCATTTTAATTTTCTGGGTGTACCGTGCATACAATGCATTTCATTTTAAAAAGATTTTAAAAAAGTAAAAAAAAAATAAAACAACCCAATATGTATTGCAAAAGGGAAAAAAAATGTTTTGGTGATGTACCAAGTAGCACAGTACTGTACGTAGTTTTGTGTGGGACATGAGACTCCTAATAATACTACCAATAATAATCATGCACTATAGAAATTGTACTAATAAATCATGGGCCAATAGAACTATTGCATAACAAAACACATCCATATTTTCTGTCAATATGCGGCATGTAAATAGTTTACAGAAGATGTTTGCTCACCTGAGGGCTCTTCTGTACTGCTGGCTGGCGTCGTAGGCGGCGTAATCGGAATCTCTGCACCACACGTACGCGCACACACAAACACACACGCGCACACACAGATCAGTAACAAACTAGAAAATAATGCAACCCAATAGTTCTCACGTCTTTTCATATACCGTGGAGCACCGTCATTTTTGGGTTCAATTTATTTTTTATTTTGTGTGTTTTTTTTATTAATTATTATATTAATTATAATGGTCATCGATTATCCACAGATTTTCACTACTCGTGGTCCGTTTCGATCCACCGTACCGTGTATAACATGGGTGTTAAAAATTTTTCAGGCGGGCCACATTGTTGTTCCGGTTTCCCCTCAGAGAACCGTTATGACTGTGAAACAAAACATTTTTCGTCATCTCATCATGTTTACATCATCAATTTAGGAACCACTTTTGGAATCAGAAATCAAGGGTAATGTGTTTTTCAACTATCCACGTTTGGTAACACAAAAATGCTTGTAATATAACTTTATCATTTATGATATATGACAATTTGAAATTTTAGTGCAGTTATTTTTTTTTTTTACTAGACTGATGGAAATTGACACTCGAGATTTGGCTTCACTGGACACATAAAATCACGTGGCGGGCCAGATCTGGCCCCCGGGCCTTGAGTTTGACACCTGTGGTGTATCAGAATAGCTCAACTCAAAAAGTTGAATAACAATAAGAGTAATATGAACAAATAGTAATTTATTGATGGCCTTATGCTAATTACTTACTATCTTTTTGTTGCATCGTGATATTGACGTTTCCCACCTTGTGAGATCACTGCTGACAATTATTTTGAGGAATTATGAATCAGTGCGTTTCTTCGGGTGGGAAAAAAAGTTAACGTCATAAAAAGTCATTTGAGCAAATTAATTTCAGAAGTGTGTGCGGGACTGGTTGCCCTTTGCATTTCTTAGGAGGTAAAAAGTAACAACAGCTCTAAAAAAAAAATGTGTGCTAAATGATCCATCGGTGTTGTTATGCTTGGTTAAATATTAAAAAATATTCTCCTGCTTCCTGAAATTATTTGGGGTATCAGTCATCCTTTCCTCAACTTTTCCAACGTGTTGACGATCATCAACTCTGCCAATTCTTCAGTTTTTATGGCCGAGTTCTTAGCAAATTAATCTGCTCCAAAACATTCCGCCAATCACGGTGGAGCTCTTTAATTTGATGTCAACATGTAACCAATCACAGCAAAGTAAGGAAGGAAATGACGACTTGCTGTTGATGTGTTTTGGATGAAATTTACTGCTTATTTATAAGGTTAAATACTATGTATATAATGCTGTAGGATGTTTTTATTCAGAGCATAATGTAAATAATTGTTCGTTGTCTTTTATTTTTGTTATTTTTTTTTTTTCTCCAGCTGACTGGCAACTGCATTGGTCCTGTTTCTTGCCTGCTACATCCTCTGCTGGTTTTTCTACGAAATTCCTTCCACTTGCCCGGCGTTTACACGTTGACAGCGAGGGAAGGCGTGCGTGAAAGACGGCCTTATCTGCAAACGTGCACGATGCCGGAGACGATAGGCGGAGGAATGAAAGGGCCGAGCTGTGAAACCGCAGCCATCAAAGCGGGTAAGAAGAGAAAGAGTTGCAAAGCAGCTGCGCGCGGGCGCACACAACATCGGCGCTAACAACTTGATTTTTATCACATGTAGATGGGAATTTTTTCGTAAAGTATTATTTTAGGACAATAATGTTGCAAATGTACAGTTAAAAAATTTTTTTTTTACCCAAAATAGTTTTTTGGGAGGGAAAAAGTCACAAGTTTAGAAGTTTCTGGGGAAAACACATGGGTTTATTTTACAGGAATTAACTTTTTTTTTTTTTTCCCTTTGATAAAAAGTAGGAAGTGATATCTTAGTTCAAATTTGAAGTCTTGTTTTTCTCCGGGTTAAAAAAAGTAATTCTCATTATAGCATCATGAGAGAGCACAAGTTTTGAATTTTCTAAAATTAAAAATAGTCAAAAGTATTGGAGACAAAAGTTATGATTTCAGTTATGTCTTAAAATCATTTATAAAAATGACAAGAATGAGGGACATCAAGAGACATTGAAAGACGCTAGCAATTTTTTCCATTGTAGTAATTTTTGTTCAAATGACAATAATGTATAAATTAATTTTTGATTGGAAAAAGGGATATCTGAGGAAAAAGGATAAAGAATTTGTAAACAAATATTACACCAAATAATATTACGCGAATAAAGTCATATTTGTCTGAGAAAAAGATTTTGTCTGAAGAAAACTAATAATTTGGTGAGAATTAAGATGAAAATATTAAAAAAAATATATAATAACTAAAAAAAATCCTCAGGATAGTTAATTTAAATTTTTTTTTTTTTTAGCTCGAGACAAAAGTTGGAATGTAACAAAATGCAGCCCATCTTCCATATCAATTGGATTATTGAATACCTTTTTAAAAGATATATTTTTAGTCAATTATTTTTCCTTATCTTATGAATTTATTCATGTAACTGTCTGACTTTTTTTCTGGTCATTTTATCGTGGAACGAAGGCTCCTTGTAAGATTTACAACGCGTAAATGTTATCATTGCGCGCATCGAGGTGCGCATCCGATTTCGTGAGCTCGCACCATCCCGTCAAAAGGTCACCACTGGTGGAACAAAAACAAATGCGGCGGTTGCACGTACTTATGCAGGGGGCAACGGGCGAGCGGCTCTGCTGGTAGCCTTTAGCGCAGCGGTTGCACGTGATACCGGTCACGCCGTCTTTACAGGGACATTGGCCTGTGGTTTGGTTACAGGTTTTGCCGGCGGCGCCCACGGGATGGCAATCGCATGCTGTGAGGGAGAACAGGAGAGGCACAGTCAGTCGTGGCACACGCACACAAACACACGGGTGGCAGATCACGCACTGCGATAAGAAAGTGCACTCGGGCGGTGAGTGTGGCGGGAGACGGGGGAAGGGTGGAGGTGTGCACGCCGCAGAAAAGTGCACTCCGTTAGCGGGCGGCAAAACCCGAGCCATTTTGTCCAACAAATGAACTCATGAGGTGATTGCTGTGACCAATCGTTGGCCGATTATTGATTTCTGTGACCAATCGTCGACCGATTATCGACTGCTGTGATCAATTGTCGACCGATTATTGACTGCTGGGATCAATCGTTGACCGATTATTGACTGCTGTGACCAATCGTCGACCGATTATCGACTGCTGGGACCAATCGTCGACCGATTATCGACTGCTGTGACCAATCGTCGACCCATTATCCACTGCTGTGACCAATCATTGACTGATTATTAAAAAACAAATGAATTTTTCCATTATCAAAAAGTAAATGCCCCCACCCCCCCAATTTTTTTTGAGTGGAAAAAGAACAATTTTCAGTGCGATTAAAAAAAAAAAAAAATCCTCCATGAATAAGTAATAACGGGGAAAATGTAGTTTAGTGTTCAAAAAGTTTTTATTCTAATTTATTGAAGTAGATTAAAAAAGGTGGTTCTGTACAATATAGTCATAAAAATATGTTGGGTTTTTTTTCAATGTTTTTACATAGTGGATGAATACATTCAAATTTTACTACGAAAAGTTGTAGTACAAGGCCTTAAGGATAGTGTTGTAACGTTGTGAAAAGCCGCCAGGATATGGCAGAACGTGCGTTTGAATGCGTGCGGTCTTCTCCCCAAAGGCTCCAATCGCCAAGGACGAACCTGATTGCTTGTTGTTGATGAAGGCGGCGCTCTGAACGTCAGTCACGTGTCCTCGCTGACCGGCGGCCCGACTTTGGAAGCGCACGCCCTCGGGGAACGTCATCATTTTCCAAATGTTGTGCACGGAGTCCAACACTTGGACTTGATTTGTGGTTTGCGTGTGATTTGTGGCCGTGCTTGGAAGTGGGATCCGCAAACGAGACGCTTCTTCGTCAACTGTTGCTTTGTCGTTCGCTCTTTCTTTTTGCTTGTAAAATCCACGCTAGCGCTGATCGTCATCAAAGCCCCACTGACACATCCATTAACCTGTCATTTTTTTCAATTTACCGCCTTAAACGTGTTTTCTGTGTGTCACGGGGAAAAGCTCAATTCTAAAAACATATCTTTTGAAAAGCCTGTTCTTTAATGTGTTTCTTTCTGAAGATGGATTTGTGAAGCGTCTCTGAATATGTACTTTGGCGCACTTTCCGCTATTAAGCTACGTTACTGAACCACGTTCTGACATTGACAAACAACAAGAACTTGCTGATTTTCAGGCTAGAAGATGCGTTCCTCATTTTGCGGGACCCTTAACAACACCACCGCACTCCCTCACTTTTATCTCTCATGTCTGTTTCCTGTGATTTAGCTCCCGTTAGCGCTCTTATCTCAAGCCCCGTGTGGCTACTTGTGCTGTTCACACTTCTTAGCCGCTTAAGTCCGCTTTGAACTTATTAGCGGTTTTATCAGGCCAATCCGTCACCGCTATCGTTGCTGGATTGTGTCTATCTGGGCTGAGAACAGGAATAGCTGACGCGCACGAGGTCTAGCGAGCAGCGTTGAGGCTCGTCCGGCTTGTCTTCAGGCCCGTAAATTCAGACAAACGTCAGTCGAATACGAGGCACTGTAGGGCCAAGTGTGTTATTTTTTGGGGATTTATGTTTAGTGAGGTTTCTCGCTTAAAAAACCTTGGCTAGGGTGAGCCTAAAGTCCACTTTGGCCCGATGGATTTTCATTCCACTCCCGTGACAAATTGAAAGACTCTTTGGCAGACACCTCTTGGACAAATGACCGACATGCTTCGGAGATGTCGAGCGAGCCTTTCCGCTTTAAGTGCGTGTCCACTTAGCGCTTAAGTGGCCGTGCGCTCCGCTTCATGGCCACTCCAGATGGATTAGCCCGATACGAGGCCAAGACTCTGGCCCGTCTGACTCTCCTGGCGGGGGCAAAGTAATCAAAAGTGGACTACAAGATGGCTTAAATGACAGACGAGTCTTGATCGGAGAACCTTCCGAAAGTAACTCCAGAAATGACATCTAAAGACAAATTTAGGGGATCAGCAGTCTACACACTCTGCTGGTTTTATCTCTGCTGCGTGTAATTTTGTTTGTCTTTAGAAATCTCCACATTATTCCTTTCTATATTGTTGTTGTAGCCAGGCCATCGCATTGTTCAGTCGACTTCTAGTTCCAGGAAGGCAGGCACTTCCTTCCGGCGTTTCCACAAGTCAATTACGGTCAGCGTAGTGGGAACCGCTGCGCATTTGAAGATGTGCTACATGTCGTGAGGGCCCTGTCCGCATTTTAGGCAGAGGTTGACGATAGTATTGTCGACACGAGCCGTATCGTCATTGAGCATGCGGCTTAGTCCGGAGCGGAGTTGCGATAGTTTGGATCTCGTAGTCCCGCGGAAGATCGATTTCGGTTTTGTCCACGTCGGGGGTAGGGTAGCCACCAAGGATGACTACCGGTTTGTAGCGGGCAATGGCGTCTTCAACCGCCATTCGACGGAGCCTACGTAGTCCGTCTCAGTTAGCTTGTTTGTTGAACACCGCGTAGGTGGGGATGTCTTCGTCAAAGTCTTGACTGTATTTGCGGATGTCATGGCGAAGTCAGCGCGGTTGAGGCGGTTTGTTTGACACTTGATGGCACGGGTGCACGGGTATCTGGCGGCGTAGCAGATACTGCCGGGCGAGTAGTTCGTTGTGTGCCTTCGCCGGTAGGATTTTGGTGTCATGATGGAGGTGGTCCTTGTTAGCCATGAACAGCCAGCCGTTGGTGACTCTGAGGGCGGCGTTCTGTTGACTCCAGAGCTTCTTCCAGTGCTATGACTTGAGACCACACTGGAGTGCGGTAGTTGAGGACGGGACCTCCGATGGCTTTGTACGTCACGATGAACGTCTCGACACTCGGGCCCCATTTTGAGCCGGAGATGGTTTTGAGTATGTTGCATCGTTGGTTGACACGTTTGGCCGCGTACTCAGCGTGAGACACAATATCAGGCACTGAGACTGATCTCTAGTCCCATTGCAGGTTTTCCACAATGCTCTCCTGGAATGGACAGTGTTCAACTTCCCGTTTTCAAACAGATACAAAGTGATACGTGCAGATTTGTTCACGCTCTCGGTCAGCGAATGTGGAAAAAGTTGCACAGGTCGTCTCGTGGCGACATCCGATGGGGAATGAGTGATGCTCCGATGACTTCATGAATAAGCAAAGCTCTCATTTGCTGTCACCGCCCGGGGGAGCGGACGCACTTTACTTGCCGCTGCGCGAGCCGCACTCAGCTATGCTGACATCGAGACAACCCATAAAAGGTGTTGCACTGCTGTTTGGGCTGATATCAACTGTGGGGGTGTGTGTGAGTGAGTGCGTGCAAGAGAGACACACTCCCCATCCCTGATTCGGTTGTGTGAGTTGGCCGACAAATGGGCAGTCGGTGGTTCTGATCAGTTTTCGTCTCAGGCTAATTAGCACACATCTGCCCATTTTAAGCCCGCGTTGAGGTAATCGAATATGTCAGAGTAGCTTGGAAAATGTTAGTTTGTGATTCTGCTTGGCTGCACAGGTGGGAGGTCGGAACTGGTCTGGATCATTTCACACACTCGGTGAAGCAAAATAAGATGACTACTTTGTCGGAGTCCGTAGAATACATAGTATAGTATCCATCCATCTATTGCTAGATGATGTATTTATTGTATACAGTATCTATCGCTAAACAAAACGTTCTTTGAAACATTTTGATAAGAATGTGAAGATTCTGATTCAGTATTCTTTTTTTTCATTGAGATTCTGGAATGAATCTGAATCATGGTTGATTTGTTTGCAGATAATTTGGAATCAATCTGTCAGTTCATCTCTCTGTCCCTCCGTCCATCTACTTCCAGTATCGATCGGTCTTTAAATAGATAGTAATAAGAGTTTTAATCAATTCCATTATCAAAAACTACATTTAATCAATTTTTTTTTACTTTGGAGCCAAAAAAAACGGAAATCCTTATATACTATTAAATTAGCAGTCAGGATAACATATTAGACCCATTTTATTGATCTTTTTTTAAATTATAGTTATGGCTTCTAAAATTCTTGTTCCTTTAAGAGTTAAAAAAAACAAATGTATAATATTCCTTCAGACTATTTAAAGTGTATCACTCTTTGCGATCTATGTAATCCACTCATAGATGACACATGAAGAGATCCATCCATGTGTGCTGAGCTACGTGAGCAGCTTCAGTTTTTTACAGCTTTCTGACACTCCCTTTTCGCGAGTCACTCGTGCAGAGTCGCATTACTCACGAGTTTATACGTGAGCTCACGCGGCTCTGGACGTGGTTTAGATGTTTTATGGTAGCGATAAAACCTCGCGTTTGCTATCTTTGTTGTTTATCGGCATTTCAGATCCGGAACCATAACAAACAAAAGAGTGTTTGTCGTTTGCTGGTCCAAATGTGGCATGCGCAGGTTTTCAACCAGCTCAACCCAGTTGTGAAAATGAGAATCCTCTGTTATTGTAGGAAGGAATATATATATTTGCTTTCTGGAAACCAACATGGAGGTCTCCATTATTTGTGGGGGCATTAAAGCAACAATTTGTCATAATTTCACTTGAAAATTAAAGCCTAAATTAAATGTGAGTACCAACTCTGTCATTACCGTGGGGACCCGTGATTTGATACTGATGGACCAGCCGTGACATCGCTCGCGCTTTTCGCTGCCGTCGGTGCTGACGTCACCCTTCAACGCTTTGCCGCGCAGGCGTTAATGACCCGCGGCGTGATGAGTGTCTGCATTCCCGGCCGACATTAGAATGGAAGGTGTTCACGCTCTTGATTGGTTGCAGAGGCGGGAGGAGTCACCTGGGTGATGTGGCTGAAAATGATGTTTTTTCTTTTTTTTTTTTTGGAGACGCCGCCTATATTTTATTTTCCTGAAAGTGGGTAAAAGCGGGTTGCCCTGGCTGCTAAAGGGAGAAACAGAAACAGAGAAAAAAAAAATCTCTGCTGGTAGAGAATACAAAGAGTGGAAACTGCTGAGAGTTCGGGTTAGCCGTCTATCTATCTATCTATATCTATCTATCTATCTATCTATCTATCTATCTATCTATCTATCTATCTATCTATCTATCTATCTATCTATCTATCTATCTATCTATCTATCTATCTATCTATCTATCTATCTATCTATCTATCTATCTGTCTGTCTGTCTGTCTGTCTGTCTGTCTGTCTGTCTGTCTGTCTGTCTGTCTGTCTGTCTGTCTGTCTGTCTGTCTGTCTGTCTGTCTAGCCATCTGTTTTCTGAGCGTTTATTTTAGCGTTAGGTTTATTTGCACGCGGATTATGCTTCTGTTATTTTCACCTGAAAGGTCATAAAACGCGACCCCTGCTCACTTTGACCCCCCCCCCCCCCGCGCGCCCCCCCCTTTTAGCCCGGCTGGCGGTTGATGGCGTTCGGGCGGCGAGCGCACCTGCGCAGGGGCGTGTTTGCGCCGCCTCCACCGACCTCCATTCCTTGCCATCTTTCACCCTCGCCCCCATCATTTCACACCTCGCCTCTGTTTGCTTTGCTTGTCCTGTCATCCCCTCGCCGCCCCCCACCCCCACCCTGAATTAAGCCAAATAACTCCGTGTCAAAAAGAGGCAACACCCACTCCACCGCCCTCCCTCCGCCGTCCCCGCAGACCTCCAACTCATCTCCGCTGACAGAGGAAGATGGGGGCGAGACGAAGCTCAGGAATGTTGAGATGCCGCGCTTCCTCCCCCGTTTCCTGTCATTAATCTAAAACGCAAAAAAAGAGCAGTCCCCAAACGTCGGGCCGTGGACCCCTGCCGGGTCCGGCAAAAAATATCTTTTATTGATCATCATCAGAGTCTGAAGGAACTTTGATTTTCTATCAGGCCATTTGCCAAAAAACAACCTTTGTGATGATTGTTTTTTTTTAAATCCCAGTCAATAATTATACTTTATAAAAAACATACTCTAATAAGATCATTAAATACAATTAAAAATAATCAAATGGGCTTTGTCACTTTCTTTTTTTTTTTTTATTGTGCACTTCATTCTTGCCCACCTCGCGGGAGTATACAGACAAAACGCTTTTCCTGGACGCTGTAAACCGGATTTTAGTTTGGCAGTATTATTTGTCGTTTTTCTCGGAGGATAAAGAATATGTGCCTGTGAGTATGGTAATGTTATTTGGCTCCAGCACTCCCGCGACCCTCGTGAGGATAAGCGTCTCAGAAAATGGATGGATGGATGTATCTTTTTTTGTTCTGCCTTAGCTCAATAACGCTTGGGAATGACCGCTGTAGAGTGTGGAAGGAATGTCGACACCCTGCAGAAATGAGGTCCACGCACACACACAAAGCGCAGATGTGTTCTGCGATCAAGTGGAACGGCGTACCCTTGCAGGCTTTCCTGTGCGAGATGGGTTTGGACAGGTCCCGGTAGTAGCCTTCCTTGCAGTAGTGGCAATGGCGTCCGGCCGTGTTGTGGCGGCAGTTGAGGCACACGCCTCCGCTCTTCCTCCCCGACAGCTTGTAGAGCTCCATGTTGAAGCGGCAGCGGCGGGCGTGCAGGTTGCAGTTGCAGGCTGCGCAGAGCACAAGGCAGTTACCGGCTGGCATTCGTGGACACGACACACACCCAGTAGTTTTATCTCCCGCAAAAATAAACGACCGCGTAATCCAAGACACCAAAGTAATTTTTTTTTCATTTTTTTTTTTTTTAATTTCAAGTACAGTGGGGCAGCTGTTCTGAAGAACGGGGTTCAAATCCTGGTCCCCCCTGTAAGGAGTTTGCATCTTCTCCCCGTGCCTGCGTGGGTTTCCTCCGAGCACTCCGGTTTCCTCCCACATCCCAAAAACTGTAAATTGCCCCTTGGTGTGATTGTGAGTGCGACTGTTTGTATTTATGTGCCCTGCGATTGGCTGGCAACCAGTTCAGGGTGTACCCCACCTACTGCCCGTTGATAGCTGGGATAGGCTGCAGAACTCCCCGTGACCCTCGTGAGGATAGGCGGCAAAAGAAAATGGATGGATGGATGGATGGAAATTCTACTTCTTTTTTTGATAACTAACAAAGGTAGCAACAGTTAATATTCCAAATTTATTGTCATCAAATCTATTTTTCAATTTTACGTACGGTGTCATGCATTGCAGTATTGGTAGTATTTACTTGTTGTTGACGTTTAATGCTGCAAGTTAGAATTTCTCTGTCTGTCTCCATGTGCCCTGTACCCCGCCTCCTACCCGATGACAGCTGGGATAGGCTCCAGCACTCCCATGACCCTCGTGAGGATAAGCGCCAAAGAAAATAGATGGATGGGTGCTTTATTTTTACAATTTATTTCCCACACATATAAATCAGAAACAGGAAAAACAAAGAAAATAAAATGCAACACCACACAACACAAGTTAAAATTTCATTTATTTTTTTAAATTAAGTTGTAATATTTTTCCCGATTTATTTCAGACAAATAGGTTCATGTTACTTTTTAGCTCTTTGAATGCTAATAATGTATTACTATTGCTATTCAATCTATCCATTTTCTACAGGGCTTGTCTGTCCACTTTATGTTTTCATGTGAGCTGGAATCCATCCCAGCGGATTTTAGGCGAGAGGCCTGAGGTCCTGGTTGCCAGCCAATCACAGGGCATGCAGCTTTACGGGAATTTTGAGTTACATTATGAGCAATGCCTTCATTCAACTACAATCCGAATCTTGATGCTGTTGCGCCAGTTGATAAACAAACTCGTATCACTTGATGAAGAAATCAAAAGGTCCTACTTGGTCAAAACATCATATAAAAAACATGCCTCCTCAAATATTAAATGAATTTCTCATGTTACTGAGTGCCAGCCATAAAATTAGTAATTTTTTTTTTTTACAGTGGTGCCTTGAGATACAAATGACCCAACATGTGTTCTTACATTTTTTTCCTTTGACTTGTGAGTGCAAATGTAAGTTATGAGCACTGTACAGTGGCAGTGAAATCAACTCCGATCACGTCACAGTAAGCAGCACTTTGATAAATCATGAATTAAAAAATAAAAAAGTCTTCCAGCTGTTCAATGTTAGAGTTAAAGTTTACTCTCAAAATAAAGATACCGTAAATTCTCGAGTATAATGCACACCCCCAAAGTTGACCTAAAAAAAAAAAAGGTCTGATTTTTGGTGCAGTAGCAACAAATATGATACGCTAACGATCGTTAAAATGCAGAGCTCCCACCCCACCCACCCGCGGAGGTCAGAGTTCAGGTTGGTGGCGCACATTACCGTGATATATATAATTGTGTAACATACGACATCGAATATAATATCGAAATTTATATGCATACCTTTTTTTTAACCACTCTGTGTACCTGTATGTGACTATACAATGTGATTGTATTTTTTCTTTTTCACGTAAATATAATCCACTCTTGACTTTTTGAAAATATTTTTTGTATACAATTGCGGAATATTTTCGAGAAATTACAGTACAATAAAGAAAATTACACATTGCGTATTTGAAAGAACCAAACAAGTGCCGAAACAAAGAGATCCCACAAGCTATATTTATCTATATTTTCCGTAAGTCCTCCTTAATGTTTCCATAAGCAGCATTAGCGCTAAAATAAACACCACACAATAGTTAGTACCGCGGCACGCAACCACAAAACCTTCATTCAGTCACTTTTTTTGGACTCGAACAAGACAGCCTCAATCCGCACAGGCCCCGAAACAACAACAGTCTTAATGTTTGGACGTTTTAGAGATCATCTGTGACACGTCGTTGAAAAGAATCGAACATCCAAAGACGTCGGCGTTCCCTCTGTAAAACCGCAGCTGGTTATCACCTGTCTGCAGGTAATCCCTGCGGAGGGATCAGACTGCTACCCGCAGACGGGTCTTTGTTGCAGCACCGTTTCACGCCAGCACATCCTCGGCGAGGGTGACGCGCGCAGCCTGGGAGACGTGTTGCTACTTGTAAAGAAGAACTTCTGTACGCGCTGGCTTGCAGGGCAACGCTGCTGACTTTTGGGCGCTCAGTTTTTCCATTGTGACTTTTCCCTGTCCACCAATCGCACGACCGCGGCGTATCCAGCTCCACCCGTATCATGTCAAACTGCCAGTGAGTCAGTAAAAAATATTGGAAACAAAAGGTGCTAAATGGAAATATCATGTAATAAATGCAATTCGGAACTTTTGTCTTCAGTATACGACAAAAACTAAAGAAGTTGAGTTGACTGTCCATTGTTTTAATGTTATGTTTTTGATAAACATTGGATTGGGTTGATTAGATACGGAACTGATTGCGTCATTATGCTGCAGGGGGGGTGAATAAGCGGCTCTCCACCAGGCTTCCCAATAAACTCATAATTGGATGTATTTAATATGCTTTTTTGACGTAATGTCTCGTCTGGTTAGAACGCTTAATACACCTTTACGCATGCCAAAAATAACATTTCAGACAGCGAAGACAGTCTATCGCACTTGTTACCATGTAATTACAGTGCACCTTATTTCCACCGAGCAGGAGTTGGGTTCAATTCTTGAGACATTATGGGAGTAAAACAAATACATATACAGTGAAGAAAATAAGTATTTGAACAGTTCTCCCACTTGGAAATCATGAAGGGGTCTGAAATATTCATTGTAGGTGCTTGTCCACTGTGGGAGAGATCATTTAAAAAGAAAAATCCAGAAATCACAATGTATGATTTTTAACAATTTATTTGTGTGATACAGCTGCAAATAAGTATTTCAACACCTGAGAAAACCAAAGTTAATATTTGGTATAGTAGCCTTTGTTTGGGTCAAACGTTTCCTGTAGTTGTTCACCAGGTTTGCACACACTGCAGGAGGGATTTTGGCCCACTCCTCCACACAGATCTTCTCTAGATTCCGTTTCTAAGTGGGAGAACTTGCAATATAGCAGGGTGTTCAAATACTTTTTTTCTTCACTGTTAATTTCAAAAGAACATCTTGGTTTTGCTTTGGTGAAGAACTTTAAATCTCATCATGTTCACTTTGGACCTTATCGTGACCACTTTATATCTGATCATGACGCCTTTAATCTTATCACAACGGTTTTAAATCACTGCTGTCGTCCGTCGTACACACGCACAATGCACAAAATAGATTTTTTCTTTCAAAAGAATCATATATTTTATGTCCCCAACCAGGGCGGCACATGGATCAGCCGGTAAAGTGTTGGCCTCACAGTTCTGAGTACCCAGGTTTGATCCTTGCCCCAAATGTGTGAAGTCTGCATGTTCTCCCCGTGCCTGCGTGGGTTTTCTCCAGGCTCGCCGGTTTCCTCCCACATCCCAAAAACATCCAGCATTAATTGGACCCTCTAAATTGCCCCTAGGTGTGATTGTGAGTGCAGCTGTTTGTCTCCATGTGCCCTGCGATTGGCTGGCAACCGGTTCAGGGTGGACCCCACCTACTGCCCGTTGACAGCTGGGATAGGCTCCAGCACTCCCCGTGATCCTCGTGAGGATAAGCGACAAGAAATTGGATGGATGGATGGATGTCCCCAACCAAACACCTGTCCGTGTTCGTCCCGTTTTTCACTCATAAACGTGCCGCCAGCTCTGATTGCTTCAGTGCGCTTCTAATTGAATGAACTTGGTTTTCAACGTGTCCCACAACGCGCTCTAAAACTAATCGAAAAGACAGCAAAAATGAAAACCTGGACCAATTTTCCATCCCAAGTGATATATTGTACGGGAAACTGATATGTTTATCGGCTTGTTCCTATTGCCGCGAGTCCTCGGTGAGCGTGTTTTTCCCGGGAAAAATGCCGGCTAATGAGCGTCTTTCCCAGCCCTCTGTGGATTGACCTCAGCCTCGGAGCGACTTTGCATCCTCGCTAATTAGAGGCGCGTTCAAGCCGCGGAGCCGGAGGTTGAGGTTAAGCTCATCACACCCGCGATCACGCCGCCAGTTGAGCGACGCCAGCCAAAAACGTTCGCCGCATGTCCACAAACTGCCTCGACTCAGATATGTAAACAAACAGGAATTTGGTTGTTGTTTTTGTATGATAAAAAGGCGTAGGAAAGGAGCAAATAATTAGCACTCGCACATCACTTCTCATTTCTTCTCTAATGAAGCCAATAACACCCGCCCAAAGAAGCCATTTTTTGAAATTATTATTTTAGCATGCGACTGCCACGGAAAGAGAGAAAAGATCGTAAATAGAGCTAATGCTTAATGACTTTTGACTGACACTTTTAGAGAGTTGTGACGAGTCCACACCACAGTGAGCCGCAGCAAAACCGCAATTCATCGTTCTCTGAATTTGCATCGCTCATGCAATCATCATCAGACTCCAGTTTTATCACCCGCTGACAGAAAGATTGCACATTGAAGGATTTTGCATAAATCGCAGAAATACAGGGCATTCAATTATGAAATAAAGAAGAAGGAAGAAGGAAATTAACAGTAGTGCACGTCTGCAAAGATTATTTCATCATCAGGCCGAGTTGATGAGCATTCTATATGACTTCTTGCAATTAATTAGTATGTTATTTTTAAAATTGCGATAAACAAATCCTTTATATCAACAAAAATTAATTACAGATGCCTCTTCTTACAGACATTTCTTCATACTCGGCACTCAAAATTATTGTGCCATTTCATATGAACTCTGGATTAATTAACGTCTAATATGAGTAATAAAACGGGATCTGGCAATTGACTTTTCTTTAACAATGATGTTTAATTGACCACAGCAGCTTATTCCGTTTTTCTATTTAGAAAAAAAATATATATATTTTTTTGAGTTAATTGATAACGTAACTAGAAAATTAATAAATAAGGAATTGTGGGTTACCTTAACCTTACCACACCAGTTTTCTTTTTAAATGGTCGATAACTACGTTATAACACTGTTCTAAAGCATTTATAAACAGTTACAAATTACAGGGCATGTCAACGATTCAGGTTTACAAAAACAGTAATGATAACATAAGGTGTCATCACTGATTTCAAAGTGTGCTACACATGCTGTCTATACTGGAATGTGAAATAATGACCAAATTAAATACAAATCTAATTTTTACATGAAAACATGAAATGCAATCAAACATAAGAATGATTGTTGTCGCTATACTGCACATACATCCTGTACAGTATTTTTTTCAAGTACAGTTCAGATGTGTTAAACATTTAAGTACAACACACTACATTTTTGTTTTTACCCTGTTAGCAGAAATACAATTTTTGATTTAACTTTTATGTGCAATAGATTTCAATTGAAAAACTGTTTAAGTGCAGTTTTGTTTCTTTTCTTACATTGTGTCAATGTGCAAACAAATTTTTGGTGTTATCGATCATGATAGTAGTCATACTAATAATAATGTATTATAACAATAATATCCTACATAATCTTTTTTTTTATTTTATTTTTTTTAACTTGACATTTATTTGATGCAAAGCCACAAGCACGTCAGTATGATTGCGGAAAACACCGCGACCCCGTTTGACTGCTTTATTATTGAAATGTGACCTGCAAACTCTCCGCAATTACGAATCCGTATAAACTGAATTAACTCGGCTAATAACACCGGACACGCGGGTTTGACATCCTCTCCACAATACGCCGAGGCCGCACGCAGCGTGCCTGAAACGGTCCGTATTTTCCCCCCCCCCCCCCCTCACCCAGTTCTGTCGCCATGTGGGGGGCTAATCAGGTCTTCTTCTCTCCAGCCAAGCCACACAGAGGCACCACAACAAAGCAGGGCCTAATGGCCTCCAATTTCCCGCATTAGTGCCCATTTAATGGCTGACCTGCCCTCTCGTTCGGCGGCGCAGCATGGGATCGCACACAGGCGCGCACGCTAACACGTGCACAAAGCCGCGGGCCCCCTCGCGCCCCACGATGAGCGGTATATTAGTCCGGACCGTGTTCGGCGGTCCAGCCACTCGCTGCGTAATCGCGACTTTTGTGCACGTGAGCGTCAAGGTGTGACACGTTAAAGCGGGGCCAAAGTTTTCCTCTCTTCCAACTGCTTTTTATTCTCCTGGGGAGTGAATCCCGAGATGGCGAATTGTCACGTAAAGATGTACAAATACTTTGTCATCGTAGTTTAGGAGAATTTCCAATCTGAGTTTGACTTGAGAATTTTGTCATTTTTACAGAGGAGGGATTTTCATGGCTTTAATAAAATCTCAGAGACATGAATACTTTTGATACTTGTTTGACAGAAAATGTAGGTATTCACCAGATTTTAAACTATTCCAGACATCTGTCAACTCTACCAACATTTCATGATAAACGATTTACTTTCACGACACCCAAGCTAAAGCACTGCTTGCTTTCGGAGTCGATCATCACTTTCCGAATGTCACTTTTTCGCATGTTTTTTTGCAGAGGCCGAGGTTGGTTTCATGGGTGCAGCCATCTTGGACATCGGAGTACTGAGTGCAAAAATGGATTTCCTCCTACTGTATATGTCAAAAATTGGAACTGAACTTTGATTTAGACGAGTATTCATGAGTAAGACGCGTGCCCTTAAATTTTGTGTTTGCAGTATTTAAAAAAAGTTTTTTTTCACCATACAGTTTATGTTAAGATTGTCTGACCTGACAGTAGAATATTATTAAAAAGATCTTTTGGAAAAACATCCTTTTCTGGCCTGCTCGAGACCACGGCAGTCGAAGATGTCCATGGTGGTCGCAATGTTACAAACTTGCAGTCAGATTTACATGGACTTGTTTGGTGGAGCAGCTGGAAAGCGTTGGCCTCACGGTTCTGAGGACCAGGGTTCAATCCCAGCCTCCCCGTGTGGAGTTTGCATGTTCTCCCCGTGCCTGCGTCGGTTTTCCCCGGGCACTCCGGTTTCCTCCCACATCCCAAAAACATGCAACATTCATTGGACACTCTAAATTGCCCCTAGGTGTGATTGTGAGTGCGTCTGTTTGTCTCTATGTACCCTGCGATTGCCTGGCAACCAGCCCGTTCACAGCTGGGATAGGCTCCAGCACTCCCGTGACCCTTGTCAGGATAAGCGGCTAAGAAAATGGATAGCTGGATGGATAGATGTTTTCGTTCAAAGGCATGAAATATACTTTTTTGAGAATAAAGTGCCTCTTCTAATTAACTCCCTAAAATGATATTATAAAACTACCCATCCATGCAGGTGGATTAAATTCATTTTTAGTAATCCAGTGAAGTCAAAACACAAATGTTCTTTTTCATTATGATCTTGCCCACAATTTCTCAAGTACTAAATTAAATTAAATGTAATGAAATTTCAATGAATAAAAACAAAATCCAAATTCTAACCACCCTCCGTTTAAAGGCCCTTCAAGACGTAAGTACCACAAGTATTTTTTCCGATATTTGATGTAGTTAAGGCACAGCAATATTCCACAAGGTGACTTGTGACCAACGGTTATTTTCCTTTTTCTCGCAAAGCGCACTCTCAGTACTTTTGCCGAAGTATCGCTTTCAGGTACTCGATAGTGCGCAGAAAGGGAAAGCGGCCGTTGAGGGGGGCTCACACGGAGGGGCTCGGGCGGAGGGCGTCGCGCCTATGTCGGCTATGCCATAAAAATGCCATGGCTGGAGGATGACATTGGCAGCTCCTATTCAGGACAGCGGCCCCCTCGAGGGTGAATAAAGATTCCTCGGGGCCTGTCGGGGTCCCCTCGCCAACAATGGCCTGCGTCGAGAGCAGCTGTCTTAATAGCGTGAGGACCGACAGCTTTGACAGCATCCGAAGCCGGAGACAACGCTCCGCTGTGCGATAACATAATACGAGCTAATCGGGTCAGACAGCCGGCGAACGCGTCGCGTACGTTTCCGCGCGAGGCTGAGCTCGCGAGCGGTTTGGCAGGCGCCATGACACCTCGATCCTCGGGAACCCGATGTGAGAAAACGGATGTCGCCGCATCACGGAGGATCCTCCCTAAGTGGATTTACAGTTCCCGTGGCAGGGGAAAAAAAGCAAGAGCCAGTCCTGCTTTACAGGAGAGCGCTCGGGCTGTTTATTGAGCGCCTGATCTGACAATCACCGCCGGGATCACTGGAGGCTTCCTCCTCGCGGAATGGCGGAATCACTTCTGCCGCTTCCTTCGCTCTCATTGTTTGACATCCAGCCATTAGCTAACCCTGTCACCTCTGTGCTCCACCTCCACAAAGCACAGGGCAAGCAGACAAGCGAGACATCGATACAAATCTCTAAATCACCTCCAGTCTGTTTACGCCGCGTGTTTGGTTTCCACGAGAAAAGCCCATCCGTAGTGCTGCGGCTTTAGGTATCTCCGGGCGGGTCCTCTAATGCTTCCCTCGGCCCCGAGGGGTCGACGGGGATGGGCCGACGGCGAGATGGCCTCATTCACGCGCTTGGGCGACTGCGATTCACGCTCATCGCGGAGATTTGCCAATTCAATCCACCGCTGATCCGAGAACTTTGACAAAAGATCTTAGGGCGTCTTCACGTTTGACAGCTGAAAACGGATGCTGGTGTTATTGCTGGCGCACCCTGGTGTGCAGCAAACAGCGGGACCAAAACCGCAGCTTGCGGATCAATATTCTGCATCTATGGTGTACACGTTTAGTCCGGGGTTCGCAATGGCGTACAGTATTTATCCATCGATCCATTTTCTTTTCGAATTGCTCTTCATTAGGGTGACAGGTAAACTGGAGCTGATCCCGACTTTATCGTTAACCATTCGAGCTCGTAATCACACCTACGGGTTACAATTGGTTTCAATCTAGCCCTCAATTAACCTGATTTACGTGTTTTAACATTACATGATTTATTTATTTATGATTTTGTAGCTTCTCATGATCATCCAGGTCATGGTCATTCACAAAAGTCGAATATTAGTTAACCGTACTTTGCCCTTCAGTTCGAAAGTGATCTATTATGAACTGAAAGAGTCCTGTTATCGAATGTCATACTTGTGTGGATTGGTAATGAAAAACATCATAACCTCCTTTGACGGATGCTTTTTAAAATCAAATCGCCTCACGTTGGGATTAGATTAGTTTCGGTCCCTCAGACGTTCCGCGAACGATCTTCTGAGGCGAGGAGACACGTTTCATTGTGGTCAGAATAGCTTCTTGTTTTATTCTCTCCCTCCAGGAAGCGAGGGAATGTTTTTTGGGAAGGGGGGCACGCCCTACTCGACTTTGGGAAATGTTCCCATATTTGATTGACGCGTCCTTGAGGATAAACAGATGAGTCTGGGATTAGGAACAAAATAGGAATGCTTACTTGGATGTCCTTTCTGACACGTTTATAGTTACCACACCCTGATGAAATATACTTCGCACAAAACGTCTGGTAACGTATGAGAAATGTTTGACAAGGATATACCGTACTTCTGAAAAGGTCTTGGTTTGGTTAGGTTACTTTTTTTTGTTCATAATGAAGGCCCGAGCGGCAGGTACTGTGAAGACCCTCTTGGAATCTCACTTTGTTTACTTTTGGGAACCTCAACACCCTAAAACCCAGTGGAACGTTGGACAAAAAGTGACCCTAATACCGGTTCCAACTGGATGCTGGTCATTTTCGTTTCAAGAAACCATGAAGGGCACTTTTTTGGGGGTGATAGCGTGTGGGCAGAGAATAGCGGCGAGATTTGACGTCTCATAAAAACACCAAACTGTCAGAACTATTCAATAATGCCCCCTAATTGCAGAAATGTTTGAATAAAACTGATAACTCCTGATAATCTTTTTTTTAAACTCTTGATAATAACGTGAAATCCTCTGTAGTACGCCTTCAAATTTTAAGTGAATCCGGGGGCCCGACACCCTAACCAAGCGCAGCAAGTTGGATTCTTCTTCTAACCTCAATCGGACCACCTAGACTCCTTCGTTAAAGGTCATATTTCTGTGCTACTATGATTCTGAAACCTCCCTTAAGGCACATTCGGTACAGTTCAGTCCATCTTGGATCGCCGCAGCATCAAATTCTTTTCAACTCTGGAGAATGCAACACTTGTACGAGAAGACATTCTTTGTTTCGGAGAAAGTGGATTCTGCGGAGACTATTCAAGTGCAGTTTCTCCCTCCTGTTTACGTACCTTACCGATGTCTTTGTACCATGATAGAAGTGGGACAAAAGAAAGTACAGATCAGTTATTTTGGTACTTAGAAAGGGAAAATAAAGGTACCAAACCCGGAGTTTTGCCCTTTTTCTCATTTCAACCGGGGACCAACTGGGCCTTCTCCACCGCGGATCTCATTTGTAAGTGCTACTTTGGCAACTGAGACAAATCGCCCTGTAAATCTTCGCAAAGAGCCACGGAGGAACACGTTGAAATGGAAAGGAGAAGAAATAAATCCAATTGACCGGTGGTTTAATGGTTTGAGGTTCGGTCGGCCGGCCGGCGCGCCACCTTTTGTTGCCATTTCACAAGGTGACGGCTGATTTCAGTCGGTTGGACGGAAGAGTTTCTATACTGTTAATCGGAAAGTCAGGACAAATCAATAACTGCAATCGCTAAACATACCTTACAAACATGTTTCACGGGAGAGCCAAAGGTCAGGGTGTGCGTGAGCTGTACATTGTTGAATCTTTTCCACTATGTCAAGACCACATCGAGACGGGTAGGAGTGAACAGGAAGCTGCCGAAGGGCCGTAAATCTCAAACCTCATCGCGCTTTTCATTCTGTGGCGCTTTTATCGCCGTTTCATTTCCCTTCCCATATTCTTCTCAAATCGGAGTCGCCGTCTCCCCACCCGAACCCCCCTCCCCACACCCTTCGTTTTACCAAAGGAAAGCCATCGGTGTGCGAGAACAGAACCGGAGTTCTGGAGGGTCCAGCCGGTTTACCTTCATCCGGATTGTTTCTGACACTGATGGAGAGGAGAAATTTTGGCACTGCAATATTTACCGCATTTCTCTGTGCCCGGTATTATAATTTCAAAATTGCCCGAAAAAAAAAGCAAGGCACACAGTGTACGACCACTACTCAGAAGACTTTGTTGGTGCTTGGAACAGTAGCTCTTAGTCAGAATAAAAACTGTAGTATTTCACATCTTCCATAACCCAATGTGACACTTGCGACTTGGGCAGGAAGGAAAATGAAGAGTGCTCTGATTTCAGAAACCCAAAACCTCTTTGCGATTGAGTCATCGCAAGAAGGCCGTCAGTAAAAGGACGCCTGCTCTTTGCCACAATCGACACAGAGCAAGAAATGTAGCCGTTTGCAATGAAATGCAGATTTGTGTGATCGTAGTTATGTTTTGTGTCGATCAGCTGGCAGAAGAATTCACATTGTGAATGAGATGTACATATAGCATGGTGAACAACTGGTGAGAGCGCCTGACTCACAGTTCCGAGGACCGGGGTTCGAATCCCAGCCCCGCCTGTGTGAAATTTGCAGGTTCTCCCCGTGCCTGCCTGGGTTTTCTCCGGGAATTCCGGTTTCCTCCCACATCCCAAAGACATCCGTTATTTGAAGACTCTAAATTGCCCATAGGTGTGATTGTGAGTATGAACGGTTGTACAGTACGTTTCTGTGTGCCCTGCGATTGGCTGTCAACCGGTTCAGGATTACCCCGCCTGCCGATGACCGCTGGGATTGGCTCCAGCACTTCTGCGACATTTGTGAGGATAAGCGGGTCAAAAAATGGATGGATTGATGGATGTTGGTAGCGTTGCGATTTAAAATTGAATTTGTGGTATGAAACAAACACCTTCCCTCTCAATGGGCCTCCTTCATCAGTTAAGATATGAATGCATACGCTCACAATTAAAATGCCTCATTTTCAAGGTAGTTTTTGTTTAAAACAATTGAATTTCCAAAAATTAATCAACTAGACCCATGTTTCTTTGCCCACCCCCCACCCCCCGCCCCTCATTTTAAACTGATATTTATTATGGCTTGTGTGTCCCTGATATCACAAAACAATAAAGGCTCCAAACATCATAAACTGTGAATTCAAAATTGCATTCGTCTTTTGGAATTAAATTAATTGTAGAATGAAAAAAAAACAACAACATCAACTACCTCGTATAATCTGTGGACAAAGAACATTTTCTAAAGTTAAGCGTTCATCAGAGTACCTTGACTAATGTAAAATATAAGTGACAAAAGTTTCATTTTTGTGTTTTAAATAGTTGTCCACATTTTCTCTGGCAGCAGATTGAGAGTAACTACGAAATAACTTTATAATAACTGCTTTTTAGGCCAAAAACATTTTTTGAAATTATCAAATGGGCCTCTTAAGTATTATCTGATAAAAAAAAAAGAAAATCCATTGACATATCAAAACTTATTTTTCAATATTATTGCGTCACATTTGCAAGAGACATTTCAACCCATTTGCCGAAATGTCATCAAAAAACTGCAGTGTTGTCCCCGTATAAAATATGAAAATCCAGCGGGTCGCCGCAAGAGGTGTCAGGTCGGCTTCCCTTCACCGGCCACTGTTATTCTTTTCCATCTTTCTATCTTTGTTTGCCATCTCCCCGTTCTTTTTTTTTTTGACTGACCTTGTTTGTTATTGGGGCTCCGGGGTTCATTTCATTTCCCGCCCGCTGCTTTGGAAAACCTTTGCTGAAACCCAATCCCATCTGTCTAGGTTAAGACCACAACTGTTCGGCGAAAAACCCGTCATGTGGACTTTCTTACAAGCACAGCCAAAATGATTCATATCCTGGCCACTTTTGGGCTTCATGTTAATTTTGAATTGTTGAACCTAGAACTGTACAATAAGCACCAAACTGAATGGCTCCTGAGGGTACAATTTATAAATGATTTTTTTTTATCATATCAGTTTATCCTTGATTATTACAACAATTAATTTATTTTCTGTACGCTTTGTATTTGAGTGGAATTGATCATGATGTCTGCTTGTTATTTTAAACAGTCCAGTGCAAAAAAAATTAGCAACAGAGTTTTGAGTAAATTAGTGATATAGGCGGCACGGTGGATCTGCTGGTAAAGCGTTGGCCTCGCAGTTCTGAGGTCCCTGGTTCAATTTTGCACCCTCCTGTGTGGATGTTGCATGTTCTCCCCGTGCCTGTGTGGGTTTTCTTCGGGCACTCCGGTTTCCTCCCACATCCCAAAAACGTGCAACATTAATTGGACACTCTAAATTGCCCCGAGGTGTGATCGTGAGTGCGGCACTTTGTCTCTATGTGCCCTGCGATTGGCTGGCAACTAGTTCAGGGTGTACCTCGCCTCCTGCTGGGATCGGCTCCAGCACTCCCCGTGACCCTCGTGAGGATAAGCGGCAAAGAAAATGGATGAATGGATAATTATAAATTCAAATATGAATAACATTGAACAATAGGCGTCACGGTGGATCATCTGGAAAGCGTTGGCCTTACAGTTCTGAGGTCCCGGTTTCGATCCCAGCCTTGCCTGTGTGG
Organism: Syngnathoides biaculeatus; assembly: GCF_019802595.1. Lineage (NCBI taxonomy): Eukaryota > Metazoa > Chordata > Actinopteri > Syngnathiformes > Syngnathidae > Syngnathoides > Syngnathoides biaculeatus. The sequence goes on along the minus strand of NC_084648.1, from coordinate 17,814,372 downwards.
AGTTTGCATGTTCTCACCGTGCCTACGTGGGTTTCCTCCGGGCACTCCGGTTTCCTCCCACGTCCCAAAAACATGCAACATTTAATTGGAGACTCTAAATTGCCCCTAGGTGTGACTGCGAGTGCGGCTGTTTGTCTCGATGTGCCCTGCGATTGGCTGGCAACTAGTTCAGGGTGTATTCTGCCTGCCCCTTGACATCTGGGATAGGCTCCTGTACTCCCTGCAACCCACGTGAGGATAAGCGCCAAAGAAAATGGATGGATGAATAGTGATACGTACATATCAAACCATTTTTTTTGTGTGTGTGTATTTAATTCATTTTCCACAGTAGTCAGAATTTGTTCCATTTTTTTCATGAGCAACAAGACATTTGAAAGCTTTAGAAATATAACAGATGATATTAACATCTAGTATGAATTATTAGGGGCACAATGCAGATCCTTGGGGAACCCCAAAAGTGATCTTTAATTGATTTGAATGTTCATTACAGAATATTATGTGTTGAAATGGTCAAGTAACTTTTCATCCACTTGTACTTGTAGACCTCATATGTATTTATCTCCATTTGTTTTTTCATTAATATACTATGATGAAAAGTTTATAAACCTGCCAAGAGTGAATTCTTTATTGTCGCTGTTCGATAATATTCCCTCTACCAGCCTTTTGCTTTCAAGCCAAACTGGTTTTCACTTAAGAAGGTGCAGAATTCAACAGATTTTATCCACAAATCAGGCCTCGCTCTCCATTTTGGAAGCGACTCCTCCCTGTTATCGCACAAGACAAACATTACTTTGAATGACTCCATTTCCGAATAATTTCCTTATCTGGCCAAGCCAATAATTGGGTTTCCTTTGTTTGCTTTGTCGTCCTCTGGCGTGGACCCTATTCGACTGTTATTAGAAGCAGCCAAGGCCTCGTGTGGGAAACTTCAACTTAAAAGCACACATTACCACACACAGCAGCAGCCCTGGAAGTTATTTAAATAACGCTGACTGGTAGCACGCTGAGTCGAAAGCCCCTTTTCCGTCATTATTGCACCCCCACCCTGCCTCACTTTCCCCTCTTCTTCTCGCGCTTGTCACCCCCACCGCCCTTACGGGAGACGCTCAATCAGCCGAAGCCAGCGATTTCTAAACTCCTATCTCGGACTCTGTTGGACACTGAGCCTAATTAATTGGCTCTTTTGTCCCCGGAGAGGAGGGGGGCGGTGCACAGGCAGTGGGGAGGGGGAATGAGGAGGCAAAGACTAGGGAAAAGGAAGACAGCGTCGCTTTTTTTTTCCTACACTCGAGAGTCTCTTTCACGCAGAGATTCCACAAATGCGGTGCGTCCTAGTCGCTCGTGCCAAGGCAGGATTTTCACACAGTAAAATTCTCACTTTGCGTTTGCACCCCCGTTCTGTGTCAGTCACTTTCACACCAGCCCGCTGACAAATGGGAAAAGCGAGTTTTGACAGGGGGTGTGAAAGGGGCGTGAGTCATAAATGTAAGGCCGGCGTTTTGTTTTGTTTTTCCAGCTCTTTCACACAGAACCAGGTGAAGTAGGATAATTCTGTTTTGTTTTTTAAATTCCTTTTTTCAATACCCCTAAAAATTGGAAAAGTCCGCAACAAATAAAATCTGTCATTTTTTTTAAATTATTGTTTAATTAAAAAGTTAAGAAGGATACATGATCGCAAGCCCTAGAAGGTTTTTTTTTAACGTTGTGCTATGAAGCTCTGTAATGTATAATATAAATACCATTTAATTTATTACTCTATCACATTATGCAATTTGTAGTATCGTGGACCTACAATATTTGCAGGAATAGGGACCGTCCAAATAGCAAAAATGACATGGATAATTGATAGTCATTGAAATTGCATTTAAAACAACCATCGATCCATCCATTTTCTTCGGCGCTTATCCTCACGAGGGTCGCGGGGAGTGCTGGAGCCTATCCCAGCTGTCAACGGGCAGGAGGCGGGGTACACCCTGAACTGGTTGCCAGCCAATCGCAGGGCACATTGAGACAAACAGCCACATTCACACCTATGGGCAATTTAGAGTCTACAATGAATTAATGAATGTTTTTGGGGATGTGAGAGGAAACCGGAGTGCCGGGAAGAAACCCACGCAGGCACGGGGAGAACAAACTCCACACAGGGGGGGCCGGGATTGAACCCGGGTCCTCAGAACTGTGAGGCCAACACTTTACCAGCTGAGTCACCGTGCCGCCTGCATTTAAAACAATAAAAGCTTTTTTTAAAAACAAAAATTATTGAATAAACGTTACCGATGGTGTAGTGGTACACACGCCTGCCTTTCGTGCGGCCAGCGTGGGTTCGATTTCCCCTCAGTGATGGTGTCGATATGTGCCCCCTAACTGACTGGCGACTGGTTCAGGGTGTTGTTCGCCTTTTCGGCTGAAATTAGTTTAGATAGGCTAAAGTACTCCCGTGACCCTTGTGAGGATAATTGACTTGGAAAATGGATGGCTACTGAAAAAAACGATCTTCCGAGGTTTTATCCCTTTTTACAATCGTATGGTGGTCCCTATTACATGCATACATGGGCCATACACAGCCCACAACCCATAGTTTGCACACCCGTTCACTCTATCTTCTTTACTGAGTAGAAAGTGGAAAAAAAGGAGAGTGCGACAAAGACAGACCGAGAGAGAGGGTCGTGGGGGGTTAGGAACACCGAGTACCTCCCACCCCTTCACCCCACCATGTGTCGCTATCTGTGCGAGCTAATGAGTGATGGATTAACCTGGGATCACCCCTGGCAAATTGAGATGACCCGGCAAACTTTCACCCCCCCCCCACCCAAAAAAAAAATAAAATAAAATAAATAATACAGCTCCAATTCAACCAAACCGATGCAAGCAGTCATATATTTAACGGGAACGGAGTCACGCGTGCTGTGTTCATGCAGCGCGTACGCCGCAGTAGATGACGGGAGCGCGGGCCGGCATCCGTTGCTGACCTCTGCTGACAGCGACCTCTTTGTGCAACTGTAACTTGAAAAGCAAACCACGGAGATGACACACACAAAAACGCCAGCGAGACTCGAAGGCGTCCATGACGACCGGGCATTAAAAAGCCCGCACGGCCCGATGACGCACAGCCGCACACAAACCTGAGCCGTGACTTGTACGGGAAAGACAACACCATCAGTAAGAAATTAGCCTCAACTAATTCACTGAATTCCAATGACTTTTTTTCTTCCAGCTTGTTTGATGAGAAATGAAAGTTTGATGCGTCATAAGTGCATTTGCTTTATGTATTGTGTGTGTGTGTGTGCTCATTCGTGTTCTTGTCTTCCTACACTTGTGAGGAAAAGCTTTCATCTGCAGACATTGTGGAATATTATTTTATCAGTCAGGACAGTGATGCTTTAAGTATGGTGTGGTACAGCATACTCTTTTTTTTTTTTTCTTTCTTTCTTTTTTTAATATTGTTATTTGCTTGATGTTTTGCTCTGACCTGCGTGCAAAACTATGACAACTGCTGTATTCTGGCAGTGAAGTCAACTCCCGTAACTTTACATCAAGCAGCATATGACAAATGGTAATTTTTTTTTAAAGTATTGCCACTCCTATTTCAAATTTACTGTAACCAATGGAATTAGTTTTGCAGTGCTATAACATATTTGAAAACAAACGGTGGAGCAACACATAGACACCCATCCATCCATTTTCTTTGCCACTTATCCTCACAAGGGTCGTGGGGAGTGCTGAAGCCTATCCGAGCTGTCAACGGGCAGGAGGCGGGGCACACCCTGAACTGGTCGCCGGTCAATCGCAGGGCACATCGAGACAAACAGCCGCAGTCACAATCAATCAATTTAGAGTGTCCAATGAATGTTTCATGTTTTTGGAATGTGGGAGGAAACCGGAGTGCCCAGAGAAAACCCACGCAGGCACGGGGAGAACATGCAAACTCCACACAGGTGCGGCCGGGATCGAACCTGGGTCCTCAGAACTGTGAGGCCAACGCTTTCCCAGCTGATCCACCGTGCCACCACACATAGACATGAAATAAAATATTTTTCAACTTCTATAAAGAAAGGTTAACATTGTTGCGACTGTGTATGACATCTCATACATAGCCGTATGTTTTTTATTATACTGCCCCCGGGTGGCCAGGATGTGCACACCAGAAGGAGCAGCACAATATCCACTAAAATGAAGCAAAAAATGTGGCAAAAACTGTTTTATTACACCATTTTATGTTTTTAAAACATTTTTTTAAAATACATCATGATAAACAAAAAGTTGAATCATAGTTCTGTTTTCGTGAATGTAAATATTTAATTAAACCTTTGGTGAAATTAATGTACATGGTTGTACTGGAAGAAAAAAGCAGTAGAAGTGGTAGAAGAACACAAACCAGTCATCATAAAAATAGTAGTGAAAGAAGTACTCTTAGTGGAAATAGCAGTCATACAAATAGTATTGATATACTATTTAGTATTGCTAGTATGAAAATTTGTAATACTAGTAGAAGTAGTTTTATGACAAGTAGTTGTGTAAGTAATAAAAATAATAGTAGTTCTTTAAGAAGTTGTCATGACGGAAAAGGTATTAAAAATATTAAAATTAGTAGTAGTAACAGTAAAAGTGCAATTACCATTATTGGTTATTGTAGTGGTCCTATAAGAAGTAGTATTAATAGCAGAAGCTGAAGTACTGATAGTCGAGTTAGTAGGAGGTGGAGTAGTTGTAGTACTATTTGAAGTTCCAGTTTAAGTAATAAAAACTACTAGTAGTAGTATACATGGTAAAGACGTAGTATTAACAGAAGTAGCTGTAGTAGTCATGGGAGTAGAAATATAGTACACATAGTAGTAGTAGTAGTAGAGGTACGTGTGTGTTTGTGTTTCCAATGACATGAAGAGCGTTAAGCTAAAGCAACAGCGCGGTGTCGCTCAGATGTGCCCCCGAAGTCGCCGCCTGTAACCCCATCCAGCCATTAATCACACGTAGCTGCGTGGAACGGCGGCCTTGCGGTCCCGACGAGCTTTCATGCGCGCTCGGTGGTCCCGTCGACGACTTGTGCGACAGTTGCCGGGCAGATGTTTGCCGGTGGCTCTGACCTTACATCAAACATTTTTGTTTTTATTGGTCCCGCTTATCCTGTTTGAGACCTGTCAGTCACAAGAGTAGAACTGTAACAAGCTCAACCACTGCCACTCCTTCACATTTAAAGGCAATGGGATGGGCCGCTGTGATTGACAGGCAATGAAGTCGGCTGTAGAGAAATTAGTCTGGTAGTCCGGATTTTCGCTTTTGTGTCGCATAAGTACGTTCATTGGCTTCTTTAGGTATGCATGTATTTGTGACTCAGCACAATTACCGTAATTCCTGGCCTAGAGAGCGCACCTTGTTATAAGCCTCACCCAGTACATTTGTAAAGGAAATACCATTTGGTACATACATAGGCCGCAGCCGTGTAAAACCCGCGACATAGAAACACGAGATATTTACATTGAAAGACGGTACACAGAGTTTAACTCTGGCTCCACCACGCTAATGCAAAATGTGCTAGTGCCCTGTGCTAACGCTAATGCTAGCACCGCGCTAACAGGCCTGGTTAAAAAAAAAAAACATACTGGTAAAAAAAATCACTGCGACACGGCAGTAACACGCTAGCGCAGCGCTAACAGGGCCCGACCGGTAAAAGTCACTTCCTCGGCACATATATTCCGCCGGTCTCACTCTTATCTTTTCCGCTCGAGTGCCCCCACCCCCCACCCCGCGCGGCTGTTGGAAAAAAACACGCACAAATTAGCCGCATCGCCTGCATAAACCACAGGGTTGAAAGCTTTGCGGAAATTATGGTAGTTAGCTCTGGAGTTGTTTCCTCTTTTAGTTCTAAATGTGGTAATTGTGTCATTTCAAGCCGTCCTGGCTCCCCCATCGAGATAATGAGTGAAAGTTCCAGGACGGTACTTGTGACCGTTAAGTGTGGGCCCATCTAGTTTGTTATCTGCACAAATGTTTGGAGCTCCTTCTCTCTCTGTGCTTCGCTCTCACATAGTTTTTGTGCCAAATCACAGCATGCACGCGTCACCTGCCAAACCGCCTCATTCACGCAATTTATTCATTACACATGTTAATGATATAATGTCAGAAGATCAGTGTGTGTGCGCCTCGTGTCCAGGAAACTACCTTGGACTTAACAGCTTGCAGCAATTAAGATGATTTTCCAAGTGGATCCTGGTCAATGTTTGGGGATTTTTATGCAGAAGAAACGTCATGAACACACTCATAACTTATATGACAAAGATAGATTTCTTCAGATATGTAGTTGGACAAGGAGAAGTCCCACAAAACAATCTCATGAGCTCCAAGAGCAGTATGCAAAATGCCGATGATATGTTTTTAACTGACAGTTTCAGAGAGATTGAACAAAACACATATTATTCAAAATCTAAAACTATTTCATTTTAGCCTTATAAATATCTTTTACAGTGCTTAAAGGTCAAGTGTCATCCCTATAAAGATTCCAAAATAGATATTGTAATGAAAAATACATATAACGTTATTCACTTCAACGTCTACACGAAAAAAGCGGAGAGTGTATCATCCATGCGCAAAGTTGCGGAAGTGTCATTCGACATCCAAGTGGTCGCCATATTGGCTGCATCTTCTGTCCGTGACGTCACAGTGGGGACATTCGCCACGCCGTGCCACCTACTATGGGAGACGAACACGCCCCTTCTGACACGGAAGCTCTTTTCGAAGAAGAGAACATCTCAAAACCGAGCGAAGTGACCGAGGCAATATTACCCTATCGTTTCGAACCATATTTAGATGATATGCGGATCATGGTCAAACCGCATGCGGCCAAACCACCTCCCCGACCGATCCACCTGCGTGTGGCGGTGATGAAAACAACGCCGCCTGCGAGCGACGACAACACCGCGGCCAAACCGCCTCCCCATCCGATCCACCTGTGCGTCACGATGAGCCACCCCGGCGGCGCCGCATCCACCGATCACGGCTTCGCCTGGGGTGACTCGTCGACACATTTAGCACCCTCGATTTACAGATTATGTCCCCCCACAACTATTATTATTATTTTTTTAGTAGCTGTATACACACCCACCTGTCGTTTGCAACCCACGAAGCTCTCGTCCTTTGCACCTGTGCAATCCATTTTTCACGATGAACCGGATCTTTTGGAAAATCATGAAGAGCGAATCCATGCTCCCGAGTGTTCGAGTAATATCCAGCAATACACCGGGCCGGCATTTTGGCTAACACGATGGAACAACGAGCTACCTTCCCGCAGGTAAAACTAGGAGAAACAGACGAGACCGCTTGAGTGCACTACTGGCATTTACGTCACTTCCTGCTTCTTCTCCAAAACAAATCCCTCGAGAGGATTTTCATAGCGGGAGTTACAAAAAGCCATATGCGTCAAAATCATGTTTTTTGGTAAAAAAAATCGGATGGGACCATACCAGCTGCCGTTTTTTTTTCATGAATAACATACTAAAAATCATGCATTTCATGACGGTGGACCTTTAAGGTTTCTTCATACTCATGGCTGTTGATGATGAACTACAAATCACTGACAATGTCAATCAAATGTTAGCAGTAATGTATTCATTAAAAAACAAAAAAACATTTTCCGACAGTTACTAAAGATTTATGTCAAGAATACAGAAAGATGGAGCCAAAGACCCTCTCGGGCCCAATCACCGTCAGCATCTTCCAAGGCTGCGATGAGCGCGTTGTAAAAATGTTTCTTTACAGTAACAACGTCGCTCTGGCCTTTGTAAAAGTTGAGTTCAGGCACTAAAGAAAGGAGACAAGTACAAGTGGGAACATGCCAAGGGGCGACACGTAACACGTTTCCTTCAGTGGCAGCGTGGCTCCGGACCAAACGGTTTCCCAAAAACAAAGACAAGGAAGGGTCCATTGCTGGCCTGAACACACACACACACAGCGTGCACGCCCAGCCTCTATTACGTGTTACTTGTACACAAGTATGAAATTAAACACCCATGTCAAGCTTTCATCGGTGTAATTATGAAAATGTCTGTGAGCGAGCCTTTCCGCAATTACGCCAGAGAAAGTAATTTACACAACCACCGCCTCCGAGCCCAATTTCTCCGCCCGTAATCATGATCGGCTAGCTCGGGCAAATGTCCAGAGCCACTTTCAACGCTATCGTGCTCGAAACACCCTCACTTGTGAGCTTGTCGAAGCAAAAAAGGTAAGCAGAGCTGCGTTGAGTTTGCATTGAGCGGCAGCTGACGGCATCATCTTATGCTAAGCGTTACATTTTTGATGGCTCAGTTAAGTATTTGACACAATGGAGGAATGTAATTTCTATTTCATCCTGTGTCACAGTGTAGTGAATGAAGTGCTGCCTCCACAAGTGAAAATTGTGCTATTATGTGTTCAGGGCACAAGCTCCTCCCCTTACTCCGGGCTTTGCTGGAACTTGTTTAAAGACGTCCGTTCGACTTCCACCCCTGATCGTCGTGGTGATGAAATCAATATTTGAGTTTATGGGGCCTCCTCAAACAGACTAATTTCAGCACGACCAAAAAAACAAATGAATAAAATGTGCTCAAACTTTGATTCTTGGAGCATTTTGGTGAAAGCACATGACAGACTTGTTAGGAAACGGTTTTAAATTGTGGTAAAAACTCACAATGTGTCTCCACTCAACTCAGAAGGTAACACTAAACTGAAGAGACATTCCATTTTAGCGATTTCAGTATGGAATTATTATTATTTTTTGGTCTTATTGGACTGACACCTAACTGTTGTCAACAGCAATGGCAGTCGTAAAAAGCTGTGCTGATATTCACACATGAAATTAACTCTCACCTCTGCGTATTGTATCAAATCAACATAGTCCTCCATTTCAAAGCCCTGATAGGATTGATCCTCAGTGGAAAAACTTCCTTTGAATCCAAACCAAATCGCTTCTGGAACGAGCCTCCCGACAGCTCCAAAATTCCTGCGCGGGAGCGAGCGCCTGCCAAAACGCTGACGTTAATTGCTTCAAGATCCTCCAGACGTCCGCACGCCGCGCAAAAGCAGCCATTTCTGACATCCAGCGCTTTGATTTTCATGGTAAACGATTTTGATCACACTTCAGGGTCGTAAAAATTGCAGCGCTTAATCACCGGCGGTGTTTTTGTTCAACAGGTGTTTGAGCCAGAGGCTCTTTTACATTTTTCGTTTTAATATCTGTAGGATGCTGGTCAGATTCCGATTTTCTTGGATTTTGAAGCAATTTTCCCCCATACGAATTCACAGAAATAGCATTTCTCCTTTGTTTTGTGCAGATGTTCGTGTCGATCGCCTTCAGATACGGCTGCAGGTCTGGTTTGCACGCTCCGTAAAGTAAAGCAGCATCCTCCATCTTCTAAAGCGCCGGCGTGGTGCGTTTTTCGGTCGAACAAAGCTGAGTGCAACCGGACTTGCTGTGCACGCTGCACTGCGTTTTGCTCTTTCGCTGGGGAATCAACACCCCCACGCGCGCCGTCGCCCCCGAAAGGCACTAAATTGTGGATATAAAAAGTCTACGCAGTCCTGTTCAACTGTCAAACCAAGATAAAGCACTCTGCTCCAAAGCAAGTAAGTAAGCAAGTAAGAAAAGCCGACGACAACACCCGAACTTCATATTCCGTTGAAACGGTGACAGGTGTGTCCTGACTCCCATTTGACATGATTTTGAATGTGATTGGTTCGCTATAATCACACTAAGGCGATTGTGCAAGCTTACAGTGCTTTGTGAAAGTATTCGGCCCCCTTGAACTTTTCAATCTTTTGCCACTTTTCAGGCTTCAAACATAAAGATATTAAATATTTTTTTTTTTTTTTTGTCAAGAATCAACAACAAGTGGGACACAATCGTGAAGTGGAACGAGGGTGTCCGGTTTGGTGTCCTCTGCATCGCATCTCTAGTCTTTTGCAGGTGATGTGGTTCTGTTGGCTTCACCAAGCCGTGATCTCCGGCTCTCACTGGAGCGATCCGCAGCCGAGTGTGAAGCGGCTGGGATGAGAATCGGCACCTCCAAATCCGAGATCGCTGTCCTCAGTCGGAAAAGGGTGGCGTGCCCTCTCCGGGTCGGGGATGAGATCCTGCCCCGAGTGGAGGAGTTCAAGTATCTTGGGGTTTTGTTCACGAGCGAGGGAAGAACGGAGCGGGAGATCGACAGACGGATCGGTGCAGCGTCTGCAGTGATGCGGACTTTGCATCGGTCCTTTGTGGTAAAGGGGGAGCTCAGTCGAAAGGCGAAGCTCTCAATTTACCAGTCCATCTACGTTCCTGTGATAGTCTCAGGGTTCTGTTTAAAGTGCAGAGAGCATCATGAAGACCGAGGAACACACCAGGCAGGTCCGAGATACTGTTGTGGAGAAGTTTCAAGCAGGATTTGCATAGAAAAGGATTTCCCAAGCTTTAAACTGTGCAAGCAATCATGTTGAAATGGAAGGAGTATCAGACCACTACAGCTCTACAGCTGAGGTGGGGGAGTCTCATGGTTTGGGCCTGACAGGGACGATGGTTCAAATGGATGGGAAGATGAATGGAGCCAAATTCAGGACCACTCTGAAAGAAAACCCGTTGGAGTCTGCAAGAAACCTGAGACTGGGACGGAGATTTATCTTCCAACAGGACAATGATCCAAAACATGAATCCAAATCTTACAATGGAATGGTTCACAAATAAACGTATCCAGGTGTTAAGATGGCCAAGTCAAAGTCCAGACCTGAATCCAATCGAGAATCCGTGGGCAGAGCTGAAGACTGCTGTTCACAAACGCTCTCTATCCAACCTCACTGAGCTCGAGCATGTTTTGCAAGGAAGAATGGGCAAGAATTTCAGTTTCTCCATGTGCAAAACTGGTAGAGACATACCCCAAGCGACTCGCAGCTAAAGGTGGCGCTACAAAGTATTCATGCAAACGCCCCACATTTCAGGTTTTTATTTGTTAAAAAAATTTAAAACATCAATCAAATTTTGTTCCACTTTACGACTGCGTCCCGCTTGTTGTTGAAATTAAATTAATTAAATTACATTTTATATCTTTATATTTGAAGCCTGAAATGTGGCGAAAGGTTGAAAAGTTCAAGGGGGCTAAATACTTTCACAAAGCACTGTAACCTCACTGGTTTATTTTGATTTAACATCCCGGATAGGTTGAGATCAATTTGTATAAGTTGTAGATCAAATGGAATTTTTATATCACGACAAAATAGCATTTGAATAAGGGGTGTGTAGACTTTTTATTTCCACTGGAGCTTCCAGCGAGAGCAAAACGTCCTTCCCGTTTGCACTCTGCTCTGTGTTTACAGCTCTTTTTTTTTTATAAATTGACATTGTCCGCCGTGCAGACGATCCGCTCGGCTTCGGCGCGTCTGTTTTATCTCCCCGCGCTTCTGACGGAAAGTTACTCTTCTGTAAGCAACGACGAAGCTGCGGTTTGTACAACGCCGAACATGACCAGAGAGGCCTGCGGCGCAGCTTCGTGCTAATTCTGACGGGAAATTATATAAATGTTTGCTCTAAAAAAATTCAATTGTCGCCATCGTGGAGCTGAAATACCGTAGCTCGATACGCAACTCTCGATCGGTGATTAAACGCAGTGGTTCTTGAACTTTGTGCACCTCAAAAGTTACTTCCCTCTCAAAGTACGACTACCTTGACCAAATTTAAGATACAGTTCCATATTTGGAACGTGTAAGTATTCATCAAAAACGAGACAAAGGTTTTATTCCTAAAACAAACGCTGGTGTTAGCATCCTTTAAACCAATGGGCATTTAAATACAAACGGTTGAGCAACACACAGAGACAGACAACTTTGTAATACTCATGCGCTTATATTCAAGCATGTTCAGCCATCGCAGTCTGGTTTTGTGCTGCGACAAAGAGGGACTAAATCCAGGCACAATTGACAGTTAGGACTGCTGAAAAGATTATCGGTACCTCCCTCCCCATTCTTGGGTGTCGGGTGTCAAACTCAAGGCCTGGGGGCCAGATCTGGCCCACCACGTGATCTTATGTGGCCTGCGAAGGCAAATCATGTGTATCAACTTCCATGATTTTTTTTTTTTTTTTTTTTTAAATTTGTACCAAAATTCCTCACTAGGGTCACGGGAAGTGCTGGAGCCCATCCCAGCTGTCAACGGGTCCGATTAATGTTGCATAATTTTGGGATGTGGGAGGAAACCGGAGTGCCTGGAGAAAACCCACACAGGCATGGGGAGAACATGCAAACTCCACACAGGCGGGGCCGGGATTGAACCCGGGACCTCAGAACTATATATAAATATATTAATATAGTTTATATAACTGCAGCCGAATGAGCAGTTGTGACCGTCTTCTTCTGTGTGCATGTACAGTATGTATTATGCTTCCCCCTGGTGGCCAAGGCATGTGCACAAGAGGAATAGCAACATTCGTGGAAATGGAAAAATGCACAATATTTTTCTTCATTTCAAGAGTGAAAGATCATTTTAGTTCAAAAAAAATGTTTTGGGTTACAACGTAGTCACAGAATGAAAAAGAAAACTCCTCAGAGACCACCATTTTGTTTTTGAAAGAGATTGAATCTTTTGAATTTGAATTTTTGGAAAGAAACTCGTGCGTATTCCCGGTTCCACTTCTTTGCCTTTTATTTCTGCACAGTCCATTGCTCAGTAGTTCCTTGTAAATGCCTTTTTCTGCACTGGGGACATCCAATCACGCAAATGGATTAAAAAAAAAAAAGTCTGGGTGTGTGGGGTGGGGGCATGAGGGTCCTTCGACATCCTCGTGGACGTAATCAGTAAAGTGCACTTGAATCAACAGACGCTGATGAATCTTTTTTTTTTTTTTTTTGGGAGAAGCACACGTAATTGATGCTAATCTATTACGGAGGCACGATTTGGAGATTATACACGAATACCTTTGCGTGTGCTCATATTATATTACAGAAATATAAATCAGAATTGGCAAAACACCTTGAAGGCAAATGATTTCGGCAGTTGGGCGCCGGACGACTGCTTAGTGCTTCACTCAGGTCGTGTTTTTCTATTGGATAAAGCCTGCATGTGCTTGTGTGGGTTTTCTGTAGGTACATTAAAAAAAAAAAAAAAAAAACAATTCACGTAGGGTAGGTGCTAAATCACAGGTGTCAAACTCAAGGCCCGGGGGCCAGATATTGCCCTTCACATTATTTTATGTGGCCCAGGAAAGCAAATCGTGTACTTTTCCTTCATGTTTATTTTTTGTTGTTGTTACTAAAATCCATCCATCCCAAAATGAATAATGTTGGTCTCGCAAGCATTTTTTTTTCTGACCAAAATACTTTTAATACAATAGTCGACCAAACTATTTTCCTGGACGTCACATTTCAAAACTAGTTTTTGCTTTAAGAAATGATGAGGAGATTATATATTTACTGAACATCGTTTTACAGTAGCAATGGTGTCAAACCCGCGGCCCACATTGTAGTTCTGGTTTCCCTCAGAGGGCCGTTATGACTGCGAAACCATAGGAATCATTTATCGCCTCATATTGACGCGTGAAATTTATGAATTACGGTACTTTTGGAATCAGAAACCGAGGGTAATGTTTTTTTTTTTCCGACTATTGTTGATGTTTGGTAATGTAAAAACACTAGCAATACCTCAACGTCATCATTTGACGATATGACAATTTGAAATTTTGGGACAGATTTGAACAACAATCACGGAAGTTTGACATACATGATTTGCCTTCGCGGGCCACATTCAATCCTATGGCGGGCCGGATCTGGCCCTCGAGCCTTGAGTTTGACACCAGTGCTTTAACAAGTGTAGCCCATGACAAAAAAATAGTTTTACACCCTTGCAATTGTCCATAGGTGTGAGCGTGAGTGCCTGAAGTCAGCTGGGCACGGCACCAACACAACCGCAACCTGAATGACGCTACGGAGCACAGGTGTCAAACTCGAGTCCCGCGTAAGCATCAAATTCCGTGATTCTTGCTAAAAACCTGTTTCAAAATGTCAAATCATAATCTGTCAGCAATCCACTGCGCCACATTGGCAAAATATTTTGTAATTCGCGAGTACCCGCAGCGGATGTCGAGCATTTTAAGGGTCGTCAACGAGAAACCGCCGATGATGCGCCCTCAACCACAAGTGGTGTCATAAATCGAGACATTTATAGATATGAAATTTGTTAGATTTTGTTTTCATTTTTGACTTTGCTGTTTTCAGCGGCCATGGCGCCCATGCTGAAAAGCGGCCAGTGAATACTACGATGAGGCGGAACATTGTTATGGTTTCGCAGTCACACAACGGGAAACTATACCCACGATAAAATGTTAAATTTTGACACCCCTGCTGTAAAAAAAATGGATCCATGATTTCTTTAAAAGATACAAGTGCCATCAAATTATATCACTTCTTCTGCAACTGCTAAACACATAAACTATAACTAACATAAGTGTACTGTCATTATGGGCTTGAAATGATTCCCAATATGCAACAACTTGTCTTTCAAATGACCGAAGAGATGAAAGCCAGCTTCTCACATTGTACATATCCTATATAATTATGTACTGCATTTCGAAAGCATATTGTGACCTCCAGAATCGAACCCCTTCTAAATCTTCGCCTTCAACGCACGTGTTGACGGAGGAGCACGTTCGTTGTGGACCTCGGTGAGTTCGAGTCACCAAACGGAAGGATTTGGCAAAGTGTTGAGCGTGCGGAATATTTGGCAAACGTGATTTCATAAATCCACCTGTTTTTCTGGAAATTCCCCGGGAAGTCTAAAAGTGGACTGCTAATTGCAAGTAAATCACATGAACTAATATGCAAAATAATAATATACTGTAGTATATTATTTTATTATGATAGGTGCGCTCATAAGAGAAGTGCAATTAAAGAGAAGTAAGACATTTTATGAAAAAATCATCCAATAACTGGCTCACAAGAGTATTGACATAAAGCCTTTTTTTTAAATTTTCTTGGGCTATTCTCATTGTACATAAAAACATTGTAAAGAAGTTAGCAATAATATTTGAAGCCTCTCTCAACCAGAGAACGATGACATTCTGGAGATGAAATCATCATTGTTATTATTTGGGATCATTGTTATGATTGTTTCTTTGTTGTATCACGTGTTTTTAATGCAGAAATGAATTTGTTATTAATCGAACGCTTTTTGTTTTCCAATTGTCAAAATATTCCCTCAATAGACCCCCAAAAAAAAAAAAAGTGTCACGATTAAATCACTTTAGTACCCTTCCTGCATGAAATTGAATAAAAAGAATTTTGGAATGCCTGGAAATTGCTCATTAACATATTAAGAACTCTAATATATCAGAAATGATTAGCTTTAGCTCCCCGTGACCCTGAGCAGGATAGAAAATGCCTTGCTGGGTAAATAACACAAAATTATGTTATGAAGTGCATATAAAGATATATAGTAGATAACTATAATATTATACAATGAGTAATCATCTTGCTATACATAATATTAATCATCATTATTTTATGAATAACTGAGGAAAAAGACGTTAAACACAGTTGAACATAATATAAATCACGAAAATGACAAATTATTACAACGGTAAATTTATTTTTGTATAACTGAATAATAGTCGTGATGAATATTCATGTATTATGAAGGAAAATCTAAAACAGTAATTTACACATTATATAAATACAGTATATAAATGTAATTATATATAGTATATAAAGTACATACCGCTTGTGTGTAAAATATTATCGGTAATATATTACTACTAGTATATTACAACTACTCCTATTCACAATCATCATCTATGTATCCAGAAGTACCATAAGAAAAAAAACATTATTACCGATAATAAGCTATCTGTAACGCAAGGTTGATGAGGCTGATGCTAATCATAGTAATCATAAAAATTGCTGTTTTCCATTTTCCAAGCCGCTTATCCTCACAAGGGTCGCAGGAGTGCCAGAGCCTATCCCATCTAACATTGGGCAAAAGTCAGTCACAGTATCGACACCGTCACTGAGCGGGTATCGAGCCCAGGATTCCCGCGTGTGTACTACTACACCATCAGTGACCTAAATAGTTGTTTTATTTCATTTTTAGCTACAGACCGAAACAAACCTATTCAAGTCAAGTCGCGATATAGGAAAGAATGAAGTTGCGAGTACTTCCAGAAAGAGGGGAGGGGGGGGGGGGGGTGGGGGAAAGACGCACCGTCGCGAGCGCAAGCAGGGAGGCAGGCAGGCAAGCAAGACAAGACCTCGCGCACGTCCGGACGCAGGCACTCACCGACGCACTCGTTGGCCTCGCGGGCCGTGGCCCTCTGCCACGGCCGGTCGTAGTGGAAGGGC
Source organism: Syngnathoides biaculeatus (assembly GCF_019802595.1). NCBI lineage: Eukaryota > Metazoa > Chordata > Actinopteri > Syngnathiformes > Syngnathidae > Syngnathoides > Syngnathoides biaculeatus. Next base: position 17,798,052 of record NC_084648.1, on the reverse strand, counting down.
TTGCAGCGGTCGCACTCGGGTCCAGCCGCGTTGTGCTTGCACTCGCACACCAGCTGGCCGTCGCGGTCCTTGACGCAGCGGGACGCGTGTCCGTTGCACTTGCAGCGGCCGCCCACCTGCAGGTCGGACACGGCGTAGAAGTACGAGTCCCGCGCCAGCTCCGAGTCGTCCTCGTTCTCGTCGCCGAAGGTGTGCAGGCGGCTGAAGGTCACGCGGATGTCGGTGGCCGTCACCCAGTCCTGGAGGACCGGCGAGTTGTCGAAGTCGTGCGCCGACGGCCGGCCGTCCAGCGTGCTGAAGGCGATGAGACCTCCGCTCAGCGGGAACATGTCCGTGTGCGAGTCCGTGCAGACGGCCTCCTGCTCGTTCTGCTTGGTGATGGCGGCGCGGTTGGGCTTGTTGTACATCTTCCGGCACTGGGTGGAGTAGTACTGGAACGGCACCCAGGTCTTGCCGTAGTCCATGGACTTGGAGATCAGCATGGACTCGGGTCTCGGCGAGCAGAACTGGAGGCTGACGTAGGTCACCTCGAACTTCTTGCCCAGGGAGAGGCTGAGCGTGACGTTCTGCGGGTACTGGATGAAGTTGTCCGACTGCCAGCACGTCAGGTTGTGCGGGTTGTTCAGGTCGGTGAGGTAGGCCGGGGGCCGGCTCCGCTTGGGGTCGGACGCGTCGCACGTGTGGCAGTTGCGGCTCCGCTCGTCCGCCTTGTCCGCCGAGCTGAGGACGCAGTAGCGGGCCGCGGTCCGGCCGCAGGTGCTGGACACCTTCACCTCCTTGCCGAACGCCGAGTTGACGAAGTCCGGGATGCAGCGGCGCGGGGTGCCGTGCTCGTCGTAGCACGGGTCCGGGGGGGAGCTCTGGGCCGAGAACGGAGGCGGGCCGCCCCCCGCCGTGCTCCGCAAGGAGGCGGCCAGCAGCACGGCGAGCGCGGCGTCCAGAGCCCGGAACATGATCCCTACGTGTCGGGTCCACAAGTGGCAGTGGTGGTGGTGGTACTGCTGCTGCTGGAGGAAGAGGAGGAGGAGGAGGAGGAGGAGGAGGAAGAGGAAGAGGAGGAGGAGGAGGGGGGATGAGGAGGAGGAGGGAGAAAGTTTGCCGGAGAGAAGCTGCATATCCATGAATTAGCAACTCTTTACGGCCACAATCTGCGTGTGTGTGTGTGTGTTTTAAGTGCTTTATATTTTGTGATTATTATTTTTTTAATCACTAAAACAATTTTAAACTTCGAGATAATTTTCCCTCGTGAGACAATTTATTAATTTCCATGTGTGTTTATCGAATATATTTTATCTTTTTCATTGTTATTATAAATAAAAAATCCATTTACTCTGGGAATATTTTTTTAAATGAAATCATTTTTAAAAAATATTTCTCAAAACAGAAATTAACGTTGTTTTGTGGTCACGCAGGAATGAAAACGTTTTGTCAAAGAAAATGTTTGCATATATTTTGGGCTTCGGACAAAAAATGTTCTTTGACCACCTAACAATTAAAAAAAGTAGACGCTTCATAATGGTTTTCATCAAGAAATTGTAATACATTTTCGGGCATGAGATTGAAAAAATGTTTATTTTTGAGTAATAGCTAAAATAGATTATGTTTTGCCAGAATAAAAATGTGTTTATCAATATATTTTATTAGTATCAGAAAGAAAATATACCTGATGATATTCTCTTGGGACAAAATTTTAAATTGATGTACGCATTTTTTTATTTTCTGTCATCAAGACCATCCATCCATTGTCTTAGCTGATTATCCTCACGAGGGTCGCGGGGAGTGCTGGAGCCTATCCGAGCTGTCAACGGGCAGGAGGCGGGGTACACCCTGAACTGGTTGCCAGCCAGTTGCAGTCATCAAGAAAATATTTGTGATATATGTTGTTATGTGACAATTTACCGAAAGAAAAAACATTTGCTAAATTTTTGTCATCAAAATTTCGTTTTTCTTGGGTTACTTTTTATCCAGGAGACAATTGAAGTGCCTTTCGTACACTTATATTAGCATCAATTACAGTTTACTTCGATGAAACTTTGGCAACCACTTCTCGCTGCACTGCCCCATTGTCCTTAACCATGTGAAAATTATCTCCCAAAATTATGTGCCGTACAATAAGTGGCTTCGGGATGTGTTGTAAAACTGCAACGGTGGCCGAGCATGAAAGTTATTTGGCGCGTGCACGAAATGCTTGCAGGTGCTTCAGCTTCAGTGCAGCCTGCAGCAGAACCGTTGACCGCCGTTATAAGAGAAGCAGCAGCGACACCTAGTGGCCACTCGGGAAAACACTGCAGAAAGTGCTGCCTCGCTCTGCATCCAATCTGACTAATTTCGAACACGTGCGATCACCCACTTGCCGTGGCGTGTTCATCTTTTGCAGAATGGGGAATTTGCAGTCGCTCTATGAGGTGGGAAATGCAAATAAGATGCAAAAATTGAAGAGGAGGAAGAGGAGGATGGTGGCCCGCCAGGGGGAAGTAAGGTCACTGTTGTTTTATGTGCTGTGGAAGTAAAAACGTGATTTGATATTTCATTTCCATGAAGCTATGGCATTATTCGAACTGATGTCAGCGGAACCTTATCGTTTATTTGTACATTTTTTTTTATGCCGCATATACGCTTCTGTTCAAAAGTTAAGATTCACGTGAAAAACGTAGTAAGAAGAGCAAATGTCTTTAAATGGTCAAATGAAATAAATTTGAAGTGAATGCTTAGAGGTGGAAAGCGTTGGCCTCACAGTTCTGAGGTCCCGGGTTCAATCCCGGACCCGCCAGTGTAGAGTTAGCATGTTCACCCCTGTGCCTGTGTGTGTTTTTTTATTTTTTTAAATTTTTTTTTTTTTCGGGCACTCCGGTTTTCCTCCCACATCCCAAAAACATGAGAACGTTAACACTCTAAATTTCCCCTAGGTGTGTAAATTGCCCCTAGGTGTGATTGTGAGTGCGACTGTTTGTCTCGATGTGCCCTGCGATTGGCTGGCGACCAGTTCAGAGTGTAACCCCGCCTCCTGGTTGTTGACAGCTGGGATAGGCTCCAGCACTCCTTTGTGAGGATAAGCGGCTAAAAAAATGGATGGATGGATAAATCGTCAGTGCAAATGAAGTCATATTTTATAAGCGAGGCATTTCAAAATGTAAATGGACAAATAGTCTTCTGTACTACTTATTTAGCTCATGTTTGAATACATTTTGAGGGAGGAGTGGGCATTTTTTTTGTCATTTTTGTGTGCTCAGCTTTGGAATTGAGACACTTCTACATAGTAATACAGTATATCAAGTTTTGCAGTTTTGTGAAATGATGGAACAGTCCGATCCACTTCCGCGGCGGAGATGAGCCATCGCGGCCGGCTGCAATGAGCCACTCCGGCCGACAAGCCACCCCTTGTCGGCCGGGGTGGCTCGTTTTCGGCGCCGAGGTGGCTCGTCGTGCCGCCGAGCCGGGGGGCTTTACGGCGTTGTTCATAGCCGCCGCCATCCACGACGTACAACGCCGCCGAGCCGGGGCGCTTTACAGCGTTGTCGTCGCACACGGCTAAGTGCGCCATTCCCGGCAGCGTTGTTCAGAGCCGCCGCCACCCGCGACCCCCGACGCGGCAGCCTTCGCTGAAGCCGTGAACGGTGGCTTATCACGGAGCCGAGCCGGGGTGCTTTACGGCGTTGTCGTCGCACACGGCTGAGTAAGCCATCGTCGGGAGCGTTGTTGATAGCCGCCGCCGTCCGTGAGCCGACGCGGCAGTCTTCGCCAGCGAGCCTAACCCAGAAGCCGACACATTTAGCAGGCCTGTCATACGTATGCGGATCTTTTGTTACGTTGTGATGGACCGATTATGCGGTCCGCCCCAAACTATAATTTATTTTAGTAGCTGTATACACACGTACCTGTCATATGAAACCAACAAAGCTCTCGTCCTCTGCACCCGTGCAATCCATTTTTCACGACGAACCGGGTCTTTTGGAAAAGTACGAGGAGCGAATCCATCTTCCCGAGTGTTCGAGCAATGTCTAGCAATGCAACGAGCCAGCATTTTGGCTAACACGAAGGAACAATGAGCTAACTAATGGAAACAAACGAGTCCACTTGGGGGCGCCGCTGTCCTTTACGTCACTTCCTTCTTCTTCTCGAAAACAAATCCGTCGAGAGGATTTTCATGGCGAGGGTTACAAAAAGCCGCGTACGTCAAAATCTTGTTTTGTGGTGGGGAAAAAAAAACGATTGGGTCCATACCGGCTGCCGTTTGTACTCAAAAAATCGTCCATTTCGTGACACTTGACCTTTTATCAACTACACATTTACGTTCCATTTTTTTTTTTCATTTTTTTTGCCCGTCAACTGTAAATCCTCATTCAGCTTTTCGTGAACTAGTGAACAAAGCCAAACAATGAGGCGTGTGGGAATAGCACGAAAACAGACGCACCGAAGCAGATGACTTCCCGTCAGAGGTCAACATCCCTTCACAATCCACATGTAACGCACACACATGCTTGACACGCAACAAACACAAGCGCAAGAGCGGCGGCGGCGGCCTTCCTCATTGTGCTCGCATGCACCTCGCTCATGCGCTTCCTGTTTGCGTCGAGAAGCAGCAGCGAGCGGCGCGCGTGTTAGTCTGTCACTCGGGCATGCGCGAGGCCGTCGGACGCCGCTGAGCCCGGAGACCGGCGGGACTCTCGAGACGCTGCCACGCGATGGATGCCCGGCGCTAGATTGCGGGTAAGGCGCCGGCGCGAACGGGCGGAACGGCACCGTGCGTATGGCCACGATGTCTTATGAACAGTTTTGCTGCATTATCATATGCGTTCGTCATTTTTAATTGGGGAAAAACCCAGTCTGCATTGGGTTGTACGGTACAGTACAAGGCGTCTGTTGGCTATATAATATTCGGTACACCTGCACAGTCTTGTAAACTCCAACGTACGACCTGGATCTAAAATTCTGTCGATTACAGAGATGACTAAAATGGGAGCGCACAGCTAGTGCACGCTTTCCTAAATAACCATCTCATATTTTTTTTTATCTCTGACTAAGAAGTACGATTGACTTAGTGACAAAAGAAAGATTATTTGTTCCAAACTCTAATCGCGACAAAAGCATCTTCAGGATCAGAGTCAGCACAAGGATTTTTTTGGGGGTAATCTTATATGAACAAACAAAATTGTGAAAATGTAGTTAAAAAATTATGAGTTTGCTGATGGACAGTTCTGGATATTATTCATCTATCCGTTTTGTCTCATGGGGGCCGTGAGTGATCTGACGATGTGATGACAACACGAGAAAGTGCGGTCGAGTTCCTTTGTTTGCTGTTCAGTTTCAAATCAGAAGTCATTCGGCTCAGCTCTGGTCCAGTGTTGAGGGATCAGAAAATCCTGGTAGCTTTAAAAATGTAAATACATTTTTCTTAAAAAAGTAAAAGAATAATTCACATTTAGGCGACACGGTGGATCAGCTGATAAAGCGTTGGCTTCACAGTTCTGAGGTCCCAGGTTCAATTCCCGCCCCCCGCCTGTGTGGAGTTTGCATGTTCTCCCCGTGCCTGCGTGGGTTTCCTCCTATATCCCAAAAAATATGCAGCATTAATTGGACACATTAAATTGCCTCTTGGTGTGATTGTGAGTGCGGCTGTTGTTTGTCTCCCTGTGCCCTGCCATTGGCTGGCAACCAGTTCAGGGTGTACCCCGCCTCCTGCCCGTTGACAGCCGAAATAGGCTCCAGCACTCCCCGCGACCCTCGTGAGGATAAGCGGCAAAGAAAACGGATGGATGGATAATTCACATTTATTCACTCATTCACCAGCAGCCCTTCAAAATCCGTCAATGGCATTGAACGATGAAACACAGATTGCAAAGTTTAGCATGCTGTACACAATGAACTGCGATACTGTGTGCTCAAGATTTTAAAGTGCCACTGTCATGAAATTCACGATTTTTAGTATCTTTATTATGTTATTAAAAGGCATTTAAGAGTATATTGGGTATTATTAAGAGCAGGTCATATGATTGCCCCCCCCCCTCTCATATGCCAAGAAAGACACTTGGGTGTACCTGTGATGACATTTGAGTCAACACAATGACTGAATATGACTATATCGATACGTCATTCTATAGATAATAACGCCGCTAAATGTATGAACGAGACGACGATTTGATTTTCGACCAGCCGCTCGCTCTTTAGAGGCTTTGCGACGCTCGCCCGATGACGACAGCTTGTTCCCGTCAAGCCGCAGGAAGGGAATCGTCATTTTTTTTTTTTCTTAGAAATTGCTCCATCCTCGTCACAAAAGTTGTTGAGACATCTCAGCGGCAGGAGACGATTGCGGTAGCGTAGCGCGGGCGGAACGAGGACGCGTGCGGATGTTTTGGGCAAAAGTGTTGGGATGGCAGGAGGTGAAAAAGCTGTTTTAGTTCATCTTAAAGGTTTCGAGTGGGTTTGCCCTTCCGCACCAAATCCGTATTCGATTATCCGAGATGTCTCGTAAGGGTGAATAAACCCGGGAGTTTTGCAACGCTTTTTGAGTTGGAGTCATTGTGCTGCTGCAGCAAAGTCGCTTCCTGTTTGCTTCTTTGTAGTGTTTGTGCTATCAGCGAAACGCATCTACAGTCACATCTAGGTCAATGTTTCTATGTGTGAAGAGTCTGAGGCGCATCTGTGATGTCACCCTCGGTATATTTTTAATCCAGAAGCAGAGTGAGATCGCGGTTTGCACGGCGGCCTCGCATTTTTTGGGGGAAAAAATGGCCGCAGAGGATGTTTTTGGTTTGCGCAACGAGGCGGCGTCGCAACTACGAGCGATCTCGGATGGATGTTTCTACGGCGACTGTGTACAGTGTACGTAGCAAGGCACTATATTTGTCATGTCTCTCCACTCTTTAATGATTGTATAATTGTAATCTTTGTATATTTTGATGAATGTCTCGTGAGATTTAAGATAAGTCAGCGTCGAAATCATTCACCGTAATTTCTGGCCGACAAGCCGTGACTTTTTTTCACACGCTTTCTACCCTGCGGTTTATGCGGTGATGCGGCGCTAGAGTTAGCGCGGCGCTAGCGTCAAGCTTTTTGAGCCTGAGGGCTGCTTCGTGAGCACCGATCGTGTGAAAGGGCTACGTGACTTGTTTGCGGCACACTTCAGACTCAGTTCATTACACGTACATCAACTATTTTTGTTTTAATTTATTGTCGTAAATGACATTACAGTTATTTTAAAATTTTGATTCACGAAAGCAAGTCAGATTCGGAATTTAAAGCACAAATAATAGTAACAATTTGTGGCCTATGGTATTTTTGGAACATACCTCATGGGCACCTTTTATGGTCCTCGCGGGCTACCATTCGCCCACGGGCACCGCGTTGGTGACCCCTGCGTTAAACTCTGTTTGTGTACCGAGGCTTATAACCAGGTGCTCTTACGCTAGCGGCGTGCTAACACTAGTGCCGCACTAACGCTAGCACTGTGCTAGTGTTTGTGTACCGAGGCTTATAACCAGCTGCGCTAACACTAGCACCACGCTAGTGTTAAACTCTTTCTGTGTAACGAGGCTTATAACCAGATGCACTAACGCTAGCGCCGTGCTAACGCTAGCACGGCGCTAGCATTAAACTCTTTCTGAGTACCGAGGCTTTTAAACAGGTGTGCTAACACTAGTGGCGCGCTAACGTTAAACTCTTTCTGTGTACCGAGCCTTATAACCAGGTGCGCTCTGCAGGCCGGGAATTGCGGTACTCGGCGTGAGTGTTGCTTTTGTTGGCTGACGCCAAAATGGTGAACCCCATTCACCCATTATCTGAACTGCTCATCCCCACAAGGGTCGCGGAGCCTATCGCAGGTAACCAGGAGGCGGGATACACACCCTCAACTGGTCGCCGGCCAATCGCAGGGCACATAGAAACAGATGACCATTCCCTGATACAAGCATATTTGTCCAGGTTGCTGAGTACAATATGGTCCTCCCTACCTCAAAAAAAAAAATGTAGACGTAATTTCATAATCCTATCCCAGAGCCAATTCTTGTATAAATGATTTCCAATTTTAACAAGTTGTGGGTTCCATTCCCGCCCCTTGCCCAAATGCACAAATGCAGTTTGGCGACACTTTGACCTTGAAACTGATTAATTGGATTGGAAAAAAAAATGTTTGGGAGATATTGTTTCATAACAGCTGAATGGACTCCATCCATCACACGCGTACTGTACCTTGAGGTCTTTCCATCCGAGGGAGCCGCAAGGGAGGAACGGGGGCCAACGCGAATGGATGTCAGCCTCGATCGGCCATCGCGAAGCGGGCGGGAGGGCACGATGGCGTTCGCACACGTAGACCGCAGAGCGCGGCTGGTCTCGCCCGCCGCGCCCCCTCGGCTGTGTGGGAGCAGATCCGCGCCTCGGATCACACCGCAACAATGGGGAGGCACCTGCTTCCTCAGCTCCGCGTGGGAAGTCGCACTTCCCGCCAGGAAGCAGTTGGTAATGGGATCGTCAGATGCGAGGAAGCTTGCGGGTCGGGTCGGGGGGGGCATGAAAAAGAGAGACACAGGTGAAGGGATGCCATCCAGGTGGGGGCTCAATAGAAACTTACGAGTTCAAAAGCAAAAGCAGACAGCTCCATTTTTCATCTATTTCTACTTGCCAATCATTTTGAATTAGGGTCTTGTAAGTTGGTATAAATGAAGTAAGAGTCACTAGTGTAGTTGAATATGTCCTCAGCGCTAGGCTGAAAAAGCTCAAGTATTATGGTCTGCCGCTCTTTTCGAAACATCCTGAAAGGCCGCCAAAGCAGTCGAAAAATAGGAAAGGAGACTAGTAATTGGTGTCAAGGAAGTACTATAATGCCTCGGTTTACGAATGAAAACTTCAAGACTTTATTTGCTTCTGTTGTCGAACGAAAACCGGTACTCGAATGCCCCCGACAAAATCCGTTAATAACATATTGCACGCGACCAGACCAGCTGACCCACGACGCGCTTTGTTGTGAATTCCCACGCCGAGGCAGAAACCCGGAAAGAAAATAATGCGCGCGGCTCAAACAGCTGACCCACCCACGAGGCGCTTTTTGAAGTTATTCTGCACTTTTGTTTAAAAATTTTTTTACAAGGCTGGGGGCCGAGTCGCTACAGATGCGGCAATGCACTCTCAACCTAGCGTACTCTACTACTAAAGCATACATTTTAAGCAAAAAATAAATATATTACTTATTACTTATTTTATTATTTATTATATGAAATATTTAAACTGTAAATTTATTTCTACTAAGCAGTTTATTATCAGAAAAAAACTAAAAATAAAAAGCCAATTTTTTTAGGCTTGGAACACATTATTTCTTTTCCCATTCATTGTAATGGGAAACATCGATTCGGTTTTCGAACAAATCCCTTCTCGAACCGTTTTCTGGAACGGATTGTGGTCGAGAACTGAGGCATCACCGTGTAGTGAAGAGATAAATCTCGCTTTGCGTGTCGACTCGGAGTGAAGTTTAACCTGGGTTGTGAGTGGAAGCTGTCGTAAGAACAGTTTAAGTTCATATCATAAAAGTTTTAGCATAATTTTTGATGATATGTTGACACTTTAAACCTCAGCTATCAAACTCAAGGCCCGGGGGCCAGATGGGACCCGCCTCATAATTTCACGTGACGTGTGAAAGCATGTGCACAAAACTATTATTTGTCAAATCTGTAACAAATTTACAAATTGTCACATGAAACGATTAAATTACGTTAAGATATTTCAAGCAGTTTTTGGTACCAAAACGTTTTTTTATTTTTTTTTTACAGTACAAACTGTTATCACTAACTTCTGATTTCAAAACTAATTATCGTCATGGATATATCATCATGAGATGAAGCCATTAAAGAATTACGTATATGTTTTCAGTCATAACAGCAGCAGATTGGTGGTTACGTTCTTCACACAGTTCTGACGTCATATTTTTTTATTTATTTATTTTTAATATTCAGCTAAATTGTGATCGTAATGGTCCCGGTGTACAACTCCCAATTCCAAATATACATGAATCATTTGTAGATGAAAAATAAAAGTGGAAGCCGCCCTGTTGACACCGAGAGAGACATCCTCTTATGAAACGGCCGCACAGTCATCGCACATTTGCAACATTCTACAAAAAAAAAAAAGAAAAAGAATAAAAAACATGTGTGATGACATTTTGGAGTGCGTATGGAAGTTATGTGCTTACGGTTTCACTTAGAGTAAGTGCTTAGGAATAGCAAAATTTGTTATTTTTAGATGCAATCTTCATAATTTTGCCCTCTAGAGGCTGTGAGCAGTATTGTGATATCAACTCAGCAATCTGATAGCACGTCTTTTTTTTTTTTTTTTTTTGCAATGTCAGGACATGATTGCAATATGTTTTCTCCTTGATATCTTTTAACATCTTAAAGAAGCAAAAAAAGAGCAACTAAGTGCTTTTTTTAAAAAGTAAGAATTACCAATGCAGATTTTTTTCCCAATATGTATTCATACTAACATTTTTCCCCACATAGGAAATAATAAAAAAAATACACATGTTCCAAGGTTAAATAAGGTTTGATGGAAAAAAAAAACATTATATGTACTTAATTTCAATTGTATTTATTTATTGTTTTTATAATCCCTACCTGTGTTCTCCCTAACCATGAATTTAATCCATAAAGGATTATCTCATCCTTAAAGGTCTACTGACATGCCTATATACATTGTAAAATAGATATTGTTATGAAAATTACATGTAACGTTATTCACGTCAATGTCTATACAAAAAAATAAATATGAGCGGAGAGCGCGACATCCATGCGCAAAGTTGCGGAAGTGTCATTCGACATCCAAGTGGCTGCATCTCCTGCCCGTGATGTCACCCCGGACAGTCGCCATTTTAAAACAGGCTGTGCCACCTACTATGGGACACGGAAGAAGAGAACGAGTCAAAAAGTAACCGCCCGATCCACCTCCGCGGCGGCGATGAACAACGCCGCAGGCGAGCGACGACAACGAACGCCGCGGCGGCCCCGCAACATAGACACATTTAACACCCCTGATTTATGTACTTTATTAAGATTATGGCGTGGATCTTTTGTTACTCCTGGGAGGATTACACCCCACGCCTCAACTATTTTTTTTCTTTTGTTAATTGCTCTATAGTAGGTCAGCTGGTAAAGCGTTGGCCTCACAGTTCTGAGGACCCGGGTTCGATCCCGACCCCGCCCGTGTGGAGTTTGCATGTTCTCCCCGTGCCTGCGTGGGTTTTCTCCGGGCACTCCCACATCCCAAAAACATGCAACATTAATTGGACACACTCAATTGCCCCAAGGTGTGATTGTGAGTGCGGCTGTTTGTCTCAATGTGCCCTGCGATTGGCTGGCGACCGGTTCAGGGTGTATCCCGCCTCCTGCCAGTTGACAGCTGGGATAAGCTCCGGCACTCCCCGCGACCCTTGTGAGGATGAGCGGCAAAAGAAAATGGATGAATTGATGGATAATAGCTCTATCCACACCTACCTGTCATTTTGAACCCACAAAGCTCTCGTTCTTTGCACCCGTGCAATCCATTTTTCACGACGAACCGGGTCTTTTGGAAACGTGTGAAGAGCGAATCCATCCTCCCGAGTGTTCGAGCAATATCCAGCAATACGACAAGACGACATTTTGGCTAACGCGAAGGAAAAAAGAGAAAATAGCAAAAATTTGCGCCGATAAAACGGGTATAAACACACGAACCTGCGGGAGATACAAAAATCCAGATACGACGACATCATGACGTGTTGTGAAAAAAAACGGATGGGTCCATTCCGGCTGCCTTTTTTGCGTATTAAAAACATATTAAAAATCATGCCATGCGTGTCAGTAGACCTTTAATGATCTTTGACATTCAAGAATAAATCATTTCTCTTTCAATCACTCAATGACTCATGCAAATGAGCCCCCCCCCCCCATACATCTGGACCGGCAGAAGCATAATGATAAAATCCAACATAACTTTCCTGACAAGTAATGATGCAAACATGGAATAAATACATTTTTAAAAAGCAAATTGCATGCAGATGCTTACTCAACGGAGGTCTTATCGAAACGCCGATGCCTGGCATTTAATTTTTTTTGCGCGATTTTTGAGTGTTGTTATGAGCATGGTTGAAGTTTTATTCCTTCTATGATCTAGCGTAGGGGATTTTTTTTGTTTGTTTTTTTGTCTTTTTGAGTTTCCACTCGAGGGAGTTTTAAAAAGCAAATGCAAACCACAATGTTGTTCACGCTGCGGACGGTCGGCTGACATCATTCTGAAACCAAATCTGGTCGCCTTCATGCACAGCAACTTATCTTTTAGGGGGGTTGCTTCTAAAAAACAAAAAAAAAAGTTAGCCAATTTTTTGAGTATTGAAAAGGAAAAGGCGAGTCATTTTCTTGTGTCGCAACTTGAGAAGTGCCCACCCGGCTGTTCTAAAATGGAAGATTTTTAATAAGCAATATCCTCTTTAAAAATAAAGGAAGTATTTGCTGCTTCTCAATTTGGAGTCGACCCGATGGACGTACCTTGCATGTGTTGTCTTTTTGTGGAAAACCCAAAACTTGGACATCATCATAGTATACGTATAAAGTATAACATAATTTGACAAGATGTTTCTTATTGGGTTTTTAATTAGTAATTTTGCAGCGGTGTAGAGATGTACTGTAATGACAAAAACAACAATAATCAAAAATAATATTTTTATTTATTGTTGTGTTTTGGATAAGCAATAGTGGAGGCAAAAGAAAAAAAATAACTCCAATAAATAAATATGATAGTCATCATGATAAATTAATAATCACAATAATGTGTCACTGTACATGAGACCTTCGTTTTTCTATTCATCATTTTTATTGAATTTATTGCTCTTGCTGTGTTTGAATGTTATCCCTCTATTATTTCTGTTATTATTACTTTGTTAAATATGTACAACTACTGAAGCAAAACATGACCATTATTACAAATATAAGTTAAAAAAAAAAAAACTCTCATATTTAATGAGATTATTCATATGGAGCTAATCAAAGGGGTGGGGAGTGCACTGCAATAATAAACAAACCGTGATATCGAATAATGAATGAATAATATTGGTCGCATTTGATTTCACAAGCAGGTTTAACAGGGAACTCGCGGCGGGCGCTCGGTCCTCGGCGCGGGTTTTCCGCGGGCGTCATTCGGGTATGTCATCGTGAAGGTCTGAAGACGCAATGCGGGACGTGTCACTTGAGACTTTTGATGCAAGCGAAGGGACAACCTTTGCCCTTTATTGCACACCCGACGCGCTTCCACGGAGCGCAGAAGTGAAACCCCTCTGCCGCACCTGGTCCGCTTTCACTTGCAGCCTTAAACCAAGAGTCAAAGGGCTCCCCCTGCACAGCTAAACGGGCCACCGTATAGTCAGGAAGTACAGTGCAGAAAATAAGTATTTGAACACCAGTTTGGAATAAAACCGCTCTCAGCACCATGCCCTTGCCTCGGAGTCCTGCAATTGGGTCCAGCCCCCAGGCCTCGTGCCCGTGACACCTGCCAAATTTCCATGATTAAAAACATCAAGTATGACAAATGAGGTTTCAATTGTCCATTCCTTGTCTTGCCTTGCACCCAAACATTGTGGGCGGCCCCACGTCCAAAAAATCAGGAAAACTCTAACGATGATAAACTGTTCAATGCTGTATTGAGTACTGCATAGGTCTCATTCTTGGCACGTTTTCAGCAATCATCTTCAAACATCTTTCATTTATTTCAAAATCAATCTGGGCGCCACGGTGGAAAGCTGGAAAGCGTTGGCCTCACAGTTTTGAGGACCTCGGTTTGATCCCGGCCCCGCCTGTCTGGGGTTTGCATGTTCTCCCCGTGCCTGCGTGGGTTTCCTCCGGGAACTCCGGTTTCCTCCCACATCCTACAAAACATGCATTAGTTGGCGACTCTAAATTGCCCATAGGTGTGATTGTGGGTGCGACTGTTGTCTGTCTCTATATGCAGTTCAGGGTGTACTCTGCCTCCTGTCCGTTGGCAGCTGGGATAGGGTCCAGCACGCCCCGCAACCCTTGTGAGGATAAGCAGCTAGGAAAATAGGTGGGTTTGGGTAGAAATCAATCTTTTCATTTCCTTTACAATGCCTTTAACATTTGTCTTTGTTCCTGCCCTCCCATCAAGTAAATCTTAAATCCGACATATTATATTCTTTGTCCATCCATCCTTTTTTTGCCGCTTATCCTCACAAGGGTCGCGGGAGTGCAGGAGCCTTTACCACCTGGCAACGGGCAGGAGACAGGGTTCACTCTGAACTGGTTTATCCAGCAAATTACAGGGCTATATTCTTTATCCTCTGCAAAAAACAACGAATATTACTGCAGTTTATTGAGTGACTTAGTCATGAAACTTTTTTCTGTTTGTGTCTCCATGACTGTCTTATAAAGCCCCCCAGTGGACATGTTATGCAAGGCAGAAGGACCAGCAATGAATTGATCACGATGCACAAACTGTTGACTAATATTCCATTTATTGAAGCTATTACGTTACATTTTTATTTAAAAAAAAAAAAAAAAATTAACGGGCTATTTAAAAACAAATTACTCATATTTTTTGAGACTGGAAATTCTGGAGCATGTTAACAATATTTCAATATCGTAAATATCAATTTTTTTTTGTTTTTTTTTTTTTACTGTCGGACTTTCTCTTACACGGCCGGTTCCCGACCAAGAAGTGCAGCGACGTTTTACCTGCACGTGACAGTTTATTTACTTTTAAGGAACTATAGCAACAAAACAGCAGCACAAGCATTAGCGTGTGATTCAAAAAAGAAAAACATCCCCTTTTTCTGTCCTCAGCCGTCAATATGTTTGTACCTTGCGTGTCATGTGAGGAAGTTGCGCGTCTTCCACAGAAGAGATGAATGGCCGCGAGTTCACATTTGCGCACGCTCGTCTTTCCGCGCAGAGCCCGAGGCAACATGCAGCAAACCTCTTGCACCGAGGACAGGATCCGCCACGCTCTGGACCGGTGTCTGGATGGGCTGAGACAAAGTCCGACAGCTGCGCACCGCTGGGATGGTAAGACGTCGTTCTTGAGAATCGTTATGTGCCATTATATCTTTATGTTTATGGCCATTGGGGGGGGGAGTCTTTTTTTTTTTTTTTAACTAATATAGGATTTATTTATTGTTTTTAATCACTGTAAAAACTTGCCTAGTGGACAAGAGCCTTGCAAAACTGGAAAAGAATTAAATTTTTTTTTAAAAAAGATCCAAAGTTAAAGTTACCACCAGATTTTTTTGTAGAAAGACCTATAGACCAGTTTTGTGTGATAAAATCAAAATCACCCCCACAAAAAAAAACAAAATATGGATTTGTATGGTAAATTACAAAATTTAATTACATTTTTAAATGGACTCTTAGTCTCTGGCATCAATTAAAATACAGCAACATTAAAAACATGCTAAATACTTTTAAAAATATATTTTGTTAGAAAAAAATCAAAAATAAAAGAGAAAATATATTATTTGTATTTTTTGTTTTGTAGCATGATTTGAAATGCAATTCAAGATCAGTTTGTTGTTATTATTAAAAGTAAAAAAATGAAAAAAATAAAAATTTTTTACAATGATCCACATAATTGATGGTTGGGAATTGTATTTTATTTTGAATATTAAATTGCACTAATTGTATTATTTTAAACAAATGAATTCATCAGTTTTTCTAATTAGATTGTATTTTTCATGTAAAGTAAAACAAAATGTGGCAGATGATAAACGTTTCATCATTTTATGAAATAAATTTGAAATTTCAATAGCATTATGCTACTTTTTACGGTAGTTTTTATGTTGTAGTGATTGTAAGCACATAAGCAACAAATCTCAAGAGAGAAAGAAGAAACTTGAGGAGTTTATAGATATTTTAAAAATGAACACATATTATATTGGTATTATAATCTATCCAGTAAATAAATACAGAAATGAATATTTTTTTGCTACTTACATTGTAGCGGTAAATCAAATGAAATCAAGTATTTTCATTATGATTCTAATAGCATTATTCATTGGTGTCTTGAATTAAAAATAATTTATTACATTGTACTGACTGTACTGTACTGTACTGCGCCTCATCTGATTCTTGTCTTGTATGTATGTCTCTTCCCCCCCCCCACCCCCCATGATGGATATTTTGTCTGTGATCATCACAAAGGCTTTATTAACTATATAGGCAATGTTTGAGTTAAAATCAATGCATTCATAACTGCCGTACAAGTGTAAAAATAAGTTGAAAACAAGAATGAAAAAGCTGAAATGTAAAGACAAACAGCGAAAATGTCATGCCAAAGGGAGTCTCTCTTTTTTTTTTTGGTTTTTTCAAAAACGTGCCACAAAAGTATTAAAAAAAAAAAAAAAAAGTCAACCACTGGAAAATGTATGATTCAGCGAATGCGGCGAGTCTTGCCCGAAAATCGAGATGCGGCAGAGTTTACGAACGCTGCCGCGCAGGTGCGCCGTCTACAGATATTAAACCCGATGATTTCGGCTTGAAACGTGTGGTCGGGCACCGGAGGAAGTTGGGCGGCCGCACGTTGGTGAGGAACCGCGGACGCTGACAAGAAGCGTGTGTGTGTGAGTGATTAAGTGTCACACAGGAAGCGTTACTGTCGTGCGCGTCAATAAATTCCTTATTCTTGTTTTGTAAAATAAAATTGTTTTATTGAATGGGAAATTACATCCATCCATCTATTTTCTTTGCCGCTTATTCTCATGAGGGTCGCGGGGAATGCTATCTCAGCTGTCAACGGGCAGGAGGAGGGGTAAACCCTGAACTGGTCGCCAGCCAATCGCAGGGCACATGGAGACAAACAGCCGCACTCACAAACACACCTATGGGCAATTTAGAGTCCCCAATTGATGTTGCATGTTTTTGGGATGTGGGAGGAAACCGGAGTCCCCGGAGAAAACCCACGTAGGCACGGGGAGAACATGTAAACTTCACACATGCGGGGCCGGGATCGAACCCGGGTCCTCAGAATTGTGAGGCCAACGCTTTACCAGCTGTTCCACCAAAGAAAATAAAATACAGATAAATTACATACGAGGTCTGGCATAAAAGTGGATGCAAAGTTACTTGACCATTTCAACGCATAATATTTAATAATGAACATTCAAATCAATTAAAGATCACTAATGGGGTTCCCCCAGGATCTGCGTTGTGCCCCTAATAATTCATACTATATATTAATATCACCTGCAGCTTTCAAATGTATTGTTGCTCATGACACAGTGCTCTATAACTCAGAGAAAAACATTCTGACTACTGTGGAAAATGAATAAAATACACACAAAAAAATGGTTTGATATTTACATATCGTGCGGCACGGTGGCTCAGCTGGAAAGCGTTGGCCTCACAGTTCTGAGGTCCCGGGTTCAATCCTGGACACGCCTGCGCGGAGTTTGCATGTTCTCCCCGTGTCTGTGTGGGTTTTCTCCGGGTGGGCAATCCGGTTTCCTCCCACATCCCAAAAACAACAACAATTTAATTGGACACTCTAAATTGCCCCAAGGTGTGATTGCGCGTGTAGCTGTTTGTCTTGATGTGCCCTGCGAGTGGCTGGCGACCAGTTCAGGGTGTACCCCGCCTCCTGCCCGTTGACAGCTGGGATTGGCTCCAGCACTCCCCGTGACCCTCGTGAGGATAAGCGGCTCAGAAAATGGATGGATGGAAATTAGTAAAATGATCCCTATTATGACATTATGTGAAACTATCGGAGAACCTGGTGAACATTTGACCAATCCGGTTAACGCAATGACTTTGGCTTCGGATGCAAACCCAAAAATGAAAAATGTACGTTGCGTTGCAGTGCTGCTGTGCGCCACGGGCCAGTCCATGAACCGCTGGAGCCTGGAGGAGCTGGTCAAGAGGGATCCCGACAACTCCATCATCCTCTTGGAGCAGATCCTGAGGAAGACCAGGGAGGTCAGGTCAAACACAACAAACACAAACACACCCGTGTCCGTGGATGGGTCGTGAGTGTGTACGGTTTTTCCAACGTGTCCAGGTTCAGGAGAGGTGTCAGTATGAGCTGGTGGCGCCACTTGCCGTCATGTTCACCTCCACGCTGCTGCAGGTACAAATCCGTCACCACGTCATCCCCTTTTAACCTTCTCGCGCAGTCCATCACACACATTTTACGAGAATGTCCTCATAATCATTGTCTAGATCAAACTATGGACTACAAATCAAAATGTGTCAGTAGGCTGTCCGACATAAATACATGGAGGATCAATCGTTAAAGCTCCACTGTCGTGAAATGTATGATTTTTAGTGCGTTATTAATGGGGGTGAAAAAAAAAAACAGCTGGAACAACGATCTGGCGGAGGACCAGTCGTCGGACGTAATCAGCCGAAACAAGGTGCAGGTGTGTGCCGACTAATTGGCTGGCCACGCCCAGCCTGGGCAGGATGCCAGGAGCATGACACTCCCCTCCCCATATTTATTTTTTCGTATAGACATTGAAGTGAATAATGTTATATGTATTTTTCATTACCAAATCTATTTATAGGCATGACGGTGGAGCTTTAAGTAACAGTGTGTTACTTTAGTTTTTTTTACTGTGAGAACGTAAAGTCCCAGATCGGACCTGAACAGAGAGCGGGTCTTCTTATTTGAACGCCAAAATTGCTTTTGGATCCTTTCCAGACGCCGTACTGTCCTCCGGAGACGGAGCTCCTGGAGAGGGCGTCGGAGGTGTTCGGCGCCTTCCTCACGTGGCCCGAGCCGTACTGCGCCGTGTGCCGAAACCTGCTGGCCACGCTGCAGCTGGAGATCAAGGCCCCCGGTACGGCTCGCTCAGTCCACTTGTGAAAAGTTCTCAAAATATGGTCGTGACGTTCCTTTCTCTTCCTCGAAGGGATTTCCTTTCAGAGGCTGGTGAGAGAAGAGCAGGACCTGCGCACCAGTTGTCACTCCTCCAAGACCTTGTACGTCGATGTACATCGGTATTCTCCAAATTGACAATGTATTTAGTTCCCTGAATGTTTGAGACTAAAGTGAAGTCCAATTATTCCTTTCTTAACGGCTGCAGGACGGTTCTGCTGCTGAACCCGAGCGAGGTGCCCGCTGACTTCCTGTCGGTGGCCGAGCAGCTGAGTGGCGTGCAGCACTCGGAAAAAGGAGTCTACGTCACCCTCATCAAGCACGCCTTCCAGTCGGCGCTTGGGACCAAGTATCCCCTCTGCAAAATCCACACAGCATTGCAAGTATGTACGCAGGGATGAATATAAATATGCAATACGTTCAAAAGTAGAAATTGGAGTTTAATTTCCCTTTTTCGTACATCATTTGTACGATAAAGCATTTGAATGCACTGTGAAATTTAGTCGTATTTTGCGTGGAATGTAATGCGCTCTAAATTGATGAAAGGACCTTCAGTTAATTATGAAATTGAGAAAATGAGAAACGCCAGCTACGATTCATGCTTGCAAATCAAGGCATGGTTGCTGGTTTTGTGTGTGGAACAGATGACGACAGTTCAGTATACGGGGATGCCTCGGTTCTCGACCGCAATGCGTTCCAGAAAACGGTTCGAGATGTGTTTTGTTCGAAAACCGAATCGATGTTTCCCATTACAATGAATGGAAAAAGAAATAATGCGTGCGAAGCCTAAAAAATTTGGCTTTTTAAAGCATTTTTTTTTAGCTTTACCTGATAATAAACTGCATAGTAGAAATACATCTGTAGTTTAAATACTTTAGAAGAAATATATTTATTTTTTGCTTAAACTGTATTCTTTAGTAGCAGAGTACAGTAGGCTGGGAGCGCATTGCCGTATCTGTAGCGGCTCAGCCCCCAGCCTTGTAAACTTTTTTTTTGAATTAACAAGAGTGCAGAATAACTTGAAACAAGCAACTTTCCTTCTTTGGAGCCATGATTGGGGGTTAATACAGTAGTCCTCCATAAGTCTGTGTACAGAGGCTCCGTTATACAGAATAACAAAAGTGCGCTGGTTCCGCCACGCGCGTTCTGGGGTTTTTTTTGGGGGGGCGTTCGAAAAGACAAGAACAAAACACATCATGGGTTGGTTAGCTGCTTGCGGTGCGCGCCTTATTTTATTTGCATTTTTTCGGCGGCGTGGGAATTCACAGCAAAGCCCATCGTGGGTCAGCTGGTCTGGCCTCGTGCAATATGTCTTTTCCGGGTTTTGTCGGGGGGGTTCGAATACCGATTTTCGTTCGAAAACAGAAACAAAAAAATCTCAATTTTCATTCGAAAACCGATTTGTTCGAAAATGAGGACGTTCGAGAACCGAGGCTTTACTGTATTAGATTATATTATATTAGTAGAGTGGGCAATTTTTTTTTTTTACAGTAAACCGTTTCGACTTCGCGGATCACCTATCGCAGATTCAGTGCATTGCGGATTTCTGAGCCACCCCCCACCCCCTCCAAAAAAAAAGGAAAAAAGTTGCCGGCTCACTACGTACTGATGCGCCATCCCCGGCGCGATGACATGGACCAATGAAGCAAAAAAAAAAATAATAATAATAATGAAAATTTTTAAATATTTTTAAATAATTTAAAGAACAGCAGCATACTTTAGTATAGTACTATGGCAGGAAGCCGCATTGATAGGGTATAATGCGACATCCTCAGCAAGACAACAAGGGCCTATGAAGCAAAATAAAAAAATGCCATTTACCCCTACTTCACTGTTTTTCACTTTTCGCGAGTGGGTCTGGTACCAATTAACCGCGTAAAACGAGGGATTACCGTCTGTGTATTTTTCTCAATACACATTGTTGTTGCATTGCTCCAATTTTTTTCCCACAATGAATGAATGAATCCATCCAGGCCAAAGATGTCGACGAACTGGGGGAGTTGTTCTCCGCGGTCAGTGACGCGTTCGAGACAGCGGCCGCCATGAGCGATCCGCCAAAGGGGCGCGCTCACGTCATCCGAGAACTGGAGGGACTGAGGGAGAGGCTGAGCGTCCCCGCATCCGACGGAAAGAATTCCGACGGTAATGATTCAAAGTCGAAAAGGTGTTGCCGGCGTGACCCACGGTTTTCTTTCCCTGTCACAGGGATGCTGCAGACGCTCCCGGTCCCCACAGCCAAGTGTCAAATGTTTCAGTGGGAAAAAGATAACTTTGGTAAAAAGTGTTTTATTCATTTGGATAACATGGAAATAATTTATTTGAATCGCTTGTATGCACTATTGAAAATGGAACGATGGCCACTCATGATTTGATACCCACAGATGTCCTGAACACCCTTTTGGAGGACAAAAATCAGGATTCGTCCACCAGGGGGCGGCCTAAAGAGGATGAGGACAAGGTGGACATCGAGGACGACGAAGGCCACGACACTTTGTCCGCGGTGTCCGAGTCCTACGCTCCCTCGTGCAACTCCGGAGCGGACAGTGACTTTTTTGAGGACTCGGACGACTCCGTCGGCACGCCCAAGTGCGCCAGGTCTCCGGCTCGCCTCAGCCAGCACCTGTACTGCCTCCTCCGGAAGTTGAACCGCACCAAAAGTTTGGGATACACGGAATCCAGAGACTTCTCTTGGGGACGGGAGATCCGTTCCAACTCGCTCCCCCACCACGTGCACCTCCGCAGTCCCGAGCCCGCCGCCTCCCAGGCGGTGCAGAATCCGACGGTCCGACAGGTCTGCTTCAGGAGGCGGCCCATCCTCAGCTGCGACGAGGACGAGACGGGCGCCACGCTGAGGGTGGTGGTGTTCGGCGCCGACCACGTCGCCGGCAAGGTGGCGCGGGCCTACTGCGGCCTGAGGCAAAAAGAGAACGCTTGTCCCCGTCTCAGCCGGGCCTTCAAAATTCAGTTCTACTTTGTGCCCGTCAAGAGAGACTCAGGGGCGGGACAAGCTTGTGTCACCTCTTCCGGTCCCAAAGGAACCAATGTAAGTCGGACGAGTCTTCAAACTGCCCGCAATGACTGCTGACAAATGGAAAGGCTCGACTGGAGTCATCCTGATAACTGGAGCACTGAATTATTGATATTTTCACCCCGAACAGGATGTCGCCAGCCTTAACGGAGCGGAGGACAGCACGAATGACATCGCTCACCTCCTCGGGATGCTGGATCCCTGGTACGAAAGGAACACGCTCAGCCTGCTGAAGTTGCCCGCCAACATCGTCTGTCAGGTACAAACCGCTTCCCGCAAACCTGATCAAGTATCCACGATGCGTTCCCGTGTCCAAGGCCAGGGGGGTCAAACTCGTTTTTTGTCGTTACGGTTTTCTTCAGGTGGCCGTTATGACTGTTAAAAAAAAAAAAAAAAAAAAAATTACACTAGTTCTCAAATCAGTGGCATGGTGGCGCAGTTGGAAAGCGTCGGCCTCACAGTTCTGAGGACCCGGGTTCAATCCCAGCCCTCCCTGTGTGGCGTTTGCATGTTCTCCCAGCCCCTGTGTGGGTTTTCTCCGGGCACTCCGGTTTCCTCCAACATCCCAAAAACATGCAACATTAATTGGACACTCTAAATTGCCCCTAGGTGTGACTGCGAGTGCGGCTGTTTGTCTCCATGTGGCCTGCGATTGGCTGTCAACCAGTTCAAGGTGTGCCCCGCCTCCTGCCCGATGACAGCTTGGATAGGCTCCAGCACTCCCCGTCACCCTCGTAAGGATAAGCGGCAAAACATAATGGACGGATGTATAAATTGCCCCTAGGTGTGATTGTAAGTGCACCTGTTTGTCTCTATGTGCCCTGCAATTGGCTGGGAACCAGTTCAGGGTGTGCCCCGCTTCCTGCCCATTGACAGCTGGGATAGGCTGCAGCACTCCCCGCGACCCTTGTGAGGATAAGTGGCAAAAGATCATTGATGGGTGGATAAATTGCACCTAGGTGTGATTGTGAGTGCGGCTGTTTGTCTCCATGTGCCCCGCGATTGGCTGTCAACCAGTTCAGGGTGTACCCCGCGTCCTGCACCGGTGACAGCTAGGATAGGCTCCAGCACTCCCTGCGACCCTCGTGAGGATAAGCGGCTCAGAAAATGGATGGATATTTTCAAATCAGAAATCAAGGGTAACAGGTTTTTCGACAACTGTGGATGTTTGGTAACATCCTTGCAATATCTCAACGTTCTGATTTATGGTGTGACAGTTTGGAATTTCGGTCCAGATTTTGACAACAGTCATGGAAGTTGACACATGATTTGTCTCCGGGGGATACATAAAATAACGCGGCGGGCCGGTTCTGGCCCCCCGGCCGGGCCTTAAGTTTGACACCTGTGTCTTGGGTTTTAAACATCTTGTTCGGGAATTGAAAATGACTGTCCTGTCCTCCAGCAAACATCCAAGACAGAGTCGGAGTCTTACGACAGCTCATACGAACAACGGCTGCCCATTCTGGCTGACCTGCTCCTGTATTATTGTCGTTTTGCTGCACGGCCTGCTCTGATCCAACTCTACCAAGCTGAGGTTCGACACACACGTGCACACGTGCACGCAGTCCTTCATGGCGCCAAAAGCCCGTCGCTAGCCATGATGCCCGTTAGCCTCAGGCAAAGAGCCGCAGTAAACAAGTTACTAGAGCACAAGCGAGTAACATTTTCTGTCGTTGGTCTCAAGAACTCAGTACACCTCTGTACTCTTATGGGAAAAAAAAATGCAACCGATGTCATTTTTTATCAGCTGTACGCGACCCACCCAAATTTGGGTCCCGATCCGCGGGCTGTGTATCACTGAGCGTCAGCGTAAATTCTGATAATTGTGTGAAACAGTCAAAGAGAAATGATGTCCTGAAACTCAGCAGGGTCGCGAATGATCCTGTTGCGAATGCTTCCCAAAGCGGGGGATTGGGTTCGTTCGACCTTTTCACCAAATTATCCTCTTAATTGCTTACTACATATTTTCTTTGAATATTCAGATAAAAAAAAACATTAGCTTTAACATCAGAAACAGAAGTTTAAAAAAAAAAACACTAAAACGTCAACCTCACTGAAGTCAACTGACAAAACAAACAAAAAAAAAGGTTTCCGCTTTTTGCATTCTGAACTCGTGACTGTGTCGTTATTGCAGTTGACGTTCGCCAGCGGAGAGAGACGGACGGAGGTGTTCGTCCATTCCTTGGAGTTGGGTCACGCTGCAGGGACCAGAGCCATCAAGGCTATGGGTGAGCCCTCGACGACGAGCGACCGGATCGTTTCCGTACTGGGCCAACGACATTTGCAATAGGGGAACAGCTGACGCATTCACAGGCTGCCACCATTCAAGTTCTATTTTTCTGGTCGCGTTTTTCTCCACAGTCGACACTTCTGACTTCCTTGCAGAAGTAAAACTAGCTCGGGACAACGTGTTTGAAACGGAAATTATTTTTGTTTGGTTTCATGAGTCACTTTTATTGAAAATAACCTTAGTTCTGCAGAGCGGCGCCTTGACATTAGAGTGACACAGCGTACAAGTTTTTCAAGATACGAGCCGTCATTCTGATGTTCCTGATCTTCCTTTGCGGCGGTTAGCGTCAGGAATTTCAATTCGAGCGACGGACATTTTACCACACACAGGAGGAGAAACGTGAAAAATAACCACGGGAATATTACAACCACTGACTGATGGAGAATTCAAACTGGTCGTGTGAGCTTGAGATTTTTTTCAGTTCTGGTAACATGAAGGATTATTAAATCGACTTGGTCAGCCAAAAAAGGCGAAGTGCAAAGGAAACCTTCCATATTACCTCGGGACCGATTTCCGTGACATGTTAACTTTTCCCGAAATATGCTGTGAAGCACTATCATCAAAACTTGGCA
The DNA here is from genome assembly GCF_019802595.1 of Syngnathoides biaculeatus. Taxonomy (NCBI): domain Eukaryota; kingdom Metazoa; phylum Chordata; class Actinopteri; order Syngnathiformes; family Syngnathidae; genus Syngnathoides; species Syngnathoides biaculeatus. Next base: position 17,773,334 of record NC_084648.1, on the reverse strand, counting down.
AGAAACTCAGCATTTTTTTTGGGTCATGAAAACATAAAATTTTAAGTCAATCAATATATTTTTAGAAATAAGGACTCACAATGGGAAAATACCTGCGAAACGCATTTGTTGTCTCTGCGACAGAAATTTTCAACTTGTTTCCTCGCATTTGAAGATCAAATTCCATTTGCAGAGTTCTGTATTATGAAATTCGTCAAAAACGTCACAGAAAAAAAGTGTTTTCTTGCCTATCCACTGATGAAGTTTGGGAAAATATCGACATCGCTTTTTCGCGAAAAACTGTCGGCCTTTATAGATGAAGCAGAGCGTGAACAGTGAACAACAAGAACTGTAAACAAAACTTTGTTCAAGTGAATTAAGTTCATCAGAAAATTAAAAAAAACAAAAAAAACTTTACAAAGTAAAGAAAGTAAATCTTTCCAACTTACCTGCGGAATGTTTTCTCACAGCCACGAAATTGGCGATTAACGCACAGGTCGGCGTGGTTGTTTTGGGAGGATCAAGATGGCGGATGGCGACTTCAGTTTTGGTGGCCAATGAGCCATCCAGTCTTATTTTTATTTTATTTTTTTTTAGATCAGTGATCAGTGATTACCCGGTGATCAATTCAGCGTAGAAGTACATTTCTTCATTTTTGTCTGCATAACGGTATGGTACTGCCTCCGGGAGCAGCCAAATGAATTGGATCGCAGCCCAAGTGTTTTATTCCTTACGTTCAAGGGAATTATGTTATCGCTCTGTTTTGATCAATCATAATGTTGTTCCTTGATAATAGCAAAAGCGATTTCAATGGAACAAATGAAGCGCCGCTGTACAGCACATCTTCATCTAAAAATCCCCGTTTACCTCGCACAGGCACTGCCAGCAAGCGCTTTGGTATCGATGGCGACCGAGAAGCTGTCCCTCTCACGCTTGACATTATGTATAATAGGGTAAGACGCTATTCTTTATTAAATCATGTTTACGGCTTTTAAAAAAGGCTTCCTGCATTTCTAACGTGACCGTTTTCTCCGTGTCGTCATCAAATATCACTGCTCTACCCCCAAATAATGAGTTTGGTGGTGCTTTTTGCTGCTCAGGTGGTGATTAGTGGGAGGAGTCAGTGCAAAAGAGAATCCAAAATGTGCACTTCTGTGAATTTGACCAAGGCCTGCAAGAATCCTGAAGACCTAGGTGGGTCCTGTTATAAAAACATTTAGATTTTATGATTGTTTTGTTTTTAAATAATGTTTTTCAAAATAATAAATGCATGCACCGCTGTTAGACTCGCAGCTGGAGTGCCTGCAGCTCAGCATGACGGAAGTTCTAAAGAGACAGAACGGGAAAGGCAAGAAGAGCTTCAACATGGTGAGCTTTATCAATCGCTTTCGGAGGCACATCTTTCTTTTCCATCAAACTACGACCGTAATTCCCGGCCTAAGGAGCGCGCCCGGTGACAAGACTCACCGAGTACATTTGTAAGGGAAATACCATTTGGTACATACATACGCCGCAGCCGTGTAAAAGCCGCAAGTGGCCACATTGAATCCCGCATTGAAGCACGAGATATTTACAAAGAAAGACGGTACACAGAGAGAGTTTAACGGTAGCGCCGCGCTAACGCTAACAGGGCCGGTTAAAATAAAACTTACCGGTAAATATCACTGAGACACGCCAGAAAACGCAGCAGCAACACGCTAGCACAGCGCTAACGCTAGCGCAGCACTAACGGGGCCGGTAAAAGGCACTTCCTCGGCACATATATTCCACTGCTCTCACTCTTACCTTCTCCGCTCGAGTGCCCGCCTGCGACCGTGAGAAAAAATGCACAAATTAGCCGCACCGCCGCATAAACCGCAGGGTTGAAAGCGTGTGAAAGAAGTCGCGGCTTGTAGGCCGGAAATTTCGGTATAATCCTGTTTTTAACACAGTACTTTCGCATGAATATGATGTCACGCTGCATTTTGAGTTCCAAGTATTCACATGATTCCAACTCATGTGCATATTAAAATTGGTTATATTCAAGCACAATCCTTTTCAAATCTTAAAGTATTCTGGGTATTTTTATTTTTTTTTAATGGAATGAGTTGCAAAAGAGGAGGCACGCTGGCTCAGCTGGTAAAAAGCGTTGGCCTCACAGTTCTGAAGTCCCGGGTTAAATCCCGGACTCCCCTGTGTGGAGTTTCCATGTCCTCCCCGTGCTTGCGTGGGTTTCCTCCGGGGCACTCCGGTTTCCTCCAACATCCCAAAAACATACAAAATTAATTGGACACTCTAAATTGCCCGTAGGTGTGATTGTGAGTGCGGCTGTTTGTCTCGATGTGTCCTGCGATTGGCTGGCGACCAGTTCAGGGTGTACCCCGCCTCCTGCCCAATGACAGCTGCGATAGGCTCCAGCACTCCCTGCGACCCTCGTGAGGATAAGCTGCTAAGAAAATGGCTGGATGGATGGATAGTTTTCAAATCAGAAATCAAGGGCAATGGGTTTTTCGACAACTGTGGATGTTTGGTAACATACTTGTAATATCTCAACATTATCATTTATGGTGTGTGACAGATTTTAACAACAGTCATGGAAGTTGACATGATTTGACTTCGGGGGGGGGCCACATAAAATCACGTGGCGGGCCAGATCTGGCCCCCAGGCCTTGAGTTTGACACCTGTGTCTCAAGGTTTTTCATATCTCATTTATACCCTACTTTGTTTTTTTATTGGTTGTTTGCTTGTATTTATTTTCTTTATGCTCCATTTTGCCTCATTTGCTTCCACACAACTGACATGAACTTCAATGCAATAGACAGAATTATGTCTTTCCAAAATGTCACCGTTGTTTTGTGTTCATCTTTTCGGATACTCACGAGTCCGTCTTTTAATATGCGTTACGCCCTCTGGCTAATGTGGATATAAATGCAACGCTATCTTGTCTTTTTTTTTTTTTTTTTTTTAATAGCAACTGAGTTTGACAGAAGTGAAGGTGGACAAGGTGCAAATCGGCGGCGCTGCAGACACGACCTTCGCCGTATGTCTGGACCAGGATGAGAAGAAGGTACTGCAAAGTGTCATCAGGTGAGACATCGAGAAAAAGCTCCGAGTCCGGTCGACCTGAACTGGAATAACAGAATCGAAACGTTTCCACACGTCTCCAAATTGCGTCGTGCAGGTGCGACATCTCCGTGTGCTCCAAAGAAGACGGCGCCACGGGCTGGAGGCGGCGACGGGCCGAGACGTCGGCCCAGATTCAGCCCCCGCACCCGACTTTCTGCTCCCTCCTCTGTCTGCCCATTGTCACCTTCAGTGGCGCCCCACCGTGACCCTGATGACCTTTCCTTTCAAGGACTAAAAACAAACACAGACTCAATTATAAAGACTTGATCCATGAATTCTTTTCTTAACCAGACACAACTCAACGGAGGTAAAACTGTAAAGACAAACGCACAAAGAGTGCGACTGAAATGTGTGCAATGGAGTACAGTATATGAAAAATGCTGTATGTTTAATTTAATGTTGCCTTTTTGATAAGGCCGCATCCGTTTTGTATGTGCTGTCGATTTTGGTAGTCGAATTTCCCCCAAGGCCCGAGAGTTAAATGAAACTGTGTATAAATATGACCAACAGAGGGCGGTGTTGTCACAAATTTGGTGAACTTCAGGAAGTGGCGAATAATACTGTATTTTTATCTTGATTTGTTTTGTATATATTACTTTTTTTAAATTGGACAGGCATTTGTGTTTTTTTTTTTTTTTACATTTGTATTTGAACTCATGTTTTGCACTTTCTATATGAAAAATGACCTTTTAGACAATGTAATGTCCTTGTTTCTTCCTGGTTGAGGAAAATGTACAGCTAATTCGTCAGATTAAAATTATTTTATTGCAGAAAAAAAATGAAGCATGATCAAAAAATGCTTAACGGAACTAATGGTACTTTTTAGATAAGGAAACGTGTTTTGTAATATGTGAATTTTTATCATCGCTTTTTTTCACTTTATGTATTTTGTATATATACGTACAAAATATTAAATTTCAAATCCTGAATAAGTAGTTGCTTTAATTTGACAAGCGTTTTCATTGGTCGCCAAGTGTGCGCGTTTATCGGCCTCGCTATTGGTCGGCCGTTTCCATGGGCGTGGTCAAACCTCCCCACTGTTGCTGAGGAAAATGTAGCAGCCGTCAAAAGTTGACGGCCGTCGTCGTCGTCGTCTTCATTCCAGTAAGGCGAAATTTTGTTTCATATAAAACACAGTTGACGTGTTTGGATATGTGTGTTTTGTTTGTATTTTGTGGTTTAGCTGCTCTGAAAAATTTTTCTATGAGTGGAGCGAGCAGGTGTTGGACAACTTCTTCTTGTGTGTGTGTGTGTGTGTGTGTGTCTATGCTAGCTACGGAAAAGGCAACTTTTTTTGTGTTATATATTTTTTTAGTTACGCTACTTTTTACTACATCTCAATTTTCAAGCTTGTGTTTTTCAAGCAATGTCCAATATCAGCTGTACTAATACAGTAAATATCTCAAAACGTTTGCATACACTTAAAGAAAGTGTCATGCAGGTCTCTTGAACTTGTGTTACATTGTTTACTATTTTTAGAGCAGCCTCAGGAACAAAGTCATATGGGGGGGGGGTGCATATCATTGGGTTTATCCATTTAAGTGTATACAAAATATGTATTTTTTTTTTAATGAAGAAACTGCAGCGATCCAAAAATAGTAAGGCGGGCAAAGGGTAGATCAGAAAGCAAGCATAAAGGTTCTTTTTTACTCAGTAATTTTTGGAGCACATAAATATTATCTATTCGTCCATTTTCTTAGCCGCTTATCCTCACGAGGGTCGCGGGAGTGCCGGAGCCTAGTCCAGCTGTCAACGGGCAGGAGGCGGGGTACACCATGAACTGGTTGCCAGCCAATCGCAGGGCACATCGAGACAAACAGTCGCACTCCCAATCACACCTAGGGGCAATTTAGAAGGTCCAGTTAATGTTGCATGTTTTTGGGATGTGGGAGGAAACCCACACAGGCACGGGGAGAACATGCAAACTCCACACAGGGGGGGCTGGGATCAAACGCAGGTCCTCAGAACTGTGAGGCCTACGCTTTACCAGCTGATCCACCGTGCCGCCCACATAAATATGATTTTTATAATTTTCTTACATACTGCTGATGTTATTATTATAGTATGTGGTACAGTTTAGTAACTGTGAGTCCTAGTGGTATCCAAATCTGGGTTGTGATCTATTTGTGGTCTAGTGTCCAATTTTGAGCCGACTCTGCACGTACTAAAAATGATTTTGACACAGCCCACGATGTTATTTAAATTTATTGTATGTGCTCTTCATCCTCTGCAAGGAGTACTTAATGTTAGTGCTGTACTGAGGAGGTGAGAGGAGTTTATACATCTCAGTGAATGGTAAATCCTTTTGCCTAATACTGGCATAGACTATTCAGGACCCTCAACAGGATAAGCAGTTTGGAAATGAAAAATGAGGAAAAGTTGGGAAAATCCTCCATTTGAAGCCTGACATTACACAGGAAGACGCAAGGGACGCTTGTTGATATGTTTTCCCTCCTGAGATAATAAAGATGTTTTTGATAAGAGTGCCAGATGTGATTGAAACAGCCGCGTGGTCTGTTGTGTCTCTTAAAATGTAAAAGCGCAGCAGCGTTTCCTCCCGCTTCCTCGTTTTATTGTCCGTCTTCCTGTTGGCTCGAAGGGGCATCCCGGGTGGTGTTTATTTGCCAGCGATCCTTCACTGGAACCGCTGGTTAAATAAAGACACTTTGAAAAGCTGTACATCAAATTTGATCAAAGGCGCTCAGGGAGACGGGGGCAAATCATAACAAGAGTGCGCACTCCTTATTTTATTCACGCAAGAGCTATAAATGCGATTGTATGTGGTTATAAAATATTGTCTGAACTTCAGCCTTTGTCGGCGGTTGATGGCATTGTGACGCACGCCGTGTGCGCTTACGTGCAACTGTCAAGTAGCCACCAAGTCCTGCAGCTAAACGTGGGTCACGGAGGCAAATACCCGTGACCATCCGATGAGTTGATTGTCTGCGTGGAGGGAGGCATGTGACGTGTGTTCTAAGGAGCTTCACGCGTGTTCCAGGAAGACGGCAACTGTGACCGAATGAATGGAAAAAGTTGTGCAAGAGTCGTTCATAACATTGGAGTGGATGACGACCAAGAGCTAGCCAGTTAGCCAGCTAGCAGTTAGCGAGAAACAAGGTGGAGGATCCCAACCAGCGTGGATTTTGAGTTCAAAACAGACCTGGGTTTCTACAGGACCTTAGGCCACAGTATGGCGAGGGATCCCGGATAAAGTAAGCCCTCCGTCCATCCATTTTCTTTGCCGCTTATCCTCACAAGGGTCGCGGGGAGTGCTGGAGCCTATCCGAGCTGTGAACGGGCAGGAGGCGGGGTACACCCTGAACCGGTTGCCACCCAATCGCAGGGCGCATCGAGACAGACAACAGTCGCACTCACAATCACACCTACGGACAATTTAGAGTGTCCAATTAATGTTGCATGTTTTGGGGATTTGGGAGGAAACCCGACTGCCCGGAGAAAACCCACGCAGGCACGAGGAGAACATGGAAACTCCACACAGGCGAGTCCGGGATTTAGCCCGGGACTTCAGAACTGTGAGGCCAACGCTTTACCAGCTGAGCCACCGTGCCGCCCCGTCAACAGATATTTTCAAACAATCACGTTGGATTTTTCATTCCTTGGACCATAATGTTGCTCGATTTTGAAATAATACAGGGGGTAACGATTCAATTCTAATTTACAGATCAATCGATACTGTCAACACTAATGGCAAACGGAGTTTTGGAGTTAAAATTGGAGTTTTAGAGTCCGAGTTCAAGTCTGAAGCAGCTTGGTTAAAAGTTCCGGTGGGTGATTGTAGCATTTTTATCAGTCGAAGTGTTTTCTTAAAAGAAAATATGCCACAGCTCCACGTGCCTCACTTGTGAACACGTGAAATTTGCAGGAGCAAGGCTGCAGGGCAAACAGCTTGTCGACAGTTTTGCACCATTTTTTATTTTTGGACGTATTTTGGAGCGATGGCTGAAGCGCATTCTGAGATGGAAACAACATATATCCGAGGGGAGATGAAAATAGAAGGCCCTGCGGTAACACAGTAGAGGAGTAACTACTAGTAGCTGGAAAAGGTTGCTCTGAAAGACAACATGGAGGCCACAGGCTGCCCAACCAGACGGGATTTCTGGTGCAAAAACTTCCCAGAGCCATTGAGCAAACGTCTTGGTGGTTGACAAGCGGCACGCGGGCAGCCGCCAACACAAGAAGCTCAGAAGACGAAGAAGGCGTGAAAAGCCAAGGCGAGACCGTCGTCAGGGATGATCGGACCGAATTCCGAGCTGCGACTCCCGGATTGGGTGAACTGACATTGCAGATTTTGCCTGAAGAATCGAACAATAAGATCTAGTTGAAAAGGCGCTGATATGAAATCGGGAGGAGAAAGTTCATCCATCAGAAGCGTCGCACAAAAGCAGAGCGGCATCTGGACGAAAAGGATCCAAACTGTCAGCCCGGATCCAAACCCACAGACTTTGAGTTGTGAGGCGGATGTGCTTACCGCTAAAAAAAACCCGGCATAGATTTCATGCAGTTTGAGGGAAAAATAGTTAGCGTTGTAGGAAATTACCTAAATTAGGATACAATATTTTGTCCATATGACACAGCACTAAATCACACGCTGCATGCATTCCTTGTCAAATGACGCTTTGCCGGGCACGAGGGACGCCGAGACCGGGTGTTGCTGTGGGCCCGAACTGTGTTCATGATTCTTTTGAGCAGTCAGTCAGATGACCGCCGCTTAGTCACTTGACAAGGCGACCTCAGAAAATGTGGAACAAGAAGAAAGAAAGAAAAAAAAAAATGAATCTGTAAGCGTTAAAGTGCGCTCAAAGAGATGAGCTCGAAATGAGACTGCAGTGAACTGCTGCAAATCTGGACAGAATCATATCTGCTGCACCAGTGAGATTGTTCCAATAATATATATATATATATATATATATATATATATATATATGCAATGCACTCCCAGCCGAGCGTACTCTACTACTAAAGCATACATTTTAAGCAAAAAAAGAATCATTGACGGCGCACCATCAGTAGCCAGGCTTACGGCGCGCGACCGGTCCACTCCGACTCTGTCCAGCGCTCCGACGACGGAGCTGAAAATGTCCTCAGCTGTCGTGGTGTCGATCGTCGGCACCAGCTGGAGAAACTCCTCGGTGACATTCAAAGTCTTGTCAACTCCACGAATGAATATGGCCAGTTGAGCGACGTCCGTCATATCAGTACTCTCATCGATCGCAACAGAAAATGCCACAAATGACCCCACTTTGCGTTTTAGTTGGTGGTCCAAATCTGCAGAGAGTTCCGAAATCCTGTCTGCCGCGGTATTTCTTGTCGAGCTTATATTGGCGAAAGCATGTCGCTTCTCAGGACACACAATTTCAGCAGCCGTCAGCAAGCGGTTTTTGATGAACTCTCCATCACTGTACGGCTTTGATGCCGTTGCTATTTGGCTCGCTATTAGGTAGCCGGCTTTCACCGCAGCATCGCTGCCTTCTCGGCTCCGGGTGAAAACAGACGTTTTGCTGTTTCTTCAGACGCGCCATCATTTCATTTCCCTTCTGTTTTCTCAATTCTCCGTGCAAACTGTTGTATTTTTCACCATGCTGAGTTTCGTAATGGCGCCGAATATTGTATTCTTTAAGCACCGAGACTTGCTGCTGGCACACCAGGCACACTGGTTTCCCATTCACCTCCGTGACCATATAAGAACATGTCCATTTTTCTTGAAAAGTCCGACACTCTGTGTCTACTTTTCTCCTTTTTGACAAAGACATTTTGCTGATGAGGGTACGAGGCAAACGGAAAAGTAGATAATGCAATTGTCCCCAATAGACGCTGTACAAACGTTCAATTTTACCAGGTCAAGGTGGTCCTAGTTCCGCCGCAGTGTTGCTTTCATGTTGTCTGCACGTACTAAAACACTGCGCCCCCCCCAGCGGATAATACAAGAACTACAAATTTTAAAGAAAATTCATATTTTTTTTATACAATGCAGCTTTCTTCCCCGGGCCGTACCAAACCACCAGACGGTCCGGATCCGGCCCGCGGGCCGTATGTTTGACACCGCTGGTCTATATTATAGCCATAAATGTAATTTTTATCTTCTACAGCACCAATACTGTAATTACAGTCTTTTATTTACATGTAATCATGCAGTGTTGTTGTGTATTTTGTGTGTGCATGTCTGTCTTGCTGCATTCTTTGACTTTTGTTCCTAAAAATCATTACATAAATAAATGTTTCTAAATGCCACTGCTGTACTACAGCACTGGTGACCATGGCAACAGTTTTACTGATCTGGTCTTAAGAACTTTGCAGAAAATTCATAACTTTCTATTTCCAGCAACACCAGCGCCACTTTGCTAGCACAAGACCGCGGCTAATGTGGATTTGTGGCATTAAATCCCTCCCGACAGTGACGCCCATGGACAATTGGCAAGTGTTAGTATGAACAACCTCAAACAAACATTCACATTTCCACAAATAAATGTGTGATTTGCCCGAAAAAGTTAATATTTTGCTGGTTTTACCATATAAAAGCGGCGTTATGTCTTGGCATCTATAAAGATGTTGCTACCGAGGTGAACGCAGTATTTCGCCAGAAAAAAATATTGTGTAGAGAAAAAAAAGCAAAATGTTCTGATTCCAAGATGGTGTAATTTGTACCTTTACTTTTTGGGGTTCTTTCATGAGGTGAAGGAAATTACTTAATTTAATTTCATTTTAATTTATTTAATTTATTTTTTTAACCACAAAAATAGCAGATTTTTTTTTTTCATCTGTGGTCTTATTTTCCCATTTTTATTTTTTAAATTAATTATAAAATAACATTTCAAAAACCCTCCCAATTGTCTATGTCGATAATGTTGCATGAGATTGTTTCAATTAAAAACTTTTGAACACGATAGGCTAAATCGTCACCCAAATGTAAATTTGACCCAGTTCTCACACATTTGCACTCACTCACCCGTACACACAGTACTACAAAGAGTACGGGTATTCGTGTACAGTTGGACTCCCTCAATATTTTCCAACGCGATCCTCATTCGGGGATTTCCACCCTCGGCTCCGCGAGCGCACTTCCACGCTTGGCTGTCAGCTCCTTCCTGTTTTCCGAGGCGTGTTAAGCACGGCTGAACGGAAACGGGCGCTCCTGTTTTCTATTGGGCCGCATTGTTCCCGGCCCCGTTCGCCCGTCGCCACACGTACGGCGACTGGCGGCGACCGTCAGCGGCGGGCGGGCGAGTGGCCGTGCGGGCACAGCAGGAACTGAATCGCTTCATCTGTAAATAATCCGCCAACAGAAGCGAATGAGCGGGTTACGCACCAACTCGGTGGATGACATATTAGGAAAACCGGACTACTGTATGATCTACTTTTAAAAATAGATGTTGTTGTTTTAATTCCGCTCCAATCTGTACACATTCCTTGTCAGGGTTGTGTGTGTTGCCCGCACATAGAGATTCAGCTGAAAGTGCAAATTAAAATTTTACCAACATCCATCCATCTTAACCGCTTATCCTCACGAGGGTTGCGGGGAGTGCTGGAGCCTATCCCAGCTGTCCACGGGCAGGAGGCGGGGGTACACCCTGAACTGGTTGCCAGCCAATCGCAGGGCACATGGAGACAAACAACAGTCGCACTGACAATCACACCTAGGGGCAATTTAGAGTGTCCAATTAATGTTCCATCTTTTTGGGATGTGGGAGGAAACCGGAGTGCCCGGGGAAAACCGACGCAGGCACAGGGAGAACATGTAAACTCCACACAGGTGGGGCAAGGTTGAACCCAGGATCTCAGAACTGTGAGGCCAACGCTTTACCAGCTGATCCACCGTGTTGCCATTTTACTAACATTTTTTTGGGAAAAAAAACAAAAAAACATTCTCAGAATCATAGAGGTAGTTTGTAGGAATAATTGTTAATATAATTATCATACACCTGGTTCCAACAAAGAAATGCTTTGCTCTGCTTTAGTTGACGCAGCAGCCGCTTAACAGGAGATAGAACAAGAACATCTAATCATCAGAACTGTTCGAACCAGGAGCACCTGTTGTCTGTTAAAGAAATAATGACCACACATGTACTCGGTATGTTATTTTTTTTTTTTCTGTGGGGGTTTTGTGACACCTATTCTGACAAGAAAGGCCATTACTATGGATATCGGCAACAAGGAACACAATCGTTACCTCTGGAGAAATTTTTTTTTTTTTTTTTCTTGTGTGGCCAAAGAAAATGGAATTTGGAAAAATCAGACTGGACACCGTACGTATTGCTTAAACTCACATTTGGCCGACACAGGTAGAATAGCCACCAGACAGAAATGTCTAATTCCGTTCATAAACAAATTCTCAAGGTCTATTTGTGTTTTTCAGTCAGGAATCTATTTATAAGATGTTTTTCCTCCTCCTCCTTCTCCTCGTCGCCGTCGTCATCCGCCCACTCATTCAGACAGAGGAAGTGTTGTATACGTGTCGGCCCCGGCAGTCCGCACAAGGTTAGACTGCACCCTTCTGCAGCCTCCTCGGCGGAGCAGAATGGATGCGCGAAGGCATACGATGACAGCCTTGAAAGTCGATGATACGCAGCCGTATGTTGTGCCCGCCCCTTTACGTCGTCGAAACCACTGCGAAAAAGTGTCGGGGCTTCCCGGAACATAAATTACAAGCAGGAAGAAACCGTTGTCTTCTTGCGAGAACAAAAGCTCATTGAGTGGCCATTTTAGTCACAAAACTCAACAACTTACTGTAACTCTACGAAGGAGTACTCGTCACTTCCCAGTTTCATCATAATTTGCCTTCATTTTTGTTAATTTTATTCTCAGATTGGTTTTACACCATGAAACTTTATTCTGCCATGATTTGACAGGTTTGATTACAAATGTATTTTCACCTTCATCCTTCTTAATTTGAAAGATGGATGAATGAATGTTTTATAAGAAAATTCATTCATTCAAAATCTTCTCCTAATATCAGAAAGTTATTCTTGTAAAATGTAATGATTTGCAGCTTTAATCTTGTGATATTATGATTTTGTACTTGTTGTCTCAATATTAGCTGAAGTAAAACAGAATATATGTGTGTGAATGAGAGGAGTGGAGGAGGAAGAGTGGAGATGAGATGGCGAAGGTGGATGACTTCAAATACTTGGGGTCAACAATACAGAGCAATAGTGAGTGTGGTAAGGAAGTGAAGAATCGGGTCCAAGCGGGGTGGAACAGTTGGCGGAAGGTGTCTGGTGTTCGATGTGACAGAAGAGTCTCGGCTAGGATGAAGGGAAAAGTTTCCAAAACAGCGCTGAGGCCGGCCGTGATGCACGGATTACAGACGGTGGCAACAGGAAGCAGAACTGGAAGTGGCAGAAATGAAGATGTTGAGGTTCTCGCTCAGAGTGAAAAGGTTGGATAGGATTAGAAATCAGTTCATTAGAGGGACAGCCAAAGTTGGATGTTTTGGAGACGAGGTTAGATGGTTTGGACACGTCCAGAGGCGAGAGAGTCTGAGGATGGAGCTGCCAGTCAAAAGAGCGAGAGAGAGGAAGACCAAAGGAAAGGTTGACGGATGTGGTGAGGGGAAGACATGAGGACAGTGGGTGCTAGAGAAGAAGACGCACGAGGTAGGCTTAGATGGAAAAAGATGACACACTGTGGCGACCCCTAACGGGACAAGCCGAAAGGAAAACAATGTTCTCTCAACATCATGACTTTTTGCAAAATTCCGACTTTATTCTTGCATTTTTACTGCATGTCTGTCTGACTTGTTCAATTCTGACTTTATTGGTGGTTTATTGCAAGGTTGAATTTTCCCAATTTTTGTTTTCATCCCGGGCGAGACGCCCGTCCGTGCAAGACGAGACCAAGCAGTGACGCCGATATCGGCCGCCTCGCGTGAAGCGGTGCGTCGAAAGCGAAAGGTAAAATATGAACCGCAGAGGGAGTAAAAGATTTTGGAGGCGGGCGGATGCTTGTGGTCGGTGTTGAGCTGCTGAGGCAGCGTACTTGCCTGCTGCTTGTCTTACTGGGATCAGGGCTAAATCCGGTCCACTAAGCCCTCGCAATGCGCACGGCGGGCCCGTGACCGGAAAAAAAGGGGCGCCTTGGAAAGTGGGTTTAATATGAGTGGTGCTAGGTTTACAGGAACTAGCGAAACCTGACCAGGGGTGGGCGATTTTGTCGGCTTCATAGATGGAGGTTTTCGTGGTGTGATTGCGGAGGCAGAGCTTACGGCCGCGCTACCATGACAACGCCCGATCTCGTCAGATCTCGGAAGCTAAGCGGGTTTGGCTCCGGTGAGTACTTGGACGTGAGACCGCCTGGGAATACCAGGTGCTGTAAGCTTCTCTCCCCGGCTAAAACGCAGAGGGGTCGCGTCGGGAAGGGAATCCGGCCTAAAACAAAACAAACAACAAATCCGCGTTCATCTGAGATGACGCGCTGTGGCGACCCCTAACTGGACAAGCCGAAAGGAAAAGAAGAAGAAGATTCAGATTTGGTCAGGCTTGCGGCCACGCTACCCTGAGAACGTGGGGCAGGCTCCCCCCGCGACACGAAGCGAGCAACGTGACGTGACGAGGGAAACTTGACTAACAGTGACAATAAACTGACTGAGACCGAAAGAAGCCGGGCAACCCGACACGAAATCCGCAAAACGACGAGGCACGCTCGGACGCGGAACGGGCGGCTAGTGATTGGCCTGCGCGAGGAACAGGGCAGAAGGAGAAAGAAACGTACATTAAAATCACCAAAACAAAAGCAGATCATGACGGTTATCTTATTTTGAAGGAGAACAGAAGCAAATGTAATAGACAACACGCACCACAAACACGAGCGCAAACTCTCAAAAACACCTGCAGGTACATTTACGGTATAATAACTGCGTGAGACCTTGTAACCTCAAGCCACCCCTCTCTCTCTCTCTCTCTCTCTCTCTCTCTCTCTCTCTCTCTCTCTCTTCTCTCTCTCTCTCTCTTTGTTTCTCTTTTTCTCTCTCTCTCTCTCTCTGTCTCTCTGCCCCCCCCCCCTCCAACTGTGTCTCACACACAAGTTGACAGGAGCAGTTTTCTCACGGAGAGAAGAGCGTGCGGACGTGCGAGGGCTGCGTGACGTCGGCGTGGTGAGTTTGTCGGGTTTTTTTTTCCCCCCTTCGCGTTCGAGAGAGTCCGTCCTGGCCCGTGTTCTCCCCGTTTCGCGCGGACGTTCGGGAAATACGCGCCACGCGGGATTTGAATTTGAAACGTGATCACATTTTCAATAGCTGGTGTAACTTTTCGATGTTAACGATTCAACTGGTTACAATTCGCTGTCGGAAATTCAACCGGCTACAATTCGCCGTCTAAAATTCACCGTCGGTGGCACAGAAATCCCGAGATTTTGGGAATCAGCAAAATCCATTTCAAAATTGATTGAGCTCGTTGCAACGTTTGATAATTTTTATTATATGCATGTACGTTTACAACAGCTGCTCGATTTGAAAAGTCTGAAAATGCGTGAAAAGTCCCTGAATTTTATCATGGAAAAAGTGAAAATGTCTTAAATGTATGTATTTCAGACATCCACGGATTACAATGAATCAAACTAAAATTTGAATTTGAAAAAAAAAAATGAAGATTGTAATCTAAATTAGTTACAGTAAGTGTATACATACTATAATATTTTCCTTAGAAATACACAAGACCAGATTTAAACATGATTACAAAATCCATTTCTCACATACAAATGCACAATTGCCAAATACTCAAGTATAATATGCGAAGCTCTTTTGTTTATTTCAATTTTTATTTCATTTAATATTGACTGTCCTACTTTTAAACTGTATTTTATTTAAGTTATTTATATTTTTTTCGCAGTCATTTGTTTGTAGATCATTTGAAAATATCTGAAAATATCGCTTACATGAACAATTGCAAAAAAAAATGTAATACATCGCCGAAAATAACACATCGGACAATACTGGACGTATTAAAATACGTTTCATCATGCGCTGTCACTCGTGTGATCACGCAGAAATGACTGAGATCATTTAACACCTGCAAAGTGTCTTCTGTGTTGACTCTGTGTTTTCTGTCGACGGTGTGACAATCCGCACGGAACTTCCTGCCGGTCTTGTCGTCGTCGTCGTCGTCTCTGTGACGCCTCCTTCCCAGAGACACGATGCGTGTGCGCCATGAGCTGCCAGGCTCTTCGGGATAACATGGGCGGGGGCTTCAACATGGAGTCCAAAGGTAAGAAACGTTTACGAGGTGTAGTGTGCCGGGGACCGATGGATTAAACTTGATTGGGGCGATTAAGTACTGTGTGGTACTTCGACTTACGGGTGAACCCGACTTACAACTTTTTTTCCACTAAGAGGCATCACGAGGTAAATTTTATTTTATTTTTTGCTTTGAGTTGCAAGCAAAAATTTGAGATAAGAGCTGTAAGTGCTTCAAGTGGCGGCACGGTGTGACAGCTGGTAAAGGGTTGGCCTCACAGTTCCGAGGACCCGTGTTCGATCCTGGCCCCGCCTGTGTGGCGTGGGTTTTCTCCAGGCACTCCGGTTTCCTCCCGCATCCCAAAAATATGCAAGATTCATTGGAGACTCTAAATTGCCCATAGGTGTGATTGTAAGTGTGACTGTCTCCATGTGCCTTGCGATTGGTTGGCAAACAGTTCAGAGTGTAACCCCGCCTCCTGCCCGGTGACAGCTGGGATAGGCTCCAGCACTCCCGCGATTCTTGTGAGGATAGCGGTGAAGAAAATGGATGGATGGATGGATGGAAGGTGCTTCAAGCTGTTTCTTGCCAGTCCACATTTCTTTACTTTAAAATGAAACACAAAACAAAGAAAATTTCACCAAACTACTTTAACGTCGTCTCGTGAATTCACGCTATCTATAATTCTCGGAGGAAATTCAAAACACCGCCGACGGCGTAGGGATTTCTAACCTTGCGAAATCCATAATTGATCACAAATGGTGGCAACACACATAGACAGTGCACACAACAACACTCACTGGCGTATTTTCTTTATCCTCCGCAGAAAACGCCCCAAAGCTTACACACGATCATATCCACTTGTAGTATGGCCGTGTGTGTTTATACTGCCCCCGGTGGACATTGTGCACACACTAGAATGAGCAGCACAATGCTCATAGAATTCACTATGATTACTGCATCTTTTTCTAAAGTAAAATACTACGGTTATTAAACAAAAATACAAATTAAAACATTTTTGTAGGTGTTTTTAGGGACTTCTTTAAAACGTGAATGGATGTGAAATATTTTTAAACAATAAATGATAGCATCATTTATCATTTATTTATGTATCATTTGCTTTCGTGAGAAAAGATCTGAGATGAGTGTGTTTGTCATAGTGAAACATACGCCTCCTGGAAAATGTACAGATACTGTACTTGGAGTGACTCACATAGCAAAGACACTTTTTAACATTTTTACTGCCTTATGTGAAAAGAAGCGAGACCCGCGTGAGCGTAAAATGGAAAAACAGCAAAATGCTCTATCTTAACTTTTCCATTGACTGACAAGACATACTGTAACGCTGGAGTCGCGTATCTTCCGCGTTCAACGCACCTTTTGAGTCTGTTCTTGAAAAGAGGAATCAAAACAAGCACTCAGAGTCGATCTTTCGGTTCTTGTCGTGCTGAGGTCCAGAGCCAAATGGGATTTACTTTACTTTACATTTCTCTAATTTTAATGGCATCCGCTCAATAGCAAAGTCCACGTCGGGTTACGACACGAGTATTGTGGTTCTTCAAAACTTTAATTTTGACTATCGTAGATATGCAGATGACACACAATTATATTGACTAAATCAGATAAATAACTGGATGAGCCAAATTTTTCTTCCACTAAAGCTCATCAAAACTGAGACAATCTTTTTTGACAAAGAAAAGAGAATTGCTGTTAATAAACACCTGGACTCTGTATCTTTAAAAACCAAAGACCAAGTCTGAAACCTTGGTGTTCTGATTGATTCCGACCTGACTTTCAACAACCATATCAAATCTATCACAAAAACTGCCTTCTACCAGCTGAAGAACATATCTAGAGTGAAGGCTTGTATGTCTCAAGCAGACCAGGAAAAGCTCATCCGGGCTTTTATCTGAAGTAGACTTGACTATTGTAATGGTCTTCTGACCGGACTCCCCAAAAGAGTATTCAGCAGCTGCAGCTCATTCAGAATTCTGCAGCTCACGTTCTGACCAAAACAAAGAGGTCAGAGCGTATAACTCCAATCCTAAAGTTCTTGCACTGGCCTGGCTTCCAGTCAGCTTTAGAATAGATTTGACAGTTCGGCTACTGGTCTATAAATCAATAAATAATTTAGGTCCTGAATACATGAAAAGAATGCTTACAGAATACAAAACCCAGTAGAGCTCTGAGATCGACCGACTCGGGTCAAATAGTGGAGCGCAGAGTCCAAAGTTTCAAATGCTTTTAATCATGTAAAGCAGATTGAGGTACCTCGTGTATGAAATGCGCCGTACAAATAAATTTGCTTTGCTTAATGTAAAATGCTCACGATCACGTTTTGTGTCGGCACGTGGCCGTCATGGATCACATTTAGTTCCGCAAAAAGACTGTTGAGTTTGTCATCCGACAAAGCAAAGTTTATTTTCTTTCGTCACACGTTCCCTTACCCGCTCCGCTTCATCAGCAGCCGCCTGCTTCCCGACGTTTTCGGACCAAGAACTGTACCGCAGCGTCCAGGCTGTGCTGCCCAGAGAAACGGACATCCGCCAGTCTCCGGACTGTCTTAACAAAGGTACCACTGTGTTCATTTTTACAGTTGCGATGCGGAACGCAATCAGTCTTGTAATACTGCACATTCAGCCGGTTCCACTTCGGCGTCAGCCGAGTGTTCCGTTGTTTGTCGGCCAGCCTATTCAACTTCAACACAGTCCTACGAGATTAATGACACATTTAACAAGTTTGTGTTTTGAACCGTACGCCCGTGTAGGAATGTTAAGATGGACGCTACACAAGAAAGTTCAGAACAGTCCCGCCAACAGCTTGACCCTGCTGCGGGTTCTGATAAAAGAGCTGGAGAAGGTGATTGATCGCTACAAGTTCCCGTCGCGCTCAATTTTGGTGGGAAGTTGAACTCCCGTTGGCTTTATTTTGAGATGACTGTTTTTCTTTGAAGGCGGTGAGGTGGGACAGTGTTGAATACATCATTCCTTTGCTCCACACGCTCATGTATGCCATCATTCAGGTACAACTTTTAATGCAAAGTTCAGATCTTTTGGTGTCTCTGCGTTTTGCCGTCTGTCCATCGGGCTACCGCATAAGTCACGTTTACCTTTTTTACTGTTTGTTCCTTTACCACAATGAATAGAGCAGATAATTATGCTTCGTGGAACACAACTATTTGAGCTATTTGACTGCGCTCAGCAAGTTCATTCGTTCATGTGATGTTTAAAATAATAACGAACAAAATAATTTAAAATACTACAAAAAATCCTGCAGCAAAAAAAGCTTACTGTTTGAAAAATGGTTTCTTTAATATTAAAAAGAAATGCTTGAATTTTGGAGAGAGTGCTTGAAATTATAACTTTTGCCAATTAAAATACGGAGTTTTATGATGAAAGATTTTGTTAACGCAAATAATAATAATGCATTTATGGTCACCTTTCAGAACACTAAAGGACATCATACAAGTGAAAGTAAACACAGGGTAAAGTGTCATCTCCATGGCAATGATGTAGTAGAAGACATTTTTTTGCTTGTATGGTATGCAAGGCCTAAGGAGTAGGTTGATTATTAGCAAAAAAAAAAAAAAAAAAGGGGGGGGGGCTGAGAATAGAGGCTTGGGGAACACCAGAGCTAAAACCTGGAATTGTATCTTAACAGTGGTTGCAGATTGCTTGAATTTTGGCTTTGTAAAACGTCGTTCACGCGTTCGTGTTTATCCATAACACAGACAGCCTGCATCCCAGACGAGCTGTACAAGCGCGTTTATGACTTCTGTAAGCGACTGCTGACCTACCCTCAGCCCTACTGCACCGTTGGGCTCAACTATACCGGGAGGATAAAAACCCAGCGCTTCATTCCAGGTATTTGTCAGTCCTTTTGTTGCAGAAACCAGACAAAGCTTCAGAGGATTTGTGCTGATTATTGTGAACTAGTCCGGATTCACCCTGCAGGTCTACTCTATCAGAGGACGGTGGTATCGGAGCAGAGACTAAAGAATGAGCATTACCCCTTTCAGGAGAGGTATGACGTGAATTATTCTTTGCATACTTCATATGCAACACGTCAGAAAACTACATGAATCATAAACATTGTGTCTGATCTGTTGTGCAGGGTTTTTGTTCTGGCTGATCCGGAGGTCTTTTCCGCCTCCCTGGCACAAGTCGTGTTGGCCGACATCGAGGCGGCATCCGCTTCGAGTCCGCTCGATCACATGCGCAGCGTGGTCCAGCACTCCATCCGGGCCGCTTTAGGGGAACAGTGCCACGGCCCCAAACTCGCAGAGATCTTAAAAGTCAGTGCAACGACTCTCATGCTTACTTGTGCTTTCTCTCCTGCTGACGGAAATTTAATACGTCTCTAAAGTTAAAGTCGTTTGACGTTGTTGTTACTGAGCACTGTTATGAAAAGGAAGATGTCCCCACCTTGTGTCAAATAAAACATCCTCAATGAAGGTTTTCTCTCCATTGGCGCCGCGCCTAAAGTAACACCTCATTTGATCACACGCATGAATAGACATACACACCCACTTGAGACCTTTACCCTCTCTGCTATTAATATCCAGCGTGGATGTATTTACCTTCCTGTGTATGCTCACCCACGTGTATTTCTGTGTTTTGGAACAGGATATAGATGTCGAGCATCATTTTCAGGATGTGATCGCGACTGCAGAGCGCTGTGCGGAAGAAGGTCGCGGCCGGGCCGGGGGCGCGCAAAGGAGCCGTCTTCAGCAGCTGCACGCAGACGTGGTCACGGACGTGAACTCGGGTAGGGGATGCGGGACGGGACGCTCGCTCGTTTTTGTCCGCGCGGGTTTTGCAGATGCAATCAGTTCAGCGACAGACGCGAGGCACACGGCTTAACTGATCGTCAGCGATGATATGAGCGGAGGTCAACCACGGGAACCACAGAGACGCGTATGCGACATGAGAACAGATTCTGAAATGTTCTTTACAAACCCAAATGCACTGTATTAAGTTGCTATAAGACAACTGTCGGAAAAGCCTTGCAGTTCCCCGGCCATATGTGCGATTGTTTGCTTGGGATGCTCACTCCCAAAAAAAAAAAAAAAAAAAAAAAATCACAATTTCGTATCTTCTTTTTTTTTTTTTTTAATGGATAGGAGAATAACAATAATAGCAAAATGAATCAACATCTCATCTTGTTGCTGCTCAGTGTACTACCTCAAATAACAGACTAGCACAAATCATTTTAAAAGTCACTTTTGCATGTAAACATAATGATAAAGGGGACTAGAGAATGCAGTAAAATTATCACAGCAGTGTGGGCTATTTGTAGCTGCACTGGGGGGGAAAGCGGCTTTCACTTTGGTTTGATGACACATGAGGTGCGTTCAAAGACTGCCGACAACACAGGGAATCTGAATTGCGGACAAAAAAAAAAAGCATCAGTGAATTTAAGCTCACAAACGACATCAAGATTCCACCAAATGACGCCTGGTAATAATTTTTATTGCTTTGGCCCGACCACAAAAAACAGCTCATAAAACAGCTAATAATGGTGGGTGAACATAAACAACGAAAAAATATGTAAATCCCGAACATATTCGTTCATTGTATTTCCCGCTGTTACTGTTTTTGTTGTCATCAAATTCCCTGACAGACCATCTGAAATCAAACATTTGACCTTTTCTTTTTTTTTTTACATTTTTCACTGAAGTCCATTTCCACTGCTGTCACGTCGCTGAGCCCCCTGATTAAACTGTTGCCGTCTCGGCTGTGAGGAAGCTGCGATGTTTTGTTTTGAGTGTCATTGTGTCACTTTTGGTCTATTTCTCTTCCCGTGTGTAGAGGCCGCTTCCTCCGGACCGCTTTCCGACTGCCCCCTCCCCAACCCCGAGATGAGCTTCCACCTATGGACGGAGGATCTGGATATCTGTGAGTGGTCCCGTGTACTGTGGGTGGTCTCCGGGAAGTTGTTCGGGGCCTTCGGCTCGACTGAATTAACTCACAGTCCGAGCAGTTCAACCGGGGTCAAAATATGCTCAAACATTTCCTGGAGATGCCCTAAACCGTTTTGATCCCTTATTTCATAAAAACTGACATTTTTGCAACTCTTTAGAGAATAATCATAGCTTTGCTATAAACACAACGAGAAATCCTTAGCCAGGAGCACAAACGTACGATGCTGGGTGTCCGTCGTTTATTAGCATTTTAAATTAAATTACAGTAAATGTTTGTATAAAAAGACTTATAGTTTTTTATGTTCTATGAATCTAAAATAATCCGATGAATAACGCGAAGTACAGTTGTAACTGAAAATGCCTTTTTGTGCTGCGTGACCGCATATTCTAATGCGGTGCATCCTTTGTAAACTCATATCGTAAACCGATCTAAAGATAAACCACAGAAAGGCACCATAAAAATGTTGATTTTGATCCCATGTCGAAGGACTCCAAATGATCATATTTTGCGAAATAATCACTCTTGCTGACTTAAAGCAGAATACGCCCTGAATTAAGATAAGGGGTCTGGTCCAATGCCTGGAGACAGTCCAGTCACATACTGTATGCTGTGTGTCAACATACGTTGCAGCTGAGATGACTAATTGAAGTGAATTATGCAATTTCATCCGAGAAACAATGGAAAAAACCCACAAGAGACTTTTTCCATTTTGCATCCCCGGCTGGGGATCATTTTTCCAGGGTTAGGCATAAGAATCTTGTCAGTGGTCTCTTTTCATCTCTGTAATGATAGCTTCAAGGCATGATTTCTGAATTGTATTTGGTCCAAGATGGTCATATGCAATATTCCAATATATTGCTGTGGGCAACGTTCGCTCAATTTTTTTATATCTGAGCAAAAACACTAAACCCGTGAGCGCCCCCTTTGACCTCTGTGAGTAACATCAGATGTATGCACTGTGGTCAATCAGTGTCATCCATTGAAGTCAGATTGCATTCCCATCAGAACATTTTTAAGAACAATTTAGTGTTTTTGCAAACTTACATTGAAATTGTCAACAAACAACAACAAAAAAAATTACAATACAAATACATATCAAGCCAACTGTTAACTATAAATTTGAAATGTCGCTTCCAACTTTGTTTCGTTTTTTGTTTTAACCCACAATGATCTCCCCGTCTGTTTTTCTTGGTGTAAAACTGAATTATTGCTTGCAGAATCTTTCGCAATGCACGTTGAAAGCTGAATGACGCCCCCAAGCATTTTTAGGGTTAATGTTATGTTGGCTCCTATATTTAAGAATTAGCTTTTTGGGCAATGTATCATCTGTGCTATCCTCAATCAGGCTGTGCTAAGGTGAAATTTTAACATTATACACCATCTCATCCTTTACTTTCCACTTTGGCTTCAGATCAGACCTTTTTTTACTCCAAAAAGAGAAAATCTCATCCAGTTTCACCGCTTTTTCTTCGATTATTCCCTGGTGTTCGTAATTATGAGTGTATCCCTTTAAAACGGAGGGGGGGGGGGTGTCAGGTGAACGAGGAAGTAGAGTGTGTGCCCCGGTGTGGCCGAGCAGGGGCTCTTTGTGAGAGGCAGTGTGCTGCCCTGTTTTAAAAAAAGACAGCGCTGGATCTGTTTTCCTCTGCGCTGAGAGTGTGCGACAAATGCGCAAATGCGCAGTTGCGCAGCTTCGAGTAAACATTGGCGTTTGGGTATGAAGTGTAGGTATTGTCCAAAGGTATTTTTCCCCAAGGGATGACAAATGATATACACATAGCTACCCTATTTTTGATATATTACTGTATATCCCAGAGTTCTGTGGTTAGACAAAGAAGAAGAAGAAGAAAATTTCCATTTTCTCCATCCAATCGCAGCCAACCTCCGGCGTGCTCAGCTGACGCGTCACCAGCCAATTGCAGGCCACATTCAGGGGAACAATCATTCACGCTCACATGTTCATATTAGATTTTTTAACGTGCGACTGCATGAAAATCTACAGGGAGGGAGGTGGCCAAGTGGCTGCGATCCAGTTCTTCGTCGGAGCATTTCTCCCTCGGCCCGGAGCACGAGGACCCCGATCTGGGCGACTCCCTCGGCGACCTTTTGCCGCCCGACAAGACCCGCTTTTCCGTCTTGTCGAACGACAGCGGCATCGAAAGAGATCTGCCCCACGGCGGTGACGCTTCGCTGGACTCGGGCCGGGTGAGTGCATCGTGGGAACCTTGCAAGAGGTAAAATAATTGTTCTATACATGAAGTAAATGCTCAAGCGTAGCCTATTGTACCCAAATGAACGCAACTATTATGCTTGAGGGAAACAGACTGAATATTTTTGTTCTTTCTGTACAGCGAGCAAGAGTCAGTCAGGTTGTCCCGGCGTGGCGGCATGAAGGTGAAACCGTCCGTGAAGGACAGCGTGGCGCTGATGCAGGACACGTCGGAGGGTCACGCAGGGGGGCTTGGCAGCAGGGGAGGAGGACGAGAGGTCATACTGCAGAGGCGAGCGGGGAGCAATGCCAGCCAGACGCCCTTCCCCAAACAGGACAGGCTTTTTACCGCCAGGATTGTCGTCATGGGGGGTGACGGCGTGGTGGGCCGCCTGGCTAAGGCCTACTACTGCCTGAGGTGAGGGATTCGTGGCGTACAGTGGCTCGTTGTTTGTTACCAAGGTCGGCAAAGTTACTCGGCTGGAAATACTTACACTGCATCCGTGACAACATTTCTGCCTGAACAAGGATGTCATACTCAGTTTTTGCTTAGGTACTCTGACCTGTACTTGTAGCCAAACGAATGGCGGTGGAACACGTGATCTTCACCAACAGTTTGTATCCCGATTTAAAATTAATGCTTAATTTACTTCCATCCATCCATTTTCTTTGCTGCTTATCCTCACGAGGATAGCTGGAGCCTATCCCAGCTGTCAACGGGCAGGAGGCGGGGTATACCTTGAACTGGGTGCCAGCCAATCGCACGGCACATTGAGACAAACAGCCGCACTCACAATCACACCTATGTGCAATTTAGAGTGTCCAATTAGTGTTGCATGTTTTTGGGATGTGGGAGGAAACCGGAGTGCCCGGAGAAAACCCACGCAAGGCACATGGAGAACATGCAAACTCCACACAGGCGGGGCCAGGATTGAACCCGGGTCCTCAGAACTGTGAGGCCAACACTTTACCAGCTGACCCACCGTGCCGCCACTTAATTTACTTGGACTACAAAATCATACACAAAAATCGAAAAATGTTGGCCAAAAAGATAATTTTATTTGTTTATGGGTGGAGTGTTGGGCTCACAGTCCTGAGGACCGGGGATCGAATCCCACCCCCACCTCTGTGGAGTTTGCATGTTCTCCCCATGTCTGTGTGGGTTTTCCACAGGCACTCCGGTTTCCTCCCACATCCCTAAAAACTTGAAACATTAATTGCCCCTAGGTGTGATGGTGAGTGCGGCTGTTGTCTGTCTCTATGTGCCCTGCGATTGGCTGGCAGCCAGTTCAGGGTGTACTCTGCCTCCTGCTCGATGACAGCTGGGATTGGCTCCAGCATTCCCGTGACCCCCGTGGGGATAAGCGGCTCAGAAAAATGGATGGATGGATGTTTGTTTATGTGCGTATTTATATCATAAGTTAGTTCGTTATGTTAGTTGAAATTCAATAAAGTGAATTAAAATGACCACAAAGCAAAATAAGTGTATATATTTTTGTATAGATTTATTTGGCAGTATTGTAAATAGCTTAAATAAAAGTAAAATTGAACGATTATTTTTCCAGCACTATTTTCATGACATTATCCCAGTGTAACTGCAGTAATGTTGTCTATTGTATGTCTTGTATGGGTTATGCGAGCACTAAAAATACTGTTATATGATCTCTGTCGAGAAGGTCATCGCGTGGCACGAGCATTGTTTGCGCTTCTCACGCTTCTCGCTCTCTGTTGCAGGAAAAGGGAAGCCCGCAGAATTTGTCTTGCCATGAAAGTCGGCCTGCAATTTTACTACATCCCTGTTTGCGCAGCGGCAACCGCCACCTCCTCTGACAAGGTGAAGCAACTTCCTCCTCCCCAGTTACGTGCACTGCCTGGTTTTTTTTCTACTCGAAAACATGTTTACTGTTTTGTCACTTGAAGCATTTAAGCTAATTCTTCTTCTCTTCTTCTTATAAGGAGAACCATCAGTCCAAACAGAGTTCATGCACGCTAGGGTCATATTTGAGCACGGTGGACGCGTGGTACAACTGCAACATCAGCAGTTTGGGCTGCATGATCCCAAAACTAGCTAAAATGGTAAGACAAGAAGAAGAAAAAAAAAAAAGAAACACTGTGCATGCACTGTGTTGGATCTTTTCTCATCACATGCTGTTGGCATGGCAACATACAAAGTCGGACAACTAACTTTTATATGTAAACGAGGAAAAGGGCCTGCAATTTTATCTCCAGTATAAACGTCTTTCGGGGATTTATTTGCAATCACCAGCTGCAGGATTAGCCACCCCTCAACATGCTTTTCAAAGGACAAAAGTGCTCAGTTTAGATGAACACTGTTACATGCCATTTCAGACAATATAAATACATTTTTACATGATAAGTTCTTAACTTGCCACAAGTAAGCACTTTTTATTTTATTTTTTTTTTTACTTTGCAGCACCAAACAAATCCATCAAGGCCAAAAGAGCCATTTGTGTCCGACGTTATTTCCTACTACGTGCGGATGGGCCAGCAGCCGGTGTACTTCAACATCTACTTTGTCAAGGTATTCCGGTCCCTTCCTTTTCTGTTCCGCTTATCCTCATCACTTGGGTCGCGGGTGCTATCGGGTGATAGGTCGGATTGCCAGCCAGCCAATCACGGCCACTCATAGACAAGCTCCCTCTCAGGGTGGCATCCATTCCAAAGGACGATTGCGTCTTCGATGAACGTATAAAGCGTGATTTGGGAATGTAGTCGGGAGCCGGAATACCCGGAGAAAACCCACTCAAGCAAGGGGAGAGTATGCAAACTGTGATGTGGTTGTGCTAACCACTTGCCATTATAAATCACTCTTAAAGGTCCACTGTCATGAAATGCATGATTTTTAGTATGTTATTAATGATAAAACAGCAGCTGGAATGGACCCATGGTTTTTTTTCACCACAAAACATGATTTTGACGTGTATGGACATTGAAATGAATAATATTATGTGCATTTTTCATTCCAATATCTATTTTAAAATGTTTATAGGCATGACACTAGACCTTTAAGAAAAAAAACTTTCCACAGTATATCTCTACTCTGGTTTTCTACAAATAAAGAAATCATACTGCACGAACAAGTTTATTTACAGTATATTTTACATCTTCATCTTAGTTTCAGACAAGGCCCTCCTTTCAGCGTGTTTTTATTTTTTTTTTTTTAATTTGTTTTCGGTTCTGTGGAGTTCAAAAAAAATATTCATGCCTGTGTTGTTGATTTATTTTAGATGACCTTTTCCAGCGCCACCAAAGACCCAGTGGAGGATGTCTTCCTGACACATTTAGAAGTGGACGTTCCTGACCTCAGACATTCTTCAGGGCCAATGAAAGGTCATTTAAGTTTCTGAAACACACTGATGCATATTTATGTGCAGTAACGATGATTGACAGCATAAATGCCCCTCAAACAGAGAAGCAGAAGAAGTGTGGAGTGGACGTATGTGACGCTCTCGTCTGCATCAGTTATAAAAAAGTGAGTTTTGTGTTTGAATTGCCATATATCTATTTTTTTACACGACTGTAATACCCGCGTGATTCATTTCTTCTCCTGCATGTGCGCAGGTGACACTGAGTGGGCGTGACAGCGACAGAGGCCTCCCCATGAGGACAACAGGAGGCCACGTCAGTGCCATTCCCTCGAGTGCAAAAGAAGGTTTACTCCTTTCTCAGCGTTCCCTCTTCAAATGTTTCGACTTGATCCCGTCGTTAAAGACGTGTTTCGTTTCCTCTCCGTACTCGTAGACCTCAACTGTTTGACGCTCACCTTGAAGGAGTGGCAAGCAAAAGCTAAAAACAACAACGTGGTGCGTTTTTCGTCACGGCTTTTTCTAATGGAATTTTTTTGTGTTTGACATCCGTAACTGTGATTATTGACATTTCCAGGAGTTTCAAATCAGGAGCAACAACATCAAGATGTGCTCACTGGAGAGCTGGTCACCGCTCAGAATTACATTAGACAGGGATTGTCGAAGGATCTACAATGACGTTAAGAGGTAAAAAGGGAATGTGTTACCTTTAAATAATGACAAAATCATCACTTATTTAATACCTTGGGTCAATCAGCCTGCTTGGGCCTAAACATTTGTCATCTGTAAGACCAATAAGTAACCCACCATCCCTTTCTTTACATAGCGACAGTTTGATGACCTCGTCTGGGGGGGGGCACGTGCCCCCAGAGGAGGTCGTCAAAGGTCATTTTCAGCGGCAAAAGCAGCCCTGAAAATGTTGGATCCGCATAGCACCAGAGCCCCCCCCTCGATTGGATTTCAGACAGAAAATGTTTGACGGCCACATTTCCTTAATACACAATAATAAGAATGCATTCACTGTATTTGCGCTTGATAAGGAGCTTGATTGACGCAGGAACAAAGAAACGTTTGTATTGGTTGTGCATCTTTTCCCAGAATGCAAAAAAAACATATTCACAGAGCTGACGACCACAATCAAAGAGTGACTTGCTGGAAAATGCCCTGTGGATTAAAGCAATTCTAATTACGGTTGAAATCCCAGTTTTATTTTCAACCGTTATTTTTCCAAACCAGTCGCTGGCTAAATTGTCACTGCTGAAAATGAGCGTGACGTTTTTGCAAACATCAATTACTTTCACTGATTGAAATCCCAGTGTCAACATTGGCCAGCGCAAGTCAACTTGTACTCCCAAGTACTTTACTTAAAGGTCAAGTCTTATGCTTATAAACGTTCAAAACTAGATATTGTAATGAAAAATACATATATTCACTTCAATGTCCATACAAAAAAATAAATATGAGCGGAGAGCGCGCGATACATGCACAAAGTTGCGGAAGCCTCATTCGACATCCAGGTGGTAGCCATATTGCCCGCAACGTCTGTTCATTACGTCACACCGCGACATCCGCCATTGAAAACAGGCTGTGCCGCCTATTGCGGGACACGGAAGCTCTTTTCAAAGAAGAGAACATCTCACAATCGAGTGAAGTGACCGGGGCAATATTAACTTAACGTTTCGAGCCATATTTAGATGATATGCGGATCACTTCTAACTAACAACAGACTCCCAGACAGTATGTATGAGCCAACCCGACTGAAGTCGCAGTCAGCGCCGACGGGTACATCGACACATTTAGCACCCCGGATTTACATGCACGAATCTTTTTCTACATTCTTGGGAGGATTACATCCCCCACCCCCAAACTATTATTTTTTTTGTAGCTGTATACACACCTACATGTCATTTGGAACCCACGAAGCTCTCGTCCTTTGCACCCGTGCAATCCATTTTTCACGACGAACCGGGTCCTTTTGAAAAGTACGAAGAATGAATCCGTCCTCCCGAGTGTTCGAACAATATCCAGCAATACAACGAGCCGGCATTTTGGCTAACACGAAGGAACAATGTGCTACCTTCCAAGTACGAGTAAAACTAGTAGAAACAGACGAGACCGCGAGAATGGGCGTCTGCTACTAACGTGACTTCCTGCTTCTTCTCGAAAACAAATCCCTCGAGAGGATTTTCATGGCGGGAGTGACAAAAAGCCGTACACGTCAAAATCATGTTGTGTGGTGAAAAAACAGACAGGTCCATTCCGGCTGCCTTTTTTCCCCATTAATAACATATTAAAAATCACGCATTTCATGACAGTGGACCTTTAAAGGCTTTCACTCTTGGCCATTGACGGCCGCAGCGCTTTGGACCCCAACGGACCTGCGATCAAGCAGCATCTCTACAGTTGTAGTTGTGTTAATATGCAGCGGCTGCGCATCACTCCAGTTGATAAACTTGCTATTTTTGGTGAGCAGGCTAAGAAATACATAGTTTTGATTATGCAGTGGCTCAGAGATGAAGGAGTTGTTGGCATACAATGTCAAAAGATGAGGTGGAATAGATTATACTGTATTATTGGCGTGATCCTCTCCACAGCAGGGCATATTCATCTCTCCAGCTCCAGAGTGCTCCTCCGCTGTGGCTTTCAAAAAGCCAACTAAGATTAAACTCTTTCCTTAAACATTCAAGAAAGACTATAATTTTTGGACTATAAATGTCTTGATGACTTCTCTGTCCCCAACCAATGGCTCTATTTTTGTAGACCTTCAACCGACGCCCCTACATTCAGTCTTTCTTGTGCATTTTTGTATTCCACGCGTCAACTGTTTCCTCTTGTTGTCGTGTGCCGCAGCATCGAAATCCTTCCCTGCCTCGATCCTGGATACTGCGTGCAAAAAAGTATGAGGTCCAAACTGAACCTGGGCGGGGACGAGGACGGCGGACTGAGCAAGTACATGAGCAAAGGACTTTTTCTGCCCGTCAACACGTTTTCCGGCGCCATCGACTGACGTCTGCGTAAAGGCGCGCGGGCGACCTGTGGATGGAAAAGCCTGGCAATGAAATCATCTGAACAAATCCAGTCCTATTTATCGTTTCTTCCCATTGTGCAGACATCGATCGGACACGCGCTCGCCGGCCTCTTGATTAGGTACACCTGCGCGATCTCGTCGACTTGTGGAAATGTACCAATGGTGTCATTGTATTTGCACTACATAATGAAGTGTGCCGGACCACGTACAGAACTGACCCAACTGCTTTGTCTTGAACTGACAAGTGTCTTCAAAGCCAGTGAACTTCCAAAGCGGAACACAATTTCTTCCATGAGTCAGTTGACGTCCTCGTTGTTCCCCTTTAAGGAAATGATGCAACATGAAATCATTGATTGGAGTCTAAGAAGAACGGGACAGGCCAGACTTTAAGACACATTTTTAACCATAGAGCTGGTGCACCTACGTCATAAAACCACGTGACTTTTGTTTACCTCGCCGTATTGCCGGTCTAGCAAGCCATTGTTTAATGCTAAGTCAGTTGGAGACGAGACGAAAATATGTCTTGTAGATACCGTTAGACATTTATAAGGTGAAAATAAACGACGGTACGTAGAAAAATGAGAGACACTTGGCATAGCGGACCCGTATTTAATGCCGGAGTCGATGTTTTTGCCGATAAGAAATTGGACTGTTCATTCGCTTCCGCTTGTCTTGGACAACTGGATCTACACACAGATCTGGTGAGTAAGTCGTCGAAAATTACTCGGAAAAGTTTGAAAGCGTAGAAAAGTCTGGACTTTGTTGCTGGAACTGTTTTTTTCAGGAATAAATCCCAAACAGTGACGGTTTTTGACAGCTCGTAAACGCGGAAGCGTGTTCGTCTACATGTTCACCTTTGCCGGAATCCATCGATCTTTTCCGATAGTATTCAATACAAATACCAATATTTAAATAAATGAGCCCTGGTTTTACACAAACTCGCATTCATTAACTGTGATTGAAAAAAAAAAAAGAGGATGAGTCATCTCTATGGAATGTACATGGAAGCGATTGTGGCCATACTTTACCTCCGTAAACCTCTGCGACAGTCTTTTTTTTTAATACGCATTTTTCTCAAATGAGTCAATTTGGCATTATAAATACTTTTTTTAGTAATTTGAGATTAAGTATAATTCCTTCCTGAAATAAAGCGATCACTACACAGGCGTGTGTGTATTTTAGTTGGGCACCACCCAACACGTTGAATTGCCGAAATCCATCGATATTTTCTGGTCTTTTCTTCCGGTATTCCATAGAATGACCTCTTTGAATATCTCTCTCGTCTGTTGTGACAACCAACAGCACAACAAGTCTCAGCCATGGTGTACATTGTGCTCCGGTTCTATGTCCCGCACACTGTCGAGCAATTCTTTTTGAGCGGCAATACGGCGCCGTGAAAACGGTGACGTCACGTGCACGAGCTCTATAAGCATGGGGGGAATTTAATCACTATCAATGGAAAAGAGAATTACTCTCTCTTTTCAAGATGCTTAAAAAACACTGGAAGGGATTGTACCAACCTCAGTAGGTCAGGTCGGCCCCAGAATGGCAGCCCGCTATCTCCAAGCGGCAGTCGTTTTTCCACCCAAGACCTTAGCCAGCCAACGGTTAAGTAAGAAGAATCTCCTGAACCGCTCATCGTTCCCTCTCGCGGGCAAAGGGCCAGAGACGATTACTTGTTAACAGCAGTATCGCAGTGGGAAATGCCGCCCAAGTACAGTACACGTGCTGACAAGAATGGGCAAAGCCTAAAAATTGTGCAACTTTGAAGGTTCCACTTCATTCTGCTCCACAAGCTTATTTCCGAAAATAGGATGAAAGTGTAAACTGCGCACACGCAACCAATCCGAACCTCAGTGTCTTGTCGTCGACTTCTTGTTGATATTGCGTGGTTTTTTTTTTTTTTTTGGCCAAATCCACGGGGATGGTTAGAGAGCATCTGCGCGTGTGTTGTGATTGCACATCGGTGGCGTTCATTTTCGAGGGCCTGTTGAAGAGCTGACACTTGCTGCTGACGGGAAAACGTGAATGCGTCTCTTCCCACGAGCCGCCTGATCCAATTGCAGTATCCACACGGGCGAAGTCTTTTGTCCATATATGTGTGTAAATATTGACAATACCATGTCATGTAAATCCAAAAAGTGTCATTTGGGAAATAAATAATATTTTGTAAAAGCCGCCCTTCATGATTTCCTGGCGGAGTTGACCGCGCGTGTTTGCAGCAGTGTCGCACGACCACCAGATGGCGCTGCGGCCCCTGTGCCGTGACCAGCTTGATCGTCGGGGAGTCCTCCATCCGCTGGCCGAGCATGCGGGGCGCATCTCGTTCCTCTGCAGGTCGGTGACTTGGGCTGGCAATGAGTCACAGCCGGGATGCGGTGTTTCACTTTTCATGCTTTATTTCTTATTCTTTCTTTCTGTTCTTGTTGCTGCTGCTGCGTGTGCGTCCCAGGGAGGAGGAGACGCTGGAGGGATGGAGAAGAAGAGAGAATCTTTCCTTCAGTACGGATCGCTGAATCGTGCGCAATGGAGCGCCGGGAGCCACAAAGCAGGTGTGAGCCAAGATACTCGTGCTGCGGTCTTCCCGTTTAAAATGTGTGCTTTGTCGTCGTTTTGCCTGCAGCTCATGTTTGTTGTCTCGACGTTCTTTTGTGAACGCACAGTAGGTTCTTTTGTAAATATTATACATGTATCGGTTTTTTTTTTGTTTTTTTTTAAACTGCAAGTGCAGTCATGTCATGGTATCAACATTCCACAGGTGTCTGTTAGTGCTTGAGTGAATAAGGGCTGGAATGTCGACGCATGTAGTTGTCATCTTGGAAGAAAACTCAAACCTCCAAAACCACTACTTTTCATGAAATAAAAAAAAATAATAATAAAATAAAAATAAATGGCATCCTGCTTGAGGTACCAAAGTACATTGCTAGGACATGTATGAGGGCAGCAGAACAGCGCTGAGATGTGCCGTAGGTGTGTCAGAAGAATTTAAGGTGGAGGTGGGACTGCATCAGGGATCCGCGCCGAGCCCTTTCCTGTTTGCGGTAGTAATGGATAGGCTGACAGGTGAGGTTAGACTGGAATCCCCTTGGACTATGATGTTCGCAGATGATATTGTGATCTACAGTGAAAACAGGGAGCGGGCGGAGGAACAATTAGAAACTTGGAAAGAATGGAAAGGAGAGGAATGAAGATGAGCCAAAGTAAAACAGAATCTATGCGCATGAATGTGAGGGGCGGAGGAGGAGAAGAGATGGCGAGGGTGGACGACTTCAAATACTTGGGGTCAACAATACAGAGCGATTGCGAGTGTGGTAAGGAAGTGAAGAAACGGGTCCAAGCGGGGTGGAACAGTTGGCGGGAGGTGTCTGGTGTTCTATGTGACAGAAGAGTCTCGGCGGAGATATGAAGGGCAAAGTTTATAAAACAGTGGTGAGGCCGGCCATGATGAAGACACAACAGGAAGCAGAACTGGAGGTGGCAGAAATGAAGATTTTGAGGTTCTCGGTTGGAGTGAGCAGATTGGACAGGATTAGAAATGATCTTATTAGAGGGACAGCCAAAGTTGGATGTTTAGGAGACAAGGTTGGTACATTGCTAGAAAATATTGTTGTGCACCCCCACAGAATATTTTCTGCTCGACATTGTTGGAATGAGAAGACGCTGTCCTGTATTCCATATTTTATCCCAGAGGGGGACGTGGTGTCCATGGCGGACTCCAGCATCACCGTGGACGACATCGAGGGCGAACTCTTCAAGATTGACCGCATCAGAGACGTTCTGGTCCGCAGGGAGTCGGAGCTCCGATACATGTGAGATGGCCAAGTGGATTTTTAACATCCCACCGAGCGCTCTGGCTATAGACGTGCTACAATTTTGCTTTATTATCTTTATTTATTCATGCATAGTTTGACAATCAGCACATTGTGACTTGACTGGCATGATTTTTGCAGGATGGACGACATTCAGCTGTGCAAGGAGATCACTCGGCTGAAGAAGGAGCTGCAAAAATTAGTGTCGCGACCAGGTTGGATGCAACACGTTCACGAGACAAAGCACAACATCAATAATCCACCTATCCGTTTTCTTAGCCGCTTATCCTCACAAGGGCAGCGGGAATGATGGAGGCTGGAAGCGGTGTACACCCTGAACCGGTCGCCAGCCAATCGCAGGGCACATTGAGACAAACAGCCGCACTCACAATCACACCTTGGGGCAATTGAGTGTGTCCAATTAATGTTGCATGTTTTTGGGATGTGGGAGTGCCCGGAGGAAACCCACGCAGACGCAGGAAAAACATGCAAACTCCACACAGGCGGGGCCGGGATTTGAACCCAGGTCCTCAGAACTGTGAACCACGAGACCAGATCCTTTGTCACTCCGCCTTACTTTTATTTTTATTCATCCTTTGTCCTTCTTTTGAATGTGTGCCGAAGCCGAGGAAACCACAAACACCACAATTGCAACCTAAATTTTTACAAACCGGGTCAACGTGTTTCTTTTCTACTCTTTTTTTTTTTTTTTTCCCTGACGTAGACAACGACAAGTCCAAGGAGGATCGACAGAAAGAAGAAGAGCTTCTTCTGCAGATTCACAAATTGGTGCAAACCAGAGACTTCCTGGTGGATGACGTGGAGTTCGAAAGACTCAGGTGAGCTTTTTCCCATCCGCGAGCCGAGAGGGAGACGCTGTAACATTCCGGGTGAGTCGTCTTATAGTGCAATGAGAAAAAGGTCGTGGCTCTCGTTCGGGTGCGGAGGGACCTGAGAGGAGATGACGGGGAATCGAACGCGCGTTTTGAATACGTCGCAAATGTCGAGCGTTGTTTTGCCTGCGTTAGCGGTCACAGCAAAGGTGAGAGACGGGAAGCAGGAGAACATGAATATCCGGCTAAAGGCCATCTTGTCTGTGTTCATCAGAATCCTGCCCTTAATGACCTTTTATGACTTCATATTCACGTCCATGTTAACACACGCTTCAGAGTCCGTCACATTTTAAGTCCATTGATAAATAGAATATCGCAATTCTCGGCCTACGGAGCGCACCTGATTATGAACCTCACCCAGTACATCTGTAAAGGAAATTTGGTATATTCATATGGTACATACATAAGCTGCACCTGTGTAAAAGCCGCAAGTGCCCACATTGAAACACGAGATATTTACCAAGAAAGACTGTACACAGAGTTTTTGAAGTTTTAATACCTTAGCTTAGCTTAAAGGGGAAATCCAGTGCTTTGCATGAACAATGTATCCAATAGCTCATGTAATATGTACTTTATCTTGATAATGTAATGTTAAATCCTCTCTCATTTAATCGTGTCTGGAGAAGATTTTTACCGACAATTTCGAATTTTCAGGGGCGCTGCCATTTTCGCCAGTCACATGACGTATGCGGGATGTGACGTGTACCGTGCCGCAACAATGGCTCGATTACATGGGACACCATTTATGCCCGGCGCTGATTTCTCGGATTTATCCTCATCTGATGAAGAAATAGCAATATCGGTTGATCGGGAAGACGGCGGGAATAAATCAATACAGAGTTGAACCTGTGGCTATAAATAATGTTGAATATTCGGATGGGAATGACGCAGAGCCTGACTACCCGGAGGCCAAGTGCCTAAGCAAAACCCCTCGGGAGCTCTGGGCCGGTTCCGACGGCGGAGGCCGTTAGCCCCGGACGCCGAAGCTAAGCTCAAGGCCTCCGCCGCCACCGAAGCTCGGCTAACGGCCTCCCCGTACGTCGAAGCTTGGCTGGTGGCCCGGCGCCGGAGCTTGAGGCCCTCCTTTGGCAGCGGTGGAGGCCGTTAGCCCCGGATGCCGAATCTAGGCTAAAGGCCTCCGCCGCCGCCGAGGCGCGGCTAAAGGCGCGTTGCAAGCTCCAGCGGCGGGCCGCTAGCCGAGCTTCGACGTCTGGGGTTGCTGTTACATTGTCACATTGTCAAAATACGGTACATTATTGGATACACTTTTTCATGCAAAGCACTGAATTTCCCCTTGAACATAGCAAACTGATTTTGAATTGAAACGCTGGACCATTTTGTATTCACGAGCTCTCACTTGCAGGGAGAAGGAAGAAGATAAAGAAATGGCCGATTTTCTGCGGTCCAAATTCCCGAGACACTCGCAGAAAAAAGGTATTGCACGCTCAGGACGCGAACGCAGCACGGCGGGGATTGATGCAAATCTGACTGGAGAATACGCGTGATGT
The DNA here is from genome assembly GCF_019802595.1 of Syngnathoides biaculeatus. Lineage (NCBI taxonomy): Eukaryota > Metazoa > Chordata > Actinopteri > Syngnathiformes > Syngnathidae > Syngnathoides > Syngnathoides biaculeatus. The sequence goes on along the minus strand of NC_084648.1, from coordinate 17,737,367 downwards.
CTTTGCTGCAGACGGACCGAGCAGGCTTGCGGCATCCGAGGCTCGGCAGAACTCTTCCCCGTTGTCCAAGACGGGCCTCAGCCTGCTGAAGGAGTGCTGCGGCTTCACTTGCGCCATCATGTAGCTTTTCACCGTCTTTCGGTCACACTTGAAGTAAGGGTGACAGAAAAGTCACTGTCGGTGCACGCGACCTCCCAAAATTCATTTCCTCCACGTGCCTCGCGATCGCGGTTCTTCTTATTCCTTCTGTTTATCGCGCATATCGACAAAGTGCGGCATTCATTATCGGGCCAAAACCCAAACGGAGCTTCAGTACGACGTTAGAAAAGTACAAGTTAATTCTCGCCAATGTTAACCAGGGTGACGTTCTTCCCCGACTCCAAGGAAATGAGATCTTTAGAGACGTGGAGGCTCACATTCAGGGGAATATTCATCCATAACTGCATTTTTTTCCCCCCAAATTGATGAGAGAAACATTGCACGAAGTGAACGAGATTCACATTTGCGGCTTCCTGAGCGCTCCGTCTGATTTACAAATCTGTTCTCGTCAGACTTTTTGAACAAAACTTAACCAAGTTCATATTTTTAAACTTCAGACGCGGGTGTTAAAATATGTCCTCTGAGATACTTTGAACAATATGATTTTATACACTAAGCATTATACACTTCTTCTTCTTCTTCTTTTTCTTCTTCTTCTTCTTCTTCTTCTTCTTCTTCTACTTTTCGGCTTGTCCCATTAGGGGTCGCCACAGCATGGCATCTTTTTCCATCCAAGCCTATCTCGTGCATCTTCCTCATCTGTCAGGCTATCCAGTACTACCGCAAACAGGAAGGGGCTCAGCGCGGATCCCTGATGCAGTCCCACCTCCACCTTAAATTCTTCTGACACACCTACGGCACATCTCACCGCTGTTCTGCTGCCCTCATACATGTCGTGTACTATTCCACGTAAGCTGTAACTCACACACCCAGTGGTAGCTGTGCATTGACGTGTGACTTTAAGAGGCGTGGCCTAGCGAGTGATGTCAGGAGCTCTGGCTCCATCTTTGATCGGCCGTTCAGCACGTTGGCGACTTCTCCGTGCTCCTTGCAGCTGTTTTTATTTTGTATTTGTGTGTATGACTGCTTGTACTCTTTAATAAACAGCTGAAAGTGCATCGGCAATTGTCGCACTGCATTGTTTTCTATCTAAAGCTCGCTCGCAACTTGAATTTGGCTCGACAAAGCAAAAAAACTGACCCAGGCACCCCTCGAAAAACCTTCGTTCCCAGAATTTCTCCGCTCATGATATGGATGCCAGGCCAGGTGAAGCTCCAGAGCCACTTTCAAGCGACAGTTGCCAAACTACGCACGTCTGAACTCTATCATGCACAAATATCCACACACCCCAGCGCGCCACACCCTCGCTATTACAGGGAGTCCTCGGTCTACGACCGAGATCCGTTCCTACAGTCGCGACTTAACTTGAATTTCGACTTAAGTCGGATTCCAGGATTAAAGTCAGAATTTACATGAAAATACTTTGTACGAAAAACAAATACTTTGAAATAAACAAGATGATGTACTTACCATTACTGCTGAAGGGTGGATGGAGAAGAAGAAGAAGGGGAGGCTGTGCTTAGCTATTGCCAAGGAACCTGGTCCGCAATCCTCTCCATCTCGACAAGTACCAAAGAACCTTGTTTTGGGATCATTTTACCCGACATAGGAACGAAATCCTTCACATGCGCTAAAATACGGGCTTTGTCTTTCATAGTTGTCACGACCGTCGACCGACTGAAGCCTCGGTCGTCTCCAATCTTTTTATGATCTTGAGCTTCGTTTCCATGGTCATTGATTTTCTTTTGGCTGCGGAAGCATCGCTAAAAGACGCAGCTTTCTTCTTTGGGGCGATAATGTCGAAAAAGGAGGGCGAAAAACGCGAAGATACTCCCGGCGGACAAACACTGACAAGCGTTAGCCAGGCAAAATGGCGGAAAGTCGAGACCGTCTTGACCCGAGGACTCCCTGTACGTTGGAACCCGACAGGAAAGCAGAACTTCATTGGATTATGTTGGACGCGCGGATTTGCATTAGAAACTGCTGTGGCGGTGGGGGAGGGGGTGTCATATTTTTATCAACTAGCCACATATTCACACAGCCACGCCTATGAAGTGCTGCCTTCCCCAATGAAAACGATTTGATTGTTTTCCACGCTCGGGCCTCTGCATGCATAATCGGAAACTGCTCTCGTCTCGAAGGTCCACGACCCTACCCGGGTCGTCATGGTAACGAGAGCCCGACTCACCATTGGCCCAGCGGACTGTGCACAATTTAATTTCAATTATAATATAATGTAATTAATATAATAATAGTGTTTGAGGAACGGTGCAGAAAAACGACGCAGTACACGCACTTGCACAGGTATATGAATATTATCGATAACTCTGTTCCGTGAGGTTTCCCAGTGGCCAATTGCTTCAACAGATCATGTGACCAATCAAAGTCCGGCGCGCATCGGTGTTGCCGAGAAGAATAGTCGCCATGGCAACCACATACACCCCCTTCGTACCTTGACGGCGAGACAGAGATCTTATCGTGGATGTGTGGTGACAACAAGATCATCAGTTATGAAAGTAAAAAGGTGGGTGGAAAAACTACTTTAATTAAAATTAATAAAAATTTGTGTGAGCCCATAATATTTTTCTTTCCATCCCTCTTATGTAGTTATCACCCTGATTTACTTCAGGCTCAATAAATCATATTCCAAATCTAACTCGAAAAATGTAGGTTCAGGTGGAACGGTGGATCAGCTGGTAGAGCGTTGGCCTCACCGTTCTGAGGTCCCAGGTTCGATCCCGGCCCCCCCTGCGTGGAGTTCGCACGTTCTCCCTGTGCCTACGTGGGTTTCCTCCCACAAACATGCAATGCTAATTGGATGCTCTAAATCACAGGTGTCAAACTCAAGTCCCGGGGGCCAATTCCGGTCTGCCGCATGATTTTTATGTGGCCCGTGAAGGCAAATTATAAGTCCACGATTTAAAAAAAAAAAATCTGTACTAAAATTTCAAATGGTCATACAAATGATCACATTGAGATATTGCAAGCAATATTCTGTGCCCAAACAACAGCAATAATTCAAAAACTCATTACCCTTGATTTGTGATGACAAAACGAGCTAAAAAAAATGTCATCTGTAAATATCAGGTGGAATGTTTTCGTGGTTTCACATTCATAACGGCCCTCTGAGGGAAACTTTAACTACAATGCGGCCCGTGACAAAAATGAGTTTGACACCCCTGCTCTAAATTGCCCCAAGGTGTGATTGTGAGTGCGGCTGTTGTCTGTCTCCATGTGCCCTGCGATTGGCCGGCGACCAGTTCAGGGTGTACCCCGCCTCCTGCACGTTGAAACCTGGGATTGACTCCAACAATCGATGCAACTCTTGTGAGGATAAGCAGCCAATAAAATGGATGGATGGATCTTGCTCGGCAGTCAAATCTGAAAGAATTCTTTCATCTGTTTATTGCCACTCCCACTTGAGGTTTCATGTAAAAGTAAACATCAACCAAAAGAAAAACTCGTCGCCGTTTTGATGGGAAGTCGGAACGGATCGAACGCGATTATCGTTTCGTTTTGTAGCCGCGGCTGCTTGCGGGCACAGGTCGCAACGGCTGACGAGCGCGAGGCAGCCGGAGTCGGCCGGGTGAGTCATCTGGCTCGCAAGGACGTCGCCAAGAGAACGCCGCGAGGACTTGGTAAGAGCGGCCGATGTACGCACCAGCGTAAAAAGGACGAGATTGTTCACCTTGGCTTAAATCTCAGGGCTGGCAACGAGAGGTGCTTGGTTGCTATGGTGACCGTCACTTCAAGGTACGATGTGTATTTGGGTTCTTTTGGAAAGGTGGACCGCGGTTCTGCCGGCGACAAAAATTAGGCCCGCGCCTCACATGCAGATGTTTTGGTAGCAAAGGCACCAAGCTTTTATATTCATGCATCCATCTGTTTTCTGAGTCGCTTATCCTCACAAGGGTCGCGGGGAGCGCTGGAGCCTATCCCAGCTGGCATCGGGCAGGAGGCGGGGTACACGGGGCACATGGAGACGGATAACAGTCACACCTAGGGGCAATTTAGAGTGTCCAATTAATGTTGGACCGGAGTGCCCACCCGGAGAACATGCAAACTCCACACAGGCAAGGCCGGGATTCGAACCCTGGTCCTCAGGACTGTGAGGCAAATGCTCTGACCAGTTGATTCAAGGTGCCGCAAGCAAACTAAATCTTGGAAAAAAAAATCTTTCTGGAGGATAAATCCATCCATCTTCTGAGCTGCTTATCCTCACAAGGGTGGCAGGGAATGCTGGAGCCCATCCCAACTGTCAAAGGACAGGGGGCGGGGTACACCCTGTACTGGTCGCCAGCCAATCGTAGGGCACATGGAGACAAACAGCCGCACTCACAATCACGCCTAGGGGCAATTTAGAGTGTCATATTAATGTTGCATGTTTTTGGTGATGTGGGAGGAAACCGGAGTGTCCGAAGAAAAGCCACGCAGGCACGGGGAGAACACGGAAACTCCACACAGGCAAGGCCGGGATTCGAACCCTGGTCCTCAGGACTGTGAGGCAAATGCTCTGACCGGTTGACCCAGCGTGCCACAAGCAAAATAAATGTTGAAAAGTGAAAATGTTTCTGGAGGATGCAATGCAAATGTATTGAAGTGGAAAGTTAAGTCCACGTTTTGCGATTCTTCAACACGATGACGTCGTGAGTTTTCGTGAAAGGATGCAGCCCGGCTTCTTGAATATATTTGAGCCGTGGTGATGAGTTCCCATTTTTTATTTCTTTTTTTTTTTTTTTTTTACCAAAAGTAATTCTCTGCTCGGCGGGTACAACAGCAAATAATCAGATGATTGCGATGCAGCAGGTCGCCCGGCTGCTTATCTTCCTTTCTCTGTTTCTGCAACGTCGTCACCGAAACGTTTCTCGGCTTCCGAAACGGCAACCAATCACTCCGAGCTCGTGCCTCTTTCTGCAGATCCGGGGGGGGGGGGGGGGGGGGCATGTTGTTGTTATTGTTGTTTGTTTGTTTACGTTGATTTTGCGGTATGACCGATACTTTTCTGAATGTCATCAACTGGATTTCTGTTTATCACTGAACTCATAATATTAGGTACACTTCTTGTCAAGATTCAAGACCTGCATCAAAAATGCTCCCTTCACAAAGACAGTAATGCTCAGTTTATTCTTATTAAAATAATTATTATAAAATAAATAAAAATTAAAAAAAATCTATAACGATGATAATAATAATAATATAGGAATTGAATTAACATATTCTGAAATGGGCGGCACGGCGGATCAGCTGATAAAGTGTTGGCCTCACAGTTATGAGGTCCCGGGTTCGATCCCGTTTCCGCCTGTGTGGACTTTTCATGTTCTCTCCGTGCCTGCGTGTTTTTTTTTTTTTCCCGGGCACTCTGCTTTCCTCCCACATCCCCAAAAACATGCAACATTAATATGACACTCTAAATTGCCCCTAGGTGTGATTGTGAGGCTGCTTGTCCCGATACCCCGATGCCCCCTGCCCATTGGCAGCTGGGATCGGCTCCGGCACTCCCCGTGACCCTCGTGAGGATAAGCGGCAAAGAAATGGATAGATGGATCTAATAAGTAGTAATAATCATAATAAATAGATTGAATTAACATATTCTGAAATTACGATTAAATAGTTTTAGTATTATGAGCATATACTGTATTATACTATCTCAATACTATGTCAGTTTTCAGTTAAATTGATTTTCAAACATAATAAATACATATTACATAAACACACACATAAATACATACTAAATACATTATTTTAATTTTAATTTAATTTCAAAATTTTTGTAAAATTTTAATTCAACTGAATCATGATTACAATTATCAATTGTTATTGTGGATATATATATATATACCAGTTATTTTATAATCTTGCGTAATATTAATGTTATTTTTTGGAGTCAACCTTTTCAGCGGTTTGGCCTTTGGCTAGAGGACTCAGTTCTCTGACCCCATCTGGTGGCCGCATTGGACAACTGCAGCCGGAACTTGCCCGGAGAAGGTCGACGTGTAACGTCAATTTGTAACGGCTGGGTTGGACGCAAAGGTGAGTTCTACGTCACACCGAGACCCGGATGCAACCACCACAAACATGGACTGACTGTCACTGCAGGGAGACAATCATGGTGAGAGCGAAGAAATCGACAAACACCCTTTAACAGTGAACGTGGCGTCTGTCTGACGCGGAGTTTGTGTATGTATATGAAATTGGATGTTTCCAACTACATTTGTCTCGTTTTTCCATGACTAATGAAGCATTTCAGGCATTTCAATCAGTATTCAATTTGGATTAGCTCACCAGGTGGCGGATGGAAGTAAATTAGTGTCACCAGGTTTTGAATTTGAAATGTAAGGTGATCACATTTTCAATAGTTAATAATAATAATAATAATAATAATTCAAATGGCTAAAATTTGCCATCTGATATTCGGCGTCTGTGCCACCAGGCAGGGTAACTTCAGGTCAGAACCGAGCAGCCAGCCAATCGCAGTTACGCTTTCTTAGCATGTGACGTCACGAGACTAAAAAAGCGTAACTGCGATTGGCTGGCTGTTCAGTTCTGACCTGAAGTAACCCTGCCTGGTGGCACAGATGATGAATTTTAGACAGCAAATTGCAGCAACTATTGAAAGTGTGATCACTTTATATCCATCCATCAATTTTCTTTGCCGCTTATCCTCACGAGGGTCACGGGGTGTGCTGGAGCCTATCCCAGCTGTCAACGGGCAGGAGGCGGGGTACACCCTTAACTGGTTGACAGCCAATCACAGGGCACATCCAGACAATCACACCTAGGGGCAATTTAGAGTGTCCAATGAATGTTGCATGTTTTTGGGATGTGGGAGGAAATCGGAGAGCCCGGAGAAAACCCACGCAAGCACGGGGAAAACATGCAAACTCCATACAGGCAGGTCTGGGATTGGACCCGAGACCTTAGAACTGTGAGGCCAACGATTTCCATCTGAGCCAATATAATAATCATAACAATCTTTTGTGTGTGTGTGTGCAAAGCCTTCAATTTGCACTGCTTAAACACTCCTTAACTTCAGACATATGTATGTAATTATGTTATAAAGTTACATTGATTTACTTTACTTTGAAAAGCAAGAAAAAAACGACTTCCTGTTTCAGATGAACTCAAATGAAAAAAAAAAAAGAAATTGTACATTTTTGAATCAATTCCCGTTTTAATAGTTAATTTTACTTTAAAAAACGTGAACAAAAATGACATAACATAACATTGTTGCTTATATTGTGTCATTATTCCAAATATCTGGGTGGATTTTTTTTCAAAAATGGAATATCCTTTATTGTAAAGTAAAGGTTTATGGAAATAAAGTGTTGCATATTGATATTTACAGTATCTCTTTCGTAACTTGTTGAATCATCGTTAATGAGAAATTCACATTATCAGTCTTCATATATATATATATATGACATGTATATAATAATATATTTCAAGAGATTTGAAGTGTGGTGAATCTCACCTAAAGGGATTATAGAATAAAAAAAAAAGATGACAAAAAAATTGTCAAACTGATCCCAAAGTGCATTAACGTATAAAACAATGCCAATGTTCTATTTTGGAACTTGTTTTTTTTTTTTTCAATGTCCACATCGAGGATTTTGTATGCTTTTGAAATTGAGTGAGATTCACACATCTCATACTATTTACGACATATTTTGATTGACTAAATGCTTGCACTGAATTGAACTGCTGTATTGTGAGGATAAGCGGCTTGCAAAATGGATGTATGGATGCTAGATAAACAGTTGTGTTTTTTGAAGTTATACTTAAAGTTTTTAATGTAAAAACCAAAAATATTGTGTGAAGGATGTCAGAAAAATTAGCTAATTGTTTTCCCAATTATCTTTTTATAAACACGTTTGTAAAACGAGGACTTTATAGTTTGAGTGATTTCAACATACTGTACCGAATATTTTTTTTCTTTTTTACTGCTCTGATAGCGTTTTGTTTCATAATTAGGTGGAGGAAACACACACACACACACACACACACACACACACATATATATATATATATATATATATATATATATATATATATAATGTAAACATTGTCAGTAAAAACAAAAAGCAAACTTTCGCCGTTTGGGTTAAATCTGTTCGTCGCGCTTTAAGATGATGTCACTCATACGTCACACACCGATTGGTCAATGCAGTTTGCTCCACGCCCCCTCTCGGCTCCACGTCGCCCCTGATTGGCTAGGAAAATGTTTTTTTTCCTAACCATATATCAGTGTAGAAAAGTTGAGTACATCCCTCCAGTCTTGTCACACTTTATTCACAAATTTTTGCGGTGTGAAGGGAAACTAACAAGTGTGTAAACAGTTAAAACGCAAGAGTTCGTTTTAGTTGCCCACCCGCACTCTGTTAGAATGGATAGCTGCTGTTAGCTTCAGTTCCGAGGTCCTCCCATCGTGGAAAGTTAGCATATCGTTTCGCTTTCTGCATTATTATTTCATTTTCCATAACTTCGCCGTGGTCAGTCTGATATTTAAAGGGAGGGAGGCGGAGAGTGAAGCTTTGCGGGGTTGTGAAACAACATGCCGGTGAGGCGTTCGGGCGGTCACGGCTATCTGGCGAAACGCTCTGGAACGTGCAAACTCTCGTCTGGTTTCTCCAAAATGAACGTGTCAAAAAGTGGCTACCGGGTTTTCTCCGCCAACTCCAGCGCTGCCTGCACCGAGCTGGCCAAGAAGATAACCGAGTAAGTCTCCTCGATATCGCCATTGTTGCTTGTTTTTGTTTGGTTTTTTTTTTTTTTTTTTTTTTGCTCGGTTGGTCCCTGACACGGAGGTGCAGTTGGCACGAGGTTCTTGTTTTTTTTTTTTTTTTTTTTTCCTTTTTCGGGGGGGAACTCAAGTACGCATGCGCAGTACTCAAACGTACAGTTGTTGGTGACTCCAACAACAAAAGAGTTCTTGTTACATATTTGGTCTGAACAGTACAGTATGCTTATAAAGCTGAACTTATCGAAGAGCAGTGATTTTTATTTTTTTGTGCCATGCCACATTTTCGATTTTGGCACAAATATGCAATATGTGTGCTCGTATTCATCTAATTGACGTGCAAAGTTGTAATTTCAACATTAATTTAGGCAAGACAGATTGTGCTTAGCTCGTCTGCCTCACTGTTTCGATGTTTAATGTCTTCATTCTTGGGTGGCTCTTCTCTGGGTTGCTCGGCTTCCGCCCACTTTCCCAAAACATAAATGCAAGGTTCAACTGATCGCTCATCGAAATAATTTGTTCAACAATCTTACAAGTTTTGATAATGGATTGATTTTAACTGCCATTGTTTATCAATTCTCCAAATTCAGCCTGTTGATCCGTAAATATTCAGATTTTCTCTTGTCCTTCATGAAAGCAGAGTAATTATCTTTTGCGTTTGATTAAAATGACACATTTGCTTTTATTTTGGAAAACAATAACCTTCATAAACACCCATCCATCCGGCAGGACGGCGTTTCAGCCGGTAAAGCGTTGGCCACACAGTTCTTGGGATTGTGAATGGTTTGTTCTTGTTGGAGTTGTCATGAAGAATCATGAAGTCGCAGCGTACGTACAGGAAATGCGTTTGGTTTCGTGCCGGGACAGGAACGAGGCTTCCTTGTTCCTTGCATCAAAGACTGGATTTGATTGAGGTGAACTGGGCGAGGTTACCAGCTGTGTGCCAAGCCTTCCCTCATTATTATTGATGCTCTCGCATGACAGTTCCCTCATAATTAGCTGCATGTTTTCATTACGCAACTGCGGGCGCTACATAAAAGTTGAGGCTTGCTCAGAATGTTGTGTGCAGAATGCCAGTGGGCAATCAATCTTCTAACGTATACACGCAAGATAGCAAGGCAGCACTCTCCCAAAACAGAGATCAACGAAGGCCGTCCAGTTCTTGTTGCGTACGTGCCGTACCACCCCCTACACTTTCGTGCAGAAATTTCACAAATTTGGCACAGCAAGGACGCTTTACAGGCTGTGTCGAAAGCAGTCACTCACATTTGATAAATGCACGGGTGCGGCCAGTCATGCCCGCACATATAAAGTTGCGGGTGTGATTAGGGATGGAATCTCAAAACCTGAAAAGAATTTACTGAGTTGTTATACCCGAGTATGTTGATGTTACCTAATACCATAATCATAATTTATTGACACTGCACAGACTGAGACAGCCGTTTTTCTTAAAGAGGTCAATCGACGTTCAATTTCAAAACTAAATATTCATATAATCAAATCATTTTATTTCATCATGATATATTGTTATAATCTCGCGTAATTTACGGCGCTATCTATTGTCAATTCCAAAGATGAAAGCTCGCAGTAGATCAATATCTTCCGAAAGCATGTGGAGGGGAAAGGTTTTCAACTTCAAGATAACGCCGTACCACGGGGGGAAAATGACCGTTCCGTTCGCGTTTAGATATATGGACAGACTAGTCTTGTTGGGAGGGAGGACATGAGGGCAGTGGGTGTTAGAGAGGAAGATGCACCAGATAGGCTTAGTTGGAAAAAGATGACACGCTGTGGCGACCCCTAACGGGACAAGCCGAAAGGAAAAGAAGAAGAAGTCTCATGTTAGAATTTAGATCAAGTCAAAGTAAATCACAATCTCATACTTATTATAGTTGGACACTGAAAAATTACCTGTGTTATATCCCAGAAATGTTTCCAACTGAACTCAGGGGTGCCCAGATTTTTTTTTCCCCCAAGATCTACTTTTCAAGCAGCCAGCCTCTCACGATCAACTGGCGGGGTGGCGTGCACGTGCGCGTACATCGCGATTGCCGTAAATTGGCTCGAACGCGCCTTTATGTGCCACGCCTGAATCAAGCGACGAGGTGGATGATAGTCTAACGTCTTTTTTTGGGGGGGGCGGGGAGGGGGCACGCCGTCACATGATCAACCAAAAGTGCCTCGCCATCGAACCATTGAGCACCCCTGGTGGAACTGAATTTCCTTTAACACGGCTCATGATGTTGATGACTTTCGACGTACGCGAAGATCGGCCTAACTTCCGAACATGCTCAGTACGGTTAACTTGCGTTTCCTGTTTCCGGGTGAATACTGATTGTTTAGGAGCAGGCTCGTTTTGTTAACATTTATGACATAAAAAAGTAAAGTAATGTCAAGACTACACAAAATAAGGGACTTCTTCAATATCTTTTTTCTACGCGTAACAAATTTTACGCGTGTGATATTTCGTGCTCGACTGTGCGAATTTGCGAGAGCGATGACGCGCGGTTGCGCCGGTCAAATGTGAGTGACTGAGAAAGTCTTATTCAATCTGCACCTTGTCCCAAAGGAGCAGATGTTTTCTGAATTGTGTATTTGTGTTGAGATTTTGACCCTCTTGTACTTTTTCTCTTCTTCTTTTTTTGTTCCCCAATTATAGACGCTTGGGTGTGGAGTTGGGCAAGTCGGTGGTATACCAGGAGGGAAACGCAGGTAAGGCCGACAAAGATCTCTTCAGGCGTCGGCTTCCTATATTTTTTTTTTCCCCCCTTTCTGAAATGTTGTCGTTGTCCGTTGGAGCTTCTTTGATTATCGACTCTGCGCAGAGACCAGAGTGGACGTGGAGGAGTCTGTACGCGGACAAGACATCTTCATCATTCAGACCATTCCAAGGTGAGATCCGTTACTAATCCGCTGGGGTATTTCTTTAACAAATCAAGGAATATGTAATTGTAGCTGCGTGAAATTAATTAGCCATGCATAAAGTACAGTTACAAAACCAGTTGCTCATCTCCCTGACAATGCCACGTGGTGATTACAACAAAAGATTTATGAGGGGACAATGAAATTCTCTTTTGGAACAAATTCCAAACAGAAAGACACTTAAATATAGAATTTGTAGGTATGAAAATTGTCCGCCTGCAACTGTTTTTTTTTAAGGTCCTATTTAAAGGTTTCAAAACCAAAGGGATGATTAAGTGCTGATGATGCATTCAATACCACAGGAAAGTGGGAATTCTCAAGATCCTTTTCACGGCTTTTTTTTAAACCGGCATTTGTGAGTCGCCGTTCTGCATAAATGGCTCTGACACAAAATGGAGGGCAGAAAATCATGTAAGGGAATTCTGCAATTCAGGGAGTGGGAAGTGAAGTACAGTGCTACCTCGCTTTTCGAATGAAAATTTTGAGATTTTTTTTTTTTTTTTGCTTTGGTGTTCGAACGAAAATCGGTATTCGAACACTCCGACTAGCTGACCCACGACCATTTGTTATCGTGCATTCGAACGTACCCTCGAAAAAAAACGGAAATGATGCAACCAGTTGGCCCAAGCACTCCTCTGCACACGGACGTGTCCCGGTAGTGACTTTTTTTCTTCCAATTGAGCAATATTAACCCCCAATCATGGTGGTGCTGGAAAAAAAGGAAAGTGTTGCGTAAAACTGTCGACTTCAAAAAGGATTAGATAGCCGAGCATGAATCCGTGTGCGTGTTTCTGAGCTATCGGAGAAGTATGGCATGGCGAAATCGACGATCAGCACCATTCCGAATGCCCGCAAAGCAAGTGATGTCGCTAAAGGGGCAACCGTGTGGACCGAGCACAGGTCGCAGATCTTGGAGGAAGTTGAAAAGAGCAGCAGTTAGCTGATGAGGCTGAAACCGGGAAGGATGTCTCAAGTGCCACTAAATGGAACGATATCCATAATTTTGTCGAACTGCATCAGCCTAACAAAGCAGAACGTTGCAGAGCACTGCAAAATTTCAATGACGACGTTATGAGCCACTTCAGGGAGGTGCTCAAAAGACGGCAGAAACGGTCTACATTAGATTCGATTCTTTGTTTGTTGTAAAGGGGCGAGTCACCCCCACCGAAGACATTTGAAACCGTTGTTTTGCATTGCTTTTTTCTTTTGTTCCATTAACCCTACCTCTAGTTGCAAGTTAATTTTTTTTGTACATGTTACCTACTTTCTGTGCAAATATAAAACAATTTGTCCCCCCCCCCACATTATTGCTTGTTTAAATTTATTCTGCACTTTTGTTTAAAATAAGTTTACAATATTGGGGGCCGAGTCGCTACAGATACGGTAATGCACTCCTAGCCTTTCATACTGTACTAAAGCATACATTTTATGCAAAAAATAAACATTTCTTCAATTATTTAATTATATAAAGTATTTAAACTATACATATATTTCTACTATGCGGTTTATTATCAGGAAAAGCTAAAAAAAATGCTTAAAAAAATTATCAGGAAAAGCGAAAAAAAATGCTTAAAAAAAACGTTTTTTTTTTTGTCTTGGAACGCATTATTTCATTTTCCATTTATTGCAATTGGAAAACATGCTTTGGTTTTCGAACGTTTTGGTTTTCAACCGGCCTTCTGGAACGGATTGTGTTCGAGAACCGAGGCACCACTGCATATTCATGTTTATTACAATTTAAGAAGCATTTTATTTGGCATTTGTATTTGATAATGTTTCCCATTGTCTGCCACATTATGTGTAATTCACACCGATTCAACTTTTTAACACATGTTGTTCTGCAGGGACGTCAACACGGCCATCATGGAGCTGCTGATCATGGCGTACGCCCTGAAAACGTCCTGCGCCAAGAACATCATCGGGGTCATCCCGTACTTCCCGTACAGCAAGCAGTGCAAGATGAGGAAGAGGGGCTCCATCGTCTGCAAGCTGCTCGCCGCCATGTTGGCTAAAGCTGGTATGCGCGCTCTGTTAAGAAACATTTTCACATTAATAACTCTCTCAGAGATGAACATTATTATAATTATTTACATTTGTGGTGTTTGTGTTGCAGGACTGAGCCACATCATCACCATGGACCTCCATCAGAAGGAGATCCAGGGCTTCTTCAGCTTCCCCGTTGACAACTTGAGAGCTTCCCCCTTCCTCATCCAGTACATTCAAGAAGAGGTGACGTACGCTACCTTACACTGCGCTCTCGGGCCGAGACGTAATACCGCATTATCACCACCGCGTGCGCTATCAATAAAGCACGTGCACGCATAGCCACGGGTGGTGCTCAAGCACCGTCCTTTTTCCCTGAAGTCAAAAAAAAAAAAAGCTTTTTGCTGCAGCCAATTTTTGTCTTTATGAATCATTATTTAAATGAAAAATGAACCCCTGTGTCACCAATTTTACCCGACGTATTTCAAAATCCACATTTACAGTATTTGTTGGGAAAATTGTAGCCATTCTCCCCCTTCCAAAAACATAAATTTTGAACATGAGTGTGTTGACCTCCTTTTTTAATAGTTGTCTTGTTGTCTGTGCAGATTGTGTTAGTTGAATTAAATACATAGTACAATTTTTTTTCTGGATTTTAGTGAATAATTTTTCCCTGATTTTGGCTCGAGCACCTGCCCCCCAAAAGGTCAGTGCACATGTCTGTGCTGTTGCAGATTTTCTTCATACGCAGCTCATGTAATTATTGCGTAAACGGCCTATTATGATCACGCGGTATGACAGTTCCCGGTCCAACGTCACACAGCAAAGATCCTTGCCGGTTGTTGCATCTGATACGCTGTGCAAGATCGGCTGTAGGCTAATAAAGGTCTTTCTGCTCTCTTCCCACACCTCTCAGATCCCAGACTACAGGAACGCTATCATTGTTGCAAAGTCCCCGTCGGCTGCCAAGCGGTAACACGAGAACCTTTTTTTTTTTTTTTTTTTCCCCCCTCATCTTTATTTATTTCTAATTCTGTCCTAGAGGATATTTCCATTCCTCTGTGCACTCGTCTTTCCCTGCTTTCAATTTTTCAGTTTGTACGTCCATCTGCTCTTTTGTCGGTTTTCTTTGCGTGTGTCGCAGGGCTCAGTCCTACGCCGAGAGGCTGCGGCTCGGTCTGGCCGTGCTGCACGGCGCCGCTCCCGGTCTCGAGTCCAACGCGGGCGACGGGCTGTACTCGCCCCCGCCCATCCGTCCCAGCGCGGGACACACCGGCCTGGAGCTTCCGTGTAAGAGCGACGGCCATTTGCACGTACCGGATGAAAGTTCTGTTCAAAAACTGTGTAGCCCAACGGAAAAACTACGACCCACTTTGTGGTTCTATAAAGTCATAAAATGTCAGAGGAACTGTTATCGAAAGCCCCAAAACTAGCTTGCTTTATATATACATCCATCCATTTCCGTTGCCGCTTATCCTCACAAGGGTCGCGGGGTGTGCTGGAGCCTATCCCGGCTGTCAACGGGCAGGAGGCTGGGTACACCCCGAACTGGTCGCCAGCCAATCACAGGGCACATAGAGGAAAAAAAAACAGCTGCACTCACAATCACACCTACGGGCAATTTAGAGTGTCCGATTAATGTTGCATAATTTTGGGATGTGGGAGGAAACCGGAGTGCCTGGAGAAATCTCTCTCTCTCTCTCGAACTTCATAAAGACTGAACGAGATACATATACGGATACATTGCATCATAAACAGTTCCCCACACTCTCTGTTAAATCAAACATTTTTTTTTTTTTGGGGCGGGGGGGTTTACAAAAAAAGACATCACAGTTACCCAGAAAGCAGAAATTAAAATATAACCAAGATTGTTCCTTGTCTCCCAAAATATTATAATCATAACGATCTTTTTGTGTGTGTGTGTGTGTGCAAAGCTTTCAATTTGCATTCAATTTATTAATTTTTTTTTAGGGAGGGAGGAGTTAACAGTCTTAAGATAACTTACTATTGAAATCATATTTCTGGTTATGAATGAAGTTGAGTTAAAAATAAGTCATTTGCTAGTTTTGCAGCGGGGCCATTTTGCTTAAATCAGCTAATATGTTCATTTTTTTTCATGTGTTGTGGTTACCGTGTCTGCCTCACAGTCAACAGATCCTGGTTTGAATCTCCATTAGAACTCTCGTGTTTTTTTTTTTTTTTTTCTTTACATTCCAACAAATTGCACCTTCGGTTGATCAATGTCTAAATTGAGCCTCGTTTGAACGCGGGCTCGTCTGTTTGTACGTGCTCCGCCGTTGGCCCGGCAGGCTCGCCCATCATCAGCTGGGTCATCCGCGACCCAAACGAGGATGAGCGCAAGATGAAATGGATGAGTGGCAGAATCGCTTTTAAAAGGTCCACATGTCATTTGGTGAGAAGATCGACCCTTTCTGAACTTTCTAAGAATTTGTTTTCTGTGCTTCCCCACCCCGCTGTGCCCCGCTGTGCCCCGCCGTGCCTCATTCACCATTTTGACGACGACGTGTTTTTCGCCAACACAGGCGGCAGCAGATCTCGTGCGCCGTTCCCTGGGATTGAGCTTCCAAGTATGCGCCCAATGAGTGCCCGACTCCGCTTCCTCGCACAGAATTCCTTTTCTCGCTCCCTCGCATCCGGGCTCACGTTCACGGTTTGGATCGGTTTCACTTGGTCTTGATACGTCACCTTTCCTTGGACCTGATGGAGGGTGGGTTAGTTTTGGGAACTGGGAACTGGGAAGGCCGTCTTCTGCGTTCGGTCTGGTCGAGTTTGCGCCTTCAGCTTTTGTTTCACCAGAATGCAGGCTAACAATTAGAAAGGTGAATTGCAGCATAACTCGGGATCCGATTGCGATACTTTGTCAGTGGCGGCCACTCCACAGCCGCTTCTTGGCAGTGACTCGACAATCGGTCCTCATTTTTGGAAGCAGTTTGCCTGTTTGCTGGTCCACGGGTGCTGCGCGCCGGTGGAGGGTTCTCGCTTTGCTCGACGATTATCCGCCGTCCCTTCATTTATCTTTCCCTTGAGTTTTGGAAATGACTCCCGCAACATTGCATATCCTGGAAATATTTGATTCCCACAAATGCACCACTCCGGATCGCAAAGGACGACCACTAAATATGTGAACCACGACAATGTTTGTATGGAGTGATGAAGTGAATTGCGCAGTGTAGTAAGCTGGTGGGCTAATTGAGTCTTGCATGCCTTTTGGCAGGTTTGAAGCAAATTTCTTTGCATCAAATCTCCATTCCCTCAAAAAATCTGCTCCTGATTGCAACTTCTGTAACTTTTTTTGTGTTTATTTGTGTCTTTTTAGTAATGATGGCCAAAGAGAAGCCACCGATCACAGTTGTCGGAGATGTTGGGGGAAGAATTGCCATCATTGTTGTAAGACCGTATACCGTCATAGGACTGCATACTTCCTTTTACTCTTTAGTACAGAGATGCCTCGGTTCTCGACCACAATCCGTTCCAGAAAACGGTTCGAGAAGAGATTTGTTCAAAAACCGAATCGCTGTTTCCCATTACAATCAATGGAAAAAGAAATAATGCGTTCCAAGGCTAGAAAAATTGGCTTTTTAAAGCTTTTTTGAAAGCTTTTCTTGATAATGAACTGCATAGTCGAAATGCATGTATAATTTAAATACTTTATATAAGAAAATAATTTCAGAAATATACTTATTTTTTGCTTAAAATGTATGCTTTAATAGTAGAGTACGCTAGGCTTGAAACAAGCAACTTGCCTTCTTTGGAGACATAATTGGGGGTTAATACGGTAGTCTTCCATAAGATGAAAAACTACCGGGACACGTCTGTGTACAGAGGCTGCGTTATACACAATAACGAAAGTGCGCTGGTTGCGCCGCGTGCGTTATGTCATTTCCGTGTTTTTTTTTTTTTTTTTCGGGGGAGGGGGGGGCAAAGAAGAAGAAGAAGACAAAGAAGAGGAGGAAACCGGATCCAGCGTCAGAAGAAAAAGAGGAATGCACAGAGCCTACAACTGAGTGTAGGGACTTTGAATGTTGGGACTATGACAGGAAAACACAGGAGTTGGTTGACATGATGATTTAGGAGAAAGGTTGATATTCTGTGCATCCAAGAGAGCAGGTGGAAAGGTAGTAAGGCTAGAAGTTTGGGAGCAGGGTTTAAATTTCTAACCACGGAGTAGATGGGAGAGAAATGGAGTAGGGGTTATTTTAAAGGAAGAGCTGGCTAAGAATGTCTTGGAGTTGAAAAGAGTATCAGATCGAGTGATGAGACTAAAATTTGAAATTGAGGGTGTTATGTATAGTGGTTAGCGGCTATGCACCACAGGTAGGATGTGACCTAGAGTTGAAAGAGAAATTCTGGAAGGAACTAGATGAAGTAGTTCTGAGCATCCCAGACAGCGAGAGAGTTTGTGGATTGGTGCAGATTGTAATGGACATATTGGTAAAGGAAACAGGGGCGATGAAGAAGTGATGGAAGTACGGCATCCAGGAAAGGAACTTTGAAGGGCAGATGGTGGTGGACTTTGCAAAAAGGATGGAGATGGCTGTAGTGAACACTTATTTCCAGAAGAGGGAGGAACACATAGTGACCTACAAGAGCGGAGGTAGAACCACGCAGGTAGATTATATTTTGTGCAGACATGTAATCTGAGGAGGTTACTGACTGTAAGTAGTGTAGGGGAGAGTGTAGCTCGACAGCATAGGATGGTAGTATGTAGGATGATTCTGGTGGTGGGTAGGAAGATTAAAAGACAAGGTAGAGCAAGACCATGTGGTGGAAGCTGAGAAAGAAGAATGTCGTGCGGCCTTCCGGAAAGAGGTGAGACAGGCTCTCGATGGACAACCGAAGCTCCCGGAAGACTGGACGACGACGCCAGGTGGATCAGAGAGACAGGCAGGAGAGTACTTGGTGTGTCATCTGGTAGAAAGGGGAGAAGAGACTTGGTGGTGGAACCCCAAAATACAGGGAGTCATACAAGGAAAGAGATTAGCGAAGAAGAAGTGGGATACTGAGAGGACTGAGGAGAGGCGAAAGGAGTACATCGAGATGCGACGTAGGGCAAAGGTAGGTGGCAAAGGCTAAACAGAGGCATATGAAGACATGTACACCAGGTTGGACACGAAAGAAGGAGAAAAGGATCTCTACAGGTTGGCCAGACAGAGGGATAGAGATGGGAAGGATGTGCAGCAGGTAAGGGTGATTAAGGATAGAGATGGAAATGTGTTGACTGGTGCCGGTATTGTACTAAATAGATGAAAGAATACTTTGAGAAGTTGATGAATGAAGAAAATGAGAGAGAAGGAAGAGTTGAAGAGGCAAGAGTGAAGGACCAGGAAGTGGAAATGATTACTAAGGGGAAGTCAGAAAGGCACTACAAAGATGAAAACTGGAAAGGCAGTTGGTCCTGATGACATACCGGTAGAGGTATGGAAGCAATTTGGAGAGATGGCTGTGGAGTTTTTGACCAACTATTCAACAGAATACTAGCGGGCGAAAAGATGCCTGAAGAATGGAGGAAAAGTGTTCTAGTTCCCATTTTTAAGAACAAAGGGGATGTTCAGAGCTGTGGGAACTATAGAGAATAAAGTTGATGAGCCACACAATGAAGTTATGGGAAAGAGTAGTGGAGGCTAGACTCAGGACAGAAGTAAGTATCTGCGAGCAACAGTATGGTTTCATGCCTAGAAAGAGTACCACAGATGCATTATTTGCCTTGAGGATGCTCGTGGAAAAGTACAGAGAAGGTCAGAAGGAGCTACATTGCGTCTTTGTGGATCTAGAGAAAGCCTATGACAGAGTACCAAGAGAGGAACTGTGGTACTGCATGCGTAAGTCTGGTGTGGCAGAGAAGTATGTAAAATAGTACAGGACATGTATGATGGCAGCAGAACAATGGTGAGGTGTGCTTTAGGTGTGACAGAGGAATTTAAGGTGGAGGTGGGACTGCATCAGGGATCAGCTCTTAGCCCCTTCCTGTTTGCAGTGGTAATGGATAGGCTGACAGATGAGGTTAGACTGGAATCCCCTTGGACCATGATGTTCGCAGATGATATTGTCATGTGCAGTGAAAGCAGGGAGCATGCAGAGGAACAATTGGAAAGATGGAGACATGCACTGGAAAGGAGAGGATTGAAGATTAGCCGAAGTAAAACAGAATATATGTGCGTGAATGAGAAAAGTGGAGGGGGAAGAGTGAGGCTACAGGGAGAAGAGATAGCGAGGGTGGACGACTTCAAATACTTGGGGTCAACAATACAGAGCAATGAGAGTGTGGTCAGGAAGTGAAGAAACGGGTCCAAGCAGGTTTGGAACAGCTGGCGAAAGGTGTCTGGTGTGTTATGTGACAGAAGAGTGTCTGCTAGGATGAAGGGCAAAGTTTACAAACAGTGGTGAGGCCGGCCATGATGTACGGATTAGAGACGGTGGCACTGAAGAGACAACAGGAATCTGAACTGGAGGTGGCAGAAATGAAGATGTTGAGGTTCTCGCTCGGAGTGACCACGTTGGATAGGATTAGAAATGAGCTCATTCGAGGGACGGCCAAAGCTGGATGTTTTGGAGACAAGATTCGAGAGAGCAGACTTCGATGGTTTGGACATGTTCAGAGGCGAGAGAGTGAGTATATTGGTAGAAGGATGCTGAGGATGGAGCTCCCAGGCAAAAAGCGAGAGGAAGACCAAAGAGAAGGTTTATGGATGTGGTGAGGGAAGACATGAGGGCAGTTGGGGTTAGAGAGGAAGATGCAGGAGATAGGCTAAGATGGCAAAAGATGACACGCTGTGGCGACCCCTAACGGGACAAGCCGAAAGGAAAAGAAGAAGAAGAAGGGGGGCGTTCAAATTGACAATAACAAAGCGTGTTGTGGGTCAGCTTGTCTGGCCGCATGCAATAAGTTGTTTTCGTGTTATGTCGGGGGCGTTCCAATACCGATTTTCGTTCAAAAACGGAGGCAAAAAGATCTTGAAATTTTTGTTCGAGAACCGAGGCTTTACTGTACTATAATATCACACAATATATTATCACGTTTGTTCTTCTCACAGCCTAACATTTGTCTTCTTTCTGGTTTGGCACTTATATTCGTCCATATAAATGATATTGCTTTTTTTTTTAACTGTTAATTTCAGGTCACATTAATGCACATTTTATATTCCCAATAACTGTAATGGGGAATTGGTCCTTAATTTACAAAAAAAAGTTAAGGTGATAACATATGTAATTATTCCTTATAATTAATCAGAGGACAATTTTCACAACAAGCGCATTTAAAGTAATTAATCATTACAAAACCTTTTTGCAATCCCATCAAGATGATTTGAGTCTTTGAGTAACTTCTTATTAAAAAAGTTTTTCCCACTGAGGTTAAATGAAGTTATTTTAAAATTTGTATGTTTTCGTCCCCGCTTGAAAACCCTTTGAGAAACCGATCCCGACAACATTGAATATGTCTCAGGATGACATCATCGACGACGTGGAGGAGTTCGTCGCCGCCGCAGAGATCCTGAAGGAGCGTGGCGCCTACAAGATCTTCATCATGGCCACGCACGGCCTGCTGTCTGCCGACGCGCCCCGACTTATTGAAGAGTCCGCCATAGACGAGGTAAAAAGCGCATTTCCGAACATCGAATATGTAAAAGCTATGCAAATGAGGACATGGACGGGCTTCCAAAATTGCAGTAATTAGCACTTTAGAGAACGCACGTCGTTGAATCACGGCCTTACTTTTGCTCATTTTCCAAACTGCTGCGACATTTTGTCGAGGGAATAGAGAGAGCTTCCGTTTGCAGCGGAAGGGGGTGGGTGGGTGGGGGGGGGGTATGTTTCACGCCCACCTGTGAAAGTCGAGACAGAAACTATGTAACAAAGTTGTTTTTTTTTAAAGAAAAAAAAAAACAGCTTTACCCACAAAACAATTGAACTTCTTAAAAAAAAAAAAAAAAAAAACCTTTTGAGGTATTCCTTTTCGCACAAGAAATGGGAAAATGTCATCCAAGCCGCTTATCCTCACAAGGGTCGCGGGAGTGCCGGAGCCTATCCCGGCTAGCTTTTGCCGAAAGGCAGACCACACCCTGAACTGGTCGCAGGGCAGATACCGACGCCGTCACTGAGACCACACCCTGAACTGGTCGCCAGTCAGTCGCAGGGCAGATACCGACGGCGTCACTGAGCGGGAATCGATCCCGCGTTGCCCGCACCAAAGGCAAGGCGTGTGTAACCGCTACACCATCAATGACGAAATGGGAAATTATTCGATATCAATTTGAGGAAGCAAGAAAATCGGACAACCACGCTTATGTGAATAAAGAGGTCAAGTGTGCTTGCTTCAAGCTGTTTATTCGTGACTCACAGTTTGTGTTAACTGCAAAAGTGAGACGTAAAAGCACACCCTCGCCCATAACTCGCCCCCAGGTGGTGGTGACCAACACGGTGCCCCACGAGGTGCAGAAGCTGCAGTGTCCGAAGATCAAAACGGTGGACGTGAGCATGATCCTGGCCGAGGCCATCCGCCGCATCCACAACGGGGAATCCATGGCCTACCTGTTCCGGAACATCGCCGTGGACGACTGAGGCAACACACAAACAAATGACACAACAGCAACCAAGCATGAGCCCAAATAGCGGAAGCAATATTTGACATGTGTTTTACTCATTTTCGGACGTGATGTATGGCATGCGGCTTCTCACCATCTGGCAAATAAAACAATTTTTCTCGGGTGGCAGACGTTCTTTTGGACTGTGATTGGAACACGCTTTAACACGTTAATGGATCTTTCCGGTATAGAATGGCCCAAAACTGGTGTCATCTGGAGTTCAGACATCACGTAGTAGGTCAAAAGTGGTGCTGAGATTCATAATTTTCACCTTCAAATAGGATAGTCACTAGTTTATTTAAAAATGCCTAAAAAAAATAACTGCACGGGCTATTTATGGAATAATACGAGAAGTGCACAATTTAAATGGTTTCCCAGCTATCAACTCAGTCGCGCTTCCGGCTCAATATGGGGAAGTGCGTGTTCTGGTTAAGACCTTACATTTACAATGAATTTATACTTTGGTGTAGTCAGGTGTTTTATTCTGAAAATGTATGTAATATGTGACGCTCCTGTAACATGTAGATTTTAAACATTGACGACGTGTTTAACTCATTCGCTGGCAGCCGTTTCTAAAGCAGAGCTCCCAAGTTCCCCATCGATTTAGAGCATTTTGTCTCTTCCTTAGTAACCAGCAGTAGAAATGTTGGCTTCACCAAAAATACCAATTTCTAACCACAGTTTTTTTCCGTTTTTTTTTTTTTTTTTGGGAGGGGGGGGGGGTAACATTCAAACTATAAAAAAAGACTCAGAGGGGTTTTGATGTAATTATTGACTTAAAACTATGAAACATGCTGTGAGTGCTGCTGACTTACCGCTTGGGTCGAGTTTAAGCTTTTTTTTTTTTTTTTTTTTTTTTTTGAATTTCATTCCACAGTCACTCTTTGAACTGCATTGTGACGCACACTTCTGCGCCACATACTATTTTTAATGATATAGTATGTATAGTCTTACCGAGTGTGAAGTGCCTAAACAACTTCCAACATTTTGGCATTACTCATCCTCATAATAGACTTGAACTGCTTCCTAATCTTTATCTTCTACTCAAAAGCTGTGCTGACATCAAATCCAACGCGATACAATGCTGCTGTCTACAGGGACCTGTTAACCATTGCTGTGGCTAACAAACGCGAATTTCGCAGAGAAGCTGGGTGGGACCTATGCCAACTTGCTGTAAAATATACAGTAAAGCCTCGGTTCTCGAATGTCCCCGTTTTCGAAAAAAGATTTTTGCTTCGGTTTCCGAACGAAAATCGGTACTCGAACTCGCATATTGCGCGAGGCCAGCCCGGCTGACCCAAGACGCGCTTTGTTGTGAATTCCCACGCTGCCGAAAAAACCTGTAAATAACATAATGCGCGCAGCGCAAGCAGCTGACACCCTCCCACGTCGCGTTTTGTTATTGTCAATTTGAATGCCCCTTGAAAAAATAAAAATGGAAATGACTGTGTGCGGTGCAACCAGTGCACTTTTGTTATTCTGTATAACAGTACACAGACAGCCTAGCATACTCTCCTACTAAAGCATACATTTTAAGCAAAAAATAAATATATTACTTAAATTATATTATTATATGAAGTCTTTAACTATACATGTATTTCTACTGTGTAGTTTATTATCAGGAAAAGCTAAAAAAATGCTTTAAAAAGCCCAATTTTTTAAGGCTGGAACGCATTATTTCTTTTTCCATTCATTGTAATGGGAAACATGGATTCGGTTTGAGAACAAAACACTTCTGGAATGGTTGTGGTCGAGAACCGAGGCATCACTGTACTTGACAAACTGTTTTGTCGGTGGTAGTAAACGGTCGGATTGTAGGTGACGTAAATAAAGATCCATGACAGTGAAACAGTTCTTATTCTTTCCCTTCACCAGACACCTTCCGCCAACTGTTCCACCTCGCTTGGACCCGTTTCTTCAGTGAAACAGTTCAATGTAGGAAAAATAAAAATACAGAAATAATTAATCAATAAAACATAATACATGGAAAAGTTAAATTAAAAAAAAAAAAAGTACCCCACAATAAGTTTGAAAAATAACCGTTTTAAATGATTCCATTCTTTTAAACTGCACAACTAGAGCGACCCAACGTTCCACACTTTTAGCTATAGTTTAAAAATTCTAGTATTACGATAAACAAGGTCATTTACTTACTATTCATAACGTGCCTTTGACCAAATGTGAAATTGCTTTCCCCATCTTAGTGAACCTCATATAGAGAGATTCTCCGATGGGAAATAAGCACTAAAGTATCGTTGAGTTCCTTTTTAAATGGCATGGAAAGAGTTAACAGTTGCCTCCAAAACAAAAATAGTCTTCCCCCCCCCCCCCCAAGTCTGTATTAGGCAAAAAAATAAACATCCAGACATATTCCTATTCAGACGATGAAAAAAAAACTCTCTGATTACGTCTCAAAATATTGCCGGCGTTTGTTCCAGGACCTTGAACTTGTTCCAAACGCCTCAGAGCCACTTTACTCAGCTGAGGAGCTTTGACCAAGTCCAGGGGCAAAGACTTCAACCGCAGAATCTGGCAGCAGGATAATCGGGGTCGGGGGGGGGGGAAACAAATGGGGAAAAAAAAAAAACATCTTACGTTACGCGTAAAACATCGCAGAAGTCCAAAAGTGGAGGCGGCCCGCTCGGAGGACACAGAACACCTGTGAAGCGGAGCGCCAAAGAGCTTTTTAAAAAGACGAGCGAAAGAGGAACTGCAGACCAACGTTTGCCCCGCCGTTTCCTCAAAATAAAACAGGAAACTCGCTTGGTTGTATCGTGCGAGCCGGCGGTGTGTGTGCGTTCAACTCGAGCGGGTCACGGTTAAAGCGGAACATCTGCATCGGCAACCGCGCAACGGTCCCGCTTTCAAACCTGTTCGACCGCTCAATCGTTTCTTATTCAAATGACGCAATTCGGGTTTTGTTCTGACTCGTCTTTCCGATCAGGAGGTCGCGCTGGGTGACTTTTGCCACGATGCAAATGATGCAAATGGCGACCTTTGGTAGGGTAAAAAGGGCAACCTTTGGTTACCTGTAGGGGGAGAAAAAAATCGCTAAAAGGCAGCAGAAACACATGATCTCTCCCGGCCAATCAGCAAAGAGCGCTCAAGTAAATACAGTATTGAAGAAAAATTCAGACTTTATTTGTTCAATATGGCTGTAGCGATTTTTGTGGCAGAAAGTGGCAACTGCACCTATTTGCGTCTAAATCAGTGGCGTCTATACTTAAATAATGTACGTACTTCTAAATCTCACAAATTGTAGTTTCACTTTAGTTTTGGAAAAAATATATTCTTTCTAGTAAGTGAAAAGGCAATAATAAAATCGGGATAAAGTGGCATTTACAACAAAACATTGGCAAAATGTAAAGAAAAATGCATATACAGTGATGCTTCGATTCTCGAACCACAATCCGTTCCGAAGAACGGTTCGAGAAGTCATTTGTTCGAAAACCGAATCGATGTTTCCCATTACAACGAATGGAAAAAGAAGTAATGCGTTCCAAGCCTAAAAATGTAGGCTTTTTAAAGCATGTATTTGTAGCTTGTCTTGATTCACTGCAGAGTAGAAATACATTTATAGTTTAAATAATTTATATAATAAAATAATTGAAGAAATATATTTATTTTTTGCAATTTATACTTTAGTAGTCGAGTATGCTAGACTGGGAGTGCATTGCTGTATCTGTAGCGACTCGGGCCCCCAGCTTTGTCAACGTTTGTGTAGAATAACTTTGAACAAGCAACTTGCCGTCTTTGGTACTGTATTTGTATGTATAGTGTGTATATATTTACTTGTAATTATATATTTACGTAGATATTTACTTCCTATGAGGGCTTCGCGTGTTCTCTGCTAATTGTACTTTTACAACAATTACAATATTTTGTTGTCATAAAGACATAACATTTATAGTATTATTATTGTGCGTCTATTTTGCAGTGATGTGATGCAGTGTGGTTGCACGTGACAAAATCATAATAATAATAATAAAAATATACCTCGTTGAGTAATTACCCCAAACAGCGTTATTTATGTAATTATTTATTCATTTATAGTCGAGTAGACATTTGATCGTCCACGTGCATGCGTCTTAATATTGTGGAAATGTGTGTAATGCATTTTGTTCACCAACAGATGGCGGCCAAAGATAAATAGAGAGAGAGAGGGCCGATGAGTGTACTGTACAAGACTGAGGTTTTATTCCTAAATTCACATTTATTATTATTATTATATATATATATATATATATATATATATATATCAGCTACTGTCACACGAGGCGCAGTTTGAACTTTGAACAGTGATACTGCAGTTGCAGAGGGAAAATAAAGATACATTTAAGATATTTTGTTCCTAAATCTTACATAATTGCCTGCCTGTAAAAAAATGATCGCTTAAAAAAAATGTGTGACAGTGCATTGAAGCAAAAAAAGATAAAGACGACTTATCTGTACTTGCAATCGTGATTCTTTGTCGTGGCACTAGATGACACCTGCGCACCGCACTTGGAGAATCGCTGCAATCGGGTGATCAACCTTATCTGCAAGGCTTTCAGCTTGATTTCTTGATGAGTGCATTACACAATAATAACAAATGTCAAAACAGGCCCAAGGTGATTTGCGTTACATTAAAATGGCGCAATATTCACGGCGTTTTAATGTTATGCAGTCGTATTACACAATGTCGGCCCGAGGGGAACGTGACAGTCATGGATTTCCTCTCAAAATTGGGTCGCGAGCGAGTGTCGCCATCCTCTTTCAAACCGTTTCCTGAGCTCGACCTTGAAATGGACCCGCGGTATATTTTCGTAAAATGACCTTGGATATGAAAAATCAAAAAGTTCGTTAGCCTTTGTTTTTGTGCTCATTTTGTGCACATTAAGCATTTATCTCGTTTGTCACTGTATCATGTTGATAAATAATGAAACAAAACTTCTTAAACCGAATGTTCTGTTCACATAATTCATAATATAAAGCATGCATTTAAAAAGTTATCGATTCAAAAGTGAAAATGCAAATCTTTCTTGAAAAGAATCACGATTCCATTTGTACAATCATGATAATACAACATTTTATAGTTTAAAAAAAAGTAAAACTCAATAACGACATATTTTTGATTTAGGGATAACTAATTTAATTTTATCCATCCATACATCCATTTTCTGAGCCGCTTAGCCTCACGAAGGTCGCGGGGAGTGCTGGAGCCTTTCCCAGCTATCATCAGGCAGGAGGGGGCGTACACCCTGAACTGGCTGCCAGCCAATCGCAGGGCGACAGACAACAGTCGCACTCACAATCACACCTAGGGGCAATTTAAGAGTCTCCAATTAATGTTGCATGTTTTTGGGATGTATTAGGAAATCGGAGTGCCCACGCAGGCATGGGGAGAACATGCAAACTCCACACAGGCAGGGGGGGATTGGGATTCCAACCCCGGTCCTCAGAACTGTGTGGCCAATGCTGTAACCAGTTGGGACACCGTGCTACCTAATTAAAGGTATTTTTTATAATTGATAAAAAGTATCTACACCAATTGTGATTTAAAATTGTAGCTGAAACAAACAAAATATACAATTTGTTTTGGGACTATGAAAAAATAAAATAAGTGCATATTTCTAAAAATATCATTTAAAGAAAATCCGAAATGCGAAAATAAAACATTTTTGTTGTTTTCCATCAAAACCCGATACTTCTCATTGAACGATAACAGACTCAAGAGACCAGGTTTTATCTTCATTTTTCTTTTTATGATGCACATTTAAACCCACAAGACATTTGCTTCAATAAATAGAACAGCACAACAATACGGTTTGATAAGATTACAAAATAAAACTATACAAAAGCAAATATTGTCTAACAGAGACTATTTACATTTTTGATGTGATTTTTTTTTTTTTTTTTTTTAAACATGTTACTGAAAAAAAAAATCACAGCTCTCATGCACAATTCCAAAAAGATGGTCTGTCGTCAAATGTTACTAAGTTGGTACATTTATACATAGCAAGTACAACAGTTAAGACTGCTTTTACTGTACGTCTTGAAGTGTTACATTAATCCGAACAGCACCAACGAGGCACCCAAAATCACTACATCGAAGGACTGAATGGTTTGAATTCTCTCTCATCGTAATGATTCACTTCTGTGGTGTCCTTCTGTTGAGGCTGAAGAATTCTGGAGTCGGGCGGGCCTCGCTCGGCGCCCGCTTTTGATCGTGTCCCCTTTATTTTTGTTTTTTCTGTCCCTGCCGTTAGGACACGACGCAGCTGTTGGTTTTGTTCATGGGGGGCCTGAAGCCGGCGTGTTTGGGGAAGGTCTCCCTGCGTCGGCGCAGGGCCGGGCTGAGACGGCTGGGCAGGTTGGTCTGCTGCAGGAGCTCCTTGAACACCTCCACCACGTTGGCGTTGTCTTTGGCCGAGGCCTCCAGGTAGCTGTTGTTCCAGTCCATCTCCACGGTGGACAGCACGTCGTCGGCGGACACCCGCCTCTCGCCCGCGCGGTCCGTCTTGTTGCCCACCACCACGATGGGCGTGTACTTGTCCTCCTTGATCTCCAGGATCTCGTCCCGCAGGCTCTTGACCGCCTCCAGCGACTCGGGGTCGTCCACGGCGTAGACCAGCGCGAAGGCGTCGCTGTTCTGGATGGAGAGTTTGCGCATGGCCGGGAAGGAGTAGCTGCCGCTGGTGTCCAGGATCTCCACGGTGATCTTGGCGCCCCCGCCGACGTCGTACTCCCGTCTGTGGAGCTCCTCCACCGTGCGCCGGTGTTTGACCTCGAACGTGTCCTGCAGGAAGCGGCGTATCAAGGCGGTCTTGCCCACCCCGGCCGCCCCCAGGAAGACCAGACGCACCTGAGTCTTCTCCTTCACCATCAGTGACATGCCGAACGCCTGCCTGGACGAGACTGGACTCTACCGGATTGGACCAAGATGGACGGACGGAGGCTCTCTGTACTCAGCCGCTGTAAGTCAACTTCTCTTCTTTAGTCGCATCTCCGCGCTGTAGCCTCTCGCCTTTTATGGCTGTTTTGAGAGAGAGCGAGCGTGCCCTCCCCACGCTGGCAGCCAATCGACGCACGGAAGCCTGCTGGAGGGCATCCAATCGAGGCGAGGCATGCAAATAAGGGAGTGCCGCACGCTCGAAAGGTGTAGCGCAGTGAGTAAGCCGCAAGAAACGAAGAGGTTGCGGCTCCCTGCTCGAGTGGTTCCCCAACTTTTATGAGGTCAAAGCACATCCAGCGGTACCTCCGGTGGAGGTGGCAGCCCAACTTTACGACAAGCAGCTGTTTGGAAACGAAAAAAGGTGTTTTACTGTAAAACGAAACATAAAACAAAGACTTTTGCACCTTTTGTATGTGACCATCCCACGTAACTTTGTCATACCGAAGTCGGTTAGTTTACACGAAGCACAAGTCATAAACGAGCATCAATGCCGTGGTGATACAAGCCTTCCAGCAAAGCGGAGTCGGACACAAATAGTGTGGCAGCACATGTAGACAGTCACTATAACAATAATCCTAGGCATACAGAACACAACTAATGTTGCTGGAGGTTATTCACTAGCTGCGATCGTCTTTGTGTATAGTAAGTAAGTAAGTTTCTTTCGGCTTGTCCGTTATTTGCATTCGTCATACTGCTCCCCTGGCGGCCTAGACGTACACACCACAAGGAGACAATGAATTTAAGCATGAAGTCATGATCCACAACCTGTTTAATTCTTTACAACCGTAGCATGAAATTCTATTCACATTCAGCACGTTTAGTTCAATTGCGGTGTTTTTATGGAGCATTTTCATTCCGTTTGGGCTTCTAAACCGATTATAATTGCAATACAAGACTTCATGTAATCCAGACTTTATTCTTTAGTTCAGACACAGAGAGAGTGATATAATGGAGCTAACAACCTCTGATTCAGGAAAGTACATGGAATGGAGGTGGACCTTTAAAGGTGGACTAACAGGTCTTTGAGGGTCAGAATTCTAGCTGATAGACAGGTGTTCAAATACTTATTTGCAGCTGTATCACACAAGTAAATTGTTAAAAAAAATCATACATTGTGATTTCTGGATTTTTCTTTTTCGATTATCTCTCACGCACCTCCGATGAAAATTTCTAAGTGGGAGAACTCGCAATGTTGCAGGGTGTTCAAATACTTATTTTCTTCAGTGTATAATGGGCTTGTTGACGCAATGATGTTCTCATCTTGAATTTGTTACAAAATGTGCCTGGTCACTATTGTAAGAATGGCAGCAAGTAGACACCGAGTTTAATTATCCCTTTTGCCATCTACTGGAAGATTATGATTCAATTGTTTTTCCCCATCATTATTCTTCCCTCGCATACTGTACTTGGATGAACAAAGATGCATTATTTATTGTCATTAAATATAATTTTTAGACCAATTAAGCGGAGTTGGATAACTTCAAACAGCACACCTGGTAATTTGTCCGAGGATGCCGGAAAGTGCTGAGAAACAC
The DNA here is from genome assembly GCF_019802595.1 of Syngnathoides biaculeatus. Lineage (NCBI taxonomy): Eukaryota > Metazoa > Chordata > Actinopteri > Syngnathiformes > Syngnathidae > Syngnathoides > Syngnathoides biaculeatus. The sequence goes on along the minus strand of NC_084648.1, from coordinate 17,706,557 downwards.
TTTGTTTCAAAATCACCGTTGATGTGATGCTTTGACAAAACCGTACCGAGTTACAATTGCAGTTACAGTATTTACTCATTTATTGGCCAGAGACTCAATCCTTGTCCTTATCTATAGTTGCCCAAAAACTGAGCTGTTAAGCTGTTTTTGTCCTCAGGCCGACGGCACGTCACCTTTAAAATGTTTCTTTGCCGGCATCAAATGGCTTTTATTTTGAAATGAGGGGGAAAAAAACCCCCCTTCATTTAGTCGTGCTTTAGGTTTGCTTAATGCAGCATCCACAGGTAAAAACGCGTAATTTTTATCGTGGGTGTCAGTTTCTCGCGCCACATAAACGTCATTGATTCTGTGCTTCACGTTTCTTTGATTTTATATCTAAAAAGGTGGCGACATCCTACGATGCAATCCAAAAGCTGCCATGCATCGCGCGACATGACTTCATTTATGGCTAGCGGTCATCGCAGTGAACGTAAACATTACTGTACTAAGACACAGCGCGGTGAGCGAGCCCATCGTTATTTCATCATCATCATTTGTGTTTTCACCCATTCTTGGATTGCGCAATGTTTATTCCGAACCAGGCGACATTCAAAATAAGATAAATATTAAGGTTGTTCTTCAGATGGTGCAGATTAAATGCATTTGCATTCATTTTAATACGAGATGTTACCTCAGTTTATGAACGTTTCAGTCGTTACGGAACAAATTAAGCTTCATCTTACGTCTTTAAATAGACTTGGGAATTTTAATCGAGATTGTGCTGCATCATTCTTCGATCTTTGTCGTCTGTGGGCCTTTGAAAGTCTTTGGGACTTGTTATTTAGGACTGTACACAAAAAAAACTTGATTTGTAAGACAGTTCTATTGTACAATGTTTTGGTTTTTTTTCCTCCACGCCATGCGCAACATGTTGCACCAAACTCCGGTCACAGTTTTGCTCTGTTATTGTCATTAATGAGCTCCATTACGTGTCCCGACTTGTGAAGTGAAGCCAGCAGAGAGCGCGTAATGGATCGTTTAGCACCGACGTGGCTCCGCTTCAATCACCTCCCGGCGTCCTTGCTGCTTAATTAGCTGTGATTGATGGACTCTAACTGCGGAAATAACAAATCTAGGGAAGCCTCACCCCCCGCACCTCCCTCCGCCCCCGCCCCGACTTTGTTCCCGGGCACCGATCCCGTCGTCGCCACGCTTTCCAATTTGCTCGGAGACCGTCGTCTTCCCCGCCTTGTTATGCCTCGCGACGACGTGGAACCAAAACAAGCCCCGGGGTGCCGCCGCGTTAAGCCCCTCCTTCTTCTTCTCTTTCCCATAAACATGCACTTAAAATGTGCCCCGTGATGAGCGCTCCGGTGTTTGGTTTTTTCGGCCCGTGACTGACAAGCTGACCTTACCTTACCGCTTATTTCTTCACTGATTTCCTTTTGTTTACCTTTCAGCGCTAACGTCACTACTTAGGACCGGAAACTCGAAGCACTCCGTATTTGAGACCATTGGCCAAAAATCAAGTTTACCCCTCACACATCTAAAAGAACTCATATTCTCCATGGGGGGAAAAAACAATCTTGCTATAAAAGCCTCACATACATAAATATAATCAATCGAATCAATCAAAAGCCTTTAATGTCATTATATGCTGCGCACACAACGAAATGGTGAGTGCTTCTCCACAAGGTGCAATAAAATAGAATAAAACTCAAATAATATCTTAGGTAAAAAAAACAATAGATAAAACATCAAGGCACAGTTACTGCTAAAAAAAAACAGTACTGTTATTTCAGCGGTTTGAGTTCAAGAAAAACAAAGCGAAGCAAAACGGATCGCCGTCAATAGTGACCAGGAAGTGTTGTGTGCTCAGAGCCCACAAAGCGAGTATAACAACGAGCCGATGGTCCGTGCTATTACCACTCCCGGCCGTTGAGCAAACAAAACAAAAATAACAACGTTCGAGCGTTTGAGCCAGAATAAACACACACACTCGGAAGTCGACGTGTCGGGAGGGGCGAACAATAATAGTCCCATTATATGGACGGCGGAGGTTTGATCCTTTTCTGAGGAGTTGGTTTAGACGTATAGAATATATAGGAGGTGGCCAGACTTTTTTTTTTTTTTTTCAACACCATGTTGTACTTATCAAGCAGCAAAGCTTCTCGTGATCCACCGGTGGGGAGCAAGGTGGGGAGGGGGTTTTTGCATGCGTGCATCGCCGTAAATACTAACCAGGATGTGTTGTGTGCTTCCAACGAGAGGCTATAACTCAGCAGCTAATGACCAGTAATGATTTGATGCGTGCAAATTGCTGGTGAACGAGCCTCAACTGTGACAGCCACAGCTTTATCCTGTCAGGTTGACCCCACGGGAGGTTAAAGAAGGAGAAATTTGGGTGCCTTTTCTCTGTTTTTTTTGCACAACATGTTGGCATCTTAGCCTTAGCGAGAACGAATGGTCCGCGATGCTAAGCACCGGCGATGTCAGGGGCAGATTTTGCTTGGATTTCAAAAATTTTTTTTTTCAATTGATGTCTAAAATATATGTAATAATCATATTACTTCAAATTTGGCGGGTTTTTTTGTACGTATGAATTTTAGGGAGAGTCTTCCTTTAAATCATTTAATGATTTGTAGATCAGTAGCAGAACTTTATAATCTATTCTAAAGCTGACTGGAAGCCAGTGCAAAGACTTTAGGATTGGAGTTATACGCTCTGACCGCTTTGTTTTGGACAGAACTCGAGCTCTTCGAGTAGTTGATGGCTCTGGGGGAAAAAGCTGCCCTTGAATCTGGTTGTCCGTGTTTTGTGGGACCTGTACCGGCTTGTCAGAGGGCAGCTGGTTAAACAGTTGATAACCAGGATGTGAAGAGTCTTTCACAATATTAATGGCTCCGCTGTGATAGCGGGAGTTGGCAATGTCCTCTTCGGAGGGTAGACAGCAGCCAGTGATCTTCTGGACGCTGTTGACCACTCTTTGCAGAGCCTTCTGGTCCGCTGCTGTGCATCCAGAATACCACACTGTGATGCAGTATGTGAGGATGCCCTCCACGGTGGTTCTGGAGAAAGACTGCAGCAGCTTAGCTTCCAATTTGTTCTCGCTGAGCACTCTCGCGAAGCAGAGTCGCTGCTTGGCCTTTTTCACCACCGCGGTGGTATTTACAGTCCAAGTGAGTTTGTCCGCGATGTAGACTCCCAGAAATTTGAAGGAGTGGACCATCTCCACACACTCACCGTCGATGAACACCGGGACCGGGTCGACGCCGCACTTCCGGAAGTCAAGGATGATTTCCTCCGTGTCTTTGTGGTGGTCGGTGTAAGGATGTTGGCGCAACACCACTTTGACAAGTTACGAATCTCGTCTCTGGAGGCAGACTGGTCTCCTTCGGTGGTGTCATCAGCAAACTTGATAACGGAGTTGCTGGGATGGACTGGTATAACAGTCATATGTGTACAGAGAGTATAGCAGAGGGCTCAGTTCACAGCCTTAGGGGGGACCCGGTAGTGAGGGTGATTGAGGAAGAGGGGTTGTGGGCCGAGTCTGGCAGACTGTGGACGGTTTGTGAGGAAGTCTTTAATCCAGGAGCAGATGGAAGGAGATAGTCCAAGGAGGGAGAGTTTGTCAACCACAATACTTGGGATGATGGTATTCAAGGCTGAACCATCATCAGAATCAGAATCATTTTCATTAGCCAATTATGTCTATAACACACAATGATTTTTTTCTCTGGTAGTTGGAGCCGCCCTTGTATGACATACTCAACGTGTACACTTTGAGTACAACCTCAGGCAGACAGTCAATTGCGAGACAATAATGGTAGTCAACAGTAATCTGGCAATGACGGAGCATTCTTTTTTTTTTTTTGTGAGGACGGATTTGATGTTTGTCTCCCAGTTTCAGGTCCTGTGAGACTGTAATTTCTTAAAGGAACCTGATGGTTGACAACAAAGACTCACATTCACCCAACAAAAACTCCTTTTGATTCCCAAAAACTTTTCAAACTTAACAAAAACTCTCACTCACACACAAAAAAAAAACCTGTCACACCCCACCAAAATCAACCTCACTCTCACACAAAAAAACTCACCTAATAAATCCTCTCACAGTCACCAAGATATGTCTCACTCTCGCAAAATGATCAAACATACCTGGAAAAATCACGTTCATAAAAGATTCACACACAAAAATCTCTTAGTCATGCTAATAAAACCTCCCACACTTATCAAGAAACTTACTCATGCCAAAAAAATTCTCCTTCACCCAAAAACTATTCCACCAAAAACTCTTCCTTATGCCCAAAAACTTCTTGTTCACCCAAAAACTATTCCACCAAAAACTCTTCCTCATGCCCAAAAACTTCTTGTTCACCCAAAAACTATTCCACCAAAAACTCTTCCTCATGCCCAAAAACTTCTTGTTCACCCAAAAACTATTCCACCAAAAACTCTTCCTCATGCCCAAAAACTCCTTGTTCACCCAAAAACTATTCCACCAAAAACTCTTCTTCATGCCCAAAAACTTCTTGTTCACCCAAAAACTATTCCACCAAAAACTCTTCTTCATGCCCAAAAACTTCTTGTTCACCCAAAAACTATTCCACCAAAAATTCTTGCTCATGCCAAAAAACCTCCCTCTCACAGTCACCAGATATGTCTCGTTCTCGCAAAATTATCAAACATACCTGGAAAAATCACGTTCATAAAAGATTCACACACAAAAATCTCTTAGTCATGCTAATAAAACCTCCCACACTTATCGAGAAACTCTTACTCATGCCCAAAAAAATTCTCGTTCACCCAAAAACTATTCCACCAAAAGCTCTTGCTCATGCCAAAAAACCTCTCACTCACCTCCCCAAAAATCTCACAAATCCCCCAAAATACCCTCACACAATAAAAACCACTCAAAACTCTCACACTCACCAAAAACCTTTCACATACACCGTTAAAATCCTCACATGCACCCAAGACCCTCTCACGCGCGCAGAAAAAGCCAATAAGATCGATGTTGGTGTCGGTGTTCCAATCTTCGAGATGACTGACTTTTGAATAGCGGTTAAAGCAAAACTTGCACGACGGTCACCACGTCAGAGCTGTTTTCGATATAATATTGTACAATTTTATTGGCTGTCACCATTAGGTAATGTAGGCATCTTAAACTTTGTGCTAGGTGTAACGTTAGTATTTGGAGTTCTTCGGTTGTGAGCGTCTCACATCACGCGTGGTGACTCACAGGCACACTGACTTACTTCTCATGACTCACTGGAACAATTGAATAGAACACTCATCCGCTGTTCACGTTAATCGAAGCATATGTGCCTCTCCCCAAGCAAAATAATACAACATAAACACTATCAAGAGTTTCCAATCACGTGACATTTCCTTGAGTACTGGCCGTTTACCACGTTCCCCGCAAGGTCTCATTTCCCAGACCTTGTCGTGTTTTATGACGAGGCCGCCCGTTATCAGGGCCAGATGGCTCCACGTGCTGGACTGAAACTAATGTTGTCAACAATGTGCCCGCTTGAAAAACGTCAGGCAGCTAATTGCGTTTTGATCGCTTTCCTAAAATGCAGCAGGACTCTTTTGCAGTCGTGGTGCATCAAATGCAGTATTTACAGAAGCTTGCATCATATCAATCATTCAGTAAATCAGTAAAGCCTCGGTTTTCCAACGTCCCCGTTTTCTGACCAATCGGTTTTTGAACAGTAGTGACTGTTGTTTGTCCCAAGTGCTGACGTCAAAGCCATCTGTGCCAAGTGGAACGAAATCCATAATTTCGTCGAACTTCATCACCCCAATAAATCGGATTATAGCAGAGCACTCGTGTCGTGATGAGCCACTTCAAAAATGTTCTTAAGAGACGACAGAAACAAATGACATTCGATCCGTTTTTTTGTTAAAATTGGGTGAGTCACCACGCCCGAAGACATTTGAATACGTACAGTTGTGGAAGCATTTATGCATTTTTGTTTTGTTTGTTAACTCGAGTTACAAATGTTTTTGTGTTAGTTTTTGTAAAAATAAAAATAAAAAACTCCCCCCACTCCTCATTATTGTTTGTTTAAAGTTATTCTGCACTTTTGTAAATAAAAAAAAAAAAAGTCGCTACAGATACAGGAATACGCTCTCAGCCTAGTGTACTCTACTACTAAAGCATACATTTTAAGCAAAAAATAAATAAATTTCTTAAATTATTTTATTATATAAAGTATTTAAACTATACATGTATTCCTACTATGCAGTGTATTAACAGGAAAAGCTAAAAAAAATGCTTTAAAAAGCCCAATTGTTTTAGGCTTGGAACGAATTATTTCTTTTTCCATTAATTGTAATGGGAAACATTGATTTGGTTTTCGAACAATTCACTTTTCAAACTGTTTTCTGGAATGGATTGTGGTTCGAGAACTGAGGCATCACTGTGTGTGTATATATATATATATATATTATTATTATCAGAATTGCAGCATACTCAACTGTGAAATCATTTTCCTCCATTTTATTGACCGGAAGTACCGTTTATCTGTTTTAGACCCTCAGAAAACATGAATAATATTTTTCAAACATGTTATTAATTAGAGAATATCACGGTGGTCATGGTTTGCAAAAAAAAAAACCAAAAAACATTTTAACAAATTAATTAAAAAAGTGATGTATGTAATGTGGTAAAGTAATGTGGTTTGGGAAACATCACAACATGTATTTCTTTGTTTTATGTTTAGTTTTACAATGAACTTCATTTTGGGGTGGCAATAAATGACTTGAAGAAAGCACTTGAACCTTTTTTGTTTTTTCTTCAAACTTTTTGACAAACTGCTGCTTGTTGCCAGGTTTGCTGCCACCATCGAGCGCTCGTAACTTTTCGCTTGCACCTCAAGACAAAACTATCAAGGCACGACGGTAGTTGCTTGCTATTTGCCGACTTTTTGTCCTGGAAAACCACCGTTAATGTCCGCAGTAAAAGTCACCAGTCGCAGGTGAGGTTTAAGTAGACGACAGAGTATTGAGGCAAGGCTCAAGGCCGAGCTGATCCGATAAATGATTTCTTTGGAGTGCTTGTACCATTGAAGGACAAATTTTGAACTTAGTCAGCAAACGTGAATCTTAATCGTAGTCCGTAATTAGGCCCTAGTTCCTGACAGAAGGCCACAAACCAGTAAAGCAGATGCTGGATGATTTATGAGGCTGCCATAAAGCCACATTGTGTTTGTTACACGCATTTTGGCATTTTCCCCCTCTCTTCCCTTCAGCTTTACAAAGCCTGTTCAACAGGTTGCTATGTTGACGTAGCGTGTGTCGTTACGCTCTTGCACCTTGTGATTGTGTCTGTGTGCGTGTCTGTCTGTCTGTCTGTCTGTCTTCCAGCTCAGGTCCCTGATATTTAGATTTATTTGCAGTAATCCCTTGTTTATTGCAGAGTTTAGCTACTGGACCACCCCGCAGTCAGTGAAATCCCCTAAGTAACAACCACAAACACATACATGTAGATTCTTCTTCTTCTTTTCCTTTCGGCTTGTCCCGTTAGGGGTCGCCACAGCGTGTCATCTTTTGCCATCTTAGCCTATCTCCTGCATCTTCCTCTCTAACCCCAACTGCCCTCATGTCTTCCCTCACCACATCCATAAACCTTCTCTTTGGTCTTCCTCTCGCTCTTTTGCCTGGGAGCGCCATCCTCAGCATCCTTCTACCAATATACTCACTCTCTCGCCTCTGAACGTGTCCAAACCATCGAATGCCTGCTCTCTCTCACCTCGTCTCCAAAGCATCCAACTTTGGCTGTCCCTTCAATGAGCTCATTTCTAATCCTAATCCAAGGTGTTCACACCGAGCGAGAACCTCAACATCTTCATTTCTGCCACCTCCAGTTCAGCTTCCTGTTGTTTCTTCAGTGCCACCGTCTCTAATCCGTACATCATGGCCGGCCTCACCACTGTTTTATAAAGTTTTCCCTTCATCCTAGCCGAGACTCTTCTGTCACATAGAACACCAGACACCTTCCGCCAACTGTTCCAACCTGCTTGGACCCGTTTCTTCACTTCCTTACCACACTCACTATTGCTCTGTATTGTTGACCCCAAGTATTTGAAGTCCTCCACCCTCGCTATCTCTTCTCCCTGTAGCCTCACTCTTCCCCCTCTACTTTTGTCATTCACGCACATATATTCTGTTTTACTTCGGCTAATCTTCATTCCTCTCCTTTCCAGTGCATGTCTCCATCTTTCCAATTGTTCCTCTGCATGCTCCCTGCTTTCACTGCATATGACAATATCATCTGCGAACATCATGGTCCAAGGGGATTCCAGTCTAACCTCATCTGTCAGCCTATCCATTACCACTGCAAACAGGAAGGGGGTCAGAGCTGATCCCTGATGCAGTCCCACCTCCACCTTAAATTCCTCTGTCACACCTAAACATACATGTAGATTGAAATTCTTAAATACAGTAATCCACAGGAGTATAGTACCGTAATTCCCGGTCTACGGAGCGCACCTGGTTATAAGCCTCACCCAGTACATTTGTAAAGGAAATACCATTTGGTACATACATGGGCCGCAGCCGTGTAAAAGCCGCAAGTGCCCACATTGAAACACGAGTTTCCTCGGCAGGGTGTCCGGGCTCTCCCTTAGAGAACGGGTGAGAAGCTCGGTCATCCGGGAGGGGCTCAGCGTCGAGCCGCTACTCCTCTGCATTGAGAGGAGCTAGATGAGGTGGCTGGGGGCATCTGATTCAGATGTCTCCCGGATGCCTCTCTGAGGAGGTGTCCCACCGGAAAGAGACCCCGAGAACGACCCAGGACACGCTGCAGAGACCGTCTCTCGGCTGGCTTGGGAACGCCTCGGGATCCCTCCGGAAGAGCTGGAAGAAGAGGCTGGGGAAAGGGAAGTCTGGGTATCCCTGCTGAAGCTACATCCCCCGTGACCCGACCCGGAAAAGCGGTAGATAACGGATGGACGGTAGACAGAGAGTTTAACGCTAGCGCCGCCATGCTAGTATTGTGCTAACACGGCCAATTTAAAAAAAAAAACATACCTGTAAAAATCGCTGGGACACGGCAGTAACATGCTAGCGCAGTTCTAACAAGGCCAGGCCGGTAAAAGTCCTTGTAAGTACTTGGAATGTTGCTCAAAGGCCAGATCAACAAGAGCAAGCAGAAAAGATTGAGACATGCAAGAGGATTAGGAAATGGCAGATGTTGAAATATGACAACAACGAGCCAAAATTGTTATGGGGGGTGGCATATCTGTACTGTACTAGTTACTGTCAAATTGGAAAGTGCGCGTCGCTGTCCTGGGAGATCGGTAAAATACTGCAGGAAGAAAGTACGCCATCAACGCTAACGAGCCACCGAGCCAGTTAGCCTCCGGCCGAATCTCATCCAACCCCGGGGGGGGGGGCCCTGCCACCGAGGAGATTTTTAACCACCTCGGTGACCTCAACCCCAGAGAGAGGAGAACCCGCCTCACAGAACCCAGACTCTGCCTCCTCGTGGGAAGGCACGTCAGTGGAATTGAGGAGGTCCTCGACATATTCTCTCCACCGAATCGCAACGTCCCGAGTCGAGGTCAGCAGCGCCCACCCCCCGCCCCACCCCCATCCTCACTATACACAATCTTGGCATCGCGCTGCTTCCCCCTCTCGAGACGCCGGGTGGGAACCTTCAAATCCGCCTTGAAGTCGATTCAATTACTTGGGTCTGCCCATCCATCCAGTGAGGAAAATATGCAACCGGGTCATCTGTCTATTTCCAAAAATGTGTGTGAGCAAACATTATGAAAACATCATCATCTTCAGATTCTGATTTTTCAAAACAGTACACTGCCAAGACAGTCCTGTGCTATGAGCAAAAACTGAAGAGTAACATCGGAACAGGTATCCTGGCTAGTCCAGTAATACAACCCGACCACAAAAGTTGCTAATCTGGCTGCTATTCTTCTTATTATCAGGAAATTTTTTTGATTTTCATGCTGCCCCTTTCGGGTAAACGTGCAACTTGAACTCTCCAGAACGGAATTGCTTGGGGGAGGGGGGGGGGGGGGGCACAGAGCAGACAGTCAAGAGGTCAGAATGTACCGCGAGACTACACAGAAAAAAAAACAAGATCCAATGTTCCGGTTCTCCGTACATTCGCTTTTCGCACGAGCGCCTCTACGATGACTCAAGACGAGCAGATCAAACACCTTGAGCCACGGATGCTTGATTCTGCAACGGGGTGGGGGGGGGGCAACATTTTATATTTGGCATGTGTCACATCGGAACGCCGTCATCTTGTGCCGACGCCTTGACGTGAGATGACAGCGTGTGCGTGCGTGTTTGCGGATGATCTGACCAGAAGGCAACCGCGCACCATCCCAGACGCCTTCCCTGCTCGATAACATTTCCAAAGACACAAAAACAAAAAACAACGACCGCTTTTCTCTCGTTAACAGCACTCGATCTGCAAAGAAAATGACGCATATTTGATGTAAAATTAGGCCTTGAGATACCAGTCACCACATTTAGGTTGCTATGGATTTTAATTACCGATTCTGTTAAATATCTCATTTCAAAAGTGAAATGTAAAACAATATTTGCAATATTTTTTTTTTGCACGTTTTCACGCAGGGACGGTCTTTGATATGGGCGACATTCTCATATTGCACATAATTTGTCATATGCTTGTGCTTAATAAATGCTGGCTAGCCTAAAACATTAAAATAAAGAAAGGAAAGAAAAAATGGATTGAAACATATTACAAGCAATAAAATCTACATAGTGTACCATAATTTCCAGCCTATAAGCAGCGATTATTTCACACGCTTTCAACAATGCGGCTAATTTGTGCATTTTTTCGAACGACCGCAAGGGGGCACTCGAGCGGAAAAAGCGGAGTGAGATCGGTGGAATATATGTGCCGAGGAAGTGACTTTTACTGGACCGGTTCTGTTAGCGCTGCGCTAGCGTGTTACTGCCGTGTCTCAGTGATTTTTACTGGTAAGTTTTATTTTAAGCGACCCTGTTAGTGTTAGCGCGACACTTGCGTTAGTGTTAGCTTTAGCGCCGCGCTAGCGTTAGCACTGGTGTTAGCGTGGCACTAGCTTTAGCGTTAAACTCTTTCCGTATACGTATATATTTCTTTGTAAATATCTCGGATTTCAATGTGGGCACTTGCGGCTTTTCCACAGCTGCGGCGTACGTATGTACCGAATCGTATTTCCTCTGCAAATTTACTCGGTGAGGCTTGTAACCAGGTGCGCTCTGTAGGCCGGTAATTACGGTATCGTATATTCTTGAGACGCGTCAATTGTCAACAGCAACAATCATGGAGAAAATGATCTTCACGGTGATGTTTATGCCTTTAATTAGATTCAACTTGATTGTCATTTCACAGAGTACAAGTACAGACAACAGAATCCTGTTTAGCATCCGACTAGAAGTACACAAAGGGAAGAGTAAGTACAGTAATACTGAAAAAAAATTGTAGCGGAATTACGCACATGCCGGTTACCTGATTTTGATGGTATGATAAGTGGGAGCAAAAATATTGCCTTTTCATGTTTTATGCATTATAGTAACAGCTCTGAAATCTTTCATTTTAGAATGTTTGGATTAAAAAAAACGGCTTTATTTAGCAACTTCTCTGCTCTTCTCACTTTGTGAAGTAACGTGAGAGCGGAAGCATGCCGATCTTTGCGGTGTCATCTTCCTCGGTCGCACGTCTATGGCATTTATTTCACCAATTCTAATTCTGTCGTAGCTGATTGCGAGCATTCATTCTTGTAATATGTTAATTGTTAGCTTAAATTTGTTGTCGAGAGCTTTTTTTGGCAGCTACGTTTCTGGGATTTAAAATAATTTGTGGTTGTACACTCCAGGTGCCAGCATTTTTTTTGAGCACTTAAATGAGGAAAAAAGTTCAAGCAGTTTTAAAAATTGTTTTGTTTGCTTTTTTGTTGTTTTTTTTCCACAATGTTAGTATTCCATCAAAAGGTTAAGTGGCACATGCCGAAGTGGAATGTATGCAAGTAAAAAGATGCACTGTTTGAAATAAGAGACAAATCTTACTGATGAATTGAATAAATGTGTGCTATCGTGTTGGAGGTCAACACACGCACTCTCTCACACACACACACACACACACACACACACACACACACACACACAGCGCCACAACTCCTCGGCAGTGGATGTGTACCGACTTTGAGATCGGAAGATAAACGGAGCACTTTACCGTTTCTGTTCGTGTCAAACACATCAGGGATGAGGATTTTGTGTACATTATTGTGTGACACGATATCCTAACCCTCTGCCCCACATACTGGAAATGAGCTATCCGATAACCAAAAAAAACAAAAGAGTGCAGACCTCCGCCAGGGATAAACGATCAGAAAAAGTCCAGGAATCAACACCGGATCCGCACCAAAATGGCTGAACTCCATAAGATGTTGTTGTTGTTTATGACCGCCACATAATTACAATTAATAATTGTGAAAAATATTCAATGCAACTCATACGCGAAAGCAATAGGCACGTCTCTTTCCTGGCTGTTTATTATAATATGGCATAAATCAGTTACATCCACCGATCGATCAGTGACAAAAAGACGATCGGGATGTACAGTAGACTGCGGTCATCTTAAGGTGAAGGCGCTGTTTAGTAAACTCCGTGTAAACCTCATAATAATATCTTTACTTTTTAGTTATATTACAGTGAAGAAAAAAAGTATTTGAACACCCTGCTACATTGCAAGTTCTCCCACTTAGGAATCATGGAGGGGTCTGAAATTTTCATCGTAGGTGCATGTCCGCTGTGAGAGAGATCATCTAAAAAGAAAGATCCAGAAGTCACAATGTATGATTTTTTTTTTAACGATTTGTGTGATACAGCTGCAAATAAGTATTTGAACACCTGGAAAAAAAACAATCTTATTTGTTACAGTAGCCTTTGTTTGCAGTTACAGAAGTCAAACGTTTCCTGTAGTTGTTCACCCGGTTTGCGCACACTGCAGGAGTTTGGATTTTGGCCCACTCCTCCACACAGATCTTCTCTAGATCAGACAGATTTCTGGGATGTTGCTGAGAAACACGGAGTTTCAGCTCCCTCCAAAGATTTTCTCTTGGGTTTAGGTCTGGAGACTGGCTAGGCCAAGCCAGAACCTTGATGTGCTTCTTGTGGAGCCAACTCCTTGGTTTTCCTGGTTGTGTGCTTCGCGTCATTATCAAGTCGAAAAACCTAACCACGACCCATCTTCAATGCTCTGACTGAGGGAAAGAGGTTGCTCCCCAAAATCTCACAATACATGGTCGCGGTCATCCTCACCTTAATACAGTGCCGTCGTCCTGTCCCATGTGCAAAAAAACACCCCCAAAGCATGATGCTACCACCCTCATGCTTCACAGTAGGGACGGTGTTCTTATGATGGAACTCATCATTCGTCTTCCTCCAAACACCGTTAGTGGAATTATGACCCAAAATTTCCACTTTGGTTTCATCTGACCACAAAACTTTCTCCCATGACAATTTTGTCCATGGTATCTTTGGACAGCTCTTTGGTCTTGCCCATGTTACAAGTTCGAGTCTTGCCGATTGTATGGGGTGGACGGGTGTCTTTATGCGGCTAACAGCCTCACACAGGTGCATCTGATTCAGGACTTGGACGTGGACTTTTAAAGGCGGACTAACGGGTCTTTGAGGGTCAGAATTCTAGCTGATAGACAGGTGTTCAAATACTTATTTCACACAAATAAATCATTAAAAAAAATCATACATTTTGATTTCTAGATTTTTCTTTGTAGATTCTCGCTCTGACAGTAGACATGCACCTACGATGACAATTTCAGACCCCTGCGTGATTTCTAAGTGGGAGAACTTGCAATATAGCAAGGTGTTCAAATACTTATTTTCAGCGTCATCCTTCCCCCATCTACCGTATGTCGTCAAAGGCCGAGTAATTTCATTGTACTTCAGTTTTATTACACAGCGCAGCCTTGAGATACGAATGACTAGTTTTATCTATTTATATTTGATGATGTCTTTGTGGAGCAGCTGTTGAGCATCGGCCTCACAGTTCTGAGGACCGGGTTTCAAATCCCGGCCTCGTCTGTGTGGAGTTTGCATGTTTTCCCCAGCGCCCGCGTGGGTTTTCTCCGGGTACTCCGGTTTCCTCCCACATCCCAAAAAAAAAAATGCTTTCATTGGAGACTCTAAATTGTCATGAATTGCGACCGCTCCCTTCGGGGCTCCCGTTGGTGAGTATTTGTGTTCCGATCCAGGGCAGAAAATGTCAAAATGCCAAGAAATTAGCAAGATTCTCAAATCACACCAGAGCTCGAATCGGGGGTGGAGCATTATTGCGTCATGGTTGTGAAAACACCACCGAAAACCCTCCACGTTGGCTCATTAGCAGCTCGTTTACGCTCATATGTAATAATTGGCTTATTGTTTTACGCATTTGTATTTGCAGAGCCACCCATTCGTCGTTCAGGTCACTCCTAAAGAGATTAGAGTTGTGCCCCGTGGCCCGTGCGCACCTCCTCCCACTCATTTGCTCCTTTTCAAAATCTCGTTTGAATTTTTTTTTCTCTTTCCATCTGTTTTAACAGCTCACCTTTCGCTTTATTTACGGCAAAAAAAAAAGTGCATAATGCTCGGAATGTTTCGAGCGAGAAATACAAAATAACATGTTGTGGAAGCAATGTTTGATCCAGGCATTCGTGTTCATGTGATTTTTGGGCAAGAGAGGCAAATTACGCCGTGGACGGGTCACAATAATGCCAATTTTCTGTTTTCGAGCTTTGGGGAGGAAGCCGGAGAACCTGGAGAAAACATAGACGGCGAGCACAGGAGGGAGATGCCAACTTCACACTAGTAAGCTGATCAATGCAAATCAAAACTAGCAGGGATTCGAACAGTTTTTTCCCCTCTGGCAATTCAGTCATTACATTCTTAATCACCAAATTTACTAATTATACTAACGCACATGCTCTGCTGGGGCAATCAATAACAGTATTAGTAATTTATTTTGTAGACTATCGCACGGTTCGTGGCTTTATCCTGCCCCCTCCCTCCAGTTTTACACAATGTGGGACATGACACACTCATCTCGTACCGGTTCTAAACAAAGAAGATTTTCCTCCTTGCACGGCTTTTGTAAGGAATAGTTCCTTTAAATGGAAACGTTTCTTGTTCTTTGTTCTTGCTGCTTTGTTGTTCTTTGTTCTGTATGTCGTACCAGGGCAGCACCGTCTGCTGGAGAAAAATACAGGTGCGGCTCATGTATGTACAAAATGGTTTATCCTTTAAAAATGCACGGCGTGAGGCTTATAATCAGGTGCGGCTTATAGTCCAGAAATGACGGTAATTCTTTGTGGGATCTGCTTCACTAACTAGGGACACAGACTGCTTAACCAGTCCGCCACCGCTGATAATGGGCATAGCTAACTTGCTAGCTGCAAAAGTGAGTACACTCCGATGTAAAATTGTTATAATCGGGCCCCAACTTTCAAAAAATGTATTCATGGCTACCATTTTGTTTGTTTGTTTTGTTTGAATGCGTCTATGTGAAGAATATCAAGTTGATTCAGTTGCAAGCTGTAGCCAGGAAGTGTCACAAACTAAAAAAATAGGTAATGAATTTGGTTGTGTATTTAAAAATCGAGGTGATGATGCGAGGTGAGTATTTGGGGAAGTGGAGTTGTGACGTCATAGATGAGCACGGTGGATTAAAACACGTGTTGCCTCACAGTTCTCACATCTGGTCTTTGTGTTTGGATTCCACGTTAAGGTTTTTTTCTTCTGCCTCCTCCCATAATTCCAAAAATACAGTACGGTACAGATGTCAGGTTTACTGAAGGTTGAATTTGTGCGTAGGCGTGAATGTGAGTGTGAATCCCCGTTTCTCTACAAGTGCCCTCCAGCACACCCACAACCCGATGGAGGACCAGCACTATAGAAAATGGATGGACGGATGGCTTATCGGGAATGATTGTCAAACCTTTCGGGAGGGAAATCTCTCTCGGTTGCCCGGCCAGGTCGTACAGTATGTGCCCGGACTACACGGGCACTTGAGATTTCCTCGCATCTGTTGCGCACAAAACCTGACAGCGTTTGTGAGAGCCGCTCGCTCAGCAGATTTGCGCTGGCAGGCCTCGACTATGTCAACTTCTGTGTTTTTCTCACCGTCTGTCATCAGCTTGTCTGTCGCCCAAGACCAGTCTGACTTGTCGATTCTTGCAGAGTTGTCCTAAATTCCAGCGAGGCGGGCCTCTTACGCACATGCACAGGTGACGCTTGTATTTGAAACACGGAACTGTGGCTCAACTTCTCGTAGGTGACATCCCAGGACTTTTCTTTAGACCACAAAATGAAGTATTCCATGACATGTCAAGAATCAATAATCACTTCTTAATTTTGGGTTAGGCTAGGGGGTATGGTTAGATTAGGTTAGAGCTCATGTGCTACTTTTACGTTCTGGGTGTTTGGGGGTAGGGACTAGGTTTCTGGTTACGAGTACAGTAGTGGGTTTGTTATCCGCCTTATTATTCTTGGCAGCGCTCGTGTAGAAACCATTATTAGCGCCACTTCCTGGGGGATGCTGGAAATAGCAATGAGCTATTTGTTTGGTTTCCATTCCCTGCAGTGTTTTTTCTTCTTCTTAATGATTATTAGCCTCCCTACCAATGTAAAAAAAACTTCCTTGCGCAGCTGAAGGACCTTTTGCGGTTTTTTCCAGTTGTACAAATCAGAAAAACTAAACCCTAATTCAGTTCAATTCACTTTGCCAAGGACAAAAAATGTCATGTGACTTGACTTGAATTCTCATTGATTACAGTAATTTTGGACTATAAACCGCACCTGATTATAAGCCTCACCCAGTACATTTTTGAAAGAAAAAAACATTTTGTACATACATAAGCCGCACCTGTTTATAAGCAGCATGTGCCCACATTGAAACATGAGATATTTACAAAGAAAGGCGGTACAAAGAGAGTATTCAAAGTTTTAATAATATACCTAAGTTTTTCTTTGCAAACAGTGCCTGTGATGTGGCAGTTACACAGAAGCAATACGGTAGTAACACAGTACTAACAGGGTTGGGTAAAAAAAAAAAACAAACAAACATACCGGTAAAAGTCACTGAGACACGGCAGTAACACAACAGCAACACGGTTCAGGCTACCTACTTCTATGACCTCTGAAAGCTTTTTTTACTCGTCTTGTTACGTTGCTCCAATTCTTCCCGCTGCCGTTTCCAGCGTCTCACCATCGATTCATTTATGCCAAGTTTACGTGCAGCAGCTCTGTTTCCATTTTTATCGTCCAGCTCGATTGCTTTTAACCTAAAACTGCGCCATATGCATTTCTTCTCGCATTTTCCATGATGAGATTCACTTCATGCTAATTTTATTCATGCACAAAGCGAGAAGTTACGTTAAACTTGCGTCTTCCTCGACACGTATATCCCACCTGCCTCGCTCTTACCTTTTCTGCTCGAGCGGCCCTGGCGGTCGTTAGAAAAAATGCACAAATTAGCCGCATCATTGAATAAACGCAGGGTCGAAAGCGTGTGACAAAAGTCGCGGTTTATAGTCCGGAAATGACGTTACTATTCGCATATATATATAACTGCTTCACCCTTCAAAGCACAATGATCTTGTTTTTGCCCTCAAGTTTCAAATAAAAGAAACTGTCTGTTTGCTTTACGTGTGAAACGAGCTAAAGTCGAACGTACTTCCAGAACAGGACAACCCAGATGTGTCACATCTGAGCTTAGACTTTGGAATATTCAACAAGCGTGGTGCACGTCTGAGCGGACGTCTGCCCCCGCACACAAACACACGCGTGCACACGCAGAGGAACCCCACGCGAGGATACGACACACGACATCTTGCAACGTCTCGTAGCTGGCGGCGGCGGCGGCGGCGTGTGCTTGAATCGCAGCGCTTCCTGCCTTCCCCTCTGCTCTGTCTAGCCGGTTTTTGCCGCCCTGCACGTCAAAACGCGCAATCGCCTTCGATTAGAGACAATCTGCCGGAGACAGGTGTGAAAATCACCTTTCACAAGCCACTCCCACGCTTGACATATTCATATTAACAGCAGGAAATCATCACGCGCCGGTGTTGGGAAGCGCCTCAGACTGTCAGCGAGTCATCCGACTCAACAGTGCGCGGTGAGATGTGCAGACACAGTACGAGTATGCAGATTTCATTTGTGCGGACGACGGGTTCTCGTGAGATTGAAGTGTAAATAAGCGGAAACCGCCAGTAAGTCTCGACCTTTGAATTTCAAGCATGGACGCTGGTGCCTTGAGATAAGAGTGACCTGACCTCCAAATTCGGGATGAGCGAACTACGGAAAATTAAAATCACTTCGCAATATGTAGCACAAAGGCAAAGAGTGAGGATTTCATTCTCCTCTCAGTTCAAGTTTTTCAGCAAACTATGAAAACAAAAATTATGTCTTGAAAACAACCAAACAAGAGCCACGCGCTAGCTTAATGGTAAAATGTAATGAAAAATGCCATTAATAGTGAGCATCGTTTGTCCTAGTTTTTCGAAGCAAAGGATAGTTGAATACAAATGGTGGAGCAACGTGTAGACAGAAAATCCAGGGTGTGTTTCAAAAGTCACTTGTGGTTTTGTATTCTTTCTTAAAAAAATTAAACCTAAAGCAGATGAAATTTACAGGGTAAAATATTAACAGAGAATATTTGATAGACCATCTTTAAGAAACGTCACCGACAAGTCAGTGGTACACTGGGAGTCCTCGGTCTACGACTGAGATCCGTTCCTACAGTCACGACTTAACTTGAATTTCGACTTAAGTCGGATTCCAGGATAAAAGTCAGAATTTACATGAAAATACTTTGTACGAAAAACAAATACTTAGCATTACTGCTGAAGGGTGGATGGAGAAGAAGAAGAAGGGGAGGCTGCGCTTAGCGATTGCCAAGGAACCTGGTCCTCAATCCTCTCCATCTCGACAAGTACCAAAGAACCTTGTTTTGGGATCATCGTATCCGAGATAGAAGCAGACCCCTTTCACATGTGCTAAAATACGGGCTTTGTCTTTAATAATTGTCACCACGGTCGACCGACTGAAGCCTTGGTGGTGTTGCTGTCTCTCCTTTCTCCAATATTTTTATGATCTTGAGCTTCGTTTCCACGGTCATGGATTTACTTATGGCTTCAGAAGCATTGCTAAAAGGCACAGCTTTCTTCTTTGGGGGGATAATGTCGAAAAAGGAGGGCGAAAAATGCAAAGATACTCCCGGCGCAAAAACACGGACAAGCGTTAGCTAGACAAAATGGCGGACGGGGGAACAGGCGTTGTAAAGTCAAAACGTCTTAGGTCGAGACCGTCTTAACCCGAGGACTCCCTGTACATTGTAATTTCATCCCACCGCAGTTGGATGTTGTGCGTCAAGAAATTAATTTCAGAAAGTTTATTAAGCGGTTTGATTTCATTTGTCCAGACGACGTTTGCGGAAGGAATCGGCAGCAGCGGCGCAGAGAATCTCCCCCGTGGCCGTCCGTGTGCTACCAGGCCACATCTTAACGTCGAAAGCCGAAAGCGTCCGCGTCTGGTCGAGGGGCCACGAGAAGAATTGCGGCGGCGTGAGTCCAAAAACGTGGATTTGTGTGATAATGCGTTCCCGAAAGAAGCATATCATCATCTGGTTGATCAAAACATCTTTTGTTTTCCCGCGCAGCTGGCAACTATTTTGATGGACGTTGCCAGGGACAAAAAAAAAAACATAATTGCACGACCTGTACGGTAAGTATTTGTTCATCATTTTTTAAATAATGGGGAGTCAACATCAGGATGTGTGTGACGATTATCGCCGAGAAACTGATCCGACGCTTTTCGCTGGGTCAGCAAAGGTTTTTTGCCTTCATATCGTGAGGGCCGATTCTGCGGCCGCGCCCGAGACGTCTCGGTCACGGCCCAGTTAACATTTGGATCACGTTCCGAGGCGGACATATTTATCTAGACGTGTATGTACATAAATATTGCAGATGTTCCCGCAGAGTTTGGGATGAGAAAACAGGGCATTGATGTATAAAATATCAGAAGGCATCCCGTCAACGTGACCGATTTAGACCAGGAACTGGCCCTGCTTTCATCCACTCTGAATATGTCTTGAGTTGAGTTCTGGTCCCTGATATGGCTCGCAGCATTAATATTAGTCATTCTTCGCAAAGGACAAAAAATAAACGCCAATGATGTCGTCTGTGCACATTTTTTAAATACTCCAAGTTTTGAGTTTTCATAGGTACTTTTTCATGATCGTTGGCAAAATATTTTATTACCTCTCCAATATATATTAAATTATACATGATAATTTTTGTGCACCACTGCAGCGGTCTCAAACTGGCGGTCCGTGGGCCATTTGCGGCCCCCCCCCCCCCCAGGATGACATTTTGTGGCCCCCGTCTCCCCATGAAAGTTTAATGTTAGTGCGGCCCTCGGGTTTTATGTGAAGGGCACTTTTACTGTGTTGTGTGCAGAGCTGACGCTCCGAGCGATTACCGACGGGGTGCAAGGCTCACTGGGGCCGTGACATCAACCAGGCTTGATGCAAGCTAGGTTCAGCTGGTAAAGCGTTGGCCTCTCAGTTCTGAGGTCCTGGGTTCAATCCCCGAGCCACCTGTGTGGAGTTTGCATGTTTCCTCCCACATCCCAAAAACATGCAACATTAATTGGATGCTCTAAATTGCACCGAGGTGTGATTATTTATCTCTGTGTGCCCTGTGATTGGCTGGCAACCAGTTCATGGTGTACCCCACGTCCCGCTGGGATTGGCTCAGCACTCTCCGTGACCCTTGTGAGGATAAGCGGCAAAAAAAAAGGAAAATGGATGGATGGATGGATGTATGAGGGAAGCAGTCGGTGCAACAGGAGTTCGAGGGGGAGCCGGGAGTGCATCGGGGATCAGTTCTGAGCCCCTTCATATTTGCAATGCCGATAGATATGCCGATAGATGAGGTTAGGCGTGAACCGTGATGTTTACTCTCTAAATTGCCCCTAGGTGTGATTGTGAATGCGACCGTTTGTCTCGATCTGCCCTGCGATCGGATGGCGACCACTTCAGGGTGTACCCCGCCTCCTGCCCGTTGACAGCTGGGATAGGCTCCAGCACTTTTGCGACCCTCGTGAGGATAAGCGGCGAAGAAAATGGATGGATGGATGAAAGTTACAGGAGAGTTTTACAAGTAGTTTTGCACACAACTTGTTTACAGCAGCTTCCATGATTTTCTCAATCCATTTGTCTTCATTTGCTATTTGTGATTTGTTCGCATTTGAAAGTCTTTCCGCGACATGAGCAGCCGTTTCCTCCTTTAATCATCATTTGCTTTTTTTGCCGGGATTGGAATGAACCATTTTACGCAATCCGCTTAAAATGGAAATGCTGGCAATAATTTTTGGCGGCTTTACTCCAAGTGTGACAAATGTTCTAATTACTCCGAGGGAACACACACACACGGAATATACACGTATATAGACACAATTAAGGGGGCACCATGGAGCCTACAAACCGCGACTTTTTTCACAGGCTTTCAACCCTGCGGTTTATGCGGTGATGCGGCTAATCTGGGGATTTTTTTCTAACGACCGTAAAGGGGCACTCGAGCGACAAACGTTAAGAGTGAGACCGGTGGAATATATGTGCCGAGGAAGTGACTTTTACCGGCCCTGTTAGGACTGAGCTAGCGTTAGCGCTGTGCTAGCGTGTTGCTGCTGTGTTACTGGCGTGTTGTCTCAGTGATATTTACCGGTAAGTTTTATTTTAACTGGGCATGTTAGCGTTAGCGCGGCGCTAGTGTTAGTGTTAGCACCGGTGCTAGCCTTAGTGCAGCGCTAGCATTAGCGTTTAACTCTTTCTGTGTACCGTCTTTCTTTGTAAATATCTCGTGTTTCAATGTGGGCTGTTACACACCCGCAGCGTATGTATGTACCAAAAGGTATTTCCTTTACAAACGTACTCGGTGAGGCTTGTAACCAGGTGCGCTCTGTAGGCCAGTAATTATGTTATATACGTTCATTTTTAGCTCGTTTCTCAGACATCCATCCATCCATTTTCTTCACCGCTTATCCTCACAAGGGTCGCGGGGAGTGCTGGAGCTTATCCCAGCTGTCAACAGGCAGGAGGCGGGGTACACCCTGAACTGGTTCCCAGCCAATCGCAGGGCAGGCGGAGACAAACAATCACACCTACGGGCAATTCAGAGTGTCAAATTAATGTTGCATGTTTTTGGGACGTGGGAGGAAACCGGAGCACCTGGCGGAAACCCGCGCAGGCACGGGGAGGACGTGCAAACTCCACAAAGGCGGCGTCCGGGATTGAACTCGCCCCCGATTTTAAATCCCCATCCCTTCATTTTCTTCTCCGCTGGCGCACAATTTGTCCGCGATCACGCTCACGGACTCTCCCCTAAGAGCGCTCTCGGAAAGGCCTCGACAGCTCTTCCCCCCCCCCCCCCCAGGGCCTCGTCTCCAAGGTTACCAGCGTCACGCCCGAGCGAGTTTGCGCCAAACTCCCCTTTTTGCGCGCACCCCCGGCGAACAACATCCAGGTTGACGACACGACGCAGGGAGAACGGAGCGCCACGCTAGCTTGATCCTGTCTCCTGATCTCAAATTGTGATGGAGCACTTCACTACGCTAACGCGGGTGCGAGACCTAAAAAAAAAAAAAAAAAATTTTCAAGATGAATGTGTGTGATCTCACCCTGCAGAATTACTTTTTTTTTTTTCCCACATACATATCTTATCCGGAATAATATTTTTTGGGAGGGGTCTTTGTGAGGAAATTGGAATTGATCCCTGTGAGCGAATGGAAACTAATTAAAGCTGCCATGTTAATTGCGTCCTCACCTTTCGACGTGCTCGTCGGCAGCATGAAACATTTCTGCGGCGAGTTACGTAATAATAAATGAAAGTTTAAGTAGGGCACGGCGATGCCCGTGGGGGAAGATTTTATTTTTTTTTTCTCATGTGAAAAAAGCGGGACAAAACGAATCGACTCGATCTGTCTCCCCCTCCCTCGCTAATCGTTCTCATCTCAGTGATTGGCATTTGGAATACGCCGAGTAATTATTGTTTTTTTTCTTGCTATCTTTGGACGAAAATGCTTTTTTTTTTTTTTAGTTTTAACCTCATTTATATATGTGATCATTTTAGTTTTAGTAATGTGTTTGTTTTTTTTTTTTTTTTTTTGGGCTTTTCTTTTTTACTTATATTAAAAATTTCATTAGATATGAACTCCAAACATTTTCCCCGGCGGCTCGGTGAATCGGCTGGTAAAGCGTTGGCCTCACAGTTCTGAGGACCCGGGTTCGTTCCGAGTTTGCATGTTCACTCCAGTTTCCTCCCACATCCCCAAAACATGCAACATTCATTTGACACTCTAAATTGCCCCTCGGTGTGATTGTGAGTGCGACTGTTTGTCTCAATGTGCCCTGCGATTGGGTGGCAACCGGTTCAGGGTGTATCCCACGTCCCGCTGGGATTGACTCCAGCCACTCCCCGTGACCCTCGTGAGGACATGCGTCAAAAAAAAAGAAAATGGATGTATGAGGGAAGCAGTAGGTGCGACAGTATTTGTAGGTGGAGCTGGGAGTGCATCAGGGATCACTTCGGAGCCCGTTCATATTTGCAATAGCGATAGACATGCCGATAGATGAGGTTAGGCGTGAACCGTGATCTTCACCCTCTAATTTGCCTCTAGGTGTGATTGTGAGTGCGAATGTTGTCTGTCTCCATGTGCCCCGCGATTGGCTGGCGACCACTTCAGGGTGTACCCCGCCTCCTGCCCGTTGACAGCTGGGATTGGCTCCAGCACTCCCCGCGACCCTCGTGAGGATAAGCGGCTAAGAAAATGGATGGATTAATGTCAAGACAATTTGCAATTTATTTATTTTAGCACGAAAGATGAAGCCGACACACACATGATTTGCTTTCGCGCAGGGGCCACAAAAAAAAAACCACGCGGCAGGCTTGATCTGGCCCCAGGGCCACTTGTTGGACACCTGTGCTTTTTGGTGGCCTTTGACAGTCGGGATAGGCTTCCGGCACTCCCTGTGACACTCGTGAGGATAAGCGACAAAGAAAATGGATGGAATATGTAGTAACTTTTTCATACCAATTGGAACGCCCTCAAAAAGTTGAAATCTCCCACTAAACTTTGAAAAATACTTAAGAGACTCAACATTGCAGTTCATGTGCAAATGTCGGGCACCTTAAAAGTTCCGACTTTCAAATATTCTGCTGCATTTTCGTGATGACCGAGCGATTCTCACGAGGACGCCAGAGGCACTTTGTCGTGACATAAAACCAGATCCGTTCCCCCGGCGCGTTCTAATTTCCCGGGCTGGTCCTGCGCCTTGGAGCGGAACCGAGGTGAGCTGAGGCGAGGCGGCGGGTCAGGGCCAATCCGCGTCCTCAAACATCAATCACGGGTAAATGTCAAATGTCAGGGAGGAGGAGGAGTATTTTGCAGCGTGCGTTTAACTGGCCGAGACATTCAGGTCTTCAGCCCTTTGCGGGGGAAAAAAAAAAAAAAAAATTCCACTGCACTTTTGACCCGGTACGCCTCCCCTTTCGAAGAGAGGTCAGCGTCATTCGGGCCGCCCACATTTTAGACATCGTATCGTATCCTTATGTGAACACTGACCTAATATATACATTTGTAATATTCGTATCGTCGGATCAGCCCGGCAGCTATCTATTTTCCGAGCTCCAAAATAATGAGGAACAAAATGGATATGTAAATCCTCGCGCGTCGAGAGCACTGACTCACGATCCGTCAGAGGATGCGACTGAGCTCCGAGTGATGGCCTACTTCTTGCGTGTTCAATTGCGCCCCCTCCACGTGACAAAGGCGCCACTTTTGTCTCGTTTGCCATTCCAGACCCAGGATGTCAGAAAGCGCCGAAGACGCCTCCTCACCACTGTATCTGTTCTCGTTCGGCGTATCTGCGTGTCACTGCAGTTATTGATGTGTTTGCGCGTGTATACAGCACTGTAAATTGTTTCCCAAAATATGCAGCATGAATGAAATGAGATGATAAAACATCATTTCCTCATGCAAATTTCCTGCTGCTCCAAGCGAGATTGTGATGAGACGTGAATGCATGTTTTTCCTCCTCTTCCTGCATCCTGGTGCCACTCCATATCACTGTGCAAGCATTTTTTTTCCCAAGAAAATTATTTTTTTTTTATGCATCGTCTGTAGTGTTGCGAGTGGTACGCGTTATTCCATCTCCTAATTGCAATCAGCATTTTTAAATACTCCATCTCAATCAAATCGTCGCAGTGGTGGTTTAAAAAAAAAAAAAAAAGATAGTTTGACCAAAAAAAAGTCACAGTTCAGTTTGTACATTGGTTCAAAGCCAGGGAACGGTTCCCTAGTTCAGTGATTCCCAAACAGTGTGCCGGGGGAAGTTATCCAATTTTATGTAATTGCTAAAAAAAAAAATATATATATATATATATATATATATATATATATATATATATATATATATATATATATATATATTTAATTCCAAGAAATAATGTATCTTTATGCATCTATTTATGCCAGTCAGGCACAATGACAGACAGAACAACAACAAAAAAAAATCATCTTCTATTAGATGGCAGGAAGTACATACAGTAATTAATCAATCCATTTTTGGTGACATTTACTGTGTGTGATGTGGGATTTTTCAATTTTAAAATATGTGCCTTGGCTCGATAAAGGTTGGAAATCACTGCCCTAGTTTACAATAAAGTGAGGCGTTTACATAAAAAAAAAAACAAAAAAATTTTATAGAACAAAACCAAACAAAAATGTCACAAAATGGACACTGTACATATATGAATTGATGATTTCGGCTCACTTTACACACAGTGTGAAATCGGAGCTTGTTCTTCTTCTGCCGTCTTAGTGGTACAGCAATTTTTTCAAGTCACTTTTTTTCCCGTCATATTTGTTTTAAACAGTCATGACTTGACAGCAGTACCTACAAAATCACCATGTGTGATGCAAATATTCCGTCTCCGTCTGGAATCTGTGCCTCGAATTTGATATTTGAGAAAACACTATCCTCGAGAAAAAACAGCAAATCAAAAACATCATTAAAAAAAATGTCTTGAACTTTAGTCTCAGAAATGTATGAGGTGATTGTCTTTAATATTTTATTTTTTTGTGGTCCTGAAACACTTTTGTACCATATTTTCCGCACTATAAGGCGCACCGCAGTCCAAGGCGCACCTCCAATGAATGTTACATATTTAAACTTTTTCCATATAAAAGGCGCACCAGATTATAAAACGCATAGAATAGACACTACGGTAGAAAATGGGGTTATGTTATGCATCCATTAGATGGAGCTGCACTAAAGGCTCAATATTGATCCATATATATATATATATATCCATATATAAGGCGCACCTGATTATAAGGCGCACTGTCTGCTTTTGAGAAAATTCAAGGAAAATACAGTACTTTTTAAAAAAATCAGATCATGAATGTGAATAGATCGGGCAAGAGATCTTGAATTGCAATCACATGATTGGAGCGTGAATTACTTTTACATTTTATTTCATGCAGATGCGACAAGAGCGATTTGTAGAAATCATGTGGCGTCCTCAATCAGGGTTAGGTGGGGTGCGTTGCAGTCGCAGGAGGAGGTTTAAGTACTCTAATCTCATAATCAATGTTTTATAACACAAATAATGTAGCCCAAAATGATTCATGGCTCCTTCCTATTGTTTATTTGCCTCGACTGTCTTTTCTTCTTAAAGCAGTGAGATTTTTCAAAAGTGACAAGAAATGTCGAACAATAACGAGTTCTGCATGCTCCTGTCCTCCGCCAAATGCCCTCACGTCTTCCCTCGCTGCAATCTTAGCTTTTCGCAAAGCTTTCTTGCCTGGCAGCTGCGTCCTCATCGACCTCCTGCCAATGAAGTCACCATCTTTCCTCCGGACGCGTGCAAACCAACAAACCAAGTCTGCTCACTCTCTAAATGTGTCTCCAAAGCATCGAAGCTTTTGGCTGCTCCCCCGATAAGCTCGTTTCTAATCCTACACAACCTGCTCACTCCTCCAGAAAACCTCAAGTTCCACCTTTGTGAATGATCCTCCACCTGCTCCTCGCCGCTTTGACTCCAGATCGCAATGTTATCTGCAAAACATCCCGGCTCACGCCTATCCTCATCTATCGGCATATCTATTGCCGCTGCAAATATCAAGGGGATCAAAATTGATCCCTGGTGCACTCCCGGCTCCACCGAGAACTCCTGTCGCACCTACTGCTTCCCTCATCCATCTATCCATTTTCCTGTTTTTGCCACTTATCCTCATGAGGGTCGCGGGGAGTGCTGGAACCAATACCAGCGGGACGTGGGGTACACCCTGAACTGGTCCGCAGCTAATCGCAGGGCAAGTCGAGACAAACGGCCGCACTCACGATCACAATCGCGTGTCCAATTAATGTTGCACGTTTTTGGAATCTGGGAGGAAACCGGAGTGCCCGGAGAAAAACCACGCAGGCACGGAGAGAACATGCAAACTCCACACAGGCGGGGCCGGGATCGAACCTGGGACCTCAGAACTGAGATGCCAACGCTTTACCAACTGATCCACCGTGCCAGACGTCTACATGTAGCACAGCATTTTATTCCTTGGTACTCTGTCATAGGCGTTCTCCAGATCTACAAAGACACAATAATACATTTTCATACGTAGTATTACTAGTCACATCTGATTACATATTCTTCCATTAATATTTTGTTTACACACACCCAAAAAGGGAAAAATGTGTCCTGTGAAGTAACTTTATAATCAAATTGACAACGCTGGTTGAATTCTGCCCAGTAGGTATATATACATTGCTCTATAATTACGTTCACTGCCATTGACGGCTTGAGCGGTCAAATTCCGACGTCGACAGGGAGGGCCGGCAGTGATTCATCGCTCCGCAAGTCGACTCCGACAGCGTGGAATCTGTTGATAGTTCCAATTGCCAAAGCAACGCGAGGAAGGCAGACTTGATCCCAGATTGCCGCCCGTGACATTTCCTCATGTTGACGCCGCGGGCGACTTTGACACGCAGCCCAGGTGTCGCTAACTGCGTTCTCTGCCTCCTTTTATATTTCAGAACTCTCCGAAAAGTTCGAGCGCGGGCAGACGCATGGGCTGCATTCACGCCGTCAGCTGCCTGATGCGCGTCACAGGTAAAAGGCCAGTTTCCCACTGAGTCGTCGCAGCACGTGACGTTCACATGAGCATAATTTGCATTTAATTGATGGTTTATGCATCTAATTTGGACATTTCCACACTTAGCCATTCCTTATCCTTATTCCTTTATCATTTAGTAACACACTAGGTATCAATTATGCCTTCATAAAAATCCTTTTTATCCACTAAAAGGAACGGAAATGGCAAACATCCAATCAAGCCCTCCACCCCAAAATGCAATATGTCTAAGTTTGACATCATAAATCATATATTCACCGTACAATGTAAATAATTGAACACTTGATGATCACGTGATGACTCCCGCTGCGCGCAACTCGGCCGCTCGGGAGTCGTAAAATGCAGTCGGACATAAACAAAGGAATAAGAGTTTCGCAAATACGTAAGTGACTCAGCAAAATCTGGTAATTGCGCTCGTTTGAATCCAAAATTTTAATTGGTTGTTTCGGTGCGCAGTTTCAACAGAACGGTGACAAGCGAATGAGTCAAACGTGTCATAAAGTTGACTTCCGAGGTTTTCACGTGACAATCAGTTTTGTAGTTTTGCAGTCGTAAAGCAGATTCTCGAGCACGCTAATGTCCCCGTTCCAAGAGTTTAATTGTCAATAATTTATTGCCGTGGTGTCCAGAAGAAATTGGGGAAAAACACGCAAGTGCGCAAAGCAAACGTGGCTGGCTGGTACTGTACGCACGCGTCGGCGTCAAAGCCTGAGGAATATTCCGTGCCTCAGCGGGTCAGCCCATCTTTCCATCCAAACGTCTTTTTTTCTTTTTAGCGTTCCATGGAGGTAAAAAAAAATGAAATATTTGCACAAATACAGTGAAGAAAATAAGTATTTGAACACCCTGCTATATTGCAAGTTCTCCCACTTAGAAATCACGAAGGGCTCTGAAATTGTCACCGTAGGTGCATGTCCACTGTCAGAGAGATCATCTAAAAGGAAAAATCAACAAATCACAATGTCTGATTTTTTTTAACGATTTATTTGTGTGATACAGCTGCAAATATGTATTTGAACACCTGTCTATCAGATAGAATTCTGCCCCTCAATGACCTGTTAGTCTGCCTTTAAAAGTCCACGTCCAAGTCCTGAATCAGATGCACCTGTGTGAGGTCGTTAGCCGCATAAAGTCACCCGTCCACCCCATACAATCGGCAAGACTCGAACTTGTAACATGAGCAAGACCAAAGAGCTGTCCAAAGATACCATGGACAAAATTGTCATGGGAGAAAGTTTTGTAGTCAGATGAAACCAAAGTGGAAATTTTGGGTCATAATTCCACTAACGGTGTTTGGAGGAAGACAAATGATGAGTTCTATCCCAAGAACACCGTCCCTACTGTGAAGCATGAGGGTGGTAGCATCATGCTTTGGGGGTGTTTTTTTGCACATGGGACAGGACGACGGCACTGTATTAAGGTGAGGATGACCGCGACCATGTATTGTGAGATTTTGGGGAGCAACCTCTTTCCCTCAGTCAGAGCATTGAAGATGGGTCGTGGTTAGGTTTTTCGACTTGATAATGACGCGAAGCACACAACCAGGAAAACCAAGGAGTTGGCTCCACAAGAAGCACATCAAGGTTCTGGCTTGGCCTAGCCAGTCTCCAGACCTAAACCCAAGAGAAAATCTTTGGAGGGAGCTGAAACTCCGTGTTTCTCAGCGACAGCCCAGAAACCTGTCTGATCTAGAGAAGATCTGTGTGGAGGAGTGGGGCCAAAATCCCTCCCGCAGTGTGTGCAAACCTGGTGAACAACTACAGGAAACGTTTGACCTCTGTAATTGCAAACAAAAGCTATTGTAGCAAATATTGGTTTTCTCAGGTGTTCAAATACTTATTTGCAGCTGTAGTATCACACGTTAAAATATCATACATTGTGATTTCTGGATTTTTCTTTTCAGATGATCTCTCTCACAGTGGACATGCCCGTTACGATGAAAATTTCAGTCCCCGACATGATTTCTCAGTGGTACAACTTGCAATATAGCAGGGTGTTCAAATACTTCTTTTCGTCACCGTACGTGACCGCTATCTCCATTTAAGTGATTTCTTTTCCTGTACGACACGTTGACAACCAAAGTAGATGTGCTTCCTGCGACGTCGGGGGCTCAACGCAAAAACCGAGCCTACTAAAAGAATCCCGACAATCGTTGCAGTGTCTTACCGAGACACCCGAACGGCTTGTCAGTGTTTTGTCGTGATATTTGATTTTATTTTTTTCCGACAGGCCATGTCTTGATTCCCCTGTCAGCCTTTGTTGACGCTCTCCGCATTATTCGAGCTGTCAGCTCAACTGATGTTTGCTCACATTTATAGCTTCCATCTGCGCTATTTTCTTGCCTTTTTTTTTTTTTTTATAAATATGACAGACGCCCTCTCGCCGAGGCTCCGATTATGCATGCGTTGATTTCTGCGGTGCAACACTTGTTAGAAACATGAAAGCAATTCTGGGCGAGCTCTGAACGTCAAGCTTTTTAATCAGCTGCCAGGATGTAATGAAAAAGCGAATTCCAAGCGGTGAGTCAGTCGCGCGTCGCTCCCCTCGCGTTACCGTGCGGGGGTGCGTTTTGACGGAGTCTCCCACACAGACGTTATGGCGCGTTCGCTGTTCGACGTCGAGGCTGGATATGTGCCAATCGCATGTTACGAAAGCACAAGCGGTGGATCTTGTCAAGTGTTTTTTGTGCGAGAACATGTTGAGCGCAACTTTCGAGTGGGCCTGCTGAGGGTTGCAAGTCCGAAACGTGCATTTTGGTTTGGCTACCGTGCGAAGCTACTTTTTTAATTTTGGGGTAGGAAGATAAAATATGGTTTTACAATGTCGAGTGCCTCGTCTTTCAAACGCTCCCCTCGAACAAATTGCTCTCGCGACCAAACCGTATGACAACAAGTTGTCGGGAGGGGAGCTGGTAAAGTGTTGGCCTCACAGACCTGAGGTCCCGGGTTCGATCCCAGACCCGCCTGTGTGGAGTTTCCATGTTCTCCCCGTGCCTGCGTGGCTTTCCTCCGGACACTCCGGTTTCCTCCCGCATCCCAAAAACATGCAACATTAACTGGACACTCTAAATTGCCCGTAGGTGTGATCGTGAGCGGGGCTGTTTGTCTCTATGGGTGTACTATTGACTGCTGGGATTGGCTCCAGCACTCCCCGCGACCCTTGTGAGGATAAGCGGCCGAGAAAATGGATGGATTGATAGATGCTGTGGATCGACTTGGCCTCACGTCAGGTTTAAGTGAAAAGGTACAAAATAACTTCACGTTTTTGGGGGCTCGGAGAGAAAACAAATGTTGACATTTTCGGCAATATGGTTGAATTTCGTTGCCCGGATGATGAGTTAGTTACATAATATTTGATTTTCGAAATTCCGTTCCGCTGCCCTCATGAAGCACAGGACACCTTGATTGGATTCCCGTTTTTTTTTTTTTTTTGTTTTGTTTTGTTTTGCTTTGTTTTTTTGCGCTTCCTCTTTCCATCGACACAGAACGCTGAAGTTACATTTTCATATAATAAGAAAAAAATGATTGGCTTTGCAGCGATATAAAGACAAGGAGCAAGTCAACAAAATGTGGAAACAAACACGTCTGTGTGTCGTGTACCTCTTAACTTTTGACGGCAAGTACGGCCAAAATAAAATGACTTGCCGTCCAAGTAACTCCCATCGTGGCCAAGATCGCTCCGGTTATCGCTTGCCTTGCGAATCTTCATTCCGAGCATGCCGGAATGTTGACAGCGCAGTTTTTGTGCCACTTTTGTGGTTTGTGCTGCAGGCGTATCCTAAACCCACCTCTTCACCTCTTCTTTGGGTAGCAGGCTGTGCACACCCCCGCCCCGGCCCCCACCCCTCCTCTGTTGCGTAAGTTTGTAAAAAAAAAAGAATAATTAAAAAAAAAAAACTACAACAAGTTAACATTTTACTGCTTTATTGCAAAATTGGAGTTCTGTTGGCTTTTTGTGTTTGTTCGGTAGCAAGGAGAAAAAATTTTCTTTGAACGAGAGAATGTAGCACTACCTTTTGGACCATCCATCCATCCATCCATCCATTTTCTTTGCCGCTTATTCTCACAAGGGTCGCGGGGAGTGCTGGAGCCTATCCCAGCTGTCAACGGGCAGGAGGCGGGGTACACCCTGAACTGGTCGCCAGCCAATCGCAGGGCACATCGAGACAAACATTCGCATTCACAATCACACCAAGGGGCATTTTGCCCTGCGACTGGCTGGCGACCAGTTCAGGGTGTATTCGCCTCCTGCCCTATGACATGTCGCTGGGATAGGCTCCAGCACTCCCCGCGACCCTTGTGAGGATAAGCGGCAAAAGATCATGGATGGATGGATAAATTGCCGCGAGGTGTGATTGTGCGTGCATCTGTTTTTAACTCCATGTGCCCTGCGACTGCCTGGCGACCAGTTCAGGGTGTATTCGCCTCCTGCCCTATGACATGTCGCTGGGATCGGCTCCAGCACTCCCTGTCGACCCTTGTGAGGATAATCGTCTAAGAATATGGATGGATGGAAGGGTATTACTAAGTAGAAGTGCAACAATTAATCAATAACTAAATCCATTGTCAAATTAATCCACAGCTAACAATTTTTTTAGTTTGCATAACTTAAAAGTGTCCAAATCCAGAATTTGAGCCTCTCAATTATTTTGACTCTTCGTCTTATTTTTGCTTCACAACTTTTTTGTTTTTGCAACAAATTCATCAATTTATTACAAGATTACAGAGTTCCAGCGCCATGTTATATTCAGTTTGACTTCAAAATATGATTTCACATCCTTCACGACTACTTTGAGGTCGAGGATATGTAATTATTACGTACCGACGAGTTATCAAAGTTACAGTTAGCTCAATATAGCTGGCAAGCGACCAGCTGCACTTGCGTCAGTTTAGCATTCATGATTAATTGGGTAACAGGCGTTCGTCATTGTCATTATGTATCCGCCCATGAGGCAAGCTGAATGTATGGAGGTGTGCCTCATTGGAGACGGCGCGCGTCCATCGACACGTCGGCAAATTTGACAGCTTGTCGCTAGGAGCGCTCGAAAGGGAATGGCTGGACTGCGGAGGTGTGCGCACGTTTCTGTCTGCACGTGTCACAGTCATCTTTTGTCTTTTCTTTAAAGCTCCACCGTCATGCCTAGAAACATTCTAAAATAGATACTGTCATGACATTATTCACTTCAATGTCTATACGAAAGAATAAATATGAGCGGAGAGCGCGTCATCCATGCGCAAAATTGCGGAAGTCTCATTCGACATCCGAGTGGTCGCCATATTGGCTGTATCTCCTGCCCGTGATGTCACCCCGGACATTCGCCAATGAAAACACGCTGTGCCACCTACGACGGGACACGGAAGCTCTTTTCCAAGAAGAGAACATCTCACAATCGAGTGAAATGAATTTTATAGCCTTATTTAGATGATACGTGGATCACTTCTAACGAACAACAGACTCCCCGACATTATGCAGCATACTCAGGAGGACCCGAGCCGGGCGGGGGGAAAGCTCCTTTCTCCTCCCGCACGTGGCCAAACCACCTCCGCGTCGGGTCCAACACGGAAGCCATAGCCGGCGAGCAAGCCGTCGCTGGTGGGCGAGCCGTGACGGGCGAAGTGGGGTGCCCTGACACCAGTGGTCATCGAGGAGAGAGCCTGGCCACACCACCTCCCCGCCCGATTCACCTTCGCTTCAGGGCTAAAGCCAGGCCCGTCCTTGCTGCGATCCACAAGGCCTTGTCGACAAGACCGGCGGCGATTCACAAGGCCGTGCGGAGCCCGTCCTTCCGCGGCTGCTGCGCGGAAGCCGTCCGATGCCACATCGACACATTTAGCACCCCTGACTTACGTACGCGGATCTTTTGTTACGTTATGAGAGAGTTACGCCCCACCCTCAAACCGCCCCCCTGTCCGATCCACCTCTGCGCGGCGGTGATAAAAACAACGACGCAGCGGCCAAACCGCCTCCCTGTCCCATCCACCTCCGCATCGGAGATGAGCCACCGCCGCCTGGCTCGGCACCATGATGAGCCACCCCAGCTCGTCGCCGGAATGAGCCACCCCGGCCGAAGCCGTGATTGCGGTGGACGAGGCACGGCTTCGGCGGGAGTTCGTCCGAAGCCGTGTTCGGCGCCGACGGGTACATTGACAGATTTCGCACCCCTGAGTTAGGGGTAGTCAAGAGGATTTTCATGGCAGGAGTTACAAAAAGCCATACACGTCATGTTTTGTGGTGGAAAAAAATGGATGGGTCCATTCTGCCTGCTGTCTTTCCCCAATTAATAACATGCATTTCATGACAGTGGACCTTTAAAGCCGTCAAATTCATTTTTATCGCGGGCCACACGGCAATGCACTCGTCGTGCACGTCGTCGTTTCCCTCGGAAAAGTGCTTGTCAACTACCGTGTTATCAAATTTCCTCGGAAAGCAAACAAAAATGGCTTCCAACAACTTAATGTGAAGACAATTTGCAACTGATTTATTCCAGCACGAAAGATGAACCCGACACGCATGATTTGCTTTTCGCGCAGGGGCCACAAAAAAAAAACAACACTGCGAACCTGATCTGGCCCCCGGGCCACTTGTTGGACACCTGTGCTTTTTCGTGGCCTTTTTCGCGACACCTTTTATAACGGCGACCGACGGATCTGCACAAACTGCAGTTACGTGACTTGAGCGCTGATGTAATAATAATGTAATTCCGAACCAGCATTTTGGGAAACGGGCGATCGGTGTCTCACAAAGTCACTCCCATCGTTTCCATCCGTCCCTCTCTGCGTGCCATATTTTATTTTTATTGTTTGTGTGACATAACCAGCTGCGAGGACGCTCACCTGACCGACGACCACCCGGCTGCCAGGGCGATAATGTAAAGCCTCTCGGAGAGAAGATAACGGCCGCTCCCCCTTTCACCGATAATTGTTCAGACACACAAACACACCAGGCCGGGGGCCGCACAGCCAGACACTCGCGTTGCCATAGGAACGGCGGTAAATGAATGCGCCACCCCCACTGTGTACTTTGTCCGGATGAGAACTTTCGGTCGGGAGAGTTGATGGAAGGCGACGGCTGTTGCTTTTTTCATTTGGATGCCAGGTAAAACTGGCTTTGGCAAAACATAAAAAAAAAAAACAACAAAAAACATATTTTGCCACCGGCGTGTTTTACTGGGAGACGACTCACTTATGCAGAGGCTTTGAATCTTGTCGCCTGCATCCGAACAATTCGAACAGTCGTGAGCAGAACAGAAGGCCGACGAGGAGTTTACCACTTGCGCCCCCATCTGGTGAGGCCATGTAGAAGTGCATCTCAAAAAGTTTGAATATTGAATATTTATGTTATTTATAAATATTGAATTAATAATATAATATACAATAATATATTTAAAATATGAATAATATATTAAATATAATTATGTATGATTCTAAATATTTGAATATATATAATATTGAAATTAATATGATTAATTTGATGAATATTGAATATTTATAATATCTATCACGCAACAATTTATTTCAACTGTTCATGAAGTGGGCGACATGGTCCCGAAGCTGGTCAAGTGTTGGCCTCACAGTTTTGAGGATCTGGGTTCGATCCAGGCCCCGCCTTTGTGAAGTTTGCATGTTCTCCCCGTGCCTGCGTGGGTTTTCTCCCGATTTCAATCATTCAAAATTTGTTACGAAGTGAGTCAAGTACAGCGCTCGTATCTAAAGCAAATAATCCTGAAAAACTGCTAAGTAGGTTCACTCGTATCTCAAGGTACCAAATATACTTTTAATATAAAGCACTCTTATCAAAATGGTGTTGGAAGACTTTATTGCCACACTTAAAAACACAAGCAAAGTCCTTATGTTGACCTGCAGTTTAATTTGAAGTTCGAGTTTTGCAAAGGTACTTCAAAAACAACACAAGCATAAAACAAAACGCTCTCAAACAAACGACATTTCCAAGATGATTATGCACATGACTTGCGCCACGGATCCCTTTGAAGTACAATCCAGTAATTACTGTTATTTGGTCATGTAATTAGTGTTTAGATCAGGTAGTAGATGTGCAACGGTGATTTCTGACCCGGAGGCAGGAAGATCAGCGCACTCCCAGGATAAAATGTCCGAGGTCACTTCTCCTTGTTGTCGGGTCACTGTGACACGGTGCCACCGCTAATACGTTCTCATGTGAAAACAAAAACTCCACTCACTCTCTCAAATCGACCTGGAATCGAAAATGCTTTGCCTTCCAAAAAAAGACGTGGAGGTGAAGTGAATTGGAATGTGAGATTATTGTGAGCAAAACATTTAACCCGTGTTCAATCTCAGCGTGGCTGCAGGTTCCATGTGTTGCACCAGGGGGCAGTAAAGACCCATAAAGCGCTCCTGCCTCGAGCTTCTGATGTCGTTAACCATTTTACCCGTTCAGCTTCCTAATC
Source organism: Syngnathoides biaculeatus (assembly GCF_019802595.1). Lineage (NCBI taxonomy): Eukaryota > Metazoa > Chordata > Actinopteri > Syngnathiformes > Syngnathidae > Syngnathoides > Syngnathoides biaculeatus. The sequence continues at coordinate 17,669,923 of NC_084648.1, read as the reverse complement.
ACGCGCATAGGGGGTTTCAAACTTCTACATTGCGAGCCGTCGCGTTCAGGGTGCATTCACAGAGCTACAGTCCGGTCAAAAAGTGACCCTAAAAGAACCGTTCATAAAAAAAAACTTCCAGTGTTGCACGAATGTAACGATTCTGCAAGCAAGAGTGGCACAAAGTATCTCTAAAGAAATTGTTGATTGTGTGGAAGCGACTGTTTAATTGTGCATTTGAGGTCTAATAAAGCTGCTTTCCGCTATAGCGTTCTCTGGAAAATTCTGTAACGTCGCAATGGCTCCCTCTTGTGGTAAGCAATAGAATCACAGCACAAGTGCACTTCAGTTGTATAACTTTAAAATCTGTACATAAAAAAAACGAAAAAGTAATGACATATGACTTTGGTCATAAATCTAGTTACCAATCAAATCTTGATTTTGGTGTATCGTTCCAGTTGACCAAGGAGCTTCTCCCCCCTGGCCCCCCAATTTCTAACATTAATCCATCCATCCATCCATCCATCATCCATCCATCCATCCATCCATCCATCCATCATCCATCCATCCATCCATCCATCCATCCATCCATCCATCCATCCATTTTATTTCCCGCTTATCCTCACGAGGGTCGCGAGTAGTGCTGGAGGCTATCCCAGCTGCCAACAGGCAGAAGGCAGGATACAACGTGAACTGGTTGCCAGCCAATCGCAGGGCACATCGAGACAAACAGTCGCACTCACAATCGCACCTAGGGGCAATTTAGAGGGTCTAATTAATGTTGCATGCTTTTGGGATGCGGGAGGAAACCGAAGTGCCCGGAGAAAACCCACTCAGGCACAACAGAGAACATGCAAACTCCACGCAGGCGGGTCCGGGATCGATCACGGATCCTCAGAACTGTTTAGGCCAATGCGTTACCAGCTGCTCCCCCACACCGCCTACTTTATGTTATATCAATGTCAATAAAAATCTAATAACGTATCCAATCTTTCGTCAGAAATGTAGATACCAATCTTAATTTTGATGTATTGTTCTGGTTGACCAATGAGCTCCCCCCCCACCCCCCAAATTTCTGACACACTAATCAACTTTCTAAATTTTTACCTATTACTTGAAGGTTTAATGCTTGTGTGTGTTGACATTTTGAAGAGAGTAAAGAAACAATCATGCCAAGCTATGTCCACATAATATACGTATTTGACCCAATTGTGAGATACATAATGCCGTTTATTGCCATGTTGACCTCCCGCTTTCTCGTCGTTCAGGAAGTAGAAATAAAATCATAAACCTTTGGACCATGCGAGAAGCACTCCCTTGGTGTTCATCCGCAAAATCCCAGTACCTCATTGTTAATAAATCACAAAATTGTCACGAGATCTTGGTCAAATTGTCAGAAAAAAAAAATTATAATAATTGTACCGTCATTGCTAGCTTACTAGCAACCTTGTATTGCTCAGTGACTGTTCTGACAATGTCTCAAAAACGATTCTTTGTCTCGTAGAGCGGCACCAACTAGCGGAGACAAATTCATTGCGTGTTTTTAAAAATAAAGATGATTGTCATTCTGAATCGATGTCTAATCAGTAATCAATCTTGCGAAATTACTTAAACAAAACCGGCACGGCGACAAGCACGATCGACATCAACAGAATCGTCCTCAAAGGTTGAAGTGATCGGGCTCCATCCCTGACCTTGTCTGGAAACGCCTGAAGTTTCAGTCCAGACCAGTTTAGGAATTCAACATCCTCAGATGAATTACAAGAAATGTGCCTTCCGGAATCGGCGCTCCTCAGGGAACAATTGAAGGTCCCGTTGGGATTCCATTCCAAGTGACTGCGAATGGTCAGCCACCCGCCTTCCCCCACGCTTTTAAATGTCTTCTGCCTTACAGGTCCGTCCGACTGGCTTCGGGAAGCGTGAGACCAGAACACGTCTGCGTTGGGATAGACGTAGCTGAACGTGCAGACGGGACCGTCCTCGGACATGACGCCTTTGGCCGCCCCGCAGCACTCTGTGGAGCAGACCATCCAACTGGAATCAGTGCGAGCGCTTGTGCCAAACTCAAAACAATGAATTGATGAAGACTTTCCAGTTTTAAAGTAGCAGTAACAGTTTCAGTACAGTAACATGTCTCTTCAAAAGTGCTTCCTTCGTTCTGGGTCTTTTTTTTTTTAAAGTCATAATCAGGACAAGCCGAAAGGAAATGAAGAAGGTCTGTAACTGCAGTAAGTGATTAAATTATACTAAATCAATTGTATTTTTACATGGTTTTACCATCCATAACAAGGTATTTGAAAGTTATTTTGATCCTCTTGAACATTTTGCATGTGTCCAGAAATCGTCCGTTCTACTTTCCCCTTGAAGAATTCCTCTAACATTATAACCGGGATTCTGTCTTTTTTTTTTTTTTTTTGATTTTTTTTTTAATAGAGGCTAAAGCAGTGAATTCTTGCAGAATAGATTTCATATCAATGTCATAAACTGAATATGAGGTTCAATTTAAAAACTAATAATATTGATGGCGAGGAGAAGAACCGCCACTGGCCCGAGGACTGGCTGGCGACCAGTCCGGTGTGTATCCGGATCGTGATCATCAGCTTTTAACTTCCATCGATTTCCCACTTAAAAGGCTCATTTTATGTTTATGGGTTTCCATTTCATTCACGAGGGGAGAAAATCCTTTAACGGCACTTACAATTGCAACAAAACCAATAAATTTGGCGGCACGGGGACGACTGATGACTAACGTTCCAATGATCCAGCAGTTTAGGCCACCAAATATGTCACTTGCAATGAAACTTTAGAAAATACCGAGAAGAACTCCAAATATTTGACCAGTTATCAGTTCGCCTAAACGTGAAGTTAACATACTGTCCGCACTCGCAGGATTATGATTAAGATTGAATATGTATTAGGACGAATACTATGGAAGTAGATTAGTGCCACCAGGATTTGAATTTGAAATATAAAGTGATCACATTTTCAATAGTTGTATTTCAGGGCAACTTTTCAATGTTAACAATTCAACTGGCTAAAATTCACCGTCTGTGCCACCAGGCAGGGTTACTTCAGGTCAGAACCGAACAGCCAGCCAATCCAGTTACAACTTTCTTAGTATGTGATGTCACGTGACAAAGAAAGCAGAACTGCGATTGGCTGGGTGTTCTGCCTGGTGGCACAGACGGCGAATTTTTCAATTTCAACTATTGAAAATGTGATCACTTTACGTTTCAAATTGAAATCCTGATGGCACTAATCTACTTCCATAGAATACCCATAGCTTTTTTTTTGTGTGAAAAATGTGCAATTACTTCCTGAGGTGACATGCACGCTAAAATGACAGCGTTATGTGACGTCACGCTCATTCGACCCCGCCCACTATTGCTATTTTGAAAGTAGTCCAGGGACGCTTTGTCCAATGCACTTCCCTGATTAAAAGCAATAAAAGCATCATATCACGGAGGATTTGGTCACGGTATATTGATTAATATATTCTTGGAGGTATTTCATGTGGCATTTGAGCCAATGTGGTAGTCGTGTATGGCACTTGAGAGCAAATTTCTGTCCACAAAACAAGCAAATGTTTGCTAATGCTAACGCGATTTAGCATTGGGCCTGGTTGAACCAATGCGGCCCATTTTCAACCTGTTGGAGAGCCAGCGATGACGGCACGCAAGTATGACTTTTTTTGGTGACTTTCTTTTGCGTATTTTGTCTTTTACTTTGCATTCCATTCGCGCTTTGGATGTGATTGTAACTTTGTGGTCGTCCTGCCACAGACATTGTGAGACCCGACATGACTTGTATTTGTTAATATTTCCATAGCACAATGTACTGATTCAATTTGATGTCGTAGACATGCGTCTTATATTTTAAAGTGTTGGGAATATTACTAAAAATGTTACACTACATGTATATTAAAAATGGGGATCAATTTAAATAAATGATGTGACACAATCATATAACTCGAAGAATAGACAACAAAATATTTCAGAGGTGTTGGAAGGATTACATGAATGCAACAAACGTTACATCCATCCATTTTCTTTGGCCCTTATCCTCACGAGGGTCACATGGGGAGTGGCCGGAGCCTATCCCAGCTGTCAACGGGCAGGAGGCGGGGTACACCCTGAACTGGTTGCCAGACAATCGCAGGGCACATGAAGACAAACATTCGCACTCACAATCACATCTAGGGGCAATTTAGAGGGTCCAATTAATGTTGCGTGTTTTTGGAATGTGGGAGGAAACCGGAGTGCCCGGAGAAAACCCACGCAGGCATGTGGAGAACATGCAAACTGCACACAGGCAGGTCCAGGATTGAACCTGGGACCTCAGAACTGTGAGGCCAATGCTTAACCAGCTGAGCCACCGTGCCGCCAACTAATGTTACATGACTCGGGATAATGTAAACCCCTGAATTATTTGTCGCCATATTTTCACCCCCCCGGGTGTCGATGGTGTACAAACGTTTGGAGGTGTGGACTGACCTTGCAGCTCTATCCAGCTATATGCGTGTGAAATCCCCCAGTTTGAACGCAGTTTGCACATGTAGCGGTTTGAGGCGCCGCTATCCTCCGGCTGCACTTTTGCAAAGATGAGTGACAGCTGGCCTCTTTTGTACTCGCAGCGGAAGGGGCTTTTTGTCTTTCGGCTGTGGTTCAATTTCCCCTCGCCGTCCACTTGACACAAAGGCTTGCGGTTTTGGGACCACTCCATGTGTTTGACCGAGAGCCCGTCCCTCCGCGACGACGCGTTGCAGCGCACTGCCACTTGCTTGCCGCACTCAGCTGTAACGTTGCTGACGCTCACCAGTGCTGGAAACAGATACACGGTCAGTGGATGGAGAACTTCCGAATAGCCCGATCTCACAATAATGTTAGAATTAGGGCCCTCCGATTGGAGTGGTTCCGATATTTGGAAGAATAACATTTCGATACAGCGAATTTTCCCAACCCCGATAGAATACATCCATCCATTTTCTTAGCCGCTTATCCTCACGAGGGTCACGGGAGTGCTGGAGCCTATCCCAGCTGTCAACAGGCAGGAGGCGGGCTACACCCTGAACTGGTTGCCAGCCAATCGCAGGGCACATAGAGAAAAACAACAGTCACACTCCCAATCACACCTATGGGCAATTTAGAGTGTCTAATTAATGTTGGGTGTTTTGCGGAATATGAGAGGAAACTAGAGAAAACCCACGCAGGCACGGGGAGAACGTGCAAACTCCACACAGGCGGGTTGGGATTGAACCCTGGACCTCAGAACTGTGAGGTCAACGCTTTCCCGCTGCTATACCGTGCCGCTAACCCTACAGCAAATATTGAAAAGAAAAAAAAAAAAAAAAAACACAGCTGGGATAGGTTCCAGCACTCTCCTGCGACCCTGGTGAGGATAAGCGGCAAAGAAAATGAACGGATGGATGGGACTGGGATATGCTGGCGTATGAAGAAGTCGACGTGATGGGAAACAGCTTTTACCCATCAATTGCAACACTGCCAACGTAATCATATTTCAACAATAACTGCACTCTAGTCCATTATTGTAATTGATGAAACATTTTCTTATTGCTCATCAGGGAGATAAAGTCAAGCGCTCCTTTTGAGTGACATAGCTCGATTGAGACGGAACCAAAATAAACCAAAACAAAGATACGGCGGATGCATACCTTGTGTCGAAAAAGTCAATTCAGTTAGAATGCAGGCAAAGAGCAGCCTTGCGAATGTCATCCTGGGTCCTCGCTGTAACACAGAAAAAAAAAATGTATTAAGATGGCAGAATGATAAAACGAGCTCTGCTCCTCGCCGAGGCTTTTGCTTTCGGTTTCTCGTGCGTCGGGTCCTCCGCATCCAGCCCCGAGTACACACGATGTTAATAATTAAAGAATCATAAAGCAACTCAAGCACGTCCTCTCGCATAAAGGAACGTTCTGGGGAGGGTGAAGAAAGGGGGCCAAGTTGTGAGGATGTTGGTGCAAGTGTGTGCGAAAGTCAGCCTTCTCAGATCCTTTTGACGTCGAACTCACTGTTGGAATGAAAAGGGACTTTGTATGAATGCGTTTGATGGGCCACATTCGACTGTTGCTGCTTTGAGTCCGTTGCTGCCAGCTTGTAGTAATGACTGCAGATTGTTAAGTTCCCGGTGGAGGCTTGCTCAAGGGTTGTCAATGCCCACCTCGTTTTAGTTCAGGGGCCACGTTCTCCCCAAAATGCTTATCCCAAGTTTGGTCCAATGGTTAGCCTACAGAATTTGGTTTTCACACGCCATGACCAGCAAAGTAACACTATTTACATTTCGACTAACAGGTCAAACGTGGGAGTAAAGACATTTTAACATACAGTGAACCCACATATATATATTATGATATATATATATATTGGGGGAACCTAATCTTTCCCATTGAACCATTTTTGTGCTTATAAAAAGGTCGCTTTGGCAACATCTAGTGGCATCTTGGTGTCAAGCGCACATCTTAAACTGAGGCGAGGAGTGATGGGCACATATAGTACAGGACTCTGCGAGCAACAGTTTGGTTTCATTGCCGAGAAAGATTACCACAGCTGCATTATTTGCCTTGAGGATGCCAGTGGAAAAGTACAGAGAAGGTCAGAAGGAGCTACATGGTGTCTTTGTGGATCTAGAGAAAGCCTATGACAGAGTACCAAGTGAGGAACTGTGGTACTGCGTGCGTAAGTCTGGTGTGGCGGAGGAATATGTTAGAATAGTACAGGACATGTATGATGGCAGCAGAACAAGGGTGAAGTGTGCCTTCGGTGTGACAGAAGAATTTAAGGTGGAGGTGCGACTGCGTCAGGGATCAACTCTGAGCCCCTTCCTGTTTGCAGTGGTAATGGATAGGCTGACAGATGAGGTTGGACTTCAATCCCCTTGGAGTAGTTTGACTACCTTTTTTTTTTCTCGTCATTTCTATAGCACGGATAAGGATTACCACGGTAGTACGTCAACATTTTGTCAGATCACACAGTTGACGTGACTTGCAGTGTTGCGGTTTGTTTTACAGGATATGTCAACTTTTATCCTGGACGACCCGATTACTCATAATGCTGAGTATTATCTGTAGCTTCAGTGGGATTTGCTGCAGGTCAGCTAAAAGGCTGCCGTTGTTTGAAACTGGTTGAATAAATATTGACGCTAATCTCGCAGTCACTGACGAAACTCTTCATGGTCAGGTGAGGTGAGACTCTGGTGGTCCTGGCGAGGGAGGAAGCTGTGATAATTACGTGAAGGCCCCCCCTGATGGGGAGAAATACGTCTTCTACTGGTCCTTTTAAAAATGCCTTACTGGTGCGTTGTTGTTGTTCATTCCTCAGAACATTTCCGATTCTGTCTTGCCGTACTCGTAAAACCTGCAAATGTAGTGAATGTTTTCAACAGTTCTCTCTCTCATTGCCATTAAATCGAAGAGATGTGTTGTATCCTTCAGTCGTTGCCAACCGCTTGGAAGATTTCCCCGTTCTTCCCATTCTGTCAGAGATGTTCTCTTCAGATGTTTTGGACAAAGAAAGATCTGTGACGCAGCGGCCTGCAGGGATGTGTCTGCACCCTGAAGTGGAGCATCAGGGCCGGCAAGGCTTTCTCAGCCCGCATAAACACTTATCGAAAGGAAGGACTGAACGTTGTCCACATTAATACAATTTTTTTATTTAAAAGAATTTGTATAAATGTCCTTTCTTAGAATCTCGATTCCATTAATGTAATAGCATTTCTGTTGGCTGCATTGCTTCTGGTCGAGTTTTGAATTTTCTTATCCCCCCCCCCAATCAGATTAAAGTCTCTGTTTATGTTCCCATGTCAGTGTAGTCCGGCCAGGGCCTTCTGAATTAGTATTAATGGCCTATGTAAACTATATTTGCAACTTTTATTTCATCCATCAGAGTTCAAATTCATCTTCTCTCATCAACAGATTTTCATCTTTCGGTTTGATTATTTGATTAGTTAGTTGATCGGCGTAAACCTTCCTGATCTGCACACAGGGGACCACCACTGTCGTTTTCCACGCGCACACTGGTCACCAGGAGATCTGTTACTTGGGCTTCTGGGCAGAGTATTTGCGGGCTTTTTTTTGGGGGGGGATTATCCACCTCCGGAGGACAGAAAATTTGGTAGCAACTGGGCCTGACTGGCGAACAGACGCTGAGCAAAGGTACCTCTGGCAGCCTCGAGGATTCAGAAGTGAAGCGGAATTAGCAGCACTTTTCCTGACCAGGGAAACATTTTGATCGTCAACCAGTTGTACATCAACAAAAATTTGACTTCCAACCGATAGATTTAGCGTTACAGTAATACGGTTAGGAGCCGTGGCTAACGTCGGCTTGTTTGAAGCGATAATGCTAGCTTAGCGCTGCTAGGGCTGCACAAACAGATGTTTTGAACAGATCTAGTTGATTTGTGACACAAACGCACCAAGCGCCCGCCCCCGCCCTAAATGCGCCACAGCTAATGTAGGATGAGCTGCAATTGGAGGGAAGTCAAACGCAGATTTAGGCCAAACACAAATGGTATATGTTGTTTATTTTAGGATCACGCTAAGACCTGACAACTTGGCCCCGGTCCTTAAGTCTTCTTTTTGATTTGGAGAAGAGAAAAAAATAAACGCTGCCCTCGGGATCCAGAACAAACATTTTGGCTTAACAAAGATGATGAGAATCAGTTTAAAACGAGACTGTCAGAGATGACAGCAAAATCTAGCAAAGTTTATTACTGCGGTTGGGGTTCGCAGTAGTGTACAGCTGAAGTAGGTCGTTCTGAGAGATGTTGCATTTTTGCTCATTCTCAATGGTTTGCTTCATAAATTTATAAAAATGTTAAAAACAAAAACTCTGTTTTAAGTGTTTCAATTTACGTGAAAAAAAAAAAAAAATCAGACAGAGTAACCATCAAAATACAACAATTAAGGAGATTTGTCTGGCCATCAAGAATCTGCTGGAGCCAGGACGAATATCACAATTCTCCCAGAATCGTTCAAAAAAAAAAAAAAAAAAAAAAAAATCAAGTTCTGGTTTCGACACCTGCCGACCCAATGCGTCAATCAAAACTGCTACGCTTGGAATATTTCGAGTCCTCCGATATAGATCTGGAATCTTCATTATGGCTTGGAGAGTTGTTTTGCCTGCGTCTTTTGACATTTTTTAAGCGATTACAAATCCTTTTATGACGGCATCAATTAATTTCAGATGTTTACTGTTTGCGGCAGGTTCGCGGTATGCGTCCCAGGCAAATTGTGGGGGTTCACCCTACAAATACACGATTACTGTGTCCCAAATTGATGATCCTATCTGACTTTACTCGCACATCTACTTTGTGAAATCTGGGCCTGGAAGAAGCTACGGTAGAGATTAGCGTTGTCATTTTGTGTTTGTGTAATTTCCTTCAAAAAGGATTTAGAAAAATTCCTGCGCACCTTAAGGGTGCAACTACCCTGATCAAAGTTAATCGAAAAACAAGGAATTCCAAAGGGGTGTTGCAAGCGGTCAATGGCGCTAGCAGGGACAAAGCTCCTCCGCCGCAGTAGCAATTAGCCCTCCCCGCTTCCACGTAAACACTGCGGGCATTGTGCTTCCCCATCTGCGGTTTTGTCGCACATCAATCGCGGCATTTACCCGAAGCGTGCGACGGGGCTTTCTCGGAGAATCTAACGACGTAATTGTGATCAGAGAGCAGCTGCGCGTCACAGCTGGCGGCGCCTTTGAAGGGAAGAACGGGAATGAGATTATCAATGGGTCGATACGTGCCGCGATGGCCTCGCGGAGGAAGTCGTCGTCACGGAGACATGGGGCTAATTATGCTGGGAGTTCATGTCAAAACGCAACGCCGGGGGATGCAACTGAAGACTTTCCAAGCCTAAAGCGAAGCGTAAATTACAGCTTTTCCGTGGTTGGTGGTGTTTGTAATGAACTATGAGGGCGGTTCAGGTAGTAGTTTCTGTAGCTGGGGATTGGATCGCCAAGGTCGCCGCCTTTGGTCAGCGCCCAGCTCGCATCGCATCCCGACCCCTATGGCCTCTCTCACAGGTGGTGAGCCCATGAGAAGAGCCCAAGTGGAGGAGTTCAAGTATCTTGGGGTCCTGCTCACGAATGAGGGAAGAATGGAGCGGGAGATCGACCGACGGATCGGTGCAGTGTCTGCAGCGATGCGGACTTTGTATCGGTCCGTTGTGGTAAAGAGGGAGCTAAGTCGAATGGCGAAGCTCTCAATTTACCAGTCCATCTACGTTCCTCCCCTCACCTATAGGCATGAGCTGTTGGTCCTGACTGAAAGAACGAGATCCCGGATAGAAGCGGCCGAAATGAGTTTCCTCCGCAGGGTGTCCGGGCTCTCCCTTAGAGAACGGGTGAGAAGCTCGGTCATCCGGGAGGGGCTCAGTGCCGAGCTGCTGCTCCTCTGCATTGAGAGGAGCCAGATGAGGTGGGGGGGCCATCTGACTCGAATGCCTCCTGGACGCCTCCCTGGTGAGGTGTTGCGGGCGTGTCACACTGGAAAGAGACCCCGAGGACGACCCAGGACAGGCTGGAGAGACTCTGTCTCTCGGCTGGCTCGGGAACGCTTCGGGATCCCTCCGGAAGGGCTGGAAGAAGTGGCTGGGGAAAGGGAAGTCTGGGTAACCCTGCTGAAGCTACTTCCCCCGGGACCCGACCCGGAAAAAGCGGTAGATAATGCATGGATCGATTGGTTCTGGTACTTGGTGGCAGCTTGACTCTCATCCATTTTCTACAGCAATTGTCCTCATTATGCTCTCAGGTATAGATTAATTTTGCACCAAATTTTTCTCCATCCCACTCTCCCGTTCCATAAAATATAATTCAATTTTTTTTTCCACTGGATGATGTCATGACCATTCCTACCTTCTTTGTATATACAGTATTTCAATTCTTTTTTTTTTTTTTTAATGCGCTACTGTACCTTCTCTCTCATTGCTATATTTCCCAGCCCAAACCTTGACTTTTGGATGCGCTCCCAGATGCGATTATAGGTTGTAAAAGCTACTTTGTGATTAAAAGTGCTGCATATGGCCTCCGTCCAGACTTCTACTTAAAGCGAGCACTCGTAGATTTTCATTGCCAGACTCCTCAGACGCCCTCAATCACGCAGTTTGCTTGATGATAAAAAGTCACGAGTGTCCTAATTATCGTGAGAGTAAAGCGGCCTTGTGCATTTGTTGTGTTAATCAATAAGGGTTTTACAAATGTTTGCAGCAGCTATTCGTCGAAAACAAGTTCTACAGTTTAGCGTTAAAAGCCGTAATACCCTTTGCTATAATATCTCAATCAATCATTGAGAGGAAAATGAGTTAATCTTCTTGTTCATCAAAACAGGCTGTGGTCTTTGGGTAATAAACCTTCGGTACAATGGGGAGGAAGCGCATTTCCTGTTCCCTACATCGAGAGGTGTTTGTGCTGCACAGGAAAGCGCTATCTTCAAATAGTTTCCTCGTGTACAAAACTCACGTTTATTGGTTTGGTGGAAAACGCATCCTCTGGACAATCTTTACTTAATCGCTGAAAGCTATTTGATCATTCCAGAACACTGCAGTGAAATCAGGATTGCAGTCCATAGTTCCAGTAGCAGAATGCAGTATTGCTCTGTCAAGCGGCGCATGTCCAATATCAATCTTTCACACTTGAATCGTTTTGGGGCGATGTGTGGATTTAGCAGTGATCTCGTTTGATTTGCGTCCCGCGGCAGAGACTCAGCGAAAAAAAAAAAAAAAAATTGCCAACTACAAAATCCCGTCGTGGGAGAAGAGAGCGAAAGATGATGTAGCGCAAATCAGGGTCCTTAACGTTACATCACAAACATAATGTTACCACTGTGGGTTGCGCAGTTTTTTTTAAAAATTATCTAAAGACAGTGTAACACAACCACAGCGGTACATTCAGTGTGCTTTTTTTGCTCAGCTTTGTCACTGTGTGATATACGGCCAAGTCGGGTAATCTGCAAGTGGTAAAACTTTTGAGCCAAGTAGCTGAAAATCGTGGCAAATGTGGCCGGAAAGAAATGAGAGGAAAATGGATCATCATCGTATATTTTAATGGAGGAGAGTTGGAGATTTGGCAGCTTCAAGAGAAATTTTATATAACTAGCAGACGGCACGGTGGAATCAGCTGGTAAAGCGTTCTGAGGTCCCGGGTTCAATCCCAGACCCGCCTGTGTGAAGTTTGCATGTTTTCCCCGGGCCTGCGTGGGTTTCCTACGGGCACTCCGGTTTCCTCCCACATCCCCAAAAACACACAACATTAATTAGACACTCTTAATTTCCCCTAGGCGTGATTATGAGTGCGGCTGTTTGTCTCAATGTGCCCTGCGATTGGCTGGCGACCAGTTCAGGGTGTACCCCGCCTCCTGTCCTTTGACAGTTGGGATGGGCTCCAGCATTCCCTGCCACCCTTGTGAGGATAAGCGGTAAATAAAATGGATGGTTAACTAGCAGAACAATGGCTTGATTATTGATGGTTTGAAATAAAACTCGCTCAAACGTTGTCCGCATTTTACAGCGCGCAGCTCGCAAGAAGGCTCTACCGCTATCTGGCGTTCTTGTTTGGCCTTGGCTGAGGTCGGACTTAAGAGCTGCCGTTTGTCAGTGTTGTCATGCGGTTTCAAATCCTTTTTTTTTTTTTTGTGGAAATATATATATATATATATATATATATATATACACACACACACACACACACACACACACACACACACACACACACACACCATATTTTCCGCACTATAAGGCGCACCATATTATAAGCCGCACCTTCAATGACTGACCTGTTTTTTTTTTAATTCATATATAAGGCGCTCCGGATTATAAGGTGCATAGATTAGATGCTACAGTAGAGGCTGGGGTTACATTATCCAACCATTAGATGGGCAGCACTAAAGGCTCAATATTGACCCATATATAAGGGTCACCTGATTATAAGACGCACTGAGAAAAATTAAAGGCTCCTAGGTGCGCCTTATAGTGCGGAAAATACGGTACTCTTCTTTTACTTTATTTCGGGACACAGACTGAAATGGGCAGATGCGTCCTTGCTGGGGGAAGGAAGGCCTTCCATTTGGAGGGAGGCTAGTGGAGGAATCGTGGCGGCGTTGAGCGTAAAACAGGCCTCATGGAAAACGTCCATAAAAAAGCAGGGTCGTCGTTCCCCGAGATGAATCGAGGAAACGAGCATCTGTCTGAGCGGCCCCCTTTTGTAAGTAAGCGAGCCTCACCTAGTTCCGTCCGCATTTTTCTTCTCCTTCAATCGACGCTCATTTCAAAGCATCGCAGCAGAAAAGCGACACTGCGGGCTTTTCTTCTCCCTGCCGCATTTGTAAAATTTCACACGACGGCGGCCGACCTGCAGCGTCGAATGCGGCGTGATGGCGTTCGGCGCTCGCCTCGCGCGAGGAGAGTGAAAGGCGGCCGGTCAAATCACTCATTTGAAATCGCTAAAACCGGCAGCGAGGCTGTCAGCGTGGATGTCACAAAGCAAAAAGTGCCAAAGACGGATGCAAGTGCAGATGGAAACGGATCGCGAGCTGATGGCTCGCTAATCCTTTGGGCTTTTCCTCGGGGAAGCGTCAAGAATGGCACTTCAAAAAAATAAAATAAATAATAATACAAATCAATTCCTTGTACACAAAGGAGGTCTTTTCGACTTTGACATTTTTGACTGAAACTTATGTTTTTATTTTGCCAATGGTTCTCAATCCGAAATTTTAAAAAAAAGAATAAAAATATGCTCATGACCAACATTAAAATACTGTCGCGTAGCATCCAAAGTGAGGTTTTCTTTTCAAAACAAAATCTAATATCGTTGTAAGACACAATAACATTAAAAAAATCAATTTAAGTAAGTTTCTTTCGGCTTGTCTAATTAAAATGTATAAAAGTGAAATGAAAATGGTGCCTGAATAAATGTTTCAAACTTAACATCAAGGCAAAATAACTGAAGTGTACTTAAGGCTGTGATTCATTTGCGCACCACTAAAGGGAGCCTGCGTCCCATAATTTGACAATCTGGATTATGACATTTCCATACATCAGATTGTGTTGCCAACAAATTACTTGTACATGAATGTGCATCAATGGATGAATGTAAAGTAGTTGAATAATATATATTTTTTGGTAAAAGTTTTACCTGTGTTTAAAGTAACTGTGCTCCATTTACAATTACATTTCTCACTATAGATCCTTTCCATCCATTTTCTTCACCGCTTATCCTCACAAGTGTCGCGGGGAATGCTGGCGCCTATCCCAGCCGTCAACGGGCAGGAGGCGGGGTACGCCCTGAACTGGTTGCCAGCCAATCGCAGGGCACATCGAAACAAACAGCTGAACTCACAATCTCACCTATGGACAATTTAGAGTGTCCAATTAATGTTGCATGTTTTTTGGAATGTAGGAGGAAACCAGAGTGCCCGGAGGAACACGCAGGCACAGGGAGAACATGCAAACTCTACACATGCAGGTCTGGGATTGAACCCGGGACTTCAGAACTGTGAGGCCAACGCTTTGCCAGCTGCTCCACCGTTCCTCCTCACCATAGATCGCTGGCATAAATTATGTCGATGAGTAAATGCACAAAATAAATGGGGAAAAATCAAGTTTGGGCCAATGAAGTGAAATTGGATCATTTCCCCTCCAAAATAATGAGTTAAAAATCCTTGCCAAAAAATGGTAAATTCCATAAATCATCCAAAATCCACAAAGGCCAAAGTGGTACAGTACACGTAGATCTGATCGAGAATAATTTCTGATATTTCGAATGAGATAAACTCAAGAAAAGTGGCACGGGGGGGGGGGGGGCAGCTGGTAAAGCGTTGGCCTAACAGTTCTGAGGACCCGGGTTCGTTTGCATGTCCTCCTCATGCCTGCGTAGGGTTTTCTCTGGGCACTCCAGTTTCCTCCCACATCCCAAAATTATGCAACATTAATTGGGCACTCTAAATTTCCCCTAGGTGTGATTATGAGTGCGGCTGTTTTTCTCGATGTGCCCTGCGATTTTGCTGGCAACCAGTTCAGAGCGTACCCCGCCTCTTGCCCGTTGACAGCCGGGACAGGCTCCAGCACTTCCCGTGACCCAAGTGAGGATAAGCAGCAAAGAAAATTTTACAATTTACGAACCCCTATCTTAGCCTTTTAGTCAGCTGTGTTAAGCGGACTCTCGTTAGCATCTATGCGATTGAATCAACAGAAAGGGTGCAGCAGCACGTGCAGACAGACAATATAGTTACTCGGCTAATATCACAACTAATATTTAGTGGTATACAAATGGGCTGAGGGGAGATGTCTCAGTGAACGCCAACGATGATTTGAAATTGAAGAGTGACGAGCGCGGTCACGGAACGAATGCGACTTGTATCTCAAAGCACCAACGCAGTTTTTTCCTGCTTTTGTTGTTGTTAAGTATTACCAAAATGGAAGCATATTTTCATCAAGCTCATGCACGGGGATGCGCCTTTCGTCGTCACGCGGCGAGAACACCTCCGTGACTCGATCGGTTGTGCTTTCAAGAACGGTCGCAGCGGCGCTTACCTCCCGTTGTCGTCCGACGGTCGTGGATGTCTGGTGGCGTCTGAGCGGCGGCGTGCACATCTCCGCCACTTTTCGGTGCTGACTCACTTCCTTGTAAGAACTCTATTGTCTCGCAGTTAACCTCACCTTCCCGTCAGAAGTACTAAATATGCGGCCGAGTTGGAAGGTACGGTCCCTTCCCTTCCCTCTCCCTACCTTCCTTCCTGACTTGGGAAGCAACGACGTGTTTTGTTATTACTTTCAATGTTCACACACTGAACACCGTGTACAGGAAATGGTCCATATTACCGGACGCTGAAATGTCTTTTTAAACATCTTCCGCATACTGCCATTGGGAATCTGACAATAATTTACAGGGAAAAAACATAATTGCTGCTGTTGAAAGTGACATCGTCGCTCTTGACCCAGGGGATGTCATTCAGGTCAAAATATGTGGAGATAATCACTGGAGAAAACCACGACTCATATTTTGCATGACTTCTTCGGAATTGGAGTCTTCCTCGCGCAAAATGTTAGTGCTGTGAACCTTTTCTTTTCGGATTATTCACTTAATTCAAAAATGAAATGTTTTTTGTTTTTCCACATTTCCTTTTTTGTTTTTCATTGGCTTCTCTCCCACAGCAGGAGGAAAAACTGTTTTGCGATGAAGTTTTTGGGCATAGCATGCAGCCCACTAGTTATTATTGGGGAGTTTTACTCTGAGAAAGGTCATAATCATAAATTTATTTACCGCAGTTCTTTGTGTTTGACATGCAATGACTTAAAAGCGTTGAAGTGGAGTGATGTAGAATACAGCACGTGTCCAATAATTATTCTATTTTTTATTGATGGGTAGTAATGTCAGTTGATGTATGTAAATATATACAGTATGATAATATATACCGTAATTTCCGGCCTACAAGCCGCGACTTCTTTCAAACGCTTTCAACCCTGCGGTTTAAGCGGTGATGTAGCTAATTTGTGCATTTTTTTTCTAACGGACGCAAGGGGGCACTCGAGCGGAAAAGGTAAGAGTGAGACCGGTGGAATATATGTGCCGAGGAAGTGACTTTTACCAGTCCGGCCCTGTTAGCACTGCGCTAACGTCTTACTGCCGTGTCTCAGTGATTTTTACCGGTATGTTTTCTTTTTAACGGACCCTGATAGCGCGGTGCTAGCATTAGCGTCAAACTCTCTGTGTACCGTATATCTCGTGTTTCAATCTGGCCATTTGTGCCTTTTACACAGCTGCGACGTATGTACAGTATGTACCAAATGGTATTTCCTTTACAAATGTACTGGGTGAGGCTTACAACCAGGTGCGCTCTGTCAAGAATTTGACGTAAAAAAAATTGCAGAAAAATGTTCCACTTTATTAGACTCACTGATAGTGTAGTGGTTCACACGCCTGCCTTTGCTGTGGGCAGCGTGGGATCGATTCCCGCTCAGTGATGGTGTCGATATCTACCCTGCGACTGACTGGTGAACGCTTCAGGGTGTAGTCCCTAGATAGGCTCCAGCTCTCCCGTGACCCTTGTGGGGATAAGCGGCTTGGATAATGGATGGATGGATGTTACACTTTCTAAATCGTACAATACTACAATTGTCGTGCATTTTGGATAAACGACTTTTTGACCATGTGAATCTTAGCATATTTTCCTCATTTATTGTACTGAATCTGTCATTTATCAGTTTTTCCCCTTTCACGTTTCTATATTATCTGAAATCCTGTGTTGTATGCTTGCTGTCTGTTGATCAAACATTTCAGTTCCATATTTGGTGTGATGCGAGATAAATATTTCACGTCATCCGCCGGTACGTATATGTTGCTTTCCTCCTCTGATTCACGTTGACCTCCGGTCGCAGCGAAGGCAGAAGGCGTCGTCGCTTTCGGCAAATTACAGTTGCGGGTTTGACATGTTGCAACGACTCGATCGGTAGCACGCTGGAATGAAAAATGAAGTCAAATCATTTTTTTTTTTTTTTCTTCAAAGTGATGGTCGTGGTCCTTCGCGTGCCGTCCCTTCCTTCATCCATATACATGCGCCCACCTGTCCCCGTTCTGTCATTTTTGCAAGGCCGCTCGCTCTGCCCCATTAGTAAGCGTTGCTGTGTGGGTTGAGACATCTGCATTAAGATGTTCATTTCCTCTCAGCGTGTTTCCATTAGGGCCAGCGAGCACTCCGGCGGGCTCGGGCCCAATTTATTCTGCCACAATGCGCTGCTGTTGCTGTATGAGTGGCCGTGTAATGAGCTCTTAATGGGCCTCTGTCGGGTACATGCTGTCGATCCGCTTATGAGGAGAGTGACACTAATGTGCCACAAGAGCTACGTTGCACAGAAAAAAAAAAAAAAAACCCAGAAAAAAAATCACCTGCGTGTAATCCGTGTGATCGGGAATTATTTGTCCTACTTGTGAAATAATTTTATCACCTTCGATAGATAATTAGCTTGACTTGGTTTTAACAGTTCATTAAGCGCACATTTGAGTCAACCGATGTCGTGCTGTCTCTTTTTTTCCTTTCCAGCACAAGACGTGCGTGCAAAGTTGCGCAATCGATTACAAAGTATTCTCTCCGGCGGCTTGCACAGCTTGAGTCCACCGACCGCAAGTACACGACGTTAGCGTTGGAACCTCAAAAGTTAAATGCGGCGACAGACCTGGTGAGCGCCAAAGTGACCAAAAGAAATATTCACCCACTGTGAATCTCTGGATTTTTCTTTTTCGAACAGACCTGCCCATATTGGGCTAAAAAAAAATAACTTTAGCAACAATAGTGAGCATTATTAAGCTTGTATGCTAACTTGTTTATTGACGTAACAATGGACCCTTCCGACCTGTTGATCACTTTTACAAAAGTAGCCAATCAGATAGGCGCATTGCGTACGTACAGAAAATTTAGCAATGTGCCTGCGCTGAATTATTAGCACAACGTTGCGCTGAAAGCGTTTCATTCGGCGGCGAGGCTGCAAACAGCTGAGTTTGAGTGACTCCGGTCCTTCTCGCAATATGGCCGCCTCAGCATCGCGCATGTTGAGTGTTCTTACTGCTTCGTCTCCTTTTTTGTTTTTTTGTTTTTTGGGTTCCACACCAATCCGCTGGAGGCCCGCTTGCCGGCAAAATGAAAGGATTTCACTGCTTGCGCAGTCCTCTGTCATCAATCCTGTTTGCCGTGCTTCGGTCCCCGGCTGCCCCCTCCTCCGTCTTCCGTCCATCCTTCAGTCTCTCCTCCTCACATCCATCCATCTTTCTTTTAGCCGCCTCGTTTAATTGATCGCGGAGAGCTTGTGGAAAGGGGTGGGGGAGGGGGGATCGAGGGACCAACGCAGCATCAACAGAGTGCCAGACCTTGTGTTTTTCGTGAAAGACGTTTAGTGCTGCAGCCCCACGCAAGCACATTCAACATGACAAACCGCATCTAGTTAGCCGTGGTAGTTGCTGAAAAGCGTCATGTTATGCTTTAAAGGGGAATTCCACTGGTTTGCATTAATAATGTATCCAATAGGTCATGTGATATGTACTCCATTTTGATGTTAAATCCTCTCTCATTTAATAGTGTTTGGAGAAGATTTTTATCGACAATTACGTATTTTCAGGGGCGCTGCCATTTTAGTGAGTCACATGACCTACGTGGGCAAATGTGACTTGTTACGTGCCGCAACAAAGGCTCGATTACATGGGGCACCATTATGCCCAGCGCTGATTTCTCTGATTTATCTTCATCTGATGAAGAAATAGCAGTATCGGTTGATCGGGAAGACGGAGGAATTCTTCTATACACAGCCGTAAGCGGCACAGCTCCGGGGCTTGTGGGAGGCGTGAGCTTGCTCCCCGAGTTGTCCGAGCTCACGGTTCCGCCGCTCACGACTGTGCCGCTCACTGCTGTGTATGGAAGTATCCTTCCGTCTTCCCGATCAACCGAGCGGCGGTACCGCTCCCGGCTGCGTATGGAAGTATTCCTCCGTCTTCCCGATCAACCGAATGGTCGAGCCACTCCCGACTCTGCCACTCACGGCTCTGTATGGAAGTATTCTTCCATCTTCCCGATCAACGGAGCGGCTAAGCCACTCACGACTGTGCCGCTCACTGCTGTGTATGGAAGTATTCTTCCATCTTCCCGATCAACGGAGCGGCGGTACCGCTCACGGCTGTGTATGGAAGTATTCCTCAGTCTTCCCAATCAACCGAATGGTCGAGGCGCTCACGATTGTGCCGCTCACGGCTGTGTATGGAAGTATTCCTCCGTCTTCCCGATCAACTGAGCGGCTAAGCCGCTCACGACTGTCCCGCTCACTGCTGTGTATGGAAGTATTCTTCCGTCTTCCCGATCAATCGTATGGTCGAGCCGCTCACGACTGTGCCACTCATGGCTGTATATGGAAGTATTCCTCCGTCTTCCCAATCAACCAAGCAACGGTACCGCTCACGGCTGTGTATGGAAGTATTCCTCCGTCTTCCCAATGAACTGAGCGGCGGTACCGCTCACGGCTGTGTATGGAAGTATTCCTCAGTCTTCCCAATCAACCGAATGGTCGAGCCGCTCACGACTGTGCCACTCATGGCTGTATATGGAAGTATTCCTCCGTCTTCCCGATCAACCGAGCGGCGGTACCATTCACGGCTGTGTATGGAAGTATTCCTCTGTCTTCCTGATCAACCGAACGGTCGAACCGCTCACGCCTGTGCCACTCCCTGCTGTTTATGGAAGTACTCCTCCGTCTTCCCGATCAACCGAGCGGCGGTCCTGCTCACGGCTGTTTATGGAAGTATTCCTCCCTCTTCCCGATCAACCGATATTGCTATTTCTTCACCAGATGAGGATAAATCCGAGAAATCAGCGCTGGGCGTAATGATGTCCCATGTAATCGAACGTTTGGAACCCCACGTGACACGTCACATCCGCGCACGTAGGTCATGTGACTCGCGAAAAAGGCAGCGCCCCTGAAAATTCGTAATTGTCGATTTAAAAATCTGCTCAAAACACAATTAAATGAGAGAGGATTCAACATCACATTGTCAAAATAGAGTACATATTACATGAACTATTGGATACATTGTTAATCCAAACCACGGGAATTTCCCATTCGTTCACCGTGCTCTATGACAATGCAGCGTTTAGCTGAAAATGATGTCGTTTGCGAGCTGGATGTGTTTTAAGCCTAAAAATGATGTCTCGAGAGTAACAGAAGATTCAAATGTCTCGCAAGGTGAAATCCATACAAAGTATTGATCAGAGCTCGGCAAGGAGGGCGTGGATGAAAATGATGCATGTTGCGTGTTTCTTCCATTTTGTTGAAGCCACAATCCGTACGGCCGAAATAAAAGCAGTCCAAAAAATAGCAGGCTGCAAATCACAGCCACTCTTCCGCAATAAATTTGTCGTTGGTACAGTTTACAAGATCATCTTTTAAGCTCTAACAAGTGAACGCAGGAGTTGCGGGAGAGCAGTTAAACAGCATGTGCGCTGTGCTAATGGCTACTTAGGGCAAGACAACGTGCCAAAGTAGCCGGGAGGAATCCATCCATCCATCCAGCCGAGGTTCGGGGCCACGCGTATCGACAGAGGTGGGGAGTAAAGTTAACGGTTGACGAGAACGCATCCCGTGACCGCCGCTGGTCGATTGGTGACATTTTACGCTAACTCAGCGTTAACTGGGATCCTCCCGTCAGGTTTTCGACCTGAAATGTTGTCGTAACTGAAATAGATTTATCGCGACGATAATCTTGATTACGTTCATCTTATTTTAGTTATTTTAAAATGGCGTCCTGTGGACTTCAAATGTTCTTCGTGTTGATTTTAAAACAAGTCTCTGCTTCTTGAAAATAATTCTCTCGGTAGGTGACCGGAATATGCTATCTTGAATGACGCTCCATAAAATATGGAATCCGCCCCCCCAGAAAAAAAAAACCCCAAAACATTATCCCAAGTTTGGTGACAGATTTTCGCAACAGCGCCAGAGTAGAAAAGTCTCCTTCACAGTCTTGAGGTTCTGGGTTCAAGTCTCAGTTAGGCCGTCTCATGTGGAGTGTGTGCATTTACCAAAAAATGAACTTGGTTTTTTTTTTTTTTTTTTTTTATTAATTGAAGACTAAATTGCTCTTGACGCACGGTGGAACAGCTGGTAAAGTGTTGGCCTCACAGTTCTGAGGTCCCGGGTTCAAAACCCGGACCCGCCTGCGTTCTCCCCGTTCCTGCGTGGGTTTCCTCCAGGCACTCCGATTATACCTCCCACATCCCAAAAACATGCAACATTAATTGTTATGCCATGTCATTATCCAAGCCGCTTATCCTCACAAGGGTTGCGGGAAAGCTGGAGCTTATCCCAGCTAGCTTCGGGCGAAAGGCGGACTACACCCTGAACCGGTCGCCAGTCAGTCGCAGGGCAGATATCGAGACCACCACTGAGCGGGAATCGACCCCACACTGCCCGCACGAAAGGCAGACGTGGACCACTACACCATCAGCGACTCTAAATTGCGCCGAGGTGTGATTGTGAGTGCGACTGTTTGTCTCTGCGATTGGCTGGCAACCAGTTCAGGGTGTACCCCGTTGACAGCTGGGAGAGGCTACAGCACTCTCCGCGACCCTCGTGAGCATAAGCGGCAAAGACAATGGACGGATGGATAAATTGCTCTTAGGTAGGAATTAAAAGTCAGATGGGATCGACTCCAGCAGGACCGCGACAATTACGACGACAAGCGTTGTGGAAAATTTTGGTTATTTTTTTTACAAGTCATATTTGTAACACTTCAGGGGAATTTAACATGAGAGGTTAGTTCAGTTACTAGCCGAGGATTTGGAACATTTTAATTTTACCATTATGATTTACATGAGGCCCACCCACTGTGTGTCTGTCGGTGCTAAGCCGACTCCCGACTTTCAAGCTGTTTATTTAAAGAGTTGATTTCTTATTTTTTTCTTCTCTCTCTGCAAGTCCCACTCGGCGCTGACAGCATTTGGCCGATCAATAATGTAATTCTTAACCAGCAACTGCGGCACGCCATCCTAATTGCCTCCTCCATTATCTGACCACATCTCTCATTATACTGTAAGCGGCCTTCATCGGAGCCTCGGGCACAGCGGAGGGAAAAAATACAAACGGGTGCGCTTGTTTTCCGCACAAATAATATTCCCGCGTACAGATCGGAGCGGTGAGGGGCGCACCAACACGCCGTCGTCACCGGACATCAGCGGCCGCAAACTCGGCGATAGAAAAGGCCGGCGACCCGCTTGCCCTCCTCATCTGCACTTCCTTCCCTTTCTCTTCCTCCCTTTGTTTCATCAATCAGATGGCCATTAGCCGGCAGCGAGCGGCTGCCGGTCCGCGCATTGCACGGCCGCGGGAGCGAGACGTCTCGCCCCCGCCGCGCCGTCTGCCTCGTTGTGATAGCGCCGCGACCCGGGGGAAATAAAAGACGGCAGAAGCGAAATCAGATTCGCGGCGGGCTGAGGTGGATGCTAGCAAAGATAGCGGCCTGCTTAGGGTTGATTTGATATTTTCATTCTGTCCTGCAGAGCATCCACCATCAGGCCATCCCTGACTGATTCTTTAACATCTTAAGTAGGACAAGTATTTTCTGAGCCGCTTATCCTCACGAGAGTCACGGGTAGTGCTGGATCCTATCCCAGCTGTCATCGGGCAGGAGGCGGGGCAAAACCTGAACTGGTTGCCAGCCAATCGCAGGGCACTTGGAGATAAAAACAGCCGCACTCGCAATCACACCTAGGGGCAATTTATCCATCCATCCAGCCATCATCTTTTGCCGCTTATCCTCACGAGGGGTCACGGGTAGTGCTGTATCCTATCCCAGCTATCATCGGGCAGGAGGCGGGGCACACCCTGAAATGGTTGCCAGCCAATCACAGGGCACATGAAGATAAAAACAGCCGCACTCGCAATCACACCTCGGGGCAGTTTATCCATCCATCCATGATCTTTCGCTGCTTATCCTCACAAGGGTTGCGGGGAGTGCTGGATCCTATCCCAGCTGTCATCGGGCAGGAGGCGGGGAACACCCCGAACTGGTTGCCAGCCAATCGCGGGGCACATGGAGACAGACAACAGCCGCACTCGCAATCACACCTCGGGGCAATTTATCCATCCATTCATGATCTTTTGCTGCTTATCCTCACAAGGGTCGCAGGGAGTGCTGGAGCCTCGCTCAGCTGTCATCGGGCAGGAGGCGGAGTTGCCAGCCAATCACGGGGCACATGGAGACAGACAACAGTCGCACTCACAATCACACCTACGGGCAATTTAGAGTCTCCAAAGAATGAATGTTTTGGGGATGTGGGAGGAAACCGGAGTGCCCGGAGAAAACTCACACGGGCACGGGGAGAAGGTGCAAACTCCGCACAGGCGGTGCCAGGATTTGAACCCCAGTTTTTAGAACTGCGAGGCCAGCGTCCTACCGCTATGCCGCTGTGCCGCCAAGTAACACATTACCTGAATTTTCAGCTTTTTGACGTTAACGAGCAAAAACATGCTACTTCACATTCAGTTATGTTTAAAAGGTATGATTCGTAA
This sequence comes from Syngnathoides biaculeatus, assembly GCF_019802595.1. Lineage (NCBI taxonomy): Eukaryota > Metazoa > Chordata > Actinopteri > Syngnathiformes > Syngnathidae > Syngnathoides > Syngnathoides biaculeatus. The sequence continues at coordinate 17,645,901 of NC_084648.1, read as the reverse complement.
ACGCTGCGATATCTTGCAACATTCAAGAGTACGCAATGCATTCTTTTGAAGTTATGAAAATAAGTCATTCCATTATTCTTACGCTCTAAAGATTTTATGATAGGGACAAGTTTGACCTTGGAACGGATTAATTTAATTTCCATTATTAACCGCGGGGTGGAAATGGAGTCTAAATTTGAGCTGTTTAGCAGTTGAAATTAAAGGTCCGACAACACCCGGAGAGATACACCAACTTTGTACTTTTGGCGCCGTCGCCCCAGCAAACAAAAAGGCCACCTTGTCTGCTTGTTTGCTCAACGGCAGGGTCGTCCTGACTACAGTCGGAGGAGCCTAATTCAGCATTTAATCTATTGCTAATTACAGCAAATGTTGATTTTAAGCGACGGTCATGCAAAGAAAAAGAGAGAGGCCATTCATTTTTTTGCAATTGTCCCGATTAAATCCGGGCGATTAGGCATATTTACTGCATCGCATTTTTCGAAAAGCTTAATTTAATTTCTGTTGATCACATTGCGGCTCTTTTCTTCGCCAGATTACCGAAATCGTGCTCCTCGTCTGCCGCGAAATGCACCCAAAGAAAGTCGCCGTCTCACGTTGCCGGAGACGACGAGCCACCACGAAAGTCCATTTCCGGCAATTACACACTTGTCAGCCCCGTGCGCAAAAGGGCGGTATTTATGGCGCATTAGCACGAGCCCCGGCGATTAAGAAGAACGTCGTGTGCGGCGGGATTTAGCGGCGGATTGTGCTCGGTGACCTCTGCAGACGAGACTGGTGCGGCGTCAAACTGACGAGTGAAAGAGCAAGCGAAAGAGACGATCTCCGCTCCAGCGAAACGACGCCTATTCACGGCTTCTTATTCCCGAATTCACCTGCGGGGGGCACCTTCACTCACGATCGCGTCGACTTCAAGGGAGATTTTGCGGTGAAAAAAAGAAAAAGAATTAAAAAAAATGTCTTTTGTTATGTGTTAAAACGGTCTGTATTACCAGATAGTAAAATATTTTTAAATGATCTTTTTTAAATGATCATCCGGCTCCATCTAATGCCTGAAATGAAAAGCAGCAGTCAAATATTGTCAACAGTTTGTCCCCATAAGAGTTTTTTATAAGCCATCGCTCTGTCCTCTTTTCTTTTTTTTCTTTTTCTTCGTTGTGACAAGCCAATTTTTTTTTTTTTTTTCCCCCATGAGCAAGCTTCAGGTGCAAAATTGCCAGATGGCAGCAACGAACACCACAGCATCTGCCCGGCATCCCATAATTTGAGATATTTGTGCAGTTTCAATTGGACTCTGCGAAAATCTGCTGCTAATTGATCCCATGTATAAAGACTTTTTTAATTGCTTGTAAATAATGTAAGATTATGACAAAGCTTTCTTTCTTTTCCCTTTCTATTAGACAATGCTATGGCCTCATTAATTGAAGCTCCTCCCCTGTGATCTACATTGTGGTTTGCCACAAGATGGCGCCAAAGTTGTGTTTATATAGTGGAATTGGCTTTAACCCGAGGACAAAAACTGCAAATATGTTTTTTTTTTTTCTTTTCTGTAAATAACGAAGGTTATACCCAACCTAAAATCTGAGAATAAGTAAATGCCGGACTCCAAATATGCGGCGATTCGCTGTAGGCTGTAGATTCGCGGTTTTTGTTGTAGTTTAATAATGTTGTAATGTGGACAAGATGGGACCAAAGTCCTGGCGAATAGAAAATTAACTATTGGTGTCAATAGGAAGGACGGGCGTCCATTTTGACTGAGAGACGAGCTTTTTATGTCATTAAGGAGCTAAGTTTGGCCTGGGTTGTGAGTGGAAATCACAACATACGTATGAGAGGCCGACAAACACATACTGTAATTCAGATTTGCCTCGCACAAGAATAATTTGCCGCATCATACACACCACTGAAACACACTCATGCATACTTCTGATTGGCTCTTACGCACACGACTGAAACGCTCTCATAGGTACTACTGAAATACTCTCCTACACGCCACGGAAATTCTGTCACGTTTTACGAAAACACACTCATCTTGAAATACGTTTTTTTCATTGAGTATGGGAGCATTTCACTGTGTGTGTGCAAAAATATGTTGTGATCATCGTTTGAGGTATGTCATGTGCAAGGCTCCATTGTCCAGTCACACTTTTGATATGCTCTTTAGTTGACTCCATAGTTATCGGACCTTGTTTCTTGTTTTGTGGATCCTGCCTTCTTGTATGGTGTTGTCGTGCGCGACTTTTATAATAAGGCCCATTGTACATCATGCCTTTGCCTGGGAGTCCTGCATTTGGGTCCGGCCCCGTACCGGAGGTTCGTAACAAGGTATAGTTTTTTTTTGTAAACCGCTAACATCGGCAATTGTGAAAATTTTTCGGGGTTCTTTTTCCTGACCCCTATGGGTTTGCTCCATTTATACCATCTTAGCGTTAGCATAAACATCACGTTGTGAGTCCCGCGAGGAAGCAGTGGTATCAGCTATTTGTGCTTTTCGATCCGCCGCCGCGCACTTGTTGACAAAGTTGTACTCGAAGTTGTGATAACAAGTCATCGGCCCTGCGTCGTTCATCATCGGCCGTTCGCCCTCTTTCGCCGCCGGCCGGCTGCACGGCAGCGCGCTAATGGCGCCAGCTGATTTCAATTAGCTCTCCGCCAAGCGCCATCGCTCCCGAGAACAGCTTTAAATAGTCTGAAATTGCTCTGAGAGGGAATCGTTGATAGGGGGCTATAGGGAACGGGCGGACGCGGCAGTAAAACGGCATGTTTTAGTGCTTGTTTTCCACTTGTTCCACACTGATAAACACATAGTGTCCTATAAAATGTGAGGAGGGAGACTGTTAATAGCTAGCAAGAAATTGATGACTTTGCGCTCTAAAAGGAGGCTGATGGTACCTTTTTAGAATCTTCACACCAAAAGGTAAAGAGGATTTTTCACCAATTAGGCGGTTCAGAGGAGACAATGAATGAGTGTAAATAAATTTGTCAACAATTTGTAGTGTTTTATAAAGGCCCCAAAATTGTTACCAAACCAGATGAAAATCAAGATGGAATTTAAGCATAAAACAGGATAAATGTAAAACTGAGACAGAGTGAAACAGTAAGCAAATAAATGATCAATCTAACGTTTTAGAGCTAGACTTAAATGGACCGACCGATCGGATCTCAAGAGTTCGGAAAGTTTGTTCCGCAGTTGAGAAGCACAGAAACACAAAGCTGCCTCAACTTTTGTTTGGTTGCGGAAACACTTGATGTGAGGGCTTTGGAAGTCGTGTTGGGGACTAAATGTTCTTGAATATATTCAGTTCCAAGACCATTCAGACCTTGGTGGATTGTAAAATCTCTTTTTTTTTGGGGGGGGGGGGCAAATATAATTTTGTCCTTGGCAAAAGCCCAATTGACCGCATATGTCTCTGAAAGTCTATCCTGTCACGTGGTGAAGGGTGAGCAAAAAAAAAAAAAAAAAAATGCTTTTTCTGACCTGGTCTGTTCAGAAAACGGTCAGACAATTGTAAATATGGATCTTGCCTCAATATTTTCAAATGTAAATGCCTGTTTCTGTGATCACCACCGAGTTGGGCTGAGCCAGGGTCTTCGTGATTGGGACATGAAACCGAGTGCCATTTAGGAAGCACCACAGACGGAAGAAAAACTGGTTGGGTTCGCCATTTGCACGTAGTAGTATACGCATATATGGAGATTTGGGCCGAATTTGAGTTTTAGCTCCCCTGCAAATAAATTTCGGCATGGGGTGATTCTTGGATGTTCTCTTAAATCAGCCTGTGGTGACAATCGCAAATGTTAAGCCTGTTGAGTATTTTCAACAGCAAATATGTGTTAAACATCGAGCCCAGAAAGAAGGAAAAAAACTCAACCTCAAGTTCAGGGGTTTGCAGCTGCAATATAATTTGTAATTTCTGGTGTATAATGCGCATTTTCCTTGCTCCTAATTTGTCAAAAGTCAGGAGTGAGCATGGTACATAGGTACAGGGGCAAATGGGTGACAAAAACATCACGTTTCATCAATGTATGTCACCATCTAGAGGTTATAAAAAAGCTGTGCCAAAATGCCACCGCCACCTAGAGGTTATGCGAGAGACGTACACATTCATTCTCATGTGCCACCTCCACCTAGTGGTTATGCATTTTACAGTACGGCATAGGTAGAAGGGTTTTCCAGAATTTTGTGGTCAACTTTAGGGATGCGTATTATACATGGGTGCACATTCTACAAATAATGGTAATCACGAGCCGAGATCGCACTTAGCCTAGCTTCCTTCAATTTATTTCTTCTTCGACTACTTTTTCTTTCTGCTTTCCGGCAATCCGGATCCCTTGTGGCACTCTGCTGCCTCTTACAGGTCAGTCTCTGTACATTTGTTTTCTTCATCGCATGCGGTCTCTTCACATTTTAAAAAATCAGCACTACTTAAAACTGTGCTCACGCTGCACTCAGGAGACGTTTGCTTCACTTGGAATTAAGTCTAGCCGGATTTTTCAGATTCTGTGGTTGGTTTGGTCCCATGTGCACATATTTGTTTTGCCTTCGTATTGTCAACTATTACAAAAAGGGAACATCATCATTGATCTACAGCATCCTTCCTTTTGTCTGATTGGTTGACAAAGAAAGAAGAAAGGGAATGAGAAAAGTTGTCGTCTTCTAAGCAGCCACACGCCATCTAGAAAGACGACAATATTCTAGATTTTTGTTAACTGCGAACAGTTCTTCTTCTCTGTTCTTCATGCGCTGCTATTAATGTCGACGATAGCAGCTATCCCACCTCAAATGTTCCCACAATCGAAAACCCACATCCAGGTTTCCCATCATCATTACTTCGGCGGACGTTTCTCGTCTCGGTGTTACTCATTTACAAAGTTTGGAACAAATGAGGCATTATACGCTGAAATATTCAAGGGCAAACTATGTGTAGGTGGTCTTTTTCCGAATTATAATTTAACGCACAGCTAGCGCTTACGGGGTTGGCATTGTGCAGGTGCAGTAACGGAGCACAAGAAGGTTGGCGGGCTGCGTTGCTTTTGGTTTAGTCAGCAAATGTAGTAAATGTGCCGTTGTTGTGGCGGCTGCCCTTGGAGCGACGAACTGCAGCCGTCGTCATCTCTCGCACTTCATGTCGCTAAAATTTGGCATCGACTCGCGTCTTCAACTCAATAAACGACGGAAGCTGGGGGCTCCAAATTAAATTTGGGGATGGATCATTATTTGGGTCTTACAGAGAATTGTATCCGATCCATATTCTGCCCCTACAAGGACCCTTTCTTATGGAATTTTGTTTATTTTTTTTTTCGTTTCGAAACAACCGACATGGAACAGCTACATGCTGGTCAGGCCAGTCGAAGGTGATTTCACTTTGTAAAGAAACACTGCTTGCATGCTAACTTTTTCAGGTCTCCCGGGAAAAAAATAAGAAGGTAGTCGCTGTGATTACCTGGGCAGACAGATGGTCCAGTGTCAAACTCGAGGCCCGGGGGACCAGAATCTGGCCGGCAGATCATGTGCATCCGCTTCCTTGATTCTTGCTCAAATCTGTGTCAAAAATTGAGAATTCTCAAGAGTAATAACATTTGAGGGATTGCAAGTCCGTTGAGTTTCCTCCGCAGGGTGTCCGGTTTCTCCCTTTGAGATAGGGTGAGAAGCTCTGTCACCCGGGAGGGGCTCAGTGTCGAGCTCCTGCTCCTCCACATTGAGAGGAACCAGATGAGGTGGCTGGGGCATCTGATCTGGATGCCTCCTGGACGCCTCCCTGGTGAGGTGTTCCGGGCATGTCCCACCGGAAAGAGACCCTGAGGACCACCCAGGACACGCTGGAGAGACAACGTCTCGGGATTCCTCCGGAAGAGCTAAAGAAGTGGCTGGGGAAAGGGAAGTCTGGGTATCCCTGCTGAAACTACTTCCCCCGCGACCCGACCCGGAATCCGGGATCTTGTTCTTTTGGTCATGTGCCCATGGGTGAGGATAGGAACAACTTAGCTCCTTCTTTACCACAACGGACCGATACAAAGTCCGCATCACTGCAGACGCTGCACCGATCCGTATGTCGATCTCCCGCTCCATTCTCGCCTCACTCGTGAACAAGACCCCAAGATACTTGAAGTCCTCCACATGGGGAAGGATCTCCCGGAAAAGCGGTAGACAATGGATGGATGTACTTAAACATGTTCTGAAACTTGCAGCGATTACATAATTCAGTTGAAGTAAAAAAAAAACTACGTCATTAAATGACTGTCCCTTGTGGTGCTCTTTCTGGTGTGCTTGCGTAGGCCACCTGGGGGCAGTAGAAGACAGACGTACGGCTATACTGTTCATTGAGACTGCTCAACTCCTCCCAGCTCATCAGTACACCACTAAAAGAATGTACAGTACCTGACTGTGACTTACGCGGTAAGCATTGCAGTAGACTCTGACCTGAGATATTCCCACAATGTTGTGTGTGTCCCCGTTTATGTTCCGGGGAGCTCGCCTCACTTTTTCTTCAGAATCGGCCTCCATTCCTTCCGCTTTCCTGCACTTTTCTATACTTGTCATTTGTTTTAAGTTCCACTTCCACATGACGTGAATCGAAATCGAACCGTTGTATTGCTCAACACCTCCGGAATAAGTAATTCCTCCTCACATCTCTGTCGAGCGCGCGCGATGACGCAGGGGAGCTGAGACCTCCCCGTCAGTGATTTATTGCTTTAATCACTCGGCTCTGCAGACTCTCAGCGGCCGTGGCAGCCTTTGACGCATCGACGCCTTCTCGCGGGACTCACCCCATTTGTCCTATTTAGGACTTTAGACGCTGTTGAATGTTACTAGAAGTGCAGGCCTGTGCAGAGATGAACTCGGGCGCTGTCAGCATGGGGGAGGGGGGGGGGGTTGTAAATTGAAACGTGGTTATCTCACCGCAATGTGAACACCGTTAGGAATATTACAGGGATGAGAACTTTTCGCGGAATTCCGAGTTTTTTCAGCTGAAAACGTCATTGTTGTGAAACGTGTAGATCCGTTGATACAATTTGGGGGTGGTGGTGGGGGGGCTCTGTTCAAGACCGGGCAGCATCTATCGGCAACACTCATCGTGAAATTCGTCTCAGCTCTCATAGCGGAAAACGGCATTGCTATCTGTTTGCATTAAATTTGGTGTTTATAATAACGATAACATTCCGATTTCCGGCAGCATTTTCGCTACGATGTTAACATTTCATAGAGAAGCATTCTCTTAACTTCGACATAGTTATGACTTATAGACATACGTACGCATATGTCATCGAGCGGTCTGCACGTTTGCTATCTGGCGAAAGTCTTGGAGCGAAAAGATGAAGATCGTGCCAGGGAAATTGATAAAACCCACAGGGTAAAAAAAAATCTTTCAAATGGGCATGGCTTGAAAAAAAGTGTAACCGTGCAGATAGGTGCTAAAACGGTTTCAACATGTCTAACCGAACACGTACAAAAAATTGGACGTTCCCGGCAAAGTGCTGTGCACTCTGTTTTCCGATATGAGCAAAAAAATATCCAGGAGCATATCCCGATCAAGAAACACGAAGGTAAGTTGGACGTAAATTTCTCAAATATTATATAATTAAGTTGTCAATTATATAATATTTGAGAAATGTATATATATATATATATATAAACAAATTACTTGTGCACTTATTTCTGAAGTAGAACTTGTAAGTGCAGTAGCCTATTTAATATAAATTTCACTGTTTTACATTTTTATGTCTGAAGTTTGGCAACATTATTTTGGTTGTTTGGACTCATATTTTAAGTTTTCAAAATATTATGATTGCCTTGTATTTACACTGTTAAAAGTAACCAGAGGTCACCATTTAATTATTTATCATTAATTCATTTCATTTAACAACAAAAATTTTTGTGCCAAAAAGTGGGGGGCACAGCCCCCTTTGAACCTGCCCCCCCCCCGCGAGGCAGACATTTTTGGTGTTTTTCCAAATTGGTCATTCTCATCCATGATATTATCAGTTTGTAATTCACCAATAATGCCGTTAATAGACAGTATTGCATCGTGTCTGAACACCATCGTTGAATCATTAAAAATATCGACAAAAAGACTGGAACTTACCGGTATCAATCAACGGAATAATCATTTTTCATCTTCTCACAATATTATTTTTTTTATTGTATGCCACTATCTTTATGTGGAAACATCCATCCATTCATCCATCCATTTTCTTTGCCGCTTATCCTCACGAGGGTCGCGGGGAGTGCTGGAGCCCATCCCAAGTGTCAACCGGCAGGAGACGGGTTACGCCCTGAACTGGTCGGCAGCCAATCGCAGGGCACATAGAGACAAACAGTCGCACTCACGATCACACCTTGGGGCAATTTAGAGTGTCCAATTAATGTTGCATGTTTTTTGGGGGGGATGTGGGAGGAAACCGGAGTGCCCACCCGGAGAAAACCCACGCAGGCACGGGGAGAACATGCAAACTCCACACAGCCGGGGCCGGGATTGAACCCGGGACCTCAGAACTGTGAGGCCAACGGTCCCAACTGCCCCTCCCCGCCCCCCCGTTACTCACTAAATGCTGAAAAAATATATATCCACAGTACAGCAACAATCTTTACAAACTGTTATTGATTCCCCCCCCCCCCCCCCCTCTCGCTTCATTGTTACAACCCAGGGTAGAAAGTAGATCGAATCAATCATTTTGTTCTTTTCTGCGCATTCGCCGCCCGCGCCGGCTGATGACAACGTTTCATCACAATTCTCGCAGAGAAGCAAAACCCAATTTGGTGAAATCTTTGCTCGGCACACCGCAATGTTCCGCTCGGCGAGGACACGGGCGATAGCGCGTCGCGATGGATGCGTGCCGGCAGGGAAAGCGATCCGGAGGGAGTCGACTTGCCCTGAGATGAGAGTCTCGTCTGAAGTCGTCCCTGATGGAGCAGCTCGATTGTTGCCACTTCCCCGCCGTCGCGAGTTTCACCGCCGTCCTTTCCTGCTATTTAGTTCCTCGACAAAAGACTCCGCGACTTTGTGCGAGATCTTTCCTCCGCTCTCCCCCTAGAGGAAGTTGGTGCAGCAGCAAGTAGGGCATTCCCCGCAGGAAGGGGTTTTTGGATTTGTGGAATGTGGATGTTTTACTCCCAAAGTGAGCGAGAGATGAGGATCTGCTCGTCGAAAACCAAAGCCGAGGGAGCGCGACAAAAGAAGCGGGGATGCGACGGGAGTTTCTCGTGCTTCTTTCATGCCGTTACAAAGGAAAATTTACAATTTCAAGTCTTTAAACGTGACAAGGACGGCGGAAGTTTCTGCCAAAGTTACTCTCTGCACACTTCACAGGCTACACCTGAGCAATCAAGCGGCGCTAACGGGAAGGGAATGCCGTTAGCCAATGCTAATCTGTACATCCAGCAATGCAGCTCCGCTTAACCTTTGGCTGTGCAGATAGCGGAGGCCTCACAATTTTTCGGGTTTGGCTTTTTCCGCACTATAAACGTTTCAGTGTTTTGTTCGGCAGCCAAACTTTGGAAATCACTTGAAAGTGGCTCTGGAACTACACCCAGCCTGGCAGATCATGTCACGAGCCAAGAAAATCAGTGTGGGGGGGCGTTATCATATCAATTAACCGTGCGTGCGTGGCCAGACCAGCTGACCGTGACACGCATATTTGTGAATTCCCACGCCCCAGAAAAAAAAAACAAAAAACGGAAATAACATAATGGGCGCGGCGCAACCAGCTGACCCACCCACGACGCATTTTGTTATTGTCAATTCGAACGCCCCCCGGAAAAAAAAAAAAATGGAAATGGCGGCAACCAGCGCACTTTTGTTATTCTGTACTCAAACGTCTCCCGGTAGTAACTGTTGTTTTTCTTCTTATCGAGGACTACTGGAAAAACCCCCAATAATGGCTCCAAAGAAGGCAAGTTGCTCGTTTGAAGTTATTCTGTACTTTTGTTAATAAAAAAAAAGTTTACAAAGCACTTCCAGCCTAGCGTGCTCTACTACTCAAGCATACATTTCAAGCAAAAAATAAATGTATTTCTTAAATTATTTTATTATATAAAGTATTTAAACTATACATGTTTTTATACTTTGCAGTATAGCGTCAGAAAAAGCTAAAAAAAAAATGCTTTTAAAAGCCAATTTTTTTAGGCTTAGAACGCATTATTTCATTTTCTATTCATTGTAATGGGAAACATCGATTCGGTTTTCGAACAAATCACTTCTCAAACCGTTTTCTGGGACGGAGAACCGAGGCATCACTGTATTTTTAACATTAAATAGATAAAAATACAAAACAGGAATGTGCAATATTGCTCAACAATATCACCTGAAACTAAACCAATAATTCATTCAATATTAATTAAAAAAAAGGGCAAAATCATCCACAAGAAATCTTAAACGAACTTTGTGCTCACCAGGCAGAGATTGTACAGATAAAAAACACCAGCTAGATGCTTTCTCGAGATTGAAGTGTTTTTGTAGGCTGTAATGCGGCCATTTTTCGACAGACTCTGATGACAGCACTCGCGTTGCTGCAGTCCTTCATAATTTGAGGTAGCGCTTCCATGCATGGCAAAAATCCCGCGTAATTCGACCACCATTAGACATTATTTCATATTTTCACACCAGCCCTGCAATGACGGTCGTCTTACTTCCACCTAAAATTGCCCCTGGCTGTTAAATTGAGTTTTGGAGCGTGGCGGAGAGCGTGAAAGAAAAAGACAGCCTCTCTTTGTGTCCGCTTTTGGCAGCGATTGTGTGAAATGTAGTCGCTTTGCAGCCCGTGGGCAGACGCTCTGGGGAGCTCGTCACCTCTGTGTGTTCCACGCTCGTGTCAGTCACAGTGCGGCTCGGGCTCCCCGCGGGCCCGCCCCCCACCCCCACCCCTTTGGCGCCCTGAAGTGTTCGTAACCCTCACAGGATTTTTTTTTTTTTTTTTTGCTGTGGGGGCTTCTGGCCTGTCAAAACAATCTGCTTGGCAAAATGTTCCTGCACACAAGACAAGTGTTTTCATCTTGCTCCTGCACCAGGAAAACGCACGATGGTCCGTCTGATTGCATCCTCCACGTGTTGTCAATATTTTAAATTTTTTTTTTTTAACCACCCTAAAATAATATCATACAACGGATGTTTGCAATGAAATTTGTTTTGTTGTTGTTCAAATGTTTTTCTACTTCAGAAGACTGAGGGATGGAAAAGAATCATTGCAAGGAACACGTTTGTGTATATTTTTAAACGGATGTTATTCATGACTACGAATTGTATCTTTATTAAATTTGATGTATTCATTTTTTTCTTCCTTTCATGCACGCATGCATTGAATTACAATTAAAAGCACGTTTCATTTCCCGATGTCCACCTTTAGCATGTCGCAGCTGTCCAATTCAAAGAAAGCTCCGAATGTTCGCGTTTGCCTTTTTTCACCCCCAGATAAAAATGAAAAAATGTGTTTTTCATTGAACAGCAGCAACATTGTAAATAACATCTGTTGTCATTTCACTGTTGGTTATGAGATCAATACAATAGGCCAGGGCTTCTCCAAAAAATGTATTTAAAGCATGAACTCCAAGCAAATGGATTAAAATCTTATCGACTGTGCAAAGAAAATGAAGAGAGATACCAAGTGAAGTACACGAACGGTGGAGTTGTATTTTTTGGAAGTAAATATGTGACACCAGGATTTGAATTTGAAATGTTAGGTGATTCATATTTTCAATAGTTATATTTCAGTGTAACTTTTCAATGTTAACAATTCAACCGGCAACAGTTCCCTGTCTGAAATTCACCGTCTGTGCCACCAGGCAGGGTTACTTCAGGTCAGAACCGAGCAGCCAGCCAATCGCAGTTACGCTTTCTTAGTCATGTGACGTCACATACTAAGAAAGCGTAACTTGATTGGCTGGCTGTTCGGTTCTGACCTGAAGTAACCCTGCCTGGTGGCACAGACGGTGAATTTTATACAGTGAATTGTCGCAACTATTGAAAAAGTGATCACTTCACATCTCAAATTCAAATCCTATTTTAGGTGGCGTTTCAAATTCAAATACTTGTGGCGCATATTTACTTCCATAGTATTTAACTTTCAAGTACAATGCATTTGACAATTGTGTGTTAGGGTGAGAAGCTTGGTCGTGATTTTCCAATATTTGAAAACCAATTGGGATAAACCATTCAAATCTCTCTTCAAATTATCAAAATGCTTTGATTGACAGATATAAAGCGATTTATTCAAAATCTTGGTTGCTGTTGTTGCACTGCACCACATTAAGATGTTTCTAATATTTTGTTCTCCGAAGCGGCTTTCATTGAGGCGAGTTTTGTTACCCTTCTGATGAGTAGTATGTAGTATGAATTAAACATTTTCAACAGCACGAAATATCCCAAAGTCCAAAAGTAAGCAAGGCACTCATAAACTGTAAATTATGAAATCCGGCTGGCATAATTTTCACATCAGCCATAAGACCAAATTCGTCAAGACAAAAAGTTGTTATTTTTTGATGGTAATTATCTTTGTTGGGGTAAGTCAAATCAACGCAGAGCAAGATTGTCGGTCTCAGTCCAAACTGTGCCGCGACCCACAAACGTGTATTTCCATACTCGTTTGAAGCCACGCGAGAAGCCAGTCAATGGTGAATGTAATCCAGCCATCAAGTTTCTTTTCCGCTTATCCTCACGAGGGTCCCTGGGAGTGGAGACAAATGAGACAAATAGCCACATTCACAATCACACCCAGGGGCAATTTAGAATTTCCAATTAATGTCGCATCTTTTTGGGAAGCGGCACGGTGGACAAGCTGGTAAAGCGTTGGCCTCACAGTTCTGAGGACCTGGGTTCGATCCCGGACCCACCTGTGTGGAGTTTGAATGTTTTCTCCGGGCACTCCACTTTCCTCCCACATCCCAGAAAACATCCAACATTAATTGGACACTCTAAATTGCCCCTAGGTGTGATTGTGAGTGCAGCTGTTTGTCTCCATGTGCCTTGTGATTGGCTAGTGACTAGTTGAGGATGTACCCCGCCTCCTGCCTGTTGAAAGCTGCGATAGGGTCCAGCACTCCCCGCGACCCTCGTGAGGATAAGCGACAAAGAAAATGTTTTTTTTTTTTGGGGGGGGGATGTGGGAGGAAACCAGAGTGCACTGAGAAATCGCACAGAGGCATGGGGAGAACATACAAACTCCACACAAGTGGGACTGGGATCGAACCCGAGTCCTCAGAACTGTGAGGCCAACGCTTTACCAGCTGCTCCACCGTTGCGCCTGACAACGAACAATTCTTTATAAATAGACTCCACTCCCTGTCAAACAAAAAAAAAAAAAAGGATATTACATCACATTGTGTATTCAAATCAAGCATATAGTTTAATGTTAATGCTAGCACAAGGGGGAAATGCACATATCCACAACAGAAGCGCGTGCACGCGCGTTTAACTGCAGCAGGCAAGCATCCACCGACGCAGTCAACGCGTTTAAAAATCAAATGTTTACCCGGGGAATTGCTGCTGATGGAGCAGAACTCTTCGCGGCATCCGGACAGCTTCGCTGTCAGTCAAAGGCGTCACGGGACAAGTGATGCATGAAAACAGGAATGTCACTTTCATTTGCATTCGGGCGGCCCCGGGGTTTGGGATATGCGCCTTTCCCGCCGCTCGCTTCGTTTTTGTCTGTTATTATATGCATTTGCAATTCAATGACATTGAAATTCCTTTCCAGGAATTTTTTTTTCCAATTATTTATTTTTATTCCACCGGCTGCTTGCATCCCGCCTGAGGCATCTCGTGACCTCTAGGTGCCGCTGTTGTATCCCGGCTACAGTAAATGTCGCTCTCCGTGGTTCTAAAAAAAAAAAATTAAGAAAAGAAAAGAAGGCAACTTAATTATATTTGCTAGTTGCGAGTCTAAAATCATATCGCCATAATTTGTGGTATTGTTGGGTGACCGCAAGGCACAATGTTTATTGTCGATGGAGTAAACACGCTTGTTTCCTCTAACAACCTACATTTTTTTTTATTAGCATCTATTAAAATTCAGATAAACATTCACATTTATGTTCGGGTGAATTGTGTGCGTGTTTTTAATTTTTATTTTTTATGTATCCTGTGATTGACTGGCGACCAGCTCGCTCTATGGATAATATAGAAAACAGAGAAAAATAGAAAAAAAATATTAAAACACAAATCGATAGAAAATATAGAGTTTATCAACAATAGAAAAGTATGATGATTAGTGGTAGTCGCGGGAGTAGCAGCGGTACCACTTACTCATGGTGAATTATTTGGTTCGATTGCGAGGTTTACTGCCGATGCAAGCAAATGAGTTGGACCTGCCGGAGCTGTCCATCAGAGCCGGGTTTCCATGACCGGAAGTAAGGCGGAAACCGGAAACGATGGCTTCGAATCGCACAAATAAGAGTCTCAAGCGTATTTACGGTTTCTTTTATGTAGACGTAGAACGCATTAGATCGAGATAGTTGTTGGTTTTAAAAAATGGATCACTCATCAATAATGTGGGTTACACCTCGCTACTTTGCGCGTGTTGTCGTGAGGTGTGCGCGTGGGATTTATTGTGGAATAATCACCGGATAAGGCGTACAACGACAATGGAGCTCGACGAGTGGAACCGAACAAATAGCCGGGAGCCAGCCAGTGTCGGCGCACTCCGGTGGGCGTCTGTTGGCAAGTTCGAGACGTCTTAGCCGAGCTCTGCGCGGACTCGTTCGGAGCAGAAGCTCGCCGACGCGATCCACGTTCCGTCATCGCAAAGAAGTTGAAGGACGGATTTAAAAAAAAAAAAAAAAAAACAACCTCCGGCGACATCACTTCGGACTCGCCGGACGGCCGCTGAGATTTAAGGGGGGGAAAAGGCTACAGATACGAGAGATTTTGTGGATAAAACTTTGCACATTTCCAGCTGGGACACTTGAAAAGGTTTAACTGAGACTTGGCCAACATGTGCGGTGAGCTCACCGCGGCCGGGAGCTCGGCGTCCATGTCAGGGGTCGCTCGTTTCGGGAAATGATGACTGGCAGCACCGACGGCAAAATAATGCTCAGAAGATGGCTCGTCACCTTCAAGCCGTTCAGGTAAGCACGCAGATGTCTTCTGTTATTATTATTATTATTCTTAATATTGAAGTGGACACCTGCGTTGTGATTGGCAGTTCACCTCGCAAATGAGACGGCGTCAATTCACAGGTGTTGACGCGTAAAGCGTAAATGAGGCTCTTACGATTCATGCATGCGCACAATTTTCAAATTGCAATATAGTGAGCACTAAAGACAAAATAAATAGAGACTTTGGATGAAACGCAGTGCGCAACGTGTAAGCTAAAATACATGGACACAAGTTGACTTTGGTGCATACGAGGTGGTCATTTTCACATTATCTCTTTGTATCCCAAATTGCTGTGTTGATGTGCATCCATTAGCCTGTCAAAATCTTGTTTCTGGTTGAAATGTACATTTCAACCTTTACATCGGGCATCCATCCATTTCCTTGGCCGCTTATCCTCACCAGGGTCGCGGGGAGTGCTGGAGCCTATCACAGCTGTCAAGGGGCAGGAAGCGGGCTACACCCTGAACTGGTTGCCGGGCAATTGCGGGGCACGTCGAACCAAACAGCAACACTTGCAATCACACCTAGGGGCAATTTAGAGTGTCCAATTAATGTTGCGTGTTTTGGGGATGCGGGAAGAAACCGGAGTGCCCGGAGAAAACCCACGCAGGCACGGGGAGAACATGCAAACTCCGGGATTGAACCCGGGACCTCAGAACTGTGAGGCGAACGCCTTCCAGCTGCCCCGCCGTGCCGTCTGAATAATGCCCCATTTATTTGATTTATTTGGGGGCGGGCGTTCAAGTCAAAGCATCAAAAGTTGAAATTGTGTCAATTTGAGCATTATTCATGAGCCATAGCAGTGTGGGTGCTAGAATCGCTCATGTACGAGTAATCTTTATTTATTATGGTGGATTTTAGACTCATTTAAATTGCTCATTCAATGTTATTAAAGTGTGTGTGATCATGTTGCAACATTTTAATTTAGCGAGCTAGTTACTTGGACTTTAGCTTTCATATTAACTCATCACTCAACAGCTTGCGTCTCTCATTTTGATTCAAATAGAGGACAACAGTGTTGTCTAACCACTTGTAACATTTCCTAGATTAGAAAAAAAATCGATTAATAACTTTCTACCGATTTTATAAATGACGAGCTACGATTAAAAGCGGGGGAAAAGGAGGAATAGTTATTATAGTGTGTTGGTATTGAATTGTAGACGCTCATGTGGGAGAGAACTGGTGCTGTTTTTTTTCATTTGTATTTTTTGTTGCCGAGAATATTACATTTCAAGCGAGTACTGTATACACTTTTCTAGGTCGTACAGTTAAAAATGAGTAGGAAAAAAAAATCTCTCCAATATAAGCCCACACCCCAAAATGGGCTACAAACCCCTGCAGGCTTCTTCAAAACTGCAAAAGTGGATGACACACCAAGATTCCTACTTTCAGACGCTTGCTTCTCATTACATGTCGTCACACCGGTCAGGTCGAATTGAGTTCTCGAGATGGCGCCCAGCGAATTCAACGAACCCCTGCAAACACTTCGCATGTCTTTTCCCAAATATTAGTCGGATCAGAGCTCTTGCACGCCTGACTTTGTTCCGTTTTTTTTTTTTTTTTTTTTTTTTTATGACGGCGTGGTTTTCTGGACTCCTTTTCAAGATGCCACACCAGCATTTAGATGGAGCCGTCAAAACTACCGTGTATCACATTTAAAAAGGATTGCTCAGCAGATGTTTCCCTCGTAGCAGAAGGATTATAGTTGGGTCAGAAATGTATTGTTGAGCAGCCACGGAGCGAGTGCTGAAACAAGCACCTGACGCTGCACTTGCTGCATGGGTAGCTCCATTATAAACATGGCTGAGCAATGTTTGTGCACAAATAAAGAGATGAATGTGGGTCTCCCCTCCCTTTACAAGTAACTCTTCTTGTCGTAAAAAATGTTACAGTCAGGCAGCCGCAGCCTGCCGGATTTTTATTTGAAATGTGTTTGATTTTTGTAGTTTTTAAGACCTGCAAAAGTGACTGCGGTCCAAATATGATGTAAAACACACCACTCAGGAAACCGTTTATGTAAAACTTTCAAGTCGCACCACTTTCTCCGGCAGCAGTTCTCGACGCCACAATACTCACAGAACTGCCCGAAGGCTGATGACTAGTGCCAGCAGAACTTTGTCGGAGAACGTCAACACTTCCCCCGTAGCTGGCATAAGTCGTCAGCTCTCTAAATCATCCGCCGAGAGGCCAAATCAGATAGGTGTATATGTTTGAGCGAGCCAATTAGCCGATAGCGCATCTTCTCTCCTGATCCAATTAAAGGGAGCGGAGCATTTACTTTAAGCCGGTTAATTAAAGGCTCGTCTAGCACAGGAGGAGCAAGGTCTAATCCTCCCGCGTCGCCCACCTAACAGCCCTTTGCGAAACGGCGGAATAATAATCGGGAGAGGATGACGATCGCCCTCGGACGGCGTCGGAACTGCCCCTCGACCCCCCGGCTAAATAGATTTCACGCCTCTTTACACTTCCTATCGACCCGAGTGTTGCACTTCTCCGCTTGCAAATGTACTAGATTCGAGCCAGATGAACCCGAGATCCACACGGAACGGATTCACTTTGAAAACTTTTTCTGTTCTGTCTGTAATTGGAATTGGTGAAGAAGTCAAAGCAACAGCCCAGGAAAGATCTTGAGCGCTATCAGCCAAATGCGCTAATCACTTGCACACATTATTTTGTAAGTTATTTTATCTTCCATAGATGTAAAATTCAAACAACTTGGTAGTCAACCGGCATCTCCCAACAGATTGTGTTCAGCCTTGAAGATCCCGCTGTAATTTTTTTGCCCTCATAATTGCCGTTGATTGCTTGCGACTGAGCTGCGCGGCTTAATTCCCAAGACGTCCCCGGCAGATGTGGACGCACAAAGGTAACCGCCGTGCGGTGAACTCGTGCCAGCAGCTCAGATGGTGACACGTTGCCGGAACATGTCTCCATCTCTTCGTGAAATCCCCACAAAGTAGGGCCTGCGCGATGTTGGTGACAGAAATGACACTGAACAATCACACAACGGACCATTTGAATGTTCAGCTCAACTTAAGAAACCTGGAGAAAACCCACCCAAGCGGTGGGAGACCACTTAAAACTCCTCGCTGAAGATCCAAAGCCAAACCCTCAGAATTCTCCATCCAATCATAAATTTGAAGCAGTATTGTTTCGTTTTCAGCTAAACATCAACACCTCCTCGAAGGAATTTTATGACTTGGCCCCGTCGTAGAATATCGGACTTGTAAAAACCAAGACCTGCGTCATCCGGCATCCTCTTCGTCACCTTTGGGTGAGCCGGGTCAGTAAATTTGGTGACTCCCTCTCTGCCGTTGGGATTTCTTTCGTAACAAGCCACATCAATATGCGCTGGTTCTGTTCCAGACTTTTTACGTGACCGGCGCTACTTTGAGAAATATTTACCACAGACCTTCTTACCTGCCCTGATCTGAATCATTAATTCTTTAATTGTCCGTTCATTTGTCCATCAGAAAGGATTTTGAAGTACTGCCTCAAAATTATGAATGGTACTGATTTAATTTGAGTATTTTTTTTTTTTTTTTTTCGAGAGGGAGAGTGGTCTACTGCTTGAATTTCATCCGGCGTGAAACGCATTAATTGTCATAATAAATCTGTCCGTCACCTTGAGTGTGTAATCGTCTCCGATTTTTAAACCTCGGGCCTTCCTCGTAAGTTGTGAAATCTGATTGCTCCTTTGTCCGGTGGCTGAAAATGAGACATTTCCCTTTTCCCTTTTTCTCCAGTTCCCCAAAGACCCTTTTGATACGTTTCCTTTTGACAACAGTCGCGTAACTGGGTCAGGATTTACAACAGATACAAACCACCTGCCTTTTACGCTCTTTCAAGTCAAACGTGCAAAACTCTCTGGGCTGTCTACACGGGGGAGAATGCCCCCCCCCCCATCACCGAGTTGGTGAAACGTGTTTACGCGCAAAAGCCAGGGAGTGGGTAGCCGTGCGTCACCAACAGAAGTCCCGTACCGCACTGCAAAGCACAAGAGCCGATGCTGCTAAGACCGTGTTAAGAGCCCATTATCGCCCGAGTTTTTAAGACTTTGAGCCCCTTTTTACACCGCCTGCAAAGACGACCCTTCGACGGTAGTGCCAGCTGCAACAGAGGCGAGATGGTGCCTGTGTACAAGAATGTGAAGTTTAACACTTAAGGTGGCAATTTTTGATGGTATCACAATACTATATTGCAATCGTTTGTCAATGCTGTCTGAAGTACAACAACACAGATGCCTCCGAGGACAAAGAATAGCTCACCACAAAAGGATTGTGATTTACAGGAATGTGGGTAACAATATATACATATTGTTCTTAATAATATATAATTAAAGATAACGGGTAGTTTACCCAAGAAGTAGCGCTGTTTCTGAAAGGTCTGTGATTAGTCATTATTTTGCCATTACCTACAATAGTATCACGCTACAAAATCAGCATTTTGCCAACCACGATGACAAAAATAGTAATCACAATACGATGTCATAATATTTTGCCAAGAGTAAAACAATGGACCGTTCCAATGGCGATTTTTAAGCTCCGCCCCCTTAGCCATGTCCCACAAGCTTTCAAAATGGCGACTGAACATAACGGGTTTGAACTGGATTCTCTATCATGTATTCCAGATAATATTGCGGTATGTTTTTTGCCAAATGCGTCAGACTTTTCCAAGAGAGTTTTACAGAGAGGTCGCAACTATTTCACGTGAGGATATGTACACGGAATTAAGATTTTGGACGGACCAGGGCGCAATGTCAGCGTTACAGCGAAATGGTGGCAATCGATGCAAAAATGTTTGACGCCTCACAAACTTCATATTGAAATCCGACAGGATAAAATAGTGGAATCTTACTGCGCATCTAAAGAAGGGCGAGTACTTTTTACTTGGGAAGATCATGAGTAATATCATTGTCTTTATACGTGAGTGGGTGTATTCATTTGACTTGGCACGTCATGGAACCCAGTGCCGCGTCTTAAAAGTCCGATGTGATCCAAATAGGCAAATAGACATTTCTCTTGCATGACATGGCGCATTTCCGTATCACTAACCCGACTCTTCGGCATTAAACATGACACGCTTCATTCGGCAGGTCAGTGATACACTAACAAAGTGGAAGTTGTTCTCCAGCATAAATGTATAAAGAACTGATAATAATTCAATCAAACTCAGAAGATACTTCGCCCTTGTGCGGTCTTCCGTGAGCCTAAATCCGTCGTCGACACTTCGTCAACTGTGTTTTAGGCTTTGGAAAATGAATCAACCTAGCAGAATATCTTTCATCAGAACTGCACGTTCCCCAAGCGCATGTGAGGACCATTTTCTTCGCAACATTAGCTTTTCCAAGCGCACGCTACTGACAACCAGCACTGATTGTGGGACGATACGGCGAGAGGGGCGTGTCAAGCCAGGGGTTAAGACAATGCGGCTATCTGATTGGCTATTATTGTATGAGTGATTGACAGGTCGGAGGAGTCCATTGTGATCCCATGTCACAATATTTTGCAGCTGAAAATACTATCGCATGATGAAATTCAAATGTCTAATTATAATCCAAGTGTTTTTTGTTATGATTTTACAAGGAGGTTTTTCTTTTTCTTTTTAAGTTTACGGTACACGGAGACCGCAGCGGTCAGCTTTGTCGAAGATGTCTGGTGGCACTCGTAGGGTGTGCTGCGCAAACTCTCCTCTTCCAGGCAGGGATCAAAATGAGAAAAATACTCCTGGTGTTTCTCAGTGTTATTACAGCAATATTGAAAATATTGGCACGGCAAGACTTCATGCAGGTTCATCCAGACTGCACTGAAAGAGAGCGCGTAAAAACTGTACCGTATATAAAATTCTATCCTTACACGAGTTTGGGGGGCGTACATTATAAGAAGCATTCCATGCTAATTATGTATTTGACCTTTGCATTTTCTTCAAGTTGAACTTAAGCGTGTGTCGTCTGCTTGTGCTATTGTTGTATTTCAGATATTTTCCAATTCTCGGTTGCCCTTGCCGTGTCAACGGTTGCCTTGCCAACCCCGAGCCAAAATAATTTGCATGTGTGTCTGCCTATATTCTCCCACACACAATTTTCCCCTTCCTCTTAATGCCTCGCCTGGTTTCTTCATTCTCACATGAAACTCAATTCACTCCTTTTTAACGCAACCCCCCCCCCCCCGCCCCCCCTCGCTTTTGTGTGTTGCAGGATATTCGTGGTGGGGATAGGCTTCTTCAGCCTGTGCTTTCTAATGACTTCTCTGGGGGGGCAATTTTCAGCCAAGAGACTTGGGGACTCCCCCTTCACCATCCGTACAGAAGGTACAAGCAATGTGTGCTTTTTTTTTTTTTTTTTTTTTTTTTTTTGTGTGTGTGTACATGTGCTTCAAAGTGCTGCCTGTCCCTCTTGCTCGTGCTACACTAAACCATGACCACGTTGTAGTATTACTTTAGACTTGATCATAGATTTATAACATCTTTAACACGAGCCACATGTAACGGGGTCACCACCGTGTGTGGTTTTTATTGCTCTATTAGTGTGCGGTGTCGAGAGAGAGGTGACCGGCCAGAGCTCACCACGTGCGTAACGATGTCTGTCGCGCTACCAAAACTGACTTGTGAGAGGCGGCATGGCGCCACAGGGCATCGTGGGGGATCAGGGAATGCTGGGAAATATGAAAATACGAGAGTAGGAGTAGAAGTTAGGAAAAGTGTTAGTTTGTCTGGTAAAGACGCTGAAATTTTTATTGTGGTAAATAACGGAAAACCTATAGTACAGCCCCGGTAAAGGTGCAAGGTTCAGGTCGCTTTCTAATGGACCTTTCCAAGTGGCGATCTTCAGTTGCACCCCCCACTTAGCAACAGTTGCCATTTCCCAACATCTTTCAAAATGGCACCTGGACAGAACAGGTTTGAAGTGGATTCTCTATCGCGTATTCCCAGTAACATTTGCGGTATGTTGTTTGCCAAATGAGCCAGACTTGTCCAAGAAGGTTCTACAGAGAGGTCTCAACTATTTCACGCAGGGAAGATTAATAAACCGGGCCCCTTGTGACCTAGCCGGATGTCTTTCATCAGAATTGCACGTTCCCCAAGCGCATCTGAGAACCATTTTGTTCGTAACATTAAGTTTTCCAAGCGCACGCTACTAACAACCAGCATTGCTTGTTGGACAATATAGCGACATGGGCGTGTCAAGCCAGAGGTTAAGACAATGCGGCTATCTGATTGGCTATTATTGTACGAGCGATTGACAGGTCGGAAAGGCCCATTGGTTATTGTTCCGTTTGACATCACAGTCAAAGAGTCTGCTGCCCAGCTCAATGTTGACCAGACGCAAGGACTCGCTATCATAAATATTGAACAGGATGAAGGCTTACGATTGTCGGTCCCGACTGTTTTCCAGGAAAAAAAAAAAACAAAAAAACACAACACAGCACAGCATAATCTCTTTGAGACGTCTGATAATCGGGCCTTTTCTGAATTTCATCAAAAAGGAGGGGAAAATTCTCAAATACGACCCAGTTATCATTATGCTTATATGAAGTATCTTGTGCCCAATGTCACCTGTATTGGCTGTCAGGTCGTGACCCAAAACCTACTTGGACGAAAAATGCTTTTTACAGTAATTCCTTGTTTATCGTGGGGGTTAGGTTCCAGACCACCACCACCGCAATCAATGAAATCATCAACAAATATGTGTTACTTTTTCATGTTTACTGGTATGTGTGGCGACTGCAAAAGGATGCCAGCGGTGGTGAAATGTGGGGGGGAATGTGAGAACCACACAACCTGGAAATAATGAAACAATCTGGCTGCTCAGAACAATATGATCAATGGGGAAAAATACAGGTTGCATTGAGAATTTTTAACAAGTAGATATGAACTTCATTCCATTTTTTTTTTTTTTTTTTTTAAATTGTGCTTTACTGGGACCAACTGTAATTGTTGTTCTCTCGCAAGGAAACCAATGTGAATTGATGGCGGGTGGATGTTGTGAATTGTGGTGTCGCCATTGTAATGTGAAGCGCACTCCTATCTCAAATTTAGCTTATATGTCAAGGCAGAAAGTGGGTCAAGCGACGGCTCATATCTCAAGGCGCCAAAAAAAAAAAAAACCCAAAAGGTTTCGTGATAGTGGCATAATCATTTTTGAGTCTGGCACGAATGGATTCACTTCACATTATCTCCTTTGGGAAGCGTTTTTGAAATTTGGAAGTCAACCAGTGGGGGGGAGTCTGCTGTGTTTATGTGGCCGTGTTTTAGAGATAATGGAACAGCAGGATTTGCATTTAGGATTACTCTGTTTTTGACAACTGTCAGGTAACGCAAGTTGGTACGAATTAAGGGTAAGAATGGGCCGTACGTGCTCGATTAATCAGCCGCTCGTGCCGTGCAGCCTGGGAAGGAATTTGGAGCAAGCCCATTAAAATTGCATAATGTCCAACCGTTTTCCCCCAACGGATTTCAGCATGTGTTGTGCCTGTCAATGATGTCTGAATCCTATATCGCAGGGAAAATGTGCCTTTGAGCACGGAGGATGCGTTTTATGCGAATGCCCTGCCAGTTCAGCCTTTTTGATGCGTGCCCCTGCGCAGATCAACCGCGCTGTTTTTCCGCGACTCCCTGCCCGTTCGGAGGCCGCGCTTATCCGCGTTTGTGACGAGCTGGCAGGACGCCGCTGTTAAAAAGAGGCGACTGCCGCAATGTGGGACAAGATTGGGACGGCGCAGCCCCAGAGGCCGATCCATCTGCTCGCTGAAACACAACTGGTCCTTTTCATTAAGCCCCCGCTCAGCACCTGCAGGGTCACTCTGTGTTTGCATGTCGTGTTTGCCACGTCTTCCATGTAATACAAAAGAGATTATGTACTTTGCCCAAATCATTCCGCACGTTCTGATGCTAAGCTCCTTCATTTTACACTGATTTATGACTTATGTTTGCTTTAGGGCTTTGCTCTAAGCCCAGTGGAGATGTCATTGTTTTTCCACTGTGATTTCTCTCTTCCCCCCCCCCCCCCTTGTATGCATTCCAGATTACGTGTCATCCTCATAAAAGTTTGATGGCTGTTTGGAAAAGTTTTTTGTTTTTTTTTTTTATAGCACCTTCTCATCCTTGACGACAAAAGTTCTATTGGTGACAATGCACCAGAACAATCACCTTTTGGTGATATACTCGGTGTTTAGTCATCATTACCAATGGATATGTTATGATATTCAGATCAATTGTACACCTCTTTATTCTATTGAGTATTTTTTTAATGTAATTTATATTCAGAAAATGTGCCAGCATGTTCAGAAGCATTGTGGAGCACAAATATGAAAACTATTCTTTGTCAGTTCTTTTTGCCCGAGGTATGTTGTTGGTTGCTTTTGGGGATGACTGCGACGTTTGCTGTCAATCGGAACCTTGACGATCAAACGGTCTGAGCAGCACACCAGTTTTTGGTCCGATTTTCAAACCGTTTTCCCCATAAGAGATGATGGAAAAGGAGGAGTGTGGTTAAAAAATGCAGAATGAAGGCTGTGGTACTTTTTTTGTTTTTGTTTTTTTTTTTTTTTTTTTCATTTGTTCCTGGGAATGGCCAGATTCAGATGAACCACAATTATGTCAAGGCCAATAGGTAAGCAGAACACCTAAAACTCCCATATTTGCCTCCCTGTGCACTTCACCTCTTTGAGCTTCTCCATCGCGACACTCTTGCCCAATGCTTCAGTCGTCATCTTGACAGCTGCTCCCCGGGGGTACTGAAGCCCAAGCGCCGGTTCAGAGAGCATTAGGTTTTTGTGTTCCTGGTCTCAAACTCTGGAATGACCACCTGGTGCACAATTTATAAAAAAAAAAAAAAAAAAAAAAAGTCCCTTTTGCTGTCCATGTTGTAAACCCCACCTTAAAATCTAATTGTATTCCTTGGCATTGTTACTGTTTTATTGTTTTTGAATTTATGTTCAGTTTCTTGTTTTTGTCCATCCATTTTTATTCCAAGCCACTTATCCAGCACTTTGTTTCTGCCCCTGTTTTTTTTTATTTTTTTTTTTTTTTATTTATTTATTTATTTTTTTTGAGGGCTTCAGATGTCTCGTTTTGGTTTGTGTCAAACTCGTGCTTCAAACACGGACTGCTCAACTTTTTCCTTGCAGGCATTTTTATCCCACGATTCACAATTTGTAGTCATCATAATGCAAACCGATGTTGCCCACCACCCCCACCTCGCAGGAGAGGTGGGGCGGCAGTCTAGAGATGTAAAAAGTCTTCTTCTTCTTTTCCTTTCGGCCTGTCCCATTGGGGGTCGGCACAGTGTGTCATCTTTTTCCATTTAAGTCTATTTCGTGCATCTTCCGCTCTAACACCCACAGTCCTCCGGTCCTGTCCTCCCTCACCACATCCATCAACCTTTTCTCTGGTCTTCCTCTCATTCTTTTGCCTGGCAGCTCCTTCCAAACTTTGCCCATTCATCCTAGCGGAGACTCTTCTGTCACATAGAACACCAGACACCTTCCGCCAACTTTTCCATCCCGCTTGGACCCGTTTCTTCACTTCCTTACCACACTCTCCATAACTCCGTATTCTTGACCCCAAATATTTGATGTCGTCCACCCTCGCTATCTCTTCTCCCCTCCGCCCCTCTCATTCATGCGCAAAAGTCTTCTTCTTTTCCTTTCGGCTTGTCCCGTTAGGGGTCGCCACAGCGTGTCATCTTTTGCCATCTTAGCCTATCTCCTGCATCTTCCTCTCTAACCCCAACTGCCCTCATGTCTTCCCTCACCACATCCATAAACCTTCTCTTTGGTCTTCCTCTCGCTCTTTTGCCTGGCAGCTCCATCCTCAGCATCCTTCTACCAATATACTCACTCTCTCGCCTCTGAACATGTCCAAACCATCGAAGTCTGCTCTCTCGAATCTTGTCTCCAAAACATCCAGCTTTGGCTGTCCCTCTAATGAGCTCATTTCTAATCCTATCCAACCTGGTCACTCCGAGCGAGAACCTCAACATCTTCATTTCTGCCACCTCCAGTTCTGCTTCCTGTCGTCTCTTCGGCGCCACCGTCTCTAATCCGTACATCATGGCCGGCCTCACCACTGTTTTGTAAACTTTGCCCCTCATCCTAGCCGAGACTCTTCTGTCACATAGAACACCAGAGACCTTCCGCCAACTGTTCCACCCCAATTGGACCCGTTTCTTCACTTCCTGACCACACTCTCCATTGCTCTGTATTGTTGACCCCAAGTATTTGAAGTCCTCCACCCTCGCTATCGCTTCTCCCTGTAGCCTCACTCTTCCCCCTCCACTTTTCTCATTCACGCACGTATATTCTGTTTTACTTCGGCTAATCTTCATTCCTCTCCTTTCCAGTGCATGTCTCCATCTTTCCAATTGTTCCTCTGCATGCTCCCTGCTTTCACTGCATATGACAATATCATCTGCGAACATCATGGTCCAAGGGGATTCCAGTCTAACCTCATCTGTCAGCCTATCCATTACCACTGCAAATAGGAAGGGGCTCAGAGCTGATCCCTGATGCAGTCCCACCTCCACCTTAAATTCCTCTGTCACACATAAGGCACACCTCACCATTGTTCTGCTGCCGTCATACATGTCCTGTACTATATTCATGCGCAAAAGTAATGTGTAATTTTCGATTGTTGGGGTCTTTAAATGGGGAGTTCACATCTTATTAAGGGGCTGATTTTAAATTGTGGAAATGTCCTTTTAAGATTATTTTCCTGAACATTTTGGTCATATTCCAAATGTAGTGACCGATGAGCATGTGACAGTCAAACTTGCGCTCTTGTGCAACTTGTACACTTGGAATTCTGAAAGGATATCGCATTTCAACAAAGTTGTCATTTTCAGTACGGCATGTCTGCCAGATATTAGCAGCGGTACCATTTTTTTGTATGATGTTTGGAGATATTTTTACTTTGGGGTTTAACCTTCTCTTAGCACAATAAAACCTATATTTGTGCGGCGCTTATCGTCGTGTGAGCGGCTCTGCAAAGCCTAGTGCATGTTTGAGTATTAGCTGAATCCCGTTGCCACCTCTCTCTTTCCTGGATTATCGGCTTCCATCTTCTTAAATCCCTGCCTCTCCTCCACTGACTCCCAAACTCATCATGGACTGTGAGCCGACACAGGTCCGGTGGCGGTTTTGGAAAATGCGGCACAAGTCCGGAACAGACTTCGGGCCTGTTGTTGTGCACGTCTCTGATTAAGAAAGCAAATTAGATTTCTAGAGCTTATATTTCTCGCCGCGTCCACAGATGAAAGGTAGCCAACATAAAAGGTGCGCTTTTATCTCTGCATTAAAATGAATCTGACACAAGGGAGATTTTAGTTTGATCAAAGGCTCTCCCTATGGAGGTTGTTCATACTATGCAGTCAGTTTATTGCAATAACAAGACGCCACGACAGTCCCTTTTAGCCTCAGCTTGACTCTTACGACGCAGTTTGTTCTAGCTGTACGACCCGAGGCTCGGCAACTCTTTTTTTTTTTTTTTTTTTTTTTTTTGCTCCCCGACGGGAAGGAAAATCTAATTTTATTTTCCGCTCTCCCGTATTTTATTATTTCGGAAACTCTGCGGGTTTAATAGCCGACGGCTTGAAGGTGCTGCTGTCGTTTACGAAAGGAGAAATGTATGGCTGAGAGGCGACCGTTGCGTTTGTGACTGTTGCCGGTCCACGCCCGGCAACAGTGCATTACACTTAGTCGCGTCTTCACATTACTCATAGGAAGACTCGTGCTAATGTTTTACATTGGCACAAGTCCCCAAAAGCGTTGCTTCTCTGTCCTAAAAATACCCCTTCCAAACAGTTTACTCACTGCAGATAGGTCATCCTTTACCTCCGCCAAGCATGAAGGCAAGAGGTTTACTTCCCCGTTGTTACTTCATCGGTTTGTGATCACTTGCTGTGGCATTTTTCAGCTTTGTTTGTGGGTTTCTGTTCTTTATAAACGGCAAGGACAGAGTAGGCCTTCAGAGGTAGGAGGGACAATGCAGAAGTCGAAGGGACTGCTGGAACGGTACTAAAAATATGTCAAGTTTAAATGCCAATGCACTCCTCTCCTAACCTTGCTGTATGTTGAGAGCAATGGCGGCTGTCTCACAAATGTGACAGCCTGTCCTCAAATTTCCCTAGTGGCTGTTTGCTTCCCTCCCAAAAGTTAATAATGTCATCTATACACTGCTTCACACAATTACAGTGACGAAAATAAGTATTTGAACACCCTGCTATGTTGCAAGTTCTCCGACTTCGAAATTTTCAGCGTAGGTGAGAGAGATCATCTAAAAAGAAAAATCCAGAAATCACAATGTATGATTATTTTAAAGATTTATTTGTGTGATAAAGCTGCAAATGAGTATTTCAACACCTGAGAAAACCAATGTTAATATTTTGGGATTTTTCTTTTTAGATTATCTCTCTCACCTACGATGAAAATTTCACACCCCTCCACGATTTCTAAGTGGGGGAGCTTGCAATATAGCAGGGTGTTCAAATACTTTTTCTTCACTGTAAGGGAACCGTGTGGTATACTATGATCTTTTATTACGGTGCCTGAGTATTTGTTAAAACAACAAAGATCCTTCCTATTGTTTTTCTGAATGAACACACTTTTCCGCATGCAACAATGACAGGAATCCTTTGTGTTGTTGACTTTAGTCTTTCCACTTTGGCACAAGTCTTCTCTCAACTGAGTGCCTTTTTAGTCGTTTGCTGTTTTGGTCACTTTTTTTTCCCCCTCCCTAGAATATCGTCATGCCGTAAACCAGTCGAGCGCATCATGCTCCCCTAATCTGTGGCCTGCTTTCATGTATGTGTGTTTTTTTTTTTCCCCCCTCCCAAGGTGGCAGTTCATCTCCATCACAAACTCCCCGCAGTGATGTTTCCTTCCCATCACTTCATGTAGAACAAATGCGGCATGACAATCTTCTGCACGTCGCTGGTGTAAGGTGCATCGCAAGTTGCTCTGCGAGTACACTTTATCAGTGCACTTGTAGCCTAGGGACCTTCTGTGTGTGCGTGCGCGCGCGTGTGTATGTGTGTAACCTCACCCACCAAGGGCCAACAAGCTAATGGTTTACTGCGTATTGGCTTGTACTTCTTCTTTTCCACGTGATTATGTGACACTCATAAAGAGTGCTGTATAAAACATACCCCAAAAAAAAAAGACAGGAAAGCTGTCAGTTTCTTCTGCACATTTCAAATTATGGAAACCAAGTTGAAATCATAACGGGGAATCAGAGTGACTCTCAAGAGCTGGTGTTGGGCAAGATTATTTCTCTTTCCCAAACCATCACTTTTGAGGAAGCCCCCTCCGCCCCCCCCCCCCAAAAATGCTGTTGTCTTTAGCATTCCATCGTCAAAAAGAGCAATTCTTCTTCTTCTTTTCCTCTCTGCTTGTCCCGTGAGGGGTCGCCACAGCGTGTCATCATTTTCCATCTAAGCCTATCTGGTGAATCTTCCTCTCTGAACACCCACCATCCTCATGTCTTCCCCTCACAACATCCATCCACATTTTCTTTGGTCTTCCTCTCCCTCGCTCTTTTGCCTGGCAGCTCCATCCTCAGCACACTTCGACCAATCTACTCACTCTCGTGCCTCTGAACATGTCCAAACCATCGAGGTCTGCTCTCTGGAACCGTGTCTCCAAAACATTCAACTTTGGCTGTCCCTCTTATGAGCTCATTTCTAATGCTATCCAACCTGCTCCCTCCGAGTGAGCAACTCAACATTTTCAGTTCTGCTTCCTGTCGTCTCTTCAGTGCCACCGTCCCTTATCCGGATATTACGGCCGGCATCACCACTGTTTTATAGACTTTGCCCTTCATCCTAGCGGAGACTCTTCTGTCACATAGAACACCAGCAGACACCTTCCGCCAGCTGTTCCACCCCGCTTGGACCCGTTTCTTCACTTCCTTACCACACCCCCCATTGCTCTGTATTGTTGACCCCAAGTATTTGAAGTCGTCCACCCTCGCTATCTCTTCTCCTTGTAGCCTCACTCTTCCCCCTCCACTTTTCTCATTCACGCACGTATATTCTGTTTTACTTCGGCTAATCTTCATTCCTCTCCTTTCCAGTGCATACCTCCATCTTTCCAATTGTTCCTCCGCCTGCTCCCTGCTTTCACTGCAGATCACAATCACACCTGCGAACATCATGGTCCAAGGGGATTGAAGTCCAACCTCATCTGTCAGCCTATCCATTACCACTGCAAACAGGAAGGGGCTCAGAGCGGATCCCTGATGCAGTCCCACCTCCACCTTAAATTCTTTTGTCACACCTACGGCAAATCTCACCGCTGTTCTGCCGCCCTCATACACGTCCTGTACTATTCTAACATATTTCTCCGAAATATGAAAAAGTCAAAAAGAGCAATTAATTTACAATAATTTTCATTCATTTTGTTTCATTAATTTGTAAAAAAAAATAATAATAAAAATAATTTCAAGACAAACCAATAATATAAATGTAAATTTGTAGGGGAAAAAAAAAAAATACAAAATTCGAAGGCATTTCCAAAATTTGTCCCAATCCCAGTGAAATGAAGCTCGTCTCTGACGCTGCACTTTGACTGCTCACCATAAATGTCAAAGTCAGTGTTGTGGTAACTGCAGGCTAATAGAAAGTGTTAATGAGTTGTGATTAAAACGCTTTCGAACAATTGGAGCCAGGCAGATGAAATGAGCTGTACAGTGGGCTCATTGGCATTAATACGCAATACAAATTGTTTTGTTCTGCAGTGTTAATTTGCTCACGAGCTGCAGACGTGCACATCTGGCAGATTTGGGGCTGCTGATGGCGACGGCGAAACGCCACCATTAGCACCGCTAGATTTAGTCTACAAGCGTGACCTGCGACCTGCCTCGTAGAAGGACTGAACTCGCAGATTGAATCTTTTGCCTTCCATGAAAGCGAAATGCCATCAATTTAGTTGGACGCATTTTCCCATTTCCGAGGAAACTTTTTTTTTTTTTTTTCTCCCCAACAGAAAATAAAAATGGGAAAAACTGCATCTTCGTAAAAACTCAACTGCTGAGGGTGACTGTACGTTTCAAGATATCGTAAAGTTACCTGCTGTTAATATTCAACCAGTCTTTTAACCTATAATTTAACACTGCCTTTCTTTTTTGTGAAGTGAATGTGGTCTTACTGAGGATTGGACACTCTTTGTAACCGCTACGGGCCCGATTTGTTAATGAGATCCCAATTAGCGGCCTCTAAATTCCATCTTCGCTCACCCTGGGTGGGCCCGGTTAGTCAGTCAGCTCCCACATCTGTTTGCGCCTGAATTTTAGTTGCAAAAACAATGGGCCATTGTTCTGTACTTTTTGGAGGTTTGTTGTAATCAATTGTCATCTTAGACTGCTGCTGTTGCTATTGCTTAAAAAAAAAAAAAAAAAAAACATTTAAAGTCTGAGAGTGCTCGGTCAATACACGGCAGCTTTGCAGTTGAAATCTAATTGCGCACGTTTGTTCTTGTTCAGCAGCTTTGAAGGGGAACGCAATGACTGGCAAAAATTGCTTCGGTTAATCCCTCGCACATTGCTTGACATAATCAGCCACAGCAACGCGTTAGGACGAGGTGAGAACACCGGACGGAGATGCGGGAGAAAATGGCGCTCGCGTGAAGTTGGAGCTCGGTGAAGGAGACAATGTCACCGAACAGTTGTGCTGTGGCGGGCAGCCAGACGGATGTTGAACGGGGGGCCCACTTTTTAGGTGGGCACGGATCTAATATCGTGAAGCAATGACTATGTGATTAAATACGACTAAACAGATTTTCTTTTTATGAGCGCAGATTATAACAAGCTCCGTTTTGTACTCGTCAATGTCAGTGGCC
Organism: Syngnathoides biaculeatus; assembly: GCF_019802595.1. Classification (NCBI taxonomy): domain Eukaryota; kingdom Metazoa; phylum Chordata; class Actinopteri; order Syngnathiformes; family Syngnathidae; genus Syngnathoides; species Syngnathoides biaculeatus. The sequence goes on along the minus strand of NC_084648.1, from coordinate 17,613,986 downwards.
GTTCTGCCAGATGTGTTTGTGTCAGCGGTTTAAAAGCCATTTAGCACTGTGGAAGGCGACCGTTATGGCGGATTACATTGACTGCTTGTCAGACCTTGCAACACATTTGTTTTAAATGGACAAGTTGTGTGAACATAATTTCTGCGTGTAACAGTTTCATTTGGCGTTTTGTTGTTTGTCCGTCCATCCATCCACACAAGGGTCGCGACTGTCAACGGACAAGAGGCGGGGTACACTCCGAACTGGTCGGCAGCCAATCGCAGGGCACATAGAGACAAACAGCCACACTCGCAATCACACCTAGGGGCAATTTAGAGTGTCCTATTAATGGTGCATGTTTTTTGCCATGAGGGAGGAAACCGGAGTGCTTGGAGAAAAGCCACGCGGGCACGGGGACAACATGCAAACTCCACACAGGCGGGTCCAGGATTGAACCCGGGACCTCAGAACTGTGAGGCAAAACACTTTCCAGCTGATCCACCGTGCCGTCTGAGCAATGTTGCACATTCTTATTTTCTATTTTTATCTCTTTAATGTCCATGGTATGATTAAAAAAAAAATACAGTGATGCCTCAGTTCTCGACCACAATCCGTTCCAGAAAACGGTTCGAGAAGTGATTTGTTCGAAAACCAAATCGATGTTTCACATTACAATGAATGGATTTTTTTTTTTTTTCGTTTGTTTCTAACAGTTATAAAAGATCCCAACATTGGCCCAAAAAAATGTGTATCGGTAATTATCTTCATTTATTTAGGTTTTTGGTGAATGAAACAAGTTTGCAGTTGTAGGCATTTGTTACACAAATTGCCACTTCACTGTTAGACATCTATAAGGCATGATTGACTCCTTTTACATATTGTGGTTGACAATCATAAATAAACTTTAAGATTACGGTTGGATACAATCCACCGTGCAGTTTTAATTTACTAGCCGACAATTTAGCCAAGTGAATTTGACCGTGCATCGATCGGACTCCGTTCCTTGTGCAAAACACTCTTATCTGAGGTTTGTGGCACTTGCATTTGTCAAACAAGCGGGGACAATAAGCTTGTCTTCACCGTGATTTGTGCGTCTCTGCTCCTTTTCAGAACAAGCGAGAGGACATGTGCCGTGAAGTGGAAGTATATTTTGAATGACTGTATAAGAAAAGTCATGGATGTGACTTGTATAGAACTTTTTCAGGGGACTCAAACGTTCTTTTCTATTGTATGCATTTTTCATTCACTCCACAGTCACGCCGCGAGGGCGGCGAGCTACTCCCGCAGCCCCGGCCGCCCTCGGGCATTTTGACGGAAGCGTGGCTACGCCCCCTCCGACTAGCGCCACTGCCAAACGCCAAACTGCATTCATTCACGGGCAACGTGGGTTAAGTGTCTCGCCCAGGGACACGACGACAAGATGGACTCGGGCGGGCATACAAATTGGCAAACCGCCGGTCGCGGGATGTACACCACCGCGACGCACTTTTGACGGGATTTGCAGGGAAACGCAGACAGTCCCATTGTTAAAAACTGAATGAAAAGATTATCGCTGGACAATACCGATACAGTATTTGAGAGCACACAGCGTCTTCATCCAGACTTGTATTTGTCCCTCATAGCTTTGCAGCACTTTGCCCAACTTTTAACTCCAATACATATTAATGAGAAAGCTGACCCAGTTTCCATGTCGCCTGAGCCATTGTTCTGACCCGACTGCCATAAGCCGTGAATGAGAAGTTTCTAGATTTATATTAGACGGTATTATGGTTATGCGATCCGGGAAGGTGACTGTGCGAGTCCTGTATACCGTAATCTGCTTTCTAAACGACCTTCTCTGTATCATCTAACATGTCACGAGCTCATCATCCTCTCTCCCATAAACTGGTTGTTTTCTTAGCTCTCGATAATGTCACGCTCGTAGCTTTCTCCTCCCTTCTACTGATGCAGCTGGAAGTTTGTATTTTTTGCCGCTAACGCCAAAACAAGTAGAGAAAGGACAAATGAAAGATGTGACTGCAAAAAACAAAAAAAAGTACAAGTTAAAAACTGTAAAAACTAAATCAGATGAGGTGGCGTAGCTGTAGAGCGAGGACCAGAGTGCCTGCGTGGAGTTTGCGCGTTCTCCCCGTGTCTGGCTGGGTTCTCTCCGGGCACTCCGGTTTCCTCGCGCATCCCCAAAACATGCATGAATTGGAGAGCCTAAATTGCCCATAGGTGTGATTGTAAGTGCGACTGTTGTCTGTTTTCCACATGCCTTGCGATTGGCTGCTTGTACGTCGCCTCCTGCCCGAGGATAGCTGGGTTTGGCTCCGGCGCTCCCGTGACACTCTTGAGGATAAGCGGCTCGGAAAATGGATGGATGGATAGATCAGCTGATTTTGTTGCCGATCGTTCAGATTCTAACTGGCTCTTGGACAACACTTGATATGACTGTGGGGGGAGAAAAAAAATCTGCTCAATTTCTTTTCAGTTGTTAATCACAACGCAGTGATTATTCATATTGTCATGCCTTGGGTGAGGAATACAGGCATTAAAGCCCTCAAAACCGCAGACCCGGAGAGATGGATGGGGAAAAAGAACAGCGATGGGGGGGAAAGAAAGATGAAGAGATAAAAATAATGAGTGAAAATCCTTAATGCCGCAGCATGCTGCAGAAATCAAAGACAAGTCTATTGAAGTGTGAAAGATGCAAAGTGAAGAGCGCTAAGTCACATTACAGCAATTTCTCCCCCTCGCTCGTTCTTTGTTTCTCCCCCCACCCCTACATGTGCCCTGAGAGACGTTTCGCTTCCTCCACGGAGCATTTCCGTAAATAGCACCGCAGCCGTCATAAGCAGCAGAGCACTTTTGGATGTGGTGAAAACAACGAGTGGCTTTAACTGTGCCACCGAGCCAAATCACTGGCTGTGACGCGATTTATTCATGCTAGCTTACGGTTGTCTTCCGCACACCCGCATTTGGGTATCTGGAATAGCCCGTGCTATATTTTGGCAGGGTTGGGGGCTGCATTCAAATGTTGCATTCCAAATTCTTGCATTATACAATAAGTAATTGGTTTTTTTTTTCCTGCCAAACTTTTCACGGTACGATTGTGATTGGTGGAATGTTGCGGGTAGCGCATCTTAGCTGCCAAGTTCTTTTGGCTCCTCCATTGCACGACCGTACGACGTCACTATCATGCACGCGCTCGTCAAACAATAAATCATGCAGCCCTGCTTGAAACTGATACTAGAGTTTGCCACATAGTTTCATGGAGAACCTGATTTGGACTGATGAGACACAACTGGAGGTTTTTGGTAAAAGTCGCATCAACTCCGTGTTTGATGATGCAAACGGCTTCCGATCCGGCCACCCCTGTGTGGTGTTTGTGTTTTTCCTGGACCGGTGTGACGGTCTGAGCGCTCCCCCGTGCTGAAAAGTCTCCTTGTGATTAACCCATCCGTGGGCAGCGTCCCATTTTTGGGACATGATGATTTTCACGCATTATATCCTTCAGTATATCAAAATATTTAACTGTTTTAATCTGATTCTGTTTTTTGGGACGATCTACTCAGAAAACCCAAGTACCCTCTTGCGGGCAACGTCCCATTTTTGGGACAAGATTATAAATTAGTAAAGTTATCATATAACTTAACCGTAAATGGAGAAAGAAGTGTTATTTAATTGACTGTGGCCTGTTAGGAGACTTTTATCTCAATAAGGCAAAAAATGGCCACCCTGCCCATGAATGGGTTAATGCGCATGCGTTAGTAACAGGGGAACTCTGGGTACGTAGCAGACGCTTACTGGGAAATCATCCGGTGTCATAGTTCCCTTTCTTCTACATCGTGGGAGCTAACATACGTTATATCCTAACCTTAATACAAAAGTTGGTTTGAAAAGATATTCACGTATATGTACGTTCGCTGCGTTCGTCTTTCTGAGACGTCCGTAGCGAACATGAACACTCGGCGAAAAGTTGTCGAGTGGCACATGTTGAAGCATAGTTGGGGATGTTTCAGACTGGGCGGAAGTTTAAAGTAAATAGACGCACATGCGCGTTAACCACAAGAAGACTGAATGTATGTGTGAATTGTTGTCTATATGTGCCCTGCGATTGGCTTGGAGAGCAGTTCAGTGTGCAGCCCGCCTCCCGCCCAGAGTCAGCTGGGACAGGCCCCGGCATACCCGCGACCCAAGAGAGGGTAAGCGGTTTGAAAAATGGATGGATAGCTTTTCTGTTGCCTTTTGTGCTTTGACTTCAATCACAGTGATGGGAAAACAACAATGGAAGGTATGACAAGAGTGCAAAAACGGCACCGAGAGTAGATGACGGTGTCAGAAGTGATTGCTGTGAAAAGAAGCACGCTCGGTTCAAGGCACCAGAGATGTTTTTCTTTCCAATATTAAAAGCGGGGCAACACCGGGATGTCAATCGAAAAAGGAGATGCGTATGTGTGCCAAAAACCCAAATGCACACTGCAATCACCACGCGGTCACTTAAGATTACTATCAACCTCTCGGCATCCCTCGTTTTCCCTTCCACCCGTCGATTTGTCTTCCATCTGCTGCGCAGCGTAAACACTTGCGCGGCACAACCTTCAGCGCTTTCAGCGTTCCTGTGACCGTTGTAATCAGAGCAACAGATTCGATACTATCCACGTTGTCAGACGTCTGCGGATGTCGAGAAGCTGTTGTGTACACGGTTCAAGTCCTCACTGCAAGTATGAAGTCAAAGAAAAACTTTGTTCTTGTCACTGTTGAGGATTAAAAAAAAAAAAAAAAGTTGTATCGAGACGATTCTCTTGACAAAAACAATAGGTTAGTACAAAAGCTGTAAAATTTTAGATGTTCAGCTCGGTACATTTGAACGGGATGATCCTTTGTCACGGCGGCGCAGCTGGAAAGCGTTGGCCTCACAGTTCTGAGGTTCCGGGTTCGATCCCAGACCCCGCCTGTGTGGAGTTTGCATGTCCTCCCCCGTGCCTCCGTGGGTTTTCTCCGGGCACTCCGCTTTCCTCCCACATCCCAAAACCATGCAACATTAATTGGACACTCTAAATTGCCCCAAGGTGTGATTGTAAGTGTCTCTATGTGCCCTGCGATTTGGCTGGCAACCAGTTCAGGGTGTATCCTGCCTCCTGCCCGTTGACAGCTGGGATAGGCTCCAGCACTCCCGTGACCCTCATGAGGATAACCGACTTAGAAAACAAATGGACGGATAGATCCTTTATTATCACCAATTATCAAGTCAATACAGAAAAATAAATTTCTCCAAATGCCTTTTGTTGACGTCCATCTTGACGTCAATTTATCATGTCAGCTTTACACCATCAGGATTTTTGGAGCGATCAGCGAGTTTAAAAACAAACAATGTGAACGGAATATGTTTGTGGATAAATTAATCCAATTTTAATGACTAAAATGTTGGAATATAGGTTGGGATCGTGAGTTCGTATCTCACCAGGGCCTCTACTCGCCAAGAGGGTTTGGGTCAGGATGAGCATCCGGCGTAAAAACTGTGCCAAAGAAATATTTCATATTTACCTGAGATGTCACGCTGTGGCGACCCCGAACGGGACAAGCCGAAAGAAACTTACTTTTGGGTTGTAGAGGCCGGCAGAGAAGGCCTCTCTGGCCCTGAGCGCTCGCCACAGCTAAATAGCAGCATTTGCCCGACAGACGGAATAAGGATCCGTCATTCCCGGGGTCAACCCAGACAATGACCGTTTTCTGAGCAGGTCGGCGATAAAAGGCAACTCAGCAGCAGCTCGGCAGACTAAATAACTACAATGGTAAGCTTCCCCATCTGTGGCTGATGCACAAAAAGCAGATGGAAAATCACTCGAACACTAAGTGAATCGCGTCACACGGTAGACTAACAACTTCTGAGACCCACCGTGGAGCGGTTGAAGCACGATCCAGGAGAAAAGGAAACGCCGGCGTTAGAACGGAGGACAGCGAAGCTTCTTTGAGATTCTGTGATTGGAAAAAATTATGCATGTCGTCTTTGAGGATATCACATTCAAAAGCAAACTACAGAAAGAGAGGAGGGGACCGGTGCTGGCGACCACATCCCGATAGAACAGAACCAATCCATCCTAAATAGAGAGGAACAAAATACCTAGTATTACATTATATATTCATAGTTTTTGGATGTAGAAGAACACATTCGGACTACAAGACCATCGCTTGTTACTGATCATCAATATTTCATAAGAACGCCACGCTCAGCACAAGGGAATGGATGAATAATTCACTGTACCATGGGACTGAAACAGCATGTGCATTGTGTGCAGGTGCGTGTCAATCACAGGAGATCAATACACCAGGGATCTTTTATCCTATTTCCTAACGATAACAAATCCAACAGTGGCGCAGATTTTTGCTTTCGGATGGGCTCTAGAAATTCCTCCGGCTTATATGTCGAAGGGATCATTTTGCATGTTAAAAGCTAAAGAGAGGAACTTCTTTGCGGCAGCCTCACTGGGAAAATTGCTAATGTTAGCTCTGCTCCCCTCCAGTGTGTACGCGCTTCAACTCTCGTAACGTTTTTACACAAGATGCCAACTTATTACTACCTCCGCCTTGTTTCTTGTGGCATCCGGTATCCATCCATCTATCAATTATCTACCGCTTCTCCGGGTCGGGTCGCGGGGGAAGTAGCTTCAGCAGGGATACCCAGACTTCCTTTTCCCCAGCCACTTCTTCCAGCTCTCCCGAGCTTTCCCAAGCCAGCCGAGAGACATGGTCTCTCCAGCGTGTCCCGGGTCGTCCTTGGGATCTCTTTCCGTGACTTGCCCGGAACACCTCACCAGGGAGGCATCCGGATCAGATGCCCCCAGCCACCTCATCTGGCTCCTCTCAATGCGGAGGAGCAGCGGCTCGACATTGAGCCCCTCCCGGATGACCGAGCTTCTCACCCTATCTCTTAAGGGAGAGCCCGGACACCCTGCAGAGGAAACTTATTTCGGCCGCTTGTATTCGATGTTATTGTTTTGTGAAGGAGGTGAAGGTCAGAAGGAGCTACATTGCGTCTTTGTGGACCTAGAGAAAGCCTATGACAGAGTACCAAGAGAGGAACTGTGGTACTGCATGCGTAAGTCTGGTGTGGCAGAGAAGTATGTTAAAATAGTACAGGACATGTATGAGGGCAGCAGAACGGCGGTGAGGTGTGCCTTAGGTGTGACAGAGGAATTTAAGGTGGAGGTGGGACTGCATCAGGGATCAGCTCTGAGCCCCTTCCTGTTTGCAGTGGTAATGGATAGGCTGACAGATGAGGTTAGACTGGAATCCCCTTGGACCATGATGTTCGCAGATGATATTGTCATATGCAGTGAAAGCAGGGAGCATGCAGAGGAACAATTGGAAAGATGGAGACATGCACTGGAAAGGAGAGGAATGAAGATTAGCCGAAGTAAAACAGAATATATGTGCAGGAATGAGAGGGGCGGAGGAGGAAGAGTGAGGCTACAGGGAGAAGAGATAGCGAGGGTGGATGACTTCAAATACTTGGGGTCAACAATACAGAGCAATGGAGAGTGTGGTCAGGAAGTGAAGAAACGGGTCCAAGCAGGTTGGAACAGCTGGCGAAAGGTGTCTGGTGTGTTATGTGACAGAAGAGTGTCTGCTAGGATGAAGGGCAAAGTTTACAAAACAGTGGTGAGGCCGGCCATGATGTACGGATTAGAGACGGCGGCACTGAAGAGACAACAGGAAGCTGAACTGGAGGTGGCAGAAATGAAGATGTTGAGGTTCTCGCTCGGAATGAGCAGGTTGGATAGGATTAGAAATGAGCTCATTCGAGGGACGGCCAAAGCTGGATGTTTTGGAGACAAGATTCGAGAGAGCAGACTTCGATGGTTTGGACATGTTCAGAGGCGAGAGAGTGAGTATATTGGTAGAAGGATGCTGAGGATGGAGCTCCCAGGCAAAAGAGCGAGAGGAAGACCAAAGAGAAGGTTTATGGATGTGGTGAGGGAAGACATGAGGGCAGTTGGGGTTAGAGAGGAAGATGCAGGAGATAGGCTAAGATGGCAAAAGATGACACGCTGTGGCGACCCCTAACGGGACAAGCCGAAAGGAAAAGAAGAAGAAGAAGAAGATTGTTTTGTGAACCTATTATCCTAATTACTAACCAAATATGAATCATCATCTTTTCCTTTCGGCTTGTCCCGTTGGACAGCGTGCAATCTCAGATGAACGCATATTTGTTTGGCACAGTTTTACGCCGGATACACTTCCTGACGCAAGCCCTCTGCGTTTAGCCGCGGAGAGAACCTAACAGCACCTGGTATTCTCAGGCAGTCTCCAAACCCGCTTAGCTTCTGAGATCTGATGAGATCAGGCGTTCTCAGGGTAGCGTGGCCGTAAGCCTAACCAAATGTGAATCTTCTTCTTCTTTACCTTTCGGCTTGTCCCGTTGGGGGTCGCCACAGCGTGCCATCTCAGATGAACGCATATTTGTTTGGCACAGTTTTACGCCGGATGCCCTTCCCGACGCAATCCCTCTGCATTTTATTCGGGGAGAGAACCTTACAGCACCTGGTTTTCCCAGGCGGTCTCCAATCCAAGTACTAACCAGGTCCAAACCTCCTTAGCTTCCGAGATCTGACGAGCTCGGGCGTTCTCTGGTTAGCGTGGCCGTAACCAAATAAGAATTGCACCTGTAATTCATTTCTGCTTTCATTTCATTAGCATTCATCAGATGGCTATAGCAAGTCTGTATAGAACTGTTCCGCTTTTGTTCACAAGGTCTCGCCAAAGTTCGTCTCTACATGCATGCAGCAATGTACAGAGAGACGACTTAACCTTGGATATAGAAAGTACACATCTTTATGCAATCATTGTGTTTGGCTAGCATACAAGTTGGATCAGTCCTTTTCTCTTCATGGCCATTTACCCAATTGTAAATGCTCTGTTGAGTCACAGCCACAGAACGCAGATCATCTCCCGAGAGGAATATCCACGACGCTAAGCAGAAGAAAAAATGGTTTTAATTGGCCTTTGTAATAACACCTTTGCACCGAGCACATTAAAACTGGACCAGCTGTAAGCTTGTACTCGGGCGTATTCTCACTTTATAGCTCAACGTTTTACTTTCCCACATGCAACGTTCGCAATCCGTTGCTGCGACCAAAATGTAAATAACCATATTTGAGTGTGCCAGAGCGCGGACGTGTACCATCGACAAAAAACAAAAAACAAAACAGCAACAACTCTTGCGGCTTCTGCCAAAGCTCCCTGCACAAAGAAAAAACCTGGACAGATTTTATTTCATTTTTACCACAGACAAACACTCGGGACGTGGGGGTGGACAGAATGCAAGATCGGATGACATTCTGAAGAAATCCGAATGGCATTGGAAATGGCGACAAAGCACGAAAGAAATGATTAAAAGGACGGAGTTCGATTTTGGTGGGATGACGTAGCTGTTGCTGAATCTTTTTTTTTTTTTTTGCTTGGGAAAAGTGTATTGCCGCAATGATAAATCTACGACGCTTTGGTTTGGAGTTGTCAAATGCAGGATGTGCTGGATTTGCTCACTGAAGGGGAACATTTTAACTTTTTACTCTATCGTGAGAAGATGATGACATCGGTGTTGTGGCCGTGAGACAAAACAATGTAAAGCATTTCCATTAATAAAAATCTTTCAAATGAGATTGTCTGCCTCTCAGACGTCGCTCCTGTTACGTGATGAGAATCAATAGGACGCGGTTCTCTCAGGACTGATGTGATATTTCCCAAGTACACTTGGACGACCATTTAAAATCCTTTTTATATGAAAGCCCGTTTATTGCTTTGTCCTTCTTGGGCTTCCATTGTCCTTGCTTCAGCTCCTTCCTTGTTTTTTAATCAAATTTCATTGATAAAAGAGGTCCTTCTGGTGGCCATAAGAAAATACAGCACATGGAATTTTTATTGCTATTAACCGCCCGACCAAAGGGGGTGATCTGGGGTTATATTTGTAATGACGGACATATTCACCTCATTATAATCTCCCCCCCAACTCCCCTCCCCCCCCCCCCCCAATTAGTTTTAACCTCCCTAAGGTGCACCTTTCCTGGGCACACCACATCCCAAGTGCCTCGGCGCTCTGTCGCGCTAAGATGCGTTGATGTAGTCTCTGACGGGAGGAACACCCCACCAGCCCCGCTTCTGTCGGCGCACTTGCGGCGACTCCAACCTCGCTAGATGGTGGCGGTACTAATGAGGGTCAAGGCTGGCGTCCGTCAGGCCTGTCCGCCTAAATCGTGAGGGTGCGAGATGAGGATGAATTGAAGGAGATTGTCAACAGTCCTGAGGGCATTTTTCATAAATGCTGCATTGCTAGCGTTGGGAAACGTCCTTCTGAAATAGTCTTGCCTATTTTGTCACAGTTTCGCCAAGACCCAAGTCCAAACACATTTGTTTGATGCTGTTTTTCTGTATATGGTGTCATTTTTTTTTTTTACTGTCACACGTAGACACAATCTGACATTTCATGGGAAATATCGCTAACCCTTTCAAACCCTGAAATAAGACCTGAAAATAGAATGCGGCAAATTATGTCAATATTGCCGGTTGGTCACCATTTTATCATCGCTCCTTCCCTCGTCTTTGGTCTTTGATATTTTTCTATTAGAACCCCGCATGCGTCTCTCACCGGGCGCAAGCGCTAATGGCGACATTTTCATTTTGCCTGAAGCATTTGTGCGGCAAATGGAGAAAAAAGAGGAACATATTCAGCCGCTCCTGCTGTTCGTTAGCTAATGAACAGTGGAGCTCCTGCTCCATAATAATTAACATGAATGCAATTTGTGGTAATTGTGTTGGTGTGCAGATGAGATTGGAGCCGTCGTCGTCGGGCCATTAAGCCTCCTGTCTGCTGAAAAAGGCGTTGGTTTTTGCACCGTCGCTTCATTCCACGTTAAGGGCACATGTGAGCGTGATGTTCCCTCAGAATATCTCGGTTGATCGTTTGGCGCTCCAAACAAATTTTGGATTTGTCTATAGAAATTCCATTTTTCTGTACATGTAATTTTGCCACGGCGTAATACTTCCAGATAGTAGGCAAACTCTGTTTCCGACATTAGTAAAGACACACTTAAAGTGCCACTGTCATGAAATGCATGATTTTTAGTATGTTATTAATGGAAAAAAATGGCAGCTGACATGGACCCATGCAGTTTTTTTTTCACCACAAAACATGATTTTGACATATACAGCTTTTTGTAACTCCCGCCAAGAAAAGGGATTTGTTTTCGAGAAGAAGCAGGAAGTGACGTACAGGGCAGTACCGGCCTCAAGTGGACTCGTTTTTTTCGATTAGTTTTACCTCCCGGAAGGTAGCTCGTTATGCCTTCGTGTTAGCCAAAATGCCGGCTCGTTGCACTGCTTAAACACTCGGGAGGATGGATTTACCCTTCATAAGTTTGCAATCTCCGGGGTGACATCACGGACAGTAAATGCAGCCAATATGGCGACCACTTGCATGTCAAATGAGACTTCCGCAACTTTACGCACGGATGACGCGCTCTCCGCTCCTATCTATTTATTTCGTGTAGACATTGAAGTGAATAATCTTACATGTATTTTTCATTTCAATATCTATATTAGAATGTTTATAGGGATGACACTAGAACTTTAAATGTCAATTAAGCAAGGCAGAGCTATCGCAAAAACAGCAGTTGACAATTTAATGGGCTAATTTCTGACCTCGGGTATCAAATTTCATGTCATGTGTAAATGTGTGTTGGTGTGACAGTCCTAAAATCCTTGAATGTTTCCCCGTAATGAGGGGGAAGGGGGGGGGGGAGGGGGAATGTTGCTGTTTTTAACAACGGTTATTCTCGGAGCCGGTAATGAATAATGCAACCACCTTTTTCAGAAATCCAGCCGCCTTCACCGATTCACAGCTGGAAGTCGCCGAGACAAAAAAAAAAAAATTGACGTCGCTCGCCGGTTAATTTAGCCACGTCGACCAGGCGGTCCTGTCGGTATTCATCATTTCATAAATGGCTTTCTCGTAACATAAATATGCAAACATGGCCTACGGCCCATCCGCCCCCCCCCCCTAGAAAAAACAAACAAACACCATCTTGTTGTCGCACGAGTGTGTGTGTGTGTGTGTGTGTCTGTGTGCGTGTGTGTGAGTGAGTCACTCACAGGTTGACGCTCTGAGCTTCCTCACGTTTGAATGTTCGCGTCAAGACGATTTAGCTTCTTTTCAAATATCCTGCAAGACACCGAGACAGTGGAAGTGTTTTCAAAGTACCGTAACACTCGTGTCACTTCTTTCAACATTCCCCCCCCCCCCCTTCCCTCTTTAAATTTCCACATTTCAAAACTGCTATTTTAGGGGATCGTGTGGCATTTGATGAGTATTTCTAACCTGTTAAGGCAATTCTTCAGTACCTTTTGCAGATCTAAAAATAAATACCTCTGAACAGGCTTTTGTGTTCCAACAGAATTTGTTTTAGTTTGTACTTTTTGTCACCTTTCTCTTCACCCCACCCCCCACCCCCTCCTCGCTAGAATATACATGAGCTCACTTTTTGGAACATGCACAGTCTTGAATTTGTGAGTGACGAGTCCATTGTACTTGAAGTAGTGATTAGGCATTTTACTACATTATCTTGCTAGACTTTATAGGGGGGGGGGATATAATTATCAAGAAACATATATGAATATTTAAATATGAGTATAAATGTGCCATTTTATTCATTCATCCATTTTTCTGAGGGTCACATTTCTATTACCAGCAATGCTCGTGGACACGAATGCACTCAAACAAACAGTCTTGGTGATGATTTACATTCCATAATAATAATTTTTATATCGCCTTCAAGTATATTAGTCACGAACCTCCATTACGGGGGCAGACCCAAATGCAGGACTTTGAGGCAGAGACATAATGTTCAATGTAGTTTATTCCAGAAACTGGGTCATACATGGTGTAGCAGTCGACAAGGCAGAGGTAAAGAAACTCTAGGCTCGGCGGGATCCAAAAGACGTGCAACAAGGTCCGATGACCAAACTAACAACTCAACAGGACAGGAACAAAGAAAAGGGCACAGAATCGCTGTGACTTGGGTTACTCTAACTTCCGCGGAGAGTCCCACAGGCAGTGAAGGCAACTGACTAACGCAAAGCAACGAACTAGCTAATGCCAGTGACAAAAACCGCACCTTAAATGCCCGTCTAATTACAGTCCCGATGTGAAACCGCTCTGGGCGGTGACAGGTGTCGATAACATGCAGATTTATTTTAGCACATCCAATAGAAGGTATAAAATAGAGTGCCAGCAGCTCGCTATTTGAAATATTCTGCAATTAAAATTGAACAAATTGGTTCCCTTATGAAATGGAAACACCTCACAGGACTGCTTTTATTAAATATTGGATTCATTGGCGTGAAGTGAGACATCAAAACATTTCCGTCCAGTTCCATTTTATTTTTTTTCCTCAATTTCTGCCAGTTAAAGGTGACATTCCAACGAAATTAAAACTGTAGGAATATTCTTTGACTAATGCATTCATTCATTCAGAGAAGCAATTTTAACATGGGAGTGTTCAGGACAAGCTGCCATAAATTGTACGTGATTACAATCATTGCGACAGATGGCAAAAATTACTACCAATAAATCTGGAGCTCTGAATGATCACGGACACTGGAAATGCCTCACCATGAATATTTGTTATAACTTTAAATCAATTTCTTGTTTTGTGCCGCTATTACGTTTCCTGACACGTTTGCATTGACATTTATTAGCATGACTATACATATCATACGTTGGTGATGTAAACGTGTGAAGGGGGAATCTCATTTTATTTTTATTATTATTTATTTTTTAAAGTAAACCCAACTGTTGCTTAAATCATACAAGGTGTCAGAAAAGTTGCAGTACTGGCATCACAAAAGAGATTTCAAAGCCAAACGGCAATTTCGCCCCTTCACTGCGGGCGAGATGATCAACCGGCACGTCTACAAAGAGATGCTGCGGCCTTTGCTTTGTTCATTGCGTTGTGAGAAAAAGGTGAAACTTGCAGCAGGACCACCCGTGGCTGCTTCACAGTCTACGCGCCGGCTCGCAGTACCCTGACCGTCCGACGATTCCTGGCCGTGGTGCAGCGACCTCCCGTATTACCTGATCTGGCTCTGTGTGATGTATAAAAAATTTTCTCCCTTTTGTCCTGATGCCAGTTCAACTAGGGGATCAGTTTTGAAGACAGAGCTAACACAAAACCTGCTGTGCTGATGGAGCTGCGAAGGATTCTCGTATGAATCCTTCCAGCAGTGCATGAAAGCGTAGCATCGAAGGTTGTGAATCTCCGTTAGAGTCCTAGGTGATGACTCCAAACGGGAATTCGTGTAGTTTGTACTTTGGATCCGTCCATCCATTTTCTACTGCTTCTCCGGGTCAGGTCATGAGGGAAGTAGCTTCAGCCGGGGTACCCAGACTTCCCTTTCCCCAGCCACTTCTTCCAGATCTTCCGGAGGGATCCCGAGGCGTTCCAAGGCCAGACGAGAGAGACAGTCTCTCGGCGTGTCCTGGGTCGTCCCCGGGGTCTCTTTCCGGTGGAACATCCCTGGAAAAACCTCACCAGGTAGCTGTCCGGGAGGCATCTGCATCAGATTTGGATTTGAAATATTTTTAGTGACACCAGTCCATTGAACACTTAACCCACTGAGTACATTCATCCGAGATGTCAATACAGTAGAAACCAATTTGAAAATCGACCGCAATCTCTTTTTGAAGGTGTTCGGGGTTGGCTCATTGAGCTTCGAACCATTTCAGCCAATTTGTTTTGAGAGAGGGTTCATTTCTTGATGCTTCATGTGGACACGACACCACCTGTTGGCCATGTGTGTAATTTACAGGCAGCTGTATCTTCATCTGTGATGCATTGAATTCCGACATCTGGTTTTGGCCCCCGGGAATGACTACACATTACAAAATGTGTATAAACCAATACTTAATTGACAGTGTATGATAAAGTGTACATGAAAAAAAAATGGAGAACCAACCGCAACCCTTGTGAGGATAAGTGACTTGGAAAATGGATGGACGGATTTTTATACTTTACGTCATTGTTTACAGTACAGGAGCTGCTCTCAATTTCACTGTACACTTGTACAATGACAATAAAAGTCATTTTATTTGAAATTGTCCAAATATACTCAGAACCGAGACGAACGCGAAGGAGTATAATCGCAGTAGTCGCATAATCACCGATAAGAGGGAATTGTATTAGTCATAGTTAGTCGTCATGATCCGAGGCTTGGTTTATTTTTTACACTAATCTGACATTTAACATTATTGCTGTTATAAAACTTTTAACAGCATGGGGAACCTGAAACTATTTCATTTACCATCATTTCTTCGGTGAGAAATTTGATTTCATTTACGAAACGAGGATGTCGTCGATTACCCGATTATTTTATTTATTTTTTTTTAACCTCATTAAGTTTCCGCTGGATGTAAAAATGTGCTCGTTTGGTTTCTCCACCTTTTTGTTGTCACCCACTGTGGCTTAATTCTCCACTGACCTTGAAGTGTGCCAACTATGTACAGTAATTACTACTACTTAGTTACTACTTATTAAAAGAGGACTTCTCTCTCTCTCTCTCTCTCTCTCTCTCTCTCTCTCTCTCTATCTCTCTCTATATATATATATATATATATTTTTTTTTTTAAATGTATTGTTTCTTCCATGCTCTACTTGTGATAAAACTCTACTTTTCAATCCCAGCAACCGAAGAGTTTATCCCAGTATGCATCTATAAGTACACAGAAGGCCCCTCCTCGTACTGCAAAGAGTACCCCACTGCGCAATGTGAGGTGATGGAAATAATTGGCTCTCGCACACAGAGCCTCCACCTAATTAATTCCCGGCGCTTCATAACTCATACTCACAGCGCGAGCCTCATTTTTTTACATCAAAGGACGTCAAAAGAATACGACGGTAAGCTCGTATTCGGGTATCGGGCTTTGCGGCGCGTGTGGATGTCGGGTCCTGGACAACGGCCACTTTTGACATTTTATGACAATACAGCACCGGGCAGGATTCAGTTCATCCTGTGAGCGGAGGAAATGACGGGTTTCTGCGGGTTAACGTGGCAAATTGGGCTCTTTGTGAAAAGATAAAAAGAATAAAGCCGTGGAGCGGTGTTGTCTTCTTCCCTTTTTAACCCGGCTTTGCGTGTGTGTGTGTGTGTGTGTGTGTGCGCGCGCTCAGTGCTGGGAGGTGTGGAGTCACGCGGTGTGTTGAGGAAGATCAGTGACATGCTGGAGGTGATTCTCAAGCGAATGGACAACCTCGCCAAGCTGGACAACGCCACCGCCGCAGACACGCGACGCCTGGACGAGCTCAGCTCTGCAATCAACAAGTAAGCGCTTTTTCGTTTGATTGTTTGTTTGTTTTTAAACGGTTCCAACGCAATGATTTTCCACCCATCCATTTTCTTTGCCGCTTATCCTCACGAGGGTCGCGGGGAGGGCTGGTGCCTATCCCGGCTGTCAACGGGGGCACACCCTGAACTGGTCGCCAGCCAATCACAGGGCATATAGTGACAGTCGCACTCGCAATCACACGCAGGCACGGGGAGAACATGCAAACTCCCACGCAGGCGGGGCCGGGATCGAACCCGGGTCCTCAGAACTGTGTGAGGCCACCCTGGCAATGATTTTGAATAAGGCAATTCCAGATCATGCGAGAGACTTTTTAGCGGGGCTGTTTGCGGACTGCTGTCCATGTTTTGGTGGCCCGCAGCATGAACGTAAAATGAAAAATTACATTGACCACCCCCCCCCCTTTTTTTTTTTTTTGGTTGAATCTGTATTTCAAACATTTATAACTTTCCTTATGATGGTCCTATTTTTCCATTGGGCTGCCATCATTGCATAGCGTGCTAAATAGAATCAGACCACATAGAATAATAATGAACCCGAAGTCATTTAAGAAAGCTCATGGACCAATTTTACAAAACAATAGTCAAGAGCCAAAAATGTTTTTTGGCATTCAAACATTCATGGAGGGCAGGGATGAGTCAAGAATGAGCAAACACTTCATAAATTGGTAAAATACACACAAGGAATTATGGTTGAGAGTGAAGGAAAATGAGCCATCATAGCAGGTCTACTTGGTAACGCCACAAGGGACCTGGCCACCAGCAGGCCCCCAAAAAATATCTGTGCAAATTGACCAGTTTACGTCATATTGGGTAGAAGCAAAGAAAATGCAGGATGGATTTTTTTTTTTTTTATTTTACAAACCCTGAAGGTTTTCAGGAGAGGCCTGTCAACTATAAATTCAGGAAATGTCAGACAACGGACTTTTCCGATGACAATTTTAAACTCCGCCCCCTTAGCTTCGAAAATGACGATTGAACAGAACAGGTTTGAAGTCGATTCTCCATCGCGTATTCCAGATAATATTGGGGTATGTTTTTTTTTTTTTTTGTCGAATGCGTCAGACTTGTCCAGGAGAGTTCTACAGAGAGGTCTCCACTGATTCACGCAAGGATATGTACGCGGAATTAAGATTTTGGACGGAGCGGGACGTAATGTCAGAGTTGCAGTGAAATGTTGGCGATCGATGCCAAAAAGTTTCACGCCTCACAAACTTTATATTGAAATCCAACAGGATGATTTCGTGGAATCACACACTGCGCATGTAAAGCAGGGTGAGTACTTTTTACCTGGAAAAATCACAAGTAATACACTAACAAAGTCAAAGTTGTTCTCCAGCAATGTATAAAGCACTGATCATAATTCAGTCAAACTCCGAGAAGATACTTCTCCCTCACTTACCTTTGAATATACAGCCTTGTGTTTGTTGATATTATCCACATTTTAGTTGTACGCGAGCCTTAATCCATCGTAGACACTTCGTCAAATGTGTTTTAGGCTTTGGAAAATGAATCAACCGGGCAGGATATCTTTCATCAGAATTGCGCGTTCCCCAAGTGCATCTGAGGACAATTTCCTTCCTAACATGAACTTTTCCAAGCACACGCTACTGACCAAGCAGCATTGCTTGTGGGACAACACGGCGAGAGGGGCGTGTCAAGCCAATGCGCCTATCTGATTGGCTAATATTGTACGAGGGATTGACCGGTCGGAAAGGTCCATTGTCAGTTGAGTACACAAAATTAGCACAAACCATAATGCAAAAAATATTGACCAATCTAATTGTTTTACCATTCTCTGCTAGCATCTCTTTTCCTCCACGCAAGTCAAGTACGCTTCCTCAAACAGTGGCCGTCCCTTTAAACGACGTTAGACCCGCAATTTTGACGCTCATTCACATTTAAAGGCCTTCTAAAGCGTAAATAAAATATTCATGCAGCACTGGGAAGTGTTGTTAACAAGCCTGCCAAATTTCAATAAATAATTACAAACAAAACAGCGCCAAGCATTTCAAATGAGGCTCCAAAATAGCGAAAAATGCAGCCCTCCTCCCAGTTGTCGGACACGGTGGGCGTGTCCCCCCCCCCCTCGCCCCCGCTCTGCTTCTACCTGTCACTCAAAATCGGTTCTTGCAATTCGGCTGAATAACGTGTGCCGCTATGTTTAACGCTCGTATGAATAACTTCTGTCGCCCCCTAGGCTGCATTAGAACAACAGAGGTGTTGACGTGTAATTTACATTGGGCACATTGGTGGGCAGCTAAAAGATCCTTTGAAAAATATGGGGAGTTTGCTCACAACAGTTGTTTTCTTTTCTCCTTGATGGCTGTCGACAATGTAGACGGAGGGAGTCATTCCCTGTGATCGCTGCGTTTGTGTGTGTCTCCTGTGTTTTCTGTCAGGCATCTCGTTGGGCAGCTCAAAGGGCCTCGGAAAGACGCGTTCCGCTTGTTCGTGGCAATTTTGTTCATTTATTCGGCAATTATTGTGTGGTTAATTTCTTCGACAGACACACAAAACAGTTATGTAGATGAATAAGAAAGCTAATGACCTTTTTTTTTATATAGATTTGAAGTTTTATTTGGGGAATTTACAATCAATTAACCTTCAAAGAGATTGTAAACGTACCTGGTTAGCAGAAATTGTTGCTGAATCCGAGCGGCTTCTGAATCCCCTCAGAAGCCCGAGTTCCCTTCGCGCTGCTTCTGGGTGCTAGTTTTATGCCTTGCTATGGATAGGTTTCCAATTACGCCATCTTGTGTGTCACCACCACCCTTCGTCCAATCAGATATATTAACGATGGGAAAAAAAAAAGCCTTTGTTCTTTGACCTTTATGACACACAAGACGGCGTAATTGGATACCTATCCATTGGCATTCGAGGGATGGTCATTTTCTGATGTTCCAGATTTCTATTATATTCTATTCTGCCAATACTTGGGATGGAACACTGTTTGTAGAAATCGGGATAGCTCCCCGATCCCCTCTAATTTTTCTTCCTGACTTTTCGTGCTTTCCCTCTGCCATCTCGCCGTCACTTAATTCCACATCCTCCTTTCACATTTAAACAGCCCGAATCCCTGCGAGTGAGTCGCGATGTGGGTACATGCTGACACGCTGTAGTCTCTCACACATCCCCCAGACCTTGTTAAGTGATCTCGGATAAGCATTCGGATTCACATCGGCGCAGAGGCGCTGCGTCGGAAGGATGGAGCAATTAATATGGTCTGGCGTCGGTGTTAACTGCAATCAATGTCGAGTAATGGACTATTTAATGTGGAGGACGCGCAGTTGCTCTTAAAGCACGGATGTGGAAGTGTGCTTATTGTAACTCAGTGCACAAGGAATTCTTAAAATGAATCAATATGCAATTTTTGTTTTGCCCAGGCTACTGTGAATGGGTTAAAAAAATAAATAAATGGAGGTTATTGTTGATATGTAATTGGGGTCAAACACTGCAAATCACTTCTGTGTCCATCCTCTTTGAAATTGGGTTGATAAATACCGCTTCTCGCCACGACAGGTTTCTGCTCAGATAAATACATTTGAATTATTTGTATTGACAGCAGGTAGTCTGCGGTCATGACCTAAAGGTTTTTATGGAATTGGATGTGACAGAAAAGAAAAGTTACACTACACCTTCTTAAACACTAAGCTCTCTTGCGGGGACGTACGTCGACCCTCAATTTGTTTGTATTTTGGTACCATTTTTATACTGTAATGTCGATAAAATACTACCATGTTAAGAAAATAGACTGCCGTTATTTGTCAAACAAGCGAAACAAAAATACATTTTTCTAACTTACTGTATTATTTAACCACATGACTGTCTTGAGGAATTGAGGATGCTCGTGGAAAAGTACAGAGAAGGTCAGAAGGAGCTACATTGTGTCTTTGTAGACCGAGAGAAAGCCCATGACGGAGTACCAAGAGAGGAACTGTGGTACTGCATGCGCAAGTCTGGTGTGGCGGAGAAATATGTTAGAATAGTACAGGACATGTATCAGGGCAGCAGAGCACCGGTGAGATGTGCTGTAAATGCGTCAGAAGAATTTAAGGTGGAGATGAGACTGCATCAGGGATCCGCGCCGAGCCCCTTTCTGTTTGCAGTAGTAATGAATCGACTGACGGATGAGGTTAGACTGGAATCCCCTTGGACCATGATGTTCGAAGATGATATTGTGATCTGCAGTGAAAGCAGGGAGCAGGCGGAGGAACAATTAGAAAGATGGAGGCACGCACTGGAAAGGAGAGGAATGAAGATTAGCCGAAGTCAAACAGAAAAATGAGCGTGAATGTGAGGGGCGGAGGAGGAAGATTGGAGATGGGATGGCGAAGGCGGACGACTTCAAATACTTGGGGTCAACAATCCAGAGCAATGGTGAGTGTGGCAAGGAAGTGAAGAGACGGGTCCAAGCGGGGTGGAACAGTTGGCGGAAGGTGTCTGGTGTTCTATGTGACAGAAGAGTCTCCGCTAGGATGAAGGGCAAAGTTTATAAAACAGTGGTGAGGCCGGCCATGATGTACGGATTACAGATGGTGGCACTGAAGAAACAACAGGAAGCAGAACCGGAGGTGGCAGAAATGAAGATGTTGAGGTTCTCGCTCGGAGTGACCACGTTGGATAGAACTAGAAATGAGCTCATTAGAGGGACAGCCAAAGTTGGATGTTTTGAAGACGTGGTTCGATAGAGCAGACTTCGATGGTTTGGACATGTCCAGAGGCGAGAGAGTCTGAGGATGGAGCTGTCGGGCAAAAGAGTGAGAGAGAGGAAGACAAAAGAAAAGGTTGACGGATGTGGTGAGGGAGATGCACGAGATAGACTTAGATGGAAAAAGATGACATGCTGTGGCGACCCCTAATGGGACAAGCCGAAAGAAAAAGACTGTCTCCCGCCATTTATTTCAGTTTTCTGAGCAGTGGCCAAAAAAGTTTGAGTCCGTTGTGACGATTTGGATTAATTGGACTGATTGAAAGGAAAGGGGGAAAAAAAACATCAAATTTTCTCACTTGGACCACGTTTTTTTGAATATACCCTTTTAATACAGGTGTATATTATTATTCTTACTGAGTCTGGTCCCTCTAATGAAACAGATGTTGCTAAAAAAAGCTAACTTAAAAAGGGTCTAGGAGGCACGCTGATGTCACTCAATGACATGGGAGACGTTTTTGTGTCTTTCAAGGTGCATTTTTCAAGAAAATGTTCCAAATTGCACGACCTCGGAGGAATTTTACTATACAGTAGCCACTGAAATTTCCATATTCCATTGACCGATGCCGACTTTTTTCCCCTCAGCTTTACGGGGCAATCTCTTTGCAATCGTCCTCATTCCTTATGCATAGAACCGGCCTGTCGTCGCTGAACTCGGAGAGTCGTTAAAGCACTTATAAAAGCGGCGTTAAATGCACACGTACGCACGCAAATAGATTACATTTTCATTCCACGGTGTTTGATTTGGGCTTATATGGAGCTCTAAAAAATAAAAAAAATAAAAAAAAAAAAGAAAAAACACTCCAGCAAGGTGCACCTGCACGCGCCATCTAGCATCATCGTAATGATTATCCATTAGTTCTACTCCAACAAGCAGGTGTTAATAAATTCAGTGTGGGCATGAGACCGGGGCTCAGACAGCAACCTGATTGAGTATGCAGCCTCCAGAATTAATGGCTTTACTATACATCAACACACACACTTCAGTCTAATGAGCCGTCTTCTCAACCCTCTCGTCGACATTCACTTCCCCACTTTGGCTTTCTTGGACATTGAGAGCTGCGCGAGCCACTTTATTAAATGGGTCACATTATTTTTTTTTTTTTTGCTTCATCTTTTGATTTTCTCTGCATTTCAGTCTTCTGGAGCCAACGTGGGGAGAGCAATCAATGGAAATGGAGTACTTTGTAGTAATAGATAAATAAAATAAATGCAGGGCAGCCGGGTCCCCATTCGCAGAAAGACGTGGCACTCGCGCTGGGCAGGATTTTTTTTTTCTTTTTTTTTTTTTTTCCCCCATCTTTTTTGCGTGAGCTTCATGGGTGCTGACACGCAGCCGCGTCGTGGCCAATTGGACTGGATGTCTGAGGCCTCCGCCTGCAATTCACCCACAGGGCAGCCACTCATTAGGCCAGAAAATAACAAGGAAAGGGAGGAGAAGAGAGAGAACAATGACGAATGGAGGCACAATCACGTTGAGTTGAATGGCTATATTTTGCTTATTGGTGCAGTATGTTTGCCTTTGGGCTTTTGCTCTCTTTGCCCGGACTTGAGGGTTTTTTTTTTTCCCCTCCTTCTTAAGTTTGTCACAAACAACCTTGATATCAAACATGTTCTCTTGGAATTTTTGTAATTTGACCAGAAACCTACCACTTGGCAATGGACCTTTCCGATGGCGATCTTAAGCTCTGCCCCGTTAGCTACAGTTGCCATGACAGTCAAGCTTCCAAAATGGCGACTGAACAGAACAGGTTTGAAGTTGATTCTCTATCGCGTATTCCAGCTAATATTGCGGTATGTTTTTTTGCTAAATGCGTCAGACTTGTCCAGGAGAGTTCTACGGCGAGGTCTCAACTATTTCACGCAAGGATATGTACACGGAATTAAGATTTTGGACGGAGCAGGGCGCAATGTCAGAGTTACAGCGAAATGTTGGCCATCCATGCGAAAAAGTTTGACGCCTCATAAACTTCATATTGAAATCCAACAGGATAAAATAGTGGAATCGTACTGCGCATGTAAAGCAGGGTGAGTACTTTTTACTTGGAAAAATCACAAGTAATATCATTGTAGTCTTTAGAAGTGAGATAGGTTCGATTTTCTACGAGTGCATTTAAACAATGGGTATTTACTCAATCAGTACCGTAGTCACCAGATGAAAAAATTTGACTTGGCTTGTATTCGAACCCAGTGTGTGTTTCTTTCGGCTTGTCCCTTTCGGGGTCGCCACAGCGTATCATCTCAGATGAACGCATATATATGTTTGGCACAATTTTTACGCCGGATGCCCTTCCTGACGCAACCCTTCTCAGGGAGCGGAGGCCCCAGTGGGATCCAAACCCACAACCCCTGGTTTACCAAACCAGTGCTCTAACCACTGAGCTACGGGGCCTCCTATTCGAACCCAGTGCCGCGTCTTAAAAGTCCGATGTGATACAAATAGGCAAATAGACATTTCTCTTGCATGACATGGCACATTTACGTATCACTAACCCGGCTCTTCGGCATAAAACATGACACACTCATTCATTCGGGAGGTCAGTGATACGTGAACAAAGTGAAAGTTGTTCTCCTGCACTGATAATAATTCAATCAAACTCAGAGAAGATACTTCTCCCTCACTTACCTTCGAACATACAGCCTTGTGTTTGTTGATTTTGTCCACATTTAGTTGTACGTGCGCTCTTCCACAAGCCTTAATCCATCGTAGACACTCGGTCAACTGTGTTTTTATGCTTTGGAAAATGAATCAACCGAGTAGGATATCTTTCATCAGAATTGCACGTTCCCCAAGCGCATCTGAAGACAATTTTCTTCGTAGCATTAACTTTTCCAAACGCACGCTACTGACAACCAGCATTGCTTGTGGGACAACCTGGTGAGAGGGGCGTGTCAAGTCAGGGGTTGGTTAAGACAATGCGGCTATCTGATTGGCTAATATTTTTGTACGTGTGATTGACAGGTCAGAAAGGTTCATTATGTGATTTTTTTTTTTTTTTTAATTCATTTATCTATTTTTTTAAATGTAATTTATTGCATTGCATAAGATGATGTTCTGTTACTTTCCACAATTTTCAAATCCAAAGTACAATTGAACCTCAGTCCAACAAACTAATAGGGGGTGGGGGTGTCATCAATTAGAAGCACTTTTTTAAGTCTACTATCAAGTCTACTTTGTGTTGTGGGTTGAAACACCCAGGACAGTGTAAATAAATATATTTTTTAAAAAAAGCTTTTATATGTTTGAAAAGTTTTTAAACTTTATCCAAACTTCCCTCCGCGGTGCTTGCAAGGGGTGACTTTGAGTTCCGGCTGCACGCTGTTTTCTGTCCGTTAAATCACACGTTTATTAAATCGGGGGCCGTTAAATCTTGGGACAGTTTATACGTCGGTCACTGAAGTTGGGCGAGAGGTGGGCTGAAGTTGCTTGATGTCGGTCCATCTCCAAATCCACATACGACAATGAAGCGATACGGGCGGCAATCCGCGGATGCGCTGACACCACGTCGGATACGTCTCTCGTGCCGGACGCCGTCCAGTGATGCGCGACTGCCCAACGCGTCGTCCTCTCGGCCTTAAGAGGATGAACTCGTTAGATGAGAGCGAGAGCGTGGTGCCCTCGGGGGGGGAAGTTGGGGGCGGGGGGGGGGGGCTCTCTTTTAAGTTGAATATGAGAAAGCATTTTCACCGAGACCCGTCTTTTATTCATCGATTCCCTCTCCGTCTTGCCGCGTTCCCCCCTTCATCTCCTGCGCCGCACGTTCTCCGGCCCGTCTTGATTTGTTGTTGTTTTGCCCATTTGCAGAGGAGACGCTCGTTAAAACGTGCGCGGCTTCGTCGGCGAGCGGCGCGCAACTGCTGGATGTCCACGGAAAAAGCGTTCCCGCGCGCGGACCTTTGATGAGGGTAATTTGTCGCTTCCGTCAGACCCCGTTGTTCTCCTCTATATGAAAAGGAAGAGGGGCATTTCGTTGCCGCGCCCTGCGGTGCTCTGTTTGCTTATGCTTGATCTGCGTACTATTTTGTGGCAGCTTTTATGCGACATACACTGTTATACATCTTTCTTTTTTCCCTTTTTTTTTTTTTTTTTTTTAACTGTCCTCTGGGCCTCGTTGTTGATCTCACTCTTCTGCTTTTTATGTATCTTTTCTACGTTCCCACCCTTTTCAATCTGAGACAATTTTGTTTCAATGTTGTTTTGTCTTGGTGAAATTAGTTGGCACCTTGCAATTGGCTACCCCGACACCACCCAACCACACCCCCACCCCTCCCCCCCCCCCACACACACAGAACTTCACCTAATAATTTCAAAAAAGTAATTAAGTAAAAGACCACATGAAGTTGTTACTTTTGCTCAAAGGTTTTCTCACTGCACCACTCGCAGCAGCCGGGGAAAATTCAAATGTTTATTTAATTTTGAGCAGTATGGCTGGTTTATTAAAAAAAAAAAAAATGCAAGTTAATAAGTGAATCGACTATATTACTGTATGAATACATATAGCGCTATAAAAGCTGCATAACTACGCTGGAACTCAGTGGAGCACCGATGTCAGCCCAGTTGAACACATAGTTTAGTTGACATTAATGCAGGTGATGTATGAAATATTTACATTATGCTCGATACACTCCCATGCAAAAGTGTTGCAACGGTGAGGCCAATCTGAGTGAAAATATTTGAGTGAGTTTTCTGCTTTTCTTTACACGCGTGTACTTTTAAACGAGTCCAATTGCTTGGAACCGCCGACTCATTGACGTGTGTGAGAGGTCGCGTCTCTCAGCTGATTTTAGAGAGGAGGGCGTGTACACCCTGGATTGGTCGCCAAACGGATTTAGACAAACGTTCTCCCATGCGTTCAAACCAGTGGAGAAATTGGAGTCCTCAATGAACCAGTTTTGTGGAACCAGAATACCCGAAAACTGTGAAGCAAGCATGCCAACTCCTCACTCATTTCACTGCCAATGTAATAAAATCATTTTTCACTTTTTTTTTTTCAGCAGCGATCTACAAAAAAAAAAAAAAAAAAAATCCAAGAATTAGTTCAATTGTGTGGAACGTGCCGTTGATTAATTGCATCTTAAAGCAATCTCGGCAAAATGGAGCGCACTATTTGGCTGCGGTTGTCGTTGGTTCCGTTCCAAAACTAGTTTGCCGTGCAAAGAAGTCAAAACATCCCGTCAGCTCCGGGAAGCTGATCTCCCACGTAGATTCCCAAGCCCTCGAGGTGCCGTTGATGTCGTTACCCCCTCTGCCATGGAAACAGGAAATCAGAACACAATAGATTCTCACATCTTATTTAAAAAAAAAAAAAAAAAGATGGATAAGATTGCATTAATTTTCTGCATGTTTGATCAAGTAAATTTTGTCCTAATAATAATAACAGGAGGTTTTGAGCCTCTGAATTTAATGTTGGCTGTCTTTATTTCCTGCCAGGCATACTTCCCCAGCTTTGATTTATCTCGATTCTTTTCATCCGGCTGCAGTGTAGTCAAGCGGCGTTGCGCGTCGTCCGGCCCGCGCGAGCACGCACAATCCATTGTATCGTTGTGAGTGATTTGCGATCATGCTGCATTTGGGAAGCATGAAATTAATGAGGATCCGAGCCATCTGCTGATTCGACAATGCATAGGAAACACTACAAGGCTGAAGTCCCCGCTAAAATCGAGTCATTAAAAATGGGGTAATGGGCACTGCGGCAGAAATGAGCATGAGCAATAACGAGCGCCGTTGATGTTCAACCATGCGCACGTTCAAAGTACACAACTACAATCCGCGAGTAGACAAACGTGTTCAGCGCGTCTTATCTCGTGAATGAGGAGTTCTGCCGTCCAGCAGAGGAAGTGGCGGCGGAGGTCTTTTTCCATTTCACGCTCCAACCAAGGGTCTACCGATTTGCATCCCTAGCTAACACTTGTACATCTGTTTGAGATGTTAAAAATGGGGGGGGGGGGGGGGGGGGACGCAACACAGCAGCGGAGAAGGGGTTTGTTTTGGGATGAGAGCTGGAAAAGAGTTCACGTGGATGCAAATCTACTCCGCATGGACATGAAATCACTTTTAGTCCCCCAAAGAGGAAAAATCCACCACCGGCATCCACTAAAGTGTGGAAAGTGTGTCGGTATTGTCGTAGCGCAAACAAAGTTTCTAATGAGCTTTTCAGTTACAGTACATTAAGCAGCGTATAAATGTACCTGCGAATGTCACTTCCTGTTCTACTGCGTCGCTGGGAGTTGTGCGTTTGTAGCCTCGGCACTTGCCACTTTGACACAGGGGTGGCCGGTTTCCCAGACATTTATTGTGATTCCATAAATTCAGCTGTCGCTAAACACTATTTTCATTTTTACTATAAAAAGACACACACCAATCAAGGCAATAAGGCGATAAATATTATCAAACGATATCACCCCTGCCTATTTGTGGTTCGCCATTTCCCATATTTGCGTTGTTCTATGTGGAACCTGTCTTTAGCTAATTGCTTAGCATGGGGACTAAGAAAAATTGAACGATTTACTCGCGGGTGAACTAAAAAAAAAAAATGATGAGTCAGAATTTTGGAGATTTCAATAAGAAGAAAAAAAAACATACTAAGACAAGAGCTGCATTGCTGCTTCCTGCGTTTTACGGCCGTTTTGACTCGCAGTTGTGCCCCGGCGACTGTTGTCATGCAGCAGCAGTGCTGCATGTAGCCGTCTCGCCCAAACGGACGTGCCCCAGGGGGCGCACGGATGACTGCGGCTGCAGCGGGAGAAATGGGAGAAACTTGTGTAAAATTAATTCATCACATCGTGGCAGATGATCGCTCGCAGCTAATGTTCTCAACAAGCGTGCATTTGTGCATTCTTACTGCACAAAGACAGAACGACCGCGATGCAGAGAGGGATCCTGATTAAAGTAAGGTTTTTTTTTTTTTTTTTTTTTTAAACTAATGCAGTGCCAGCCATTTTCAGAAAGCACAACCCACCCCGGAGAATCATCGATTTATTTATTTATTTTTTTTTTTTAAATTTGTATTTTTTTTTTTTTTTTAGGCTTTTGACCAATATTCCAAGGCCTACAGGATATTGCATTTTGTCAATGTGTATTCAAAATGTACCAAATTAAAGGATTGGTGCTATATAACACAAAGTGTCCTCATGTCTTCCCTCACAACATCCATAAACCTTCTCTTTGGTCTTCCTCTCGCTCTTTTGCCTGGGAGCGCCATCCTCAACATCCTTCTACCAATATACTCACTCTCTCGCCTCTGAACATGTCCAAACCATCGAAGTCTGCTCTCTCGAATCTCGTCTCCAAAACATCCAGCTTTGGCCGTCCCTCTTATGAGCTCGTTCCTAATCCTATCCAACCAGTTCACTCCGAGCGAGAAACTCAACATCTTCATGTCTGCCACCTTCAGTCCTGCTTCCCGTCGTCTCTTCGGCAACGTCTGTACTTCGTGGCCGGCCTCACCGCTGTTTTATAAACTTTGCACTTCGTCCTAGCAGAGACTCTTCTGTCACATAACACACCAGACACCTTCCGCCAGATTTTCCAACCTGCTTGGACCATCCATCCAATTTTTTTTAGCTGCTTATCCTCACAAGAGTCGCGGGGAGTGCTGGAGCCTATCCCAGCTGTCAACGGGCAAGAGGCGGGGTACACCGTGAATTGGTCGCCAGCCCATCGCAGGGTACATAGAGAAAAACGGCCGGACTCACAATCACACCTTGGGGCAATTTAGTGTCCAATTAATGTTTCATGTTTTGGGGATGTGGGAGGAAACCGGAGTGCCCCGGGAGAACATGCAAACTCCACGCAGACGGGGCCGGGATCGAACCCGAGACCTTAGAATTGTGAGGCCAACGCTTTCCAGCTGCTCCACCGTCCTGCCCTGCTTGGACCAATTTCTTTACTACACTCACCATTGCTCTGTAGTCTCAAGTAGTTGAAGTCCCCTTAATTTCTTTCTTTTAATTCCGAATAGCCAAGAGTAGTAATTTTATCCTGTTTCAGTCATCATTCTTTACTGTCAATGAGAATTGAGGGAGGGGATTAAGACGGCGAGTCTGCGCTCTAGCGAGAGCGTTGGGTCCCCACGCACCCCCGCCCCCACCCCGACCCTATTGGCGAGACAAACACTGTGAGGAATTTGTAACTCAAGTTTGGCCAATCTCCACTCCAGCTGACTTTTTTTTTTTTTGCTTGTGTTGACGTGCGTCTGCAGGTTTCAACCAGCCGGCCTGATGGAGATGATCCAGACTATTGCCCAGAATGTTTCGAACATGGCGGTCAGAGTGGAGCAGATACTGCAAACCAGCATCATGCAAGGCAAAGGTACAGAAATCAAAATGAATCCTCCATCGAAGATGAAACTAGTCCATCACTGACTTACACTAATTCAGTCATAAAGTCATAATTCTAGTCAGTATTTGTTGGAGGAAAAACACTTCCAGACCATGACCGTAAAATAATCCAATATAAAAGTCAAGTTTGGACATACAGTAAATGAAAAAGGTATTACGCCGCTGCACAAACTAGTTCATTTTGTAACATTTACAACCTCATAATTCACACTTCCATACACGCCCTCTGCACGGTGCAGTATATGCGATGCACATAAATGGTATTGTAAATGCATTTTTTTTTTCCATACTGGAATTCAGAATTGATTCCATATTTTCCCCCTTTTATGGTTTTATGAATCCATTGATGGATAACTCAACAGCAAATACAACTCACGGATCGTTCATTCTTGCCATTTTTATTGTTTTATCTAAGCCAAACCAAATAAAAAAAAAAAATGCTCGTCTTGTTAATTAAACTGATAAACGCACGTTGCCAGTCACTCTTTTTGTGCGGCAAATGCATTTGAACTGCGAATGACCTCGTCTTGAATGTTTGTTTGTGCATGTTTATTTCAGTCAATGGAGAAAGGAGGAGGGGGGGGGGGCTGATTTCCAGTCACGTCTGTTTCATTAAGCGAGAGAATGTACAGTACAGAGAGAGAGAAAGAGAAGGAATGGGGCTTGTATCTTGAAAGAGGACAAAAGAACAGAAAGGCCGCATTCATAGACGACGCGTACGGTACGCAAACTCCGGTTAGCATCACTCGGGCATTGAACCAAGTCAGCGGAGCAACGAATGCACTCGCTGGCGGAAGCGGAGGATGAGTGTCCAGGCTGCGCTGCAAAGGTCCAGTGAGCAACGTGAGCTGCGCTGGCGGGACGTGGCAGAAGTCAAGGGTATTGGCGCCGTCCGTCCAAAAAGCAGATGTGGGGCACCGAGCCTGGGCACGCTAACCCGGAGCCTCTTTGGCTGCGACCGTGTTTTAAAGTGTGTGTTAAATGACCTGAAGAGGAGCATCGTGGTGATTAATTGCCGCATGGATCATTCACGCCAATTTCCCATATTTACATTGGGACCGTAGAGCCCGGTGCACACAAATTTCAGATAACTTTTCAAAGCCTGGATGTCTTTAGGGGTGACACTAGACCAGGAAGAGGTTAGTTCAAATTCCACAAAGCACCGAAGGGCCAGTCGACTCGTCAACAAGCGCTGCCAAGGTGGATTCAAGCACGCAACGGACCGCCGACCCGACAACTTCTTGTGCTCGGGTGTCTTTTCTGGCCTTCGAATGTCGGCGAATCTCCATTTTAAATAACTTGTGAAATGGTGGTTTCTTCCTGTCCCTGTTGATGGATTGGAAATGATTAACTAGCTCAGCTCGCAAAAAGACCTTAAATGCTGAAAAAACGAAAAAAAAAATACAGCTCTATATTGATTGGAATGACGTCAAGCATGTGTCAACTTGCCAGCTGTCTTCATAAACGTCCATCCATCCATGTTCCGAGCCGCTTATCCTCACAAAGGGTCGCGCGGGGAGACGACAGTCGCACTCACAATCACACCGAATTAATGGACGCTTTTGAGATGTGGGAGGAAACCGGAGTGCCCGGAGAAAACCCGCACAGGCGCGGGGACAACATGCAAACTCCACACAGGGCTGGCCGGGATTTGAACCCCAGTCCTCAGAACTGTGAGGCCAACGCTCTACAGCTGTTCCACCATGCCGCCTCTTCATAAGCAATGCTGGTTAAAAAAAAATGATGATAATAATTGCAGTGTGTATTGCAACATTTTGTGCAGTTTTGGACAAATATCAGATTAATTCTGAAATTGCATTGTCTACTTCAGTAGTCCTCAAAGAGTTTTACACCAAGTACTGCACCGCCTCAAAAAATAAGATTCCTTATCGTAAGCCAAAATATTCTGCAGTTTGAACATTAATGCTGATCTTCAATACAGGGGCATAAATACTGCAATGATAGCTATACATTTATTGCACATTTGTTACAAAACAAACAGTACAAACAGTATATTAAATGGCTAAGTATGTGCTTGAAAGTTAAATACAACGGAATTAGATCTCAAACATGGACTGTACTTAAAGTGAGTGATTGACAAGTTTTTGTGATGTAATTCTGATGAGAGAAAAAAGCGCTGCTGTGCTGTACTGAAAAACTGTTGCTCAAGTCCCAAAAATCTTTTCAGCGGTGAGAGACGGGACATCAAGCCAGTGCGACGTACCCAAAGACCCCCGCTACCCGGAGTGTCCCGGAAAAGTAGACGTGAGTTTTCAATTTTGTCTTCATTCGGATTTCGACTGTTGCTGAAATTTACCGTGTCAAGCGTTAATCCCGTTCATTTTCCTGATGAATGACATTTGTCTTTTTTTTAACGAGGGATGCAGAGCGATTAAACGGTTTAACGTTGACATTGTCCGGTCGACCTCTGTCGCCGCCGTTCACTGCAGCTGTAATCCGTGTGTCCTCCGGGCTCGCGACATGCCAGCGTCGGGATTGAATCCTGTTTAATCAACGGCCGGTAGGCCAGGTGGAGCCCGGCAGGAGCGATCCGGAGCGCCGGCCACGAACACGCGGGTCACCCTTTAAGAGTTTTAGAGATCCACTCCCAAAAAAGTGGTCTTTTGTTGTTCATCTGTTTGTTAGCGTTTGTGTTGGAGGGATTTGCTGGCTTTGATGCGCTTAAAAGGAAAGAACGAAATCAAGCCATTTTGCAGCTGGAGCAGTTTTTTGTTGACAGCCTCTTGTATCGCAGACAGATTGCATGTCTTCAAAAAAACTGTCAAATAATTTCCAGAAGGCTACTCTAACATTTTTTTACATTCAGAATTTGTATAAAGGGAAATTCCAGCGCTTCGCAGGAACAATGTATCCAATAGGTCATGGAATATGTAGTCTATTTTGACAATGTGACGTTAAATCGTCTCTCATTTAATCGTGTTTTGAGAAGATCATTATCGACAATTACAAATTTTCAGGGGCGCTGCCATTTTCGCAAGTCACATGACTTACGTGCGGAGATGTGACGTGTCAGGTGCGCACTAAAGGCTCGATTGCATTATGCCCAGCGTTGATTTCTCGGATTTATCCTCGTCTGATGAAGAAACAGCAGGAACGAGAATACGGAGGAATACTTCCGTACAGATTTGAACCTGTGGCTGTAAATAATTTTCAATATTCGGATGGTTCTTCGGGCGGAATGACGCCGGAGTCTGACTACTCGGAGGGCTACGCGCGGGACGTAAGTAACCAACCAACCAACATTATTTACACCCACGGGTTCAAATCTGTATGGAAGTATATTGATGAGCTTTTCGTATAACATTGACAAAAACTTTCAAAGTGATTTTAGTGGCATATTTTTTTTCTCCCTATAAATGTATGTAGCGTTAATGTTTTAATATGTCTCAAGTGGATGCGAGCACGCTGGACCTCCGACCCTTGCTACGCCTTCTACGGTGTGGATGGCTCCGACTGCTCCTTCCTGGTCTACCTGAGTGAGGTGGAGTGGTTCTGCCCCCCGCTGGCCTGGAGGAATCACAGCAGCCAACCCAGCCCCCAGCACGTCTACCAGGCCAAGGGCACCAAGAGGCCTGTGAGTAACAATCCACAGTTTGTTTGGAAAAGTTGCAACCTTTTTATTTGTGTTGATGTAGTGGGTCTAATTCTGCGTTGTGTATTTTCTTTGTATAATGAATGAGAAGACACATGTTGCCTGGTCTCAACCTGGTTTAACCCTCTCTCTGTATTATAAAGGAGACACAGTCGCAAATGTTCACAGAACTCTCTTCACAAAGACGCTCAAAGCTCTTACACGTAGAAGTCAGAAACACAAGAGCAAGGAAAAATATCCGAAAAACAAATAACATGGTTTACATCGCAACAGATGACAAGAATGTAAAAAAAAAAAAACTTGCATAAAGTCACATACCTGCGAGAAACAACAGAGCTCTCTTCACAAAGACACTCAACATTAAAGACGTGGTCACCACACAGACCTTGACGACTCCCCTTCTCCAGCTCACAAGTTTGTGTGACATTAATGAAACACATTCAACACTGCGCCTCTGTAACTCCACCCACTTTGCAGACATTTTAAAGAAATTTAGATTCACTTTTTTACAACAAAGCAATGAAAATATGTGGAGGAAACCAAAATCCCTAGCTTACGCGTAGAAGTCAGAAACACAAGCGGAAGTGATCTCGTCTAACCACCCGATAAATTTGGCTTCAAAATAAAACACGTATCCTATTTCCTGTTTCTCCGATCTTCCGCCAACACTTCAACTGCATTTTTCCCGCTTTACCGTGAACATTTTTAAACACCCAATTCCTTCCTTCTCGAAAAGAACGAAAAAAAAGTTTAAATGCCAGAACACACGCTGCCTTTCAAAATAAGTGTGCGCTTCCACGCCCTGTTCCTATTATAGCGCACAACCTCACACCATTACATTGTCACAAGTTGTAAAATGAGTTTTAAATACTGCCATATTTTGACACCCAGGACTCCCTGTCATTTCTTTTTTTCATAGATGTCCACAATCTCCCACCCCCCACCCACCCCAAAAAATGCATCCCGGACCCAAACCAGCGGGACAGATAAACATATGACCTTTCAAGCCTTTTCACCGGGCTAAAAGGCTCGCTTCAATGGCGCAACTAAATTAAACGCGGCAACAATGCCTTCAAAGAAGCGGCAAAAGCGCCAGCGGGTAGCTTATCTTAGTTATTGTACCTTGGCTGACAGTTCGCCGCGCTCACATTTAATTTTATGCCAGAAAGACGATAACTACTGTTTTGGGCCTGTAAGTAGATGATCTGTGGAAGCCGTCTGACTGTGAATTCCAATTAATTTAGCGAGTGAGCTATGTTGTCGGGAAAAGGGAAGGGAGGGCCGGGCAAGTTTGTCCGGGCATGAATAAAACATTTTCCTTCGATGTTTGTTCTTGCGCTAATCCCTTCATTTGGAGGTTGTTGTTTTTTTTTTGTTTTTTTTTTTTTCGTGCGTGTGCGCGCGTGTAATTGATAATCTTATCAGAGCTGCCGGCCCTAAATGTTGGGGAGGAAAATATATTTCAAGTAACCCAAAGTGTTTGGTGTATGGATTGCCCCCACACTCGCGCCCTCGGTACGGTCGTCACAAATCCTTAATGAGGCGGCGGAGAATGAAATGTGAGAAGTCATCAATCATGAAAGTACAAACAAGAAGAGGGCAAGTGTAGCTTATGCTCAAGAGAGTTTGAGCGCTCCGTCCCCATTACTTCATACTGGTTCACTTTCATCTGACCCTATTCAAAGTCGACTAATTAAACTCGCCTCGTGCATCCATCATCGACTCTATTTTTCCCTCATCGCTGACTCAGAGGTCATGTGGCGCGGTCCCGCCTCGTCATTGTGCTTCTTATTGTCTACCGTACGGACCAAAAACTCACATTTTAAGCGGATTTACAGTGCCAAGAGGTGGCAGGTGAATGCAGGGGGGGCGAACTTTTAGAATTGGGAAAACTTCATGGATGACCAGACGAGATCACAGACGGTTAAGTTCGCATCGGACAGGCCGTTAATCAGCGACTAAGCTGGCGCTCGCGTTGGGCGGTTCGTTAAAAGTGAGCGTCGTGGTTATAATGGCGTTCCAGCGCAGTCATAAGCATTTGAAATACTACTACTTTGCGCTGAAGTTTGGATCCAGCGGGAGCAATTACAGGCCTGAGCTTCAACGTGTGCGACTTTGATTTCAAAACATGAACAGTTGAGACCCGCACGGATACGGTGGATGTTTTTGTTTGACTCGACGGACTCGAATTTAACCGCAGTATATCTCTTTTTGTTCTCTCTCCGTCCTCGCACCTTTCTCCCAGGCGGCCTTCCGCACCGATCTGTCCATGCTGCTCGACCAGATCGGCGCAGGGAAGGAGTCGCTGAGCTTCATGAAGCGCAGAATCCGCCGTCTTGCGCCGCAGTGGGCGACGGCTGCCAACCGCCTCGACGCTAAGCTGGCGCACCGCTGGAGGGACCAGAAGAAGGTAGCGAGGGAGGATCACTGCGATCTGTCGCGACACTTTTTTTTGGTTTGTTTTTAATAGCGGCAGCCTAAAAAACTGGGGGGCGGGGGTGCCTTTTCGAATCTACCACAGCAAATTGTTGAACTGCGCCGTACACTGCTACCTTGAGCTAGCGTTTCAGACTATTTCATTTTTTTAAAACGTTAAACACTACATATCCACAAACATGTACTACACAGTTCTCAGTCTCGTTTTCAGCAATGATCTTCAAAGGTTTTCAATGTGCTAAGAAACCACATCTTCGAATTTACTCGACAGGGTCTTCAATCCGTTTTAGTCGAGCAAGTCTCGAAATCGACGCAAGTCTGACGGGAGTACGTATGCGTGTGACTATGGGAGTAAATGTGTCGCCAGGATTTGAATTTGAAATGTAAAGTGATCACATTTTCAATTTCAGTGTAACTTTTCAATGTTAACAATTCAACTGGCTACAATTCGCTGTCTGAAATTCACCGCCTGTGCCGCCAGGCAGGGTTACTTCAGGTAAGAACCGAACACTCGACCAATCCAGTGACGCTTTCCTAGTATGAGACGTCACGTGACTAAAAGCGTAACTGCAATTGGCTGGCCGTTCGGTTCTGACTTGAAGTAAAATCCTTGGCTTGCAATCACGTGATTAAATATGCGCCCTCAATCGAATGGCCGCCATTGCTACAGACAAGCTAGGTGTCGCAGACGGCATCGCCATGGCAACGTCCCCAGACCCACGTGTAAGCGGCGAGCGGCGGATGTTTTCTGCCGACTTTAATTGACTCGATGATGTCGCCAAAGCTCGATATGTACAGATGATCAAACTCTGTGAAGATATCGATCCGTGTACTCTCCACGACGACGTACTTTCCAAGGATCTGAAAGACTTCTATGAAGTAGAATATCCGGAGACCAGAAATACACAAGATTACCGTTTGCAAAATGATCGGAACAGACTTTCAAATAAACATTTGCCTTACGTACTCAAGCTTCATTCAGATCTGCACATCGTATATTTGCAAGCCGCTTTTGTTGCTGGTTTTTTTTTTCGATAACTCCATTGTGTCTTCTCCTTCGTGCGATCTAATCTTTGGAACACGGAAAAATCGACTCCCGACGTCTCTGTTTCGGCGATTTCCACATCGCAACAAAAATCTGGCATGACGCCGATGGACAGCTGACTGCTTGTCTGCAACAGTGGCGGTCGAGCACCCGGATGAACAAGCGTGACGTCACGTGCAACCCGGCCATTTTGGACAGTTACACGGAAATGCAACTATCGAAAATTCAAATCCTGGTGGCACATACTTACTTCCGATGCGATTCTATTGCCCACAAATTGACTGGCGTTCTGTCCTTGGGTGATTCCCCCCCACTGAAATAAAATAGCTGCAAGTGTTCATCCATCCATTTTCTTCACCGCTTATCCCCACGAGGGTCACGGGAGTGCTGGAGCCTAACCCAGCTGTCAACGGGCAGGAGGCGGGGTTACACCCTGAACTGGTTGCCAGCCAATTGGAGGGCACATCGAGACAGACAAACAGTCGCACTCACATTCACACCTAGGGGCGATTTTAGAATGTCCGATTAATGTTGCATAATTTTGGGATGTGGGAGGAAACTGGAGTGCCCGGGGGAGACCCACTCGGGCACGGGGAGAACATGCAAACTCCACACAGGCAGGGCCGGGTTCGAACACGGGACCTCAGAACTGTGAGGTGAGGCCAACGCTTTACCAGCTTAGCACCCGTGCCGCCTGCAAGTGTTCAAAGATTTGATTTTAAAACTGGAATGCAAATATATATTAGCGGTACTCTGTTTTTACAATCTGTTTGGCCAAAATGTTGCAAGATATGCCCCAAAATTCATTTGGTGTGAGCCATCGAGACATAATTCTGGTCCCGATCGCAGGTTTAGCTTTCTAGTGCCGATTTGTTCTTGTAATTAGGTGTAGTCCATATAATCTTGATTTATGAAGCAAATGTCTTGAATGTGGATATTGTTTGACAATACTTAGATTTTAAATGTTTCCGATTATGTGGACTTTTCGGGTCAAGGAGAAACTCGTTAGCGCTTCGCAGTGAACGTGACGCCGTGTCTTCTTTGCACACAATTATTTGTCATGTAGATAATGGGCCTGTTGTGTCTGAGAGCGTGAGCAGCAATCCATAAATAGGCGGAAATGCAATTGCGCTCTCAAAAAAAAAAAAAAAAAAAAAAAATGAAGCAAATAATAACTTGTCACCCATCACAGCATCCTGACTTCTTGCAATTTGTGCACGTCAGCTAGAATCTGTTTTTGTTTTAAAGTGGCTAAATAACAAAGCATTGGAGTGTTATAATGATCTGATTTTGGCTCGGGTACATGTCGCATGCCAGGGGCCGACTGTGAGAGGGAAAAGAGACAAAAGGGACTCAAAGATGGATGAGCAGTCAAATGAAAGGAGGTCACAAATGACGAGGACGATGATGATAATGACGGTGATTGGGATTATGACGAAAGCGACGGCGAGCTGTGCTGGTGCCAGAGGAAGGGGGGAAAAAAAAGAAGACAATGGGATGGACGGTCGGAAAGAAGGCGCAGTGGAAAATGGATGAAGGACAACTGAATGGAGCGAGTACAACTTTCTGAAGCTTTGTGGCTGCTGGCTTCATTAAAAACTGGTTAAACCATGACACTTGGGGGTTTCGTTTGACGGATGACTTGATCAAGAAGTTAGTTAAACAAGAAAAGCAAAAAGAAAAGCCCTAAACTTTCTGAAACAATTTAGATTTCATCTTTCACTATGCTGTGGCTTCATTAACTTTTGGGCCAGAAAACCAAGATGAATGAACAAGTTTTTGCGAGAAAGCATTCCACGGACACATTTTGCGCCTTAATCGCTTCGTAAAGTTTAGCGAAGGGCGGCCACAGTTGCACGTCACGTTGATTTTTGATGTTTTGGCTTTCGTCGCTCCCCATCGCGGCCGCGCCTGACGACGACCCCGCAGACGTTGCCGCGGTTGCGCCGCTCGGCCCCGCCGTCGGTTGTGGTCCGTCACAGTCGGGCCATGTGGGAGCGAGTTTGTGATCCTGGGGCCTCTATGGAATCCATTTGATGCCTGCTGTCTGAATGTTGCAGGTGACCCCCACCCGGGTCGTAACCGGCGCTTTGAAGCCATGATGGGAAGAATCGAATCAGATGACTTTCATTTGAACTACATAACCTGACATCTCCTTTAGAGTTGGAAATTGGGGGATGGGTGAGGTGGTGGGGGGCTCTGTCATTCGCACCATCCTAGCAACATTGCGCATTTGCCAGTGTCGAGATTCACCGATTTATATGATTCAAAATAAAAATGTCATTCTGAACATTTTATTCCCACTAAGTATCATAACTAAGGCTTTATGATAGTCTGAACCTTTTGTTTTGGTTCATACAGACAAGTAAAAGTCTCTACTGTGCGAGTTTTTACTGTACAAATTGCGAGTTAGCTTGGTGTAAATATTAATTTTCAAATTACTGTACGCAGTCACTCATATATGAAAAATGTACAGGTGTGATCAGTCATGCCCGCAGATATAAAGTTACGGGTGTGGTCCACCAGTCATGCCCGCAGATATAAAGTTGCGAGTGTGTGTTCCGTTTGTAATTGAGTGTACGTACCCCTTTAAGAGCGGAGGGGGGCGGTATCAGATAAATTAGGAAGTAGAAGTAAGCTGAGCAGGAGCTCGTTTATAAAGAAAAAAAAAAAAAAGATGTCAGGCTGTGGTTGACTGCGCTGGATCGGTTTTCCTGTGCGCTGAGAGTGTGCGACAAGTGCGCAATTGCGCAGTGGCGCAGCTTAGAGGGAACATTGGTCAAGACTACACAAAATAAGCGATGTCGTTCAATATCTATGTATTTCTACTTGTAGCAAATTTTACGCGCGGGATTTTTCGTGTTCGACTGTGCAGATTTGCGAGTGCGATGGCGCGCGGGCGCATACACGCCCATCAAGTTACGCTCACCGTCCAAATTTCATTTGTTGGTGGGTCTGTGCTCCCTCTTTTTTTTTTTTTTTTAAATTGAGACCGCAGAATATGAAACCATCATTAATCTAATGACTATTGTCAATTGTCCAGAGTCAGCGCTACTAAATAAATTTCCTTCAAGTGGAGGACACGGGAGGAATGCAGATTTTGTTCACATTACTTGTTTTATTATTTTTATTCATCCATTGAAGGCTGCCACCATTTTTGTCATGTAATTCCCTTAATATTGACATTTTCATTCTCCATTGGGCGCACATCTAATGATGTTTGCTCAACAAAAAAGCGGTGGCATTTGCTTTAATTGCGGCGGTGTCATCACAAAGTTCACAGCAAACTTTGTCGAGAAATAAAGTTCGGTTGAATTGAGTTTGCGTGACTTGATTTACGACTCGCTTCGACCGACTTGGTGGCGACTTGCTTTTTTTTTTTTGTTTGTTTTGTTTTTCATCCAGGTCAATTTCAGATGTGCCGCCACGTCAGTGTAATCTGCCCGGTGTCAACTGTCTGAACTACCGTATTTTCCGCACTATAAGGCGCACCTTTAATTTTCTCAAAAGCTGACGGTGCGCCTTATAAGCCAATGCGCCTTATATATGAATCGATATTGAGCCTTTAGTGCAGCTCCATTGATTGGATGCATAACGAAACCCCAGCCTCTACTGTGGCGTCTCTTCCAGGGCTCGGCAACCTTTTTGAGGCCGAGGGCTACTTCGGAAGCACCGATCCTGTGAAGGACTACGTGACCTGTTTGCGGCAAATTTCAGACGCCGTTCATTACACGTACATAAAATATTTTTGTTTTAATTTATTGTAGTAAATGACATTGCAGTTATTTTTAAATTTTAATTCACGTAAGCAAATCAGATTCCGAATTTAAAGCAAAAGTAATCGTAACAATTTGTGGCCTGTGGTATTTTTAGAAAATACCTCGCGGGCGTCTTATATGGTCCTCGCGGGCTACCATTCGCCCGCGGGCACCTCGTTGGTGACCCTTGGTCTATTCTGTGCGCCTTACAATGAGGTGCAAATTATATACAGTATGAAAAAAGTTTTCAGACGGGCCATTCATTGAAGGTGCGGAAAATACAGAAATTGGAACCAGTTGAGATTAGCAAAGGGACTGTTTTGATCAGATTTCAAATTCTTCCTCAGAGCGCTGGTCCTGGATGACATCAGCGTTTCCTTCTTGTCCTCTGATTGGTTGATTCAAGGGAAAAACTCGTTACAGCCAAGTTTGACTAGCAAAACCCGTCCGTAGCGATTGGCCCACATGGACACATCACGTATTCAGCCTTTTGGTGTGTAAAATGTATTTTCTAATTTTGAGATTTTCATCGGATTCATAGTGTAATATTGATCCTGAGCTGCTAACTCAGTAACGTGCTGTTATATTGCGTTTTGAGGGTTTGTAAATTATGCACCGTGATACTGGTGGGGCGGCTCAGCTGGAAACCGTTGGCCTAACAGTTCTGAGGACCCAGGTTCGGTCCCAGCCCAGCAAGTGTGGAATTTGCATGTTCTCCCCGTGCCTGCGTGGGTTTCCTCCGGGTGGGCACTCCGGTTTCCTCCGACATCCCACAAACGTGCAACATTAATTGGATGCTCCAAATTGCCCCTAGGTGTGATTGTTTTTCTCTATGTGCCCTGCGATTGGCTGGCAACCAGTTCAGGGTGTACCCCGCCTCCTGCCCGTTGACAGCTGGGATAGGCTGCAGTATTCTTTGCAACCCTCGTCAGGATAAGCGGCAAAGAAAATGGATGGATGGATACTGGTGGTGGATTGGGTCGGAAGGCAGCCCGGCACCGAGTCGCGCCGACGTGCTTGCGGCATTATTAGCGCTGTTATTGACTTGCGATCTCTCCCAAAAACGGACCTTTTCCCGCACAGTCCAACTTTGTCTTTCGCAAGTAAGAGAAGTGTTGAAGATAATGAAGGCGCAAATGAATTAATCTTTCCTCCCAGCGACGCTGGAAAGTACAGCGATGATCCGTCGCAATTAAAAGTGACCCGGAACGTTTCTCATGTGCGTGACTTTGCTTAACTTTTAGTCGAGGACACGAGCCGCAATGTCTTCAGGCTCATTCGGTGCAGAATATGGATTGCGTCTTCAGTCTGTATTTTTTTTTTATTTCTATCCATCTCCCAGACACTTCGGGATGCGGAAAATGTCGCGGCACTGTGAACCTCGGGGGCTATTGCAACATTGCGCCGAGTATGAAAGTACGGAGGTGGGCATTTCTTCCGGATGCCAAACTTTGCCAACGCTGCGCCGCTCACGATCACCACAAAGATCAAAATCCGGAGAAATTCTGGATTCGGGGTTTTTATCCCCTTGTGGATTCATTCCAAATATAATTATTTTCGCACTGTGGAAGTCGTGAGCTTGCATCCAGAAAGTATTGACAGCGATTCACTTGTTGCTCATAGTATGTTACAGCCTTATTCCAAAATTGATTACATTTTTTTTACACGCACGAACACACACACACACACACACACAAATGAAAATCTCCTCACCCCTAAAAAGGGCATAACTCTAAATGTAACATATTTAATATAGATAGTATTCTTTTATTTATATAGCTATCAACTAATTGATGAATTAATTTTATGTAAAAAAAATAAATAAATATTGCAAATAGTTACGATTTGTTTTATTTTATTGACCAATTGGTGAATTTTAATTCCATAATAAAGAAGAAGGTATTTTGTATAAGCATTTTTTTTCCTGCCTCTCTTTTCAAAATCAAAGGTGGCTCTCGAACAGAAAAGTCTGCACACCCCGGCTCTAGACGGTAGATGTTTACATAGTTTTCCATCCATACATTTTCTTTGCCGCTTATCCTCACAAGGGTCACGTGGAGTGCTGGAGCCTGTCCCCGTTGTCAACGGGCAAGAGGCGGGTTACATCCCGAACTGGTCGCCAGCCAATCGCAGGGCACATCGAGACAAACAACCGCGTCCAATTAATGTTGCATGTTTTCGGGATGTGGGAGGAAACCGCAGCGCCCGGAGAAAACCCACGCAGGCACGGGGAGAACGTGCAAACTCCACACAGGCAGTTTCCGGGATCGAACCCGGGTCCTGAGAACTGCGAGGCCAACGCTTTACCAGTTGATCCACCATTGCCGCCCTGTTTACATAGTTTTACTTCTGGAAAATAAGTGCGGATCGAATAGATCCCGAGATGCTTTCACGCTTAAACGTATGCCTGTGCGGGGGCGGATTTACAGTATAAAACGGTAAAAAGTGTCTGGGGAAGTAACTTTTAGACGCACAGAAAAGAGAACTTAATAAAAAGCGAAGGTCAACTTTCAGAATATTACGGAGCGCCTTTTTCCAATGCAAATTGCTGTTTTCTTTGCTGTATTTTAGGACATCACAGAATCCATTCAAGGCTTAAAGAAATCTTGAGATATGAACCTTAGCGCACAAAGAAGTTTTGCTGTACGTCTGCTGCCGCATTGACTTAAGTTTTTTTTTTTTTTTTTTTTTTTGGGTGGACTGACCTTAAAACAACTGTTGGAAGCTGATTATGTTTTGTATCTTCAAGAGTCTGGTCTTTGGAGACTCGGCTGACCTCAGAGTCAGCCAAGTCGAGTGCGCATTATGTGGAAGAATAAGTTTCCAGGTGGAAAAAGAAGGATTAATAAAAGTAAAAGGGCTGTAGAGGGTTTAGCCGAGGATGAGAAATGAAATAAAATAATGGAGACGACCGAGTGCCCCCAATTAAACGCCGCCGCGTCGGCCGCTCGCACGACTGAACACCAAACCTCAAAGACACATCTGGTCTTTATTCCAAAAATAATAATAATAATAAAAGCGTTTCAGTGCCTTTTGTATGACCTCTTGACCACAGCACAAGTGAGACATGGCCTCTGTAAAGCTGATATTTAATAATATAATTATAACC
Source organism: Syngnathoides biaculeatus (assembly GCF_019802595.1). NCBI lineage: Eukaryota > Metazoa > Chordata > Actinopteri > Syngnathiformes > Syngnathidae > Syngnathoides > Syngnathoides biaculeatus. The sequence continues at coordinate 17,570,621 of NC_084648.1, read as the reverse complement.
ACAGCCATATTACACAACCCAGTAGTTTCCAGAAAGTGTTTAAGAAAACAAAAAAAGTTTTTCAAGAATTAATTTCATGTGTGTATACTTTTTGGGCTTTGACTCCCAATAAGCTGCACTTTGGCAATTAGCAAACATTTTTTCAACAAAGAGGCTTTGAGTTATTTATGCCCCCACCACCCCCCCTCCCCGTCGAAATGTGTCAAACTAAACATAAAACAAAGAGAATCTCATTTTGTGTTTAAAACAACCACACTCGGTCGTTTCACCTTCCTGTTCGCGATCTCCATGCAAGCGTTAAATACCACCTGCTGTACGTTGTGTTGCTCTAACGCTGCAGCAGCACTTGGAGACAGACAATATAACAGTGCTAGTCCTTATTCTTGTGGGATCTTGTACCGGATATTGAACAATGGCCAGAATTTTCAGCGTGAATGACAGTCAGAGAGGGTGAAGTGGTGTCGTTTGACAGTGCCAGCTTGGGTCGCCACCTGTGCATTTCCATCACCCTCTTCTGACCTTCAACCAGGGTTACACGCACACAGGCCCTATAAAAACACCCGCTAAAGCGTTCCATTAGATAAGAAAAGTGCTCTGCATCTTATGTGTACGATAAGTCTTTGTTGAGAAACGTGAGCATATTTTTAAATAAGGTGAAAATGTGACTTTTATTTTCTCCCCCTCACCTCGGTGGATTTGGCAGGGTCGGAATGCAACGCAAAAGTGTGGCTTTTGGTAGTTGATTTCTGTATTGCAAATATGGAAGGTGTCGACATGTTCAAACATTAATACGCTCACACCCTTCATTTGCCTGCTCGTCTCTTGGTATCGATTTTTCCGAGTTTTCGCGAGAGGGGCCGTCAGCCCGCTTGGTGCGCCGTACCGTCTCACCACGCGGCGCCATCACGGCCAAGCGTGAAAAGTAATGGCGCTGTTGCCACCGGTTGTCACTCTCGCCATCTGCCGCCATAACTGTAATTAAATTTCACTTATCCGTTTTTTTTGTTTGTTTGTTTTTATGAGGCACGAGCCGATAGAGCCGGCTTATTAAATCGGCAGATTTTTCCGCACCAGCTGGACTCTCGGTGGAGCTTGACAACTGCTGCTTATGCACACGTGTACACAAACGCTCCAGCACGCATAACTGTCCAATGTTTCATATACGCATTTTGTTTATGTTTACAACGTGAGCAAGCGGTTGCCCTGCACATATGACACACAAAATGTGTGTAAAATAATGGAAATTTATTTCATCTGCTCCAGTGTTCGTTAAATTGTTTGTTCCAAATTTAGTTTTGATTGAGCATTTCATATGAATGTTCTCGTGATCTCTACAAATTGTGGCGTGTGACAACATAAAAACCACTTAACCCAAATTATTCCAACCAGCCTACAAAAAAAAAATGCTTTCCATAAAAATGTTAATTTTTTTTCTTTTGCTTTGTGTGGAACGGATTAATGGCATTTCAATTCATTTCAATGGGGAATATCGATTTGAAATGCAAGAAGATTGAATTTGCAAGCTTGGTCATCAAACAAATTCAACCAGTAAGTTAAAGATCCACTGTTATGAAATGCATGATTTTTAGTAGGTTATTAATTAAAAAACGGCAGCTGGTATGGACCCATCTGTTTTTTTCACCACAGAACATAATTTTGACATAAGGCTTTTTTTTCACCGCCGCCATGAAAATCCTCTCGAGGGATTTGTTCTCGAGAAGAAGCGGGAAGTGACGTACAGGGCAGTAGCGCACTCAGGGGGTCTGTTGATACTAGTTTTACCTGCTGGGAGGTAGCTCGTTGTTCCTTCGAGTGAGCCAAAATGCCGGCTCGTTGTATTCCTGGATATTGCTCGAACACTCGGGGGGATGGATTTGCTCTTCATACTTTTCCAAAAGGCCCCGTTCGGCGTGAAAAATGGATTGCACGGGTGCAAAGGATGAGAGCTTCGTGGGTTCCAAATGACAGGTAGGTGTGTATACAGCTACTAAAAAAAATAATAGTTGGGGGGTACGTAATCCGTAAGTCAGGGGTGCTTATTGTGTCGATGTGGCACCCCGGCCGAAACCGTGATTGCACCGCGGAGGTGGATCGGATGGGGAGGCGGTTTGGCCGTTTGCATTTTGGCCGTGATCCGCATATCATCTAAATATGACTCGAAACTATCGGGTAATATTGCACCGGTCGCTTCACTCGGTTGTGAGATGTTCTTTTCTTCGAAAAGAGCTTCCGTGTCAGAAGGGGCGTGTTTGTCTCGCATTGTAGGCGGCGCAGCGTGTTTTCAATGGCGAATGTCCCAGTGTGATGTCACGGACAGAAGATGCAGCCAATATGGCTGCCACTTGAATGTCGAATGAGACTTCCGCAACTTTGCGCATGGATGACGCGCTCTCAGCTCGTATTTATTTTTCCGTACAGACATTGAAGTGAATAATGTTATATGTATTTTTCGTTACAATATCTGTTTTAGAATGTTTCTAGGCATGACACTTGACCTTTAAGGTTCCACTTTATATGTCCTCACGATTTGCTGAGCAGCCAGAAGAGATAACATGTACCATGTACTTACCTCTATCGTCGATTGACATCAAAGTTTCCGACGGAGTTGTACGTCAGAATCGAATAAATAGTCCAAAGCCGTCGGCGAGGCGTCACGTTATCGCACAATCAGGCAGACCGAGGTAGCGTGAGGTCGATTCAAGACCCGTCCAAATTACGAACGCACACTTTGGACCGAGGCTCATCAGGGATACGCGCCAACAGAAACTCGGCCCGCTTGCCAGCGAGCAGCGGGAGGCGTTCACGCTGCGTTGGCTAATCAGGATTACTTTGCAGAGCAAGGATACGACTTGGCCCGGTCTAATCCAGTCTGAAAAGCAACCTGTTGCTTCGTCCTTGCTGGGATGCCGTAATTATGCTGGCGCGGAAAGGAGGGGGGGGGGGGGGGAACAAAACAATAAAATGTGACAATTTTTGTGCTTGGAGTGGTCAAATGGATCCTCGTGCATACGCGTTGACGTACGCGTGCTGATGTTTTTGTCTCGCTTCTGTGACGCGTGAAGAGGTTTTGCCACCGTGGATTTGCTAAAATGTACTTTTTCCACGTGAAATCCTCATTTTTGTAATCCCCAAAGTCATTAAAATGGCAGCTCACCTTTCGACAAACTTGGCGGGAACATTTACAGTATACGAATACTTCATTAATAACGTTCATGATCCTATTCTCCGTTCTGCAATTTAAATGAATGGGCGAAGAGCAAGATATTACAGATGATGTTTTAATGGAACTGTAATTTCCCAAGTAATTGTGTGACGAATGAAGTTTCTTTTAATCAGTCACTTTTCAATTACTGAGAAACTGGCGCTCTTTTCTGTGTTGGATCAAAACCTCAGCAATTTTCGCTTCTGTTATTATGTTCGTGAATATCATAATCACATAATCGGGTTTACACAATACTGTATCATGTCATTATGGCGTCACCCGCATTTGCTTCTTCTTACTTTTATTGAGCGCAAATATAGAAACGACTCTGGAAGCGGCATACGATGCAAAAACTGTCACAAACTTGCACGCAAGTTGCCTACTAAAGAAGTCGCAAAATTGCCGTACAGTTTCATTTTACATCGTGTGGAAGGAGTATATGCGATATTAAATTAATTCAGAGTCACAAGAAGCAGACAACAGGAATGTGTCTCCATTTTTTTTTTTTTTTTTGCAGATCTTAATCCACGTGGGGTTCCTAACAGAGGAGTCCGGCGACGTTTTCAGCCCCAAGGTCCTCAAAGGGGGTCCTCTCGGAGAGATGGTCCAGTGGGCCGACATCCTCACCACGCTCCACGTTCTGGGACACAACCTCAAGATCTCCATGTCTGTCAAGGAGCTCCAGAGGTCAGTAACGTTTTGTGCGGTTCGAACAACGATAAACTGTACTGTCATGCAATGATTATTGCATCAGAGGTTTGGTTGTTATCATTTTTTTTGCTGTGCTTGAATAAGTAAGGATAAACCGGGAATATACATTATTTGGGTTGCTTCACACTCAAAAAAAAAGGGAAATGCCATAATTTCCGGATTATAAACCACGACTTTTGTCACACGCTTTCAACCCTGCGGTCTATTGAATGATGCGGCTAATCTATGAATTTTTTTTTTTTTTCCTAACGGCCGCCAGGGGCACTCGAGCAGGAAAGGTAATAGTGAGACAGGTGGAATATATGTGTCGAGGAAGTGACTTTTACCGGTCCGGCCCTGTTAGCGCTGCTCGAGCGTGTTACTGCCGTGTCTCAGTGATTTTTACTCGTATGTTTGTTTTTTTTTTTTTTAAACCGGCCCTGTTAGCGTGGCGGCGCTAGCGTTAAATTCTCTGTGTAGCATCTTTCTTTGTAAATATCTCCTGTTTCAATGATTGTTTCAATGTGGGCACTTGTGGCTTTGACACGGCTGCGGCTTATGTATGTATCAAATTGTACAGGCAACTTTGTGCATGAATAAAAGTAGCATGAACAGACCCTCATCAAGGAACACGCAAGAAATAATGCACATGACGTAGCTTTCAAGTTGAACGCAATCGAGCTGGCCGATAAAAAAGGAAACAAAGCTGCTCCACGTAAACTTGGCATAAATGAATCGATGGTGAGACGGTGGAAACGGCAGTGGGAAGAAATGGAGCAATGTAAAAAAAACTTTCAGAGGTAAGAAAAGTAGCTAGCCTGAACCGTGTTGCCGCTGTGTTACTGCCGGGTCTCAGTGACTTTTACCAGTATGTTTTTGTTTTTTTTTACCCAGCCCTGTGAGTGCCGCGTCACAGCCACTGTTAAGGTATATTATTAAAACTCTTTCTGCTAGCGTTAACTTTCTGTGTACCGTCTTTGTAAATATCTCATGTTTCAATGTGGGCACATCCGTCTTATAGACAGGTGTGGCTTATGTATGTACCAAATGTTTTTTTCTTTAAATATGTACTGGGTGAGGCTTATAATCGGGTGCGTCTTATAGTCCGGAAATTACGGTAAATTGAAGAAAAATATTGGGAAAAAAATCCATGGATAAGTGAGACCATGGGTGGCAAACCGCAAGTATGCGGGGGCCCAATTGTAATTCTATTCTATCTAGTAATAATGCAGTAGCGATAAGCATAATTAATGCTACGTATTGGTACAGTGGAACCTCCATTTGATCGAGAAGGGGTCGTTCGTGAAATTGAAGCACTTCGTCTAAAAACACCCGAGTACACCAAATACATCACAAAATTATAAAAACTAATGTTAATAAGCTTTAAAATCTTTGAAACGTTTTTAAATGTATACAAACTTCCCTCTCAGGTGCACGGGAAGAGTAATTTTGAGTTCTAACCAAACATTGTCTGTCCGTTAAATCCGAAGGTTCCACTGCACCGCTAAGTTAATTGCAGCTGACGTGGAAGCGTCGCCGCCATTGACTGCACAGACAAACACGACCGTCAAAAGGGAATAACCAGAAAACAGACGCAGGAGCAGCGTTGTCGTCTGCGCCACAGGAGGTCCCGCTGTCCGGAAATCACGCCGGACGGCATAATTGCGACGGTCGCACTCGGAACGAGCAGTAATGACAGCCAGCCGCGACAAGGAATCGACGCGGTTTTACAGTCGTCCTATCAGCGGTGTTGTCTTCACGGCTCGATAATCGCAGCCGTCCCCACTTCCGGGGTAGATTAGTCGATGATATCCTGGGGTTGATTTATTCATCAGCACGTATATTGACGCGCATCGACGTCCGCCGCCTCTTGACAGTGTGATGCCGTCAGCGGCCATCTTTTTATTTTTTTTTTTTTGGTTTGTTTGCCCTGCATCAGTATGCTTCCAGGTTTCTGCTGACATTTGCTACTTTTGAGCCAAGGCGCGCACACATTGAGAAGGTTGACATATGGATGGAAGTATACCTTGTTGGTGGGGGGGTTGGGGGTGGGCCCTGTGGCTTGGATCTGTACGTTCTTTTCAAAATCAGTTTTCCTGCCTGTAATGTCATCAATCACCTGGCTGGTGGAGCCGCTCGCATCCCGGTGGCGGGTGACGGATGTCCGGCGGTTCCGTTCTCGATTTGTAATTTCAAGCGAGAGCAAAAGATGGCGATTCACACTTTTGTGGCCCGGCGTGCTCTGCTCAGCCTTCGTCGCGCCGATCGCCTTTGTCTCCCTGCCACTATCGATCGGAGCAATGACACCGGTCTAAAGTTAAGATCAATATGATGATGTCTGTAGGGACCACACCGGTGTCTGACTTACAGCCTTACAAATTGCGCAGGAAGCGTTAATATTTATCCCTTGTCGTCCTCTTTGTGGAACGTGACTGGCGGCTGGTTCTCAAGATGATACTGTCCGGACGAGATGGACAATCTTCACCATCTCGGCGTGTGCGGTGATTTGCGAGTGTTTCTAGTTGCCTACGACAAAACGCCCGCACGCATTCAAGTGCCGTTGTCTTGCTGTTTTGTACAGTACTGACGTGTAGTTACAGTTTGTGGGCAAAACCAACTGCGCCGTTTACTTTTTTTGGGCCCAGCGTGGTGATGCACTGCGGAGTATGCAGTGCGTACGTGTAATTGGCCACTAAGGGGGTGATTAGTGAGTTTGTGCCCTGGCCTGTAGGGCTATCAGGTGGCTGTAGCTTATACATTATGTAATGACGGCGCACGCAGACATCTGTTACACTTTCACAGATAAACACAAGTCGATTACGTGCCAGCACGCTGGATTTTAGACAACTGTTTGGTAGCAGGAGCAGGAGTATCTGCCGGGATGAAGGGCAACATTTATAAAACGGCGGTGAGGCCGGCCATGATGTACGGATTAGAGACGGTGGCTCTGAAAAAAACAACAGGAAGCAGAACCGGAGGTGGCAGAAGTGAAGATGTTGAGGTTCTCGCTCGGTGTGAACACCTTGGATTAGGATTAGAAATGAGCTCATTGAAGGGACAGCCAAAGTTGGATGCTTTGGAGACGAGGTGAGAGAGAGCAGGCATTCGATGGTTTGGACACGTTCAGAGGCGAGAGAGTATACTCATATTAGTAGAAGGGTGCTGAGGGTGGAGCTCCCAGGCAAAAGAAAAGCTTGATGGATGTGGTGAGGGAAGACATGAGGGCAGTTGGGGTTAGAGAGGAAGATGCAGGAGATAGGCTAAGATGGCAAAAGATGACACGCTGTGGCGACCCCTAACGGGACAAGCCGAAAGGAAAAGAAGAAGAAATTTAGTAGGAGGAGCTTTCACTCTTAGTTGGTTTACACAAAAAATGTCCCAAGCAAGAAGCGGTTAAAGTCGTTTATTCTCATTCAATGTTGTTGCACTGTAATTAAGCAGAAATAGAGCTCGTGCACGCGACGTCACCGTTTTCACGGCGCCATGTTGCCGGTCAAAAAGAGCTGCTCGATAGTGTGGGAGGGGCGGGCGGGGAGGAGGTGTCATTGAACCGGAGCAGAATATTCACAAGCGTGTTTTACCGATTAGAAAGTCCCTTGAAGATAAAGTAAAACAGACCTGAACCGAGCTGGATAATGACGAGAAATGTAAGTTTATTGCGGTGTCCCAGTGTTTCATCACGCTGTGTATTTCTATAATGGGTCGATCTCAGTCCCAAGTCTCATTATTGTAAGGGTGGCTGAGACGAAAAGAACGTGTGCAGGGTGCAAATCCGTGCACGAAAAAGCAGAGAAAAAGCAAGGTGTTGAGTTGACATACAAAATTAGAAAATATGAACATTGGTGTCCCGTAAATCCCGATAAATTTTGAACCGTCTTTCATTATGCATGGGAGAAGAATGCACTCGTTTTAACTAGCGTGGACGTCATGGAAGCTGTTTTTTTGTGTTGTCACCTTTTTGTGCTGAATGCGCGTTCCTCACGATGTGGACTCAGAGTGTAGCGTGATGCAAATGAAGCTGCAGCAAATGAGATTGCAAAGGCAGCCCAGATGGATTAGTGCGGGAGCGAGGGAAGACAGAGCGACACCTGCTCTAGATCATACTCCAGCTGCTCCGGCTCGCGCACTACTGAACTGAGGTGGACGCTATGCTAACTCATGTGTTGTTGTTTTGTTTTGTTTTGGTTTGGTTTTTTTTTTTGCTGACAAAATCATGAGGTGTGCTCATCACTCAGCTCTTCTCGTCTTTATTTTCATTCATCCGCTACACTCCCAGAAGGCTTTTAAGAAGAAGTTATTTTGTGGGGGGTAGTAGTTGCTTGACTTGCGTTTGTTGCTGTAAGTAAAAAGGCACTGAGCACCCAGGTACAGCGAAGGAAATTAAGTATTTGAACACCCTGCTATATTGCAAGTTCTCCCACTTAGAAATCACGGAGGGGTCTGAAATTTTCAACGTAGGTTCATGTCCACTGTGAGAGAGATCATCTAAAAAGACAAATCCAGAAATCACAATGTTTGGTTTTATTTTTTGTGTGTGTGATACAGCTGCAAATAAGTATTAGAACACCTGAAAAAAAAAACCAATGTTATTTGTTACAGTAGCCTTTGTTTGCAGTTACAGAAGTCAAAGGTTTCCTGTAGTTGTTCACCAGGTTTGCACACACTGCAGGAGCGATTTTGGCCCACTCCTCCACACAGATCTTCATTTTCTAGATCAGACAGGTTTTCTAGGCTGTCGCTGAGAAACGCGGAGTTTCATCTCCCTCTAAAGATTTTCTATTGGGTTTAGGTCTGGAGACTGGCTAGGCCACGCCAGAACCTTGATATACTTCTTACAGAGCCACTTCTTGGTTTTTCTGGCTTTGTGCTTTGGGTCATTGTCATGTTGAAAGATCCAGCCACGACCCATCTTCAAGGCAAAGAGGTTGTTCCCCAAAATCTCACAATACATGACCGTGGTCATCCTGTCCTTAATACAGTGCAGTCGTCCTGTCCCATGTGCAGAAAAACACCCCCATGCTTCACAGGAGGGATGGTGTTCTTGGGATGGAACTCATCATTCGTCTTCCTCCAAACATGGTGAGTGGAATTATGACCCAAAAAAATCCATTTTGGTCTCATCTGACCACAAAACCTTCTCCCGTGACTCCTCTGTATCATCCAAATGGTCATTGGCAAACATAAGACGGGCCTTGACATGTCCTGGTTTAAGAAGGGGAACCTTCCGTGCCAGGCACGATTTCAAACCATGACGTCTTAACGTATTACCAACAGTCACCTTGGAAACGGTGGTCCCGGCTCTTTTCAGGTCATTGACCAAGTCCTGTCGTCTAGTCCTGGGCTGATTCGTCACCTTTCTAAGGATCATTGAGACCCCACGAGGTGATATTCTGCATGGGGCTCTACTCCGATTGAGAGATTAAAAAAAATCATACATTTTGATTTCTGGATTTTTCTTTTTGGTTTCTCTCTCTCTCTCTCTCTCTCTCTCTCACACACAGTGGACATGCACTTCCGATGGAAATTTCCGACCCCTCCATGATTACTAAGTGGGAGAACTTTCAATATGGCACGGTGTTCAAATAATTATTTTCTTCGCTGTAGATTGATGGCGGTATGTTCTATCGACTGGCAAAAAATAAAGACAGTTGTATTCAAATTGTACACACAATTATTGAGCTCATTCGCACGGACGAGTCTTTAATCATGACACCTGCTGGGATGAACCATCATGTGTATTACGTTACACGTTGACATTCCTTTTTTTTTTTTTTTTTTGCAGTAGATAAAGTCTCCACCCCCCTGTTTAGATGCCAGGTTTTCTGATTTAAAAAAATATAATGAAAAAAATGAGACCAAGATAAGGGAGCAGACCTCTTTCTAAGTTCTGGTAATGAATGGGAGCCGACACACAATGGCCACCATTCCTCACATTCGCCCCAAATAACTTGAAAGTTTTGTGCTAACACTGACTGGAATTTCTCAACTGTTAATAATTCTCTCCACCGTGACGAAAAGGCTCAAGTTCCATCTGAAGCAAAACGGACGAAAAGTTTTACGCTGCCACAGGCATTCTTCACAACAGCTAAGAGCAGAGAGACTTTTTGGAATTATGGCCAAGAAGTTCAACCTTGGCTTCCTTGGAGCACAACACCTTTTTCCATATTTGGTAGATTTCGCCAGAAATTCTTGGCATTGGAATCGACATCGGTAGACTTTTTATATTTACTCTACATTGTGCCAGAAAGGAACTAGCAGTAGCAGTTAACATTAGCACTTTCATTGTCTCAAACAATTTGAAGTTTTTCGATTTTTTTTCTTTTTCTTGTGTGCCCCAAGGAAAATTTTAATTCCGCTCATATATGCGAATGCACAGCGGCACGGTGGCTCGGCTGGTAAAAGCGTTGGCCTCACAGTTCTGAGGTCCCGGGCGCAATCCCGGACCCGCCTGTGTGGAGTTTGCATGTTCTCCCTCGTGCCTGCGTGAGTTTTCTCCGGGCACTTCAGTTTCCTCCCACATCCCAAAAACATGCAAAATTAATCGGAGACTCTAAATTGCCCGTAGGTGTGATCGTGGGTGCGACTGTTAGTCTCTCTGTGCCCTGCGATTGGTTGGCAACCAGATCAGGGTGTACCCCGGCTCCTGCCCGTTGACATCCGGGATAGGCTCCAGCACTCCCCGCAACCTTTGTGAGGATGAACGGCAAAGAAAATGGATGGATGGATGGATGGATATGCGTATGCAGAACAGACAAGACCAGATGACAATCATGCGGGTGCGCAAATAGCGATTCAGAGTAAAAAAATAAGTATGTTGAGCTACTTGAGTTGAAGAGGTGGGGGACGACGCCTTGCTCACAAGCACTTCAACTCTAGCCACCAAACAGAATGAGCATCTCTAACAACTGCTATGTTTTTGTGGCACTTGAACCATTAAAAGAAATCATCGTATTAATCTACAGTGGAATAGATTAATTACATTTAACTATCTCGTAGACGCAGGGATTTTGAACCGTTTGATTGAATACGTGCGTGTTTCTTCAGCTTGCACGCATATTGTAGTGTTCTTGCAATATATTTCCAGGGGCACCCCCCCCCCCCTCACCTCACCCCCACGCCCAGTGGTCTGGCTCGCACGCTCCTTTTGTTTCCTCGTTTCTTTGCCGCTCGTCCGGCCGATCGTTTCCCCCTTCGAGCTCAGATCGATGTGCTTGTTAACAACTTCCCCAATTTTCGCAGCCTTTCATCACCCCCGGTGTTGCTTAAAGCGTTTGTTTTTACTGCGTGCACCTCAGCAGAGCACAGGATGGCTGTTATAATCCACACTAGGTTGCGTGTGGCTTTCATGCAATGTTATTACTATGTTATTACTATGGTGATACGTCTGCCCTGTAATACCGTAATTACCGGCCTACAAGCCGCGACTTTTTTTTTTTTTTACACGCTTTCAACCCTGCGGCTTATGCGGTGATGCTGCTAATTTGTGCATTTTTTTCTAACGGCCTCAAGGGGGTACTCGAAGGTAAGAATGAGACCGGTGGAGTATATGTTGCCGAGGAAGTGACTTTTACCGGTTCGGCCCTGTTAGCGCTGCACTAGCATGTTACTGCCGTGTCTCAGTGATTTTTATTAGTATGTTTTTTTTACCGGCCCTGTTAGCGCGTCGGCACTGGGAATTAGCGTTAGCGCAGCAGTGCCAGCGTTAGCATTACCGTGGCAGCACTAGCGTTAAACCCCAACCCTGTGCCGTGGAAGTGACTTTTACCGGCCCTGTTAGCGCTGCGGTAGTGTTAGCGCTGTGCTAGCATGTTGCTGCTGTTTTACTGGTGTGTCTCAGTGATATGTACTGGTAAGTTTTATTTTAACCGGCCCCATTAGCACTAGCTTTAGCACCACGTGAGCGTTAACTTTCTGTGTACCGTCTTTGTAAATATCTCTTGTTTCAATGTGGGCACTTGCAGCTTTTACACAGCTGCGGCATATGTATGTACCAAATGGTATTTCCTTTACAAATGTACTTGTAACCAGGTGCGCTCTGTAGGGCGGGAATTGCGGCAGTCAGATCTTATACACCGCACAACCTTTCTTACAGCAGGCAGGAATCAAGCGACTTTCGGTGTTTTCGAGTTTCCGCTGCGGGGATTCAAAAGATTGTCACAACACCTGTAGGAATTAGAACACCGCGGAATTCGACCCGAGTGGGTTGGGTTCCACTGCTGTGCTGCAGATATTAGACGCTCGGGGAGAGATCGGCGTCCACAGGCAAAATTGGTTTACTCTAAGGGAGTACGAAGGAAAGCACTCCAAACGAGGGGAACAGTGTCGCACATGCCAGCGAGATTCTACATTTCCTCATCTCTTTTTTTTTTTTTTTTTTTTTTTTCTGGGGAGAGGAAGCGGCGGCCGACAGTGCTCCGGGACGCATTAAAGTGATCTTCAGTAAAACCGACATTATCCATTCATCAAGCCTCCTTTCCCGCATTTTTGCGGTATTTGTCATGAGATGTTTCCCCGGGGAAGACGGAAGAGCTGATGATTTAAAAACAACAGGATTGGAACCTCCAGGCACACATGAGTGTAATCACATGTACTGGTCTTTTGCATTAAGAAGGGATCAAGCGAAAGCCTTCACAACAGCATTATTGCATTCCCGTGGCGGAAGGGCCCCCCGTGTCAGCACCCGACTGTGAGGGTCCCACCTTCCATTGGGTTTATGTGACGTGAAATAAACACTCATCATTATTATTGTTTGAGCATTTTTTTTTCAACATCCTTGATATTCAGCTCCACGTACTAGTACGCTCTTTGCCCTCATCAGTCAGACAATTCAGTGGATTAGTAGAATTAGCTGTTTGATTTTTTTTTTTTTTTTTTTTTTTTTTTTTTTTTACACATTAATACGAGCACCAACATGACATGATAGTGTGTGGGCATGAGCACTCGCGTATCCCGGTGGCAATTAGCGGGACGCTTCTTTCTGGAGCTGTTATTTTATGCCAACGGGTGCCTGGTCATTCGAGGTGAGGAATTGCGCTCCCTTCCCTCAGAAGATTGGTCTTTTAAAATGGTTGGTTGTGTATTTGTTGGGGGGGGGGGCAACTTGACACGAGTCGCTGATAAGTGTTTGTTCCTCCACATTCATCCGCACGCTTTGGTACGTTCCCACTTCACGCGCCGGCTCCATCGCTTAGCAGCTTTCATTCCTTCACGAGTGTCTGTGGCCGCTCGCCGAGTGCGGATCCGAACCGCGCGGTATGAGCGCGACTATGATGACATGCTCCAGTAAAGTATCTAATGGCGGCGACCGCTGTAATTGACGCCATGCCTCCGTTATCGCCGTTATCGGGAGCGTCGTTTGGCCCATCTTCTCCTGCCAATGGCAAACGAGGGATGATTTTGCCGATGCTCGTTTGGAGTTGCCGGACCGGCCGACACAAATTTGACAACATAAAATGTGCTGCCGATTTTACTCTGCAAATACTGCATTTTCCGCACTATGAGGCGCACCGCAATATAAGGCCCACCTTCAACGAATAGCCCATTTTAAAGCATATTTCATATTTCAGGCGCACCACATTATAAGGCGCATAGAATGGACGCTATAGTAGAGGCTGGGGTTACGTTATGCATCCATTAGATGGAGCTGGCCTAAAGGCTGAATATTGATCTATATATAAGGTGCACCTTCTGCTTTTGAGAAAATTAAACGCTTTTAGGTGCGCCTTATAGTGCGGAAAATACGGTAATTCAAACATCATACAAGCAAATGACCAAACACAAATGTCTTTACTTTTTTGTGCGTGCTATACTAAAAAACAGCTCGTGCCATAGAAAGATGTCCCGTAACTTCCGGCCTACAGAGCGCACCTGGTTATAAGCCCCACCCAGTACAGTTGTAAAGGAAATACCATTTGGTACATACATAGGCCGCAGCCGTGTAAAAGCCGCAAGTGGCCGCATTGAAACCGACATTGAAACATGAGATATTAACAAAAAAAGACGGTAAACAGAGAGATTAATGCTAGCGCCACGCTAACAGGGCCGGTTGAAAGAAACACAAATAAAAATCACAGACACGGCAGTAACAGCGCTAATAGGGCCGAACCAGTAAAAGTCACTTCCTCGACACATATATTCCACCGGTCTCACTCTTACCTTTTCCACTCGAGCGCCCCTTTGCTGTCGTTAGAAAAAATGCACAAATTAGCCGCATCACCGCATAAACCGCAGGGTTGAAAGCGTGAGGGGGGGAGTCCCGGCTTATAGGCCGGAAATTACGGTGGTAGCTTTACTATTTCTCAGTTTGAAATAGTTTTTACTTGAGCCACAGTTCCAAATCAAGACCTCCACTCAAATGCGTAGATGGCACATTCTACTAGATTCGTCCCCTTAATTATATGCTGCCCTTTTTCCACTGCAGGCAGAAAATAAAATAAAATAGAGCTACTCAAGTTCCCTAACCTTGTTTGTTGCCTTTACGCGAGCAATTTTTCAAGTAAATGTCAGGCAACAAAAGCGCCACACCTTCAAATAAACGCTCCTTCCCAATAGACGCGGTTTATTATTGGGGGCAAAATAGCAGTTGGTAGTTAGAATATATACGTTTCCAAATAAAGGCCAATAAACACCCCAGCACAAATGGAGGGGGGGAGGGATAGAACAAGGTTACTTTTAATGACCTTTATTAAGTACACGTATGTGAGCCGGGACATTTGTTTGTCTCCGAGCGAAGGAGTGAAAGATGCTCCTGATGAATGGAGACTGCGCGGAAAAGGAGGCAAAAAGTCCAAAATCCTGATGTGGAACAACATCCTCACAATCTTAACAGCAAAACCTGCATTTCAATCGTCGTGTATGTGCAACTTGCCGTCTTGGACCACCCTCACCCCCACCCCCACCCTTGCTTTGAGCTTTTCTTGTTATTCACTGATTTTTTTTTTTTTTGTTGTTTTTTTTTTTTTTGTTGTTCAATCCGCCACTCCTGCCTTCTCATTTCCATCGCGTTCTTTTCAATCCTCCGAGTTTCCCCGGTCTCATCCCACCTGTTCCCACCCCTTGTCACCCTGGCATTTCGCATCCCTAAACATCCCTCCCTCCGCGCCGTAGATCTCCATCTGACAATTTTATTATCTATGACAGGAGTGTTTATTTTATTTCATCCTCCCCCCTCCACACACACACACACCCATCCCTCGCTCATACTTCTTTCATCTCCGATTTCCTCCCTCCCTCACGCGCTCTTTTTCGGAATTGTTTTTTACGATGCCTCCCGGCTGCCTGATCCACGGCTACCTGCCTGGCTTGATAACTGGAGCCCGTCACCGGGGGTGCTCTTTGTGTCTATCTGTGTGCATGCGTGTCAATTAAAAAAAATAAAATAAAATAAAAATAAAAACTTGAACCCCGTATACAGATTGCTATCCCCTCAGAGTAATCATGGGCGCACGTGGAAAGGGATGACGGCACGCACGCGTGAGCGTTCGATTATGCTGCTGATTAGTTATGCGTGTGGGTGTTTGTTTTGTGACTGTCGTAAAAGGAGCGTACTGATTAAACGTTTACTTCTTTTTTTTTGTTTGTTCGTTCCAGTTGTCTCCGCCAACATGCGCACACAAACACACGTTTCATTGTTTTGTATCTGCGGCGACAACCACCCCCCCCCCCCGTTTTGTAACTGTCACGGGCCCTCCAGTGAGCATAATATTAAGATATATATATATATGTATATTTTTCATAATGGGTTCTGTTGTACGAAAGGCTGTTGATTGGCAGTCCCGCCCACAGAGACGAAGAAAAACGGCTTTGTCTGCGCGAACAGGCGGCGGAATGCTCTTTGAAGGACGACTCCGCCGTTTGCCGTCGTTTCTTCGGCCGTCACTCGGAGTGCGCGCGCCGAGTGGCTGTCGACCGCGGCAGCCCGGAGATCGCGAGAACCCCGATAATTGGCCTCCTGTGTGGCCCAGCGTGGGGCTGGACTTGTGCCCGCCAGCGCTTCCAGCCCACGTGTGTGCATATTTGATAGACGTCTGATATGCATAATGGCAATGTGCAGTTTCGTTATTGATCTAAGTGGGTTTTTTTTCTCCCCTCCTTGCATGCTGCAGAAGGCATTTGAATGACAGATGTTCCTTTATATAATTTTTTTTTTTTTCCCCCCTATATGCTAACTTGTATAGCGCTCGGGCACCTGCGTCATCAAATCACGTCCCTGGCCGGAAGTGCCGGTCTCGCAAAGCATTCTTCAACGCTAAGTCGGTTGGCCAAAATACGTCTTATAGCACGACGCCCGATACCGTTAAACATTTAGAAGGTGATGATAAACGAAGGTAAGTGGAAAAATAAGATAAACCTGGCACGGAGGACCCTTATTTAATGCCGAAGTCGATGTTTTCGCCGATAAGAAATTGGACCGTTAACCCGCTTCCACTTGTCTTGGACGACCGGATCCACACACGGATCAGGTGAGTAAGTCGTCGAGATTTACACGGAAGAGCAGAAAAGTCCGGACTCGTACAAATACTTCGTCGCTGGATCTGTTCTCAATCAAGAATAAATCCCACGTAGTTATGGAGCCACTCAGATTTTTTTTTTTCAATACCAATATTTCAATAAATGAGCCCTGGTTTTACACAAACTCGCATTCATTGACCATGATGGGAGAAGAAAAAAAAAGACAGCAAGTCGGTTCCTCCGTACACAAAGTGTGTTGCGCCCACACGATAAACTTTGGTGAACTTCTCCATGACAGAGGGGTTTTTTTTTTTTTTTTTTTTTAAATATGCATTTTTCTCAAATGACTCCGATGTGTATTTAAAAAAAAGAAAAAGCACCAGTGGGAAGCGCATTGTAAACATCACTATGGCCGACCTGTTTTGGTTTTTTTTTAATTCGCATTGGACTCATTTGAGAAGAATGGATATTTAAAAAACAAACAAAAAAAAAAAACATCTGTTGGGGAAAGGTTGACCAAAGTTTAACCTGTGGCCACAACACGCTTCCGCTTTTTTTTTTTTTTTTTCAATGATTTGTTCTCAAATGAGCCAACTTGGCATTATAAATACTTCAAGGTAGTTTTAGATTGAGAAGAATAATTCCTACCTGATGTGAAGTGATCGCTACACAGTCGTGCGTCCTTGGTTGGACGCCGTCCATCACGTTTAATTGCCGAAATCCATCGATCTTTTCTGGTCTTGTCATCTGGTATTCCATAAAATGATACTCTTTGAGTATCTGTTTCGTCTGTTGTAACAACCAACAGCACAGCAGGTCTCGGGTATCGTGAATATTCTGCTCCGGTTCAATGTCCACCACACTGTCGAGCAGCTCTTTTTGACCGCCCTGAAAATGCCGGCGTCACGTGCACGAGCTCTATACTTATGTTGGAACGCAAAAGAAGCCACCAAATGTAAGCAAATTCAAGAAGTGTATTTTCACATTTGAGCACTAAGCAGATGCTTTTTGTGGCTGGTTACGTTCGAGGATCATTTGTAGGTTACACGAGTTTTTGTTTTGGTGTCCAAAAACCATTGAAACCATTAACTCTCTGCGCTTTTAAGTCTTTCATTTTATTTGTCTCTTAAAGTCATCTTTTGCACAGGAACACTTAATGTAGTACACCGGCAGTACAGTACAATCACCAGGGTCAGACCCATTGCGTTCTTTGGCCTCTGCATTTAGCAAGTACCGCAACCGCGTCGCGGAAGTGGAGTACAACTCCCGATCGGTTTTGGTGAAATTGTGAACGGCACAACCTCAGGAACACTGAAACGTCGGAAGTTCTACTGTGCCTTTAATGTGTTTGGACATGTTTCGCTGGCCTTGTGCGAAGCGCCAGACGCTTGTTTACTCTCCGCCAGCCTCTCGCAAAGGGCAAATGGAAAAGGAGCCGTGCTTTATTTTGCGCACTACTCACTTTAAGACGGCGATTCAATGTGGCTTCGTCAGCTCCGGCGCTTTTCAATGCTCGCCAACAATTAAAAGAAGAACAGACTGCTAATGATGAGTAAAGGACTTAACATGTGTCCATCTACTCTTTGTTCCTTTTCTTTTATTCATCTTGGGTTATCTGTGTTCCCCCCGACCCTTTTGTATGTCCTCGTTGTGTAGGTGTACCTAATGAAAACTCCCAAGAGTGTATATCATATTGGAGCGCTGAGCAACTGATCCATTCAGGATCAGCGAGGATGTATTTAGCGTTTTATTTCTATGTGATAAGACTCCTCCCCTCACCTATGGGAACGAGTTGTGAGTCGTGACCAAAAAAACAAGATCCCGGATACAAGCGGCTGAATGAGTTTCCTCCGCAGGGTGTCCGGGCTCTCCCTTAGAGAACGGGTGAGAACCTCGGTCATCGCTGCTCCTCCTAATTGAGAGGAGCCAGATGAGGTGGCTGGGGTATCAAATCCGGGTGCCTCCCTGCCGCCTCCCTGGGCGACACAGGGCACGCTGGAGAGACTATGTCTCTCGGCTGGCATGGGAACGCCTCTGGATCCCTCCGGAAAAGCTGGAAGAAGTGGCTGGGGAAAGGGAAGTCTGGGTATCCCTCCTGAGGCTATTTCCCCCGCGACCCGACCCGGAGAAGTGGTCACGAGAAGTCACGGGAAAGGCCGCCTTTCTTGTCTATACGTGCGCCCGTTGAATCTATTTTCTGAGCGGCTTATCCTCACAAGAGCCAGATGAGGTGGCTGGGGGCATCTGATCCAGATGCCTCCGGTCCACCTCCCTGGTGAGGTGTTTTGGGCGTGTCCCACGGGAAAGAGACCCCGAGGATGACCCAGGACACGCTGAAGAGGCTTTGTGTCTCGGCTGGCCTGGGAACGCCTCTGGATCCCTGGTTACACGCTCGCCCGATGAATCCATCAAATCCATTTTCTTAGCTGCTTATCCTCACAAGGGCCGTGTACCTTTTATGCAGCATCGATGCATTTTGTAAGAGACTCGTGTCAGCCGCAGCTGTGTTTGTACAAACAAATCCACGCGACAACACATCCACGGTGTTTGCTGCCACCGCTCGACCATCTGCCGCCGAGCCAGGTCCGCGTCAACACTCTCTTCTTCATGTTTGTTTGTGTTATGTTGTGCCGAAGGTCGGCGCACTCCCAGCTTGATTTTGATTGGACCGAGCGTTCGACACGTCTGCCTGGGGGGAAAAATATGCTTTCATACCTTTCAGTCAAATTGTATTTTCCTGACTGCTTAGGAACTTCAAATGCGGAAATGTGCACATTTCACAAAGCCCTTGGAAATGACATCTGAGGTGCGCCGGACCGAGGCAATTAACGGCTCCCTCCTTGCTCCAGGACATACTTCTGGCCCTTTTTCACTTCACGCTTCCTACTCGGGTCCTCAAATTCTTGACAGCGGGTCCTCGGTTTCCGACGGTCCTGACATACGAGGTTTCAAGCTTACGGACGCCATAGCAGCGGAACTGAGCTTGCTCTGGGAAAACAATCTGAGGATAGGAAAAATACTGGAAGTCTTTCCCGAGACCAATTTGAAATCTGACTTCTTGCAAATAATCAGTGACATTTGGAATGTAGTTCATAGTTTGTCACATTTGCCTGCGGGAGTGGTTCTGAAGGCCTTGTCCAGATTTCAGTTCACATGGCAGAACAACCAAAAGTACAAGCTAGAAGCAGTGGGGTCAAAAGAAGCTACAACACAAAGACAATAGACTGTTGCTAACAAATGAATGAATTTTCATGTAACAAATATTAAAAATTTTGGTTTGTAGGTGTACAGGTAAGTGCTAACTGTAACAAAAACACTCTGCTGTTGCTATTTTGCAACTTCCCGTGGTTGCATTTTCAAGTGAAACGCCGACCATCCGAAATCGAGCCGAGCCGATCCTGTGCAGAGGAGAAACAACCTCGTGTTCGCTTATGCGTGGTTAAACTTAAAATGTTCCGCATCTGAAAATTTCTGCAACCAGCGCGCTTCAGTAAATCTGCCCAGCGCAGGAACTTCTGCTTTACCGGCATCGCTATGAGAATATATTTGGCACTGACAGCTGCTGTTTATCGCCCACATCATGTGTCAGTCAAACACACGCACTACTGTGCCAACCTCAGTCGTTGGGATGCCACAATTGCGCTTTATTCGCCCCAAATGCGCCGCACGCAGCAAAAAAGCAGTCGTCCACATGTACCAGGGGCTTCAAATCGCTAGGGGTAGAGTCTAGCTGAGGCAGGGCTGCAGTCTCGACGCACATGCACACGCATGCAATATTTAAATTAGAAATCCATCCATCCGTTTTCTTAGCCGCTTATCCTCATGAGGGTCGTGGGAGTGCTGTCAACGGGCAGGAGGCGGGGTACATCCTGAACTGGTTGCCAGCCAATCGCAGGGCACATCGAGGCAAACAACCAGACTCCCAATCACGCCTAGGGGCAATTTAGAGTGTCCAATTAATGTTGCATGTTTTTGGGATGTGGGGGGGGGGGGGGAACTGGAGTTCCCGGAGTAAAGCCTCGCGGGCACGGGGAGAACATGAACCCGGGACCTCACAAATGTGAGGCCAGCATTTTCCAGCTTAGAAATTTTAAATTGATTTATTTTTTTTAACACAAAATGAGATAATTAGGTACGCTGAGGTAAACACGTTGTTTGCGAAACCACTCGTAAAACTCTCCATGGTAACCCTACTGTATCTTCCACTCGAGAGCCATATATCCCACGGTATCTGTAGATTCATCAGCTCCGCACGCAACACTCCAAAAGTGCCTAACGTTAAACTTTTATGTTAAGGCGGGGGCCACAAAACATCATCTTGTGGGCCGCAAATGGCCTGCGGGCCGCCAGTTTGAGACCCTAACCGCGTCGTGTCACGATATGTCGTTTTTGTTGTTGTCAACAAACACGCCTGTAAATCAGTAGTAACCTGTGATAATGGGATTATCATTCTGTTGTATTTATGGAACGCAAATAAGGCTGCAGAACTCACACGGCGGCCAAACACGATTACACTACACAGTGTTAATAATGAAAGCGTGGATATTTGGCTGTGATTTCATACTTCATTTTTAGTCGGCGTGTTCCCTTGTATCATTCTTTTTTTTTTTTTTTTTTTTTTTTTTTTTTTTACGTGTGGTCGTTGCAGCTTCCTGGGCGTCCCCCCCGGCAGAGGCAGTTGCCCACTGACTGGCCCTCTGCCCTTTGACCTCATCTATACGGACTACCACGGCCTGCAGCAGATGAAGCAGCACATGGGGCTCTCGCTCAAAAGACACAAGTAAGTCCTGCGCCTTCTTTTTTTTTTTTTTTTTTTTTTTTTCATTTTTTTGCTTGCTGTTCATGTAGGGAGTAGCAGCAAAAGTGTGAAAATGTAAGCGTTATATCACGAGGATCAACATAAATGAGTCCGTGCCAAAGAAATGTGTTGCGTTCTTCTCACTTATGTGAAACAAATGACATACGTTGTTGGGTCGTGTTCATACACCGTAATAACGTTGTCGTGTTCTACCTCGACAGGCTATTTGCAAACCAGGTTAAACTGCGGTTGTTAGTTAGAAACTCACTGAACAGGATGAAAAATGGAAAGACAGTTGGTCCTGATGGCATGCCGGTGGAGGTATGGAAGCAATTTGGAGAGGTGGCTGTAGAGTTTTTGACCAACTTAATCAATAGAATAATAGCGGGCGAGAAGATGCCAGAAGAATGGAGGAAAGTGTGCTAGTTCCTGTTTTTTAAGAACGAAGGCGATGTTCAGAGCTGTGGAAACTATAAAGGAATAATGTTGATTAGCCACACAATGAAGTTATGGGAAAGAGTAGTGGAGGCTAGACTCAGGACAGAAGTAAATATCTGGTTCCATGCCGAGAAAGAGTACCCCAGATGCATTATATGCCTTGAGGATGCTTGTGGAAAAGTACAGAGAAAGCCAAAAGGAGCTCCATTCTGTCTTTGTAGACCGAGAGAAAGACCATGACGGAGTACCGAGAAAGGAACTGTGGTACTGCATGCGCAGGTCTGGTGTGACAGTGATATATGTTAGAATAGTACAGGACATGTATGAGGGCAGCAGAACAGCGGTGAGATGTGCCGTAAATGCGTCAGAAGAATTTAAGGTGGAGGTGAGACTGCATCAGGGATCCTCGCCGAGCCCCTTTCTGTTTGCAGTAGTAATGGATCGGCTGACAGATGAGGTTAGACTGGAATCCCCTTGGACCATGATGTTCGCAGATGATATTGTGTTCTGCAGTGAAAGCAGGGAGCAGGCGGAGGAACAATTAGAAAGATGGAGGCACGCACTGGAAAGGAGAGTAATGAAGATTAGCCGAAGTCAAACAGAATATGTGTGCGTAAATGAGAGGGGCGGAGGAGGAAGACTGGAGATGAGATGGCGAAGGTGGACGACTTCAAATACTTGGGGTCAACAATCCAGAGCAATGGAGAGTGTGTCAAGGAAGTGAAGAAACGGGTCCAACTGGGGTGGAACAGTTGGCGGAAGGTGTCTGGTGTTCTATGTGACAGAAGAGTCTCGGCTAGGATGAAGGGCAACGTTTATAAAACAGTGGTGAGGTCGGCCATGACGAAGACACAAGAGGAAGCAGAAATGAAGATGCTGAGGTTCTCGCTCGGAGTGAGCAGGTTGGATAGGATTAGAAACGAGCTCATTAGAGGGACGGCCAAAGTTGGAGGTTTTGAACACGAGGTGAGAGAGAGCAGACTTCGATGGTTTGGACATGTGAGTCTGAGGATGAAGCTGGCAGGCAAAAGAGCGAGAGAGAGGAAGACCAAAGAAAAGGTTGATGGATGTCGTGAGGGAAGACATGAGGACAGTGGGTGCTAGAGAGGAAGATGCATGAGATGGAAAAAGATGACACGCTGTGGCGACCCTTAACAGGACAAGCCGAAAGAAAAAGAAGATACGCACTGTATAGTTGTCACAATGAGGTTTTAAACGCATCATGTTGAGATTTAGTCGCAACCTCAGTGGATCCCGCGTAGCACGGCCACAAACGGTGCGCGCTATCCGTTAGCGCGTCTTAGCGCTAACTCCGTCTTTCGCTTCAACTATAAGGCAAATTCAAAGCAGCAGCAGAAAAGTCCTGACATCCCATTGCCTGCCAGAAACAATATCATTAAGATTACAAAAACGCGGAGGTGTGTGCGCGTGTTTGTGTGACGCTCGCACAAACTCAGAGCGCGCTTAACAGCTTTTGACGTTCCCACAGAGGTGGAACATCTTGGAAAGTAGGCCACGAGACCACAGGAACCAAATCCTTTTATAATAGTCTTCGTCGCGTCTTTGCCACGACGGTAACGATCGACATTTGTTCTTTTGCGGTTAGCGCGTTCGGCAAAGAGGCGGCGGCAACACGCGACTGAAGCCCAAATGATAAAAGTAGAACGCAGATAATATAATGTACAAACCAAAGCGACGGTTCGGGAGTTGACGAGAGAGCAAAAAGCCCCTGGAAAAAAAAAAAAAAAAGAAAAACAAAATGAAAAAGTCCTCTGCTGGGACACGTCTGGTAGCAAACAACACAGAGCCGTGAAAGCCACGACATGTATTTTTAAAATCCAATTATAAGCGTTACAGAGGAAGCTACCCCAAACGCAACCTATTTTGCCGTTTCTCTGTTGCTCACAGTGTGTGTCTGTGTGTCGTACACACACACAAGCACGGAGTCGCACTTGGAAAATCGCACATTTCCTCCAGACTGGATGTCAGCGCACAGCAGCGGTCTGAATCTAATTGCTTGCTGAGGACAGCAGTCCTGCGTTGGTGTTTGGAGTCTTGATTTGTGCTTTGTCCGACACCGTGTGACAATTAGCTCGGGAGCGAAGGAGCCATACAAACAATGTTTAGGAAAATGGATGCTGGTCCACACCCGCCCGGGTGCTTTTCGTCACAGATAAAGACATAAATGTTACATGCATTTCCTTCAATTTCAGTAAAAAATGATCCAGAATTTGCAGTACTGCTGATACATTCGCCTGTTCTCGGGATTTCAAAGTAGCAAAGGTGAAAATGCTCAATCTGAATGAATGTTTATGTTTTTCTTCTTTGGGTCATGAATTCATGAAAGCCCAGAAGAGAATTTGGCCAGAGAAAATGAGTAAATAAAATTGCACCTCACCCTGCAACCCTCCACGCGAAAAACTAATTTTCACATTCCTGCAATATTATGAAGCTCTTTGCAATATTAGCTGATATTAAACGTGCAATACCAGAATAGTCACTACCACATCGTAATACAGTAAAGCCTCGGTTCTCGAACATCCCCGTTATTGAACAAATCGGTTTTCGAATGAAAATTACCAGATTTTTTTTTTTTTTGCTTCTGTTTTTGAACGAAAGTTGGTGCTTGAACGCCCTCGACAAAACCCGGAAATAACATAATGCGCGTGGTGCAAGCAGCTGACGCACCCACGACGCGTTTTGTTATTGTCTTTTCGAACGCCCCCCCGAAAAAAAAACCCGGAAATGTTATTACGCACGCGGCGCAACCAGCACACTTTTGTTATTCTGTATAACGCAGGCTCTATACACAGATGTGTCCATGCGTTTTAAGCAAAAATAAATATATTTCTTACATTTTTTATGATATAAAGTATTTAAACAATACATGTATTTCTGCTATGCAGTTTATTATCAGGAAAAGCTAAAAAAAATGCTTTAAAAAGCCAATTTTTTTATGCTTGGAACACATTATTTCTTTTTCCATTCATTGTAATGGGAAACATCGATTGGGTTTTCGAACAATCCCCTTTTCAAACCGTTTTCTGGAACGGATTGTGGTCAAGAACCGAGGCATCACTGTATCATAATATATCTGTTTAACATGTTCATCTACGAAAAATTCATCTACTTTTTCAGGTCTGGATTGACCCCCTCACCCCCCCCCCCCAAAAAAAAAAAAAATAAAAACTAGAAAGAAACTACAAATGTTTTATGTAGTTTATACAAATATATATCACTCCAAACCAACAGTAATTCTAATGCATGCTTTTTATGAGCGGCTTTCAAGCCCTCAAGGACACTTTGCAGTAACAAACATTCAAAACATTTGCGTTTAAAAAATTAAACTTTCTTTTTTTTCAAAGGGATTTATTTTCTTTCTTGAAAAAAATACATAAATAAAACATGTCCAGCAGCTTTACAATAAAGCTCGCGACGCTAATACGGATCAATATCAACACCGGCGCTCTCGCTATTCGGATCGATGACGCCGACAAGCCACGAAGACGTTTTACGCCGTCATCATTCAGCGTCAATCTCCTCCACCGCAGGAAGTCTGTCCTTCAGATTATTTCGGCCACGGTCACCGTTTCCTGCGCAGCGGGCGTTTGAACCGAGCCGCGTGAGCCATTCGGGCGAACTGTCCGGCCGGCCGGCTTTTGTGTGTCTTTCCCCGTTGTTGACTCATCTAATCTTTCCTCTTGCCTGCCTTTGTCACGGCTTTGTCTCGACTCAGCGTGGTCGTCTTTCTGTCCGTCTATCTGCCCGGCTGCCCCCCAGCGGAGCTTTTTTCCTCCGCCTGCGTCCGTCTGTCTCCAGCTCCGCGTGGCCGTGCTTTATCTCTTTGTATTTTTCTGGTTTGTTTTGCACGGATATAGCAAATAATTGTCTTTCCTTCTCAAAAATCATCTGAAGCGTGGCCAAGCTTGTGAGCGGTTAGCGTTCTGTCTTCCGCGTAAGGTTTTACCTCGTCGATATCTGGAACCGTTCAGTTAAGCCTCGCGGTGCGGAGAAGCCTCATTAATCAATTGTTGTGGGGCTTTGGAGCTTTTCAGCTCCGTTTAATTACTCTCATTTTTCATGTTTTCAATCATTCCAAATGTTCTCGTGTCGTGTCTGGGTGAGACGCTTCTGCAATATCTCGCGTTATGAATGTAGCGTATTTAAATAGCAGCCCCGGGTGAAATGCCTCAGTTAATTCCCAGGGGCCCGAATCACTTCAACTCATCCTTTCCCCTCAGGAGGAAAAAAAAAAAAAAAACATATTTATGTTAAGATTGACTTTAATTGAACACTCCGAATTGTCTCGAGGTGTGATTGTGAGTGCGGCTGTTTGTCTCAACGTGCCCTGCAATTGGCTGGCGACCAGTTCAGGGTGCGTCCCGCCTCCTGCCCGTTGACAGCTGGGATCGGCTCCACCACTCCCGCGACCCTTGGCGTGGATTATTAGCATTAAGCTAAATGGGCCTGCTAAGGGCAACACCGTGTGTTTTTTCTCTGTTGTTGTATGGTTAATGTTTTTCAACTTGCGTTTATTTTTGGCATAATTATACCCTACATTCAAGATTTAAAAAATTGGATTCATTCAGGAGTCCCTCGCACACCGCCAACAACTGCGATTTACGATTCGTCTCACAAGACCCGCAGACGTATCGGTACATCAAGCACACTCCTAACACAAATTCACGTCCTGCCACCCTCCCGTTTGATGGACTATTGAAGCGACTCGTACGGAGACATCGGTGCAGTCGCCCCTGCTTGCGTGATGACATTTTTATAGGATTAAATAAATCGACAACTGAGGGTTGGGGAGGGGGGGGGGGAGATATATGTAGCTGGGCACTTACCTGCGCAAATGAGCGATGAAAAAACACCGCGCACCGCTCTTTGACACGTGCAATTTTATGAAGTGAAATGAGGGTGCGCTGGGCACCCGCAACGTTCACCACACTAGAAATGTTCCCCAAAAATCAAATAAATTGTGGCGTGTATTTGCATTTAGATAGCGCTAGAAAAGCAAGGTTTGTACGGTACGGTCAAGAGAAAGCAGTGTGAATTATTAATGAAAATTCAACGACCCCCTCCCCGCACGCAGCAGGCGCCCGATCGCGTATCGCCCCGTCGCAAAGCCGACGCTATTTGCCACGGATAAGAGGTCCCCCGAGGGAGGCAGCCGGGAAAATAACGCTGGAGACATTTGAGCCCGATATCCGAGCAGGGATCAGAGTGAGAGGCTAATTTGGGTTAAATGGCTGCTCACGAAGGCTCAGCCGACGTTTAACGACGGAGCGACGATTTCATCCGACGCGGCCACATTTCAACTCTTGTTTTTTTCGGACAACGCCACCAGTCTGGACCACCGATTCGCAACCAGTGTGCCGTGATCGCTCTTCTGGTGTGCTGCGGAAAATCATCAAATTTCACTTACTTGGCCAAGATATTATTTATGTTGCAACAAGTAATGTATATCTATGTTCATCGAAAGCAGGAGCGCCCAGAATTTTTTTTACCCCAAGATCTACTTTTCAAGCAGCCAGCTTCTCGCGAGCTACCGACGACTGGGGGTGGGGGATGATGATGATGATGATGATGATGATGATGATGCTCCCAAACCGTTTTAAGGTTAATATTATGTTGCCTCCTCTATTTAAAATACAGAATTGTCTTTTGGGCACTGTATTGTCTATGCTTTCATCCTAGATCAGGCTGTGCCAAGATGGAATTTTAAAATGACACACCATCTCATCCTGCACTTTCTACTTTGGCTTCAGACCAGACCTTTCCCACTCGGAAAAGAGAAAATCTTGTCCGGTTTAACCGCTTTTTCTTCGATTATTCACATACTCCCACAGTCGTTGCATCTTAAAACAACAACTTTCTCTATTAATATGGAAAGTAAACATGGGCAGCTCGTCATTGCTCTACGTTGCCCAGACTGTGTTGCTAACCAAAGCAGCGGTGGTGGACGCTATCATTATAAAGCACATTGATGGGCTGCGTAAGTACCGTAACATTTTTAATTATGAGTGTACATCTTTAAGAGTGGGAGGGGGTGTGTGTGCTCGTTGTTAGAGAAAGTTCCGTGTGCTGCCTAAAAGAAACCAGTGGCTTCTTTTCATTTTTTTACAGTATGCATGTGAATTGTGCCATTGGATGTCACAACCAATCATCCCTAACTCATTGAATCACATTGCAAAATGCCACAAACTCAATAGCTGGATGTTATAATTTCAATTTGCATTGGATTATCTTTTTTTTTTGTTGTTGTTTTTTTTTGGCACGCCGTCCCGCGATCGACGCATTGAGCACCCATGAGCTACAGTATCTACGGCAGTGGCGGACAGACAGAACAAATAAACGCTCTTCTATTTTATGGCAGAAAGTGTATAATTGACTCGTGTACCCCCTTTTTGCGCCCGTGGGATCTTTCAAACGTAAGGTTGGCCGGATAAAGGTTGGAAATCACTGGCCTCGACAATAGTCATGCAGGTTTGGAGTGCTCTAAGCGCACGATTCGGTTTTCAAAATTGCTTTAAAATGACTCAGATGATGGCGCCACGTATGGTTGCGTGTGCTGTGCCAGATTGGAACGGGACTCTTTTAATATTCCCACCTCCATCTGTGTCTCCAGTCTGGAGCGTCTACAAATTTACCAATTGGCTGAAGTCAAGTGTTAGGAGAGAGAGAGAGAGAGAGAGAGAGAGAGATGAAAATGGACGGACGCCGGTCCGTGGTCAAGGGAATGCTGGACTATGCTCAAAACGTTGATGACATCATTGATGAATTGTAATAAAATGGGGCGGCGCGGTGGTCGCAGCTGGTAAAGTGTCGGCCCCACAGTTCTGAGGACCTGGGTTTGATCCCGGTCCCGACTGTGTGGAGTTTGCATGTTCTCCCCGTGCCTGCGTGGGTTTTCTCCGGGCACTCCGGTTTCCTCCCACACCCCAAAAACATGCAACGTTAATTGAACACTCTAAATTGCCCATAGGTGTGATTGTGAGTGCGGCTGTTTGTCCCGTTGTGCCCTGCGATTGGCTGGCAACCAGTTCAGGGTGTCCCCCGCCTCCTGCCCGTTGGCAGCTGGGATAGCCTCCAGCACTCCCTGCGACCCTCATGAGGATAAGCGGCAAAGAAAATGGATGGATGTAATAAAATCTTTAATTGTCATTAAAATGAATGTTTTACGGTGGATGACCTGGTAAATCGTTGGCCTCACAGTTCTGAGGACCCGGGTTCGATCCCGGCGCCGCATGTGTGGAGTCTACATGTTTCCCCCTGCGTGGGTTTCCTCCGGGTGCGCACTCCGGTTTCCTCCCACATCACAAAAACTTGTAAAATTAATTGGACACCCTAAATTGCCCCATAGGTGTGATTGCGAGTGCGACTATTTGTCTCTGTGCCCTGCGATTGCCTAGCAACCTGTTCAGGATGTACCCCGCTTCCTGCCTGTTGACAGCTGGGATGGGCTCCAGCACTCCCCGTGACCCTTGTGAGGATAAGCGGCTAAGAAAATTGACGGATGTAATAAAATATCCTTAGTCGTCCAACCACTACTCAACGGGTAGTGTGTGTGCGCACATACCACTATATCAACTTAATATATCCATCCATCCATTTTCTTAGCTGCTTGTCCTCACAAGGGTCGCAGGAGGCCTGGAGCCTATCCCAGCTGTATGGATGGATGAATGTTTTAGGATGCCACCACGGAGTGACATTAGCAATACTGCAGTGGCTGAAAACATAAAATACTGCAGCACTTTTCCCACACTTGAAAAAGTGCAGGGGGGGGGGGTTTCAACTGCTCGCGAGTCGGACAAATCGATGCAACGCTGATGTGAAGCAGTCCTCAAAAGCAGTGAAATAAATGGTCTTCAAATGTTTTCGTTTGCGCTTTCAGAATACTCTCCTCGACCCCTCCCCCACCCCCACCCCAACCCCGCCACCTAGAACCTCGAGTGTTTTCAAAACGTTTGGGTTTTAAGCTTTACTCACTTTTCCCCCCAAGTCAATCACAGGTGGTTGGGGGGGTTGAAGACTTTAAAAATTGGTACGGTATTCCCATAATTGCCAGCCGGGAGGAAAATGTGAACGCGAGCAGGTGGAAGCCACCTTGTTAATCCTTACGCGCGTTTCACTGGGGCACACGTGCGGCCATTTTGTACGTGTTTAAATGTGTGTTTTTGCATCAATTCCCGAGCGCTTTTCTTACTGCTCAACAGCTTTTATTTCTTTGTTGTTTTTCAATAGCCGTCATTGTCGCCAAGTATCAGTTCAGACTTTAAAGTCGACGTGTTTGCCGCTTTTCACTTTTCTTTGAATATTTTTGTGAGTGTGTGTACTTTTTGAAAGTGGCCGCGTTGCGCCTCCGCAGGTGTCACATCCGAGTGATCGACACCTTCGGGACGGAGCCAGCGTACAACCACGAGGAGTACGCCACCCTGCACGGCTACCGGACCAACTGGGGCTATTGGAACCTGAACGCCAGGCAGTACATGACCATGTTCCGTAAGAAGCTCAGGGTGGTTTTGTCGACGTCGTCGTCACACACGAAGACGTGAAAACGAATTGTGCGGCGTACTCGTGAACGCTTTTGGCCAAAATGGCGCGATTATCAACGACGACGCGGACCGCGCCGGCTGCTGTTGCTGACAAAAACAAAACCTGTAGAACTCAACGTTTAGTCTCTTTCTCGCACACTGAGCGGCGCGTTGTTTTCAAATGCACTCACATGCTCCAAAACCCTATCAAAGCAAACACTGAGCAATAAAAATTTTCTATACTACGATAATTTCTGGCCTACAAGCCGCGACTTTTTTCACACGCTTTCAACCCTGCAGTTTATGCAGTGATGCGGCTAATTTGTGTATTTTTTTTTTCTAACAGCCGCAAGGGGGCACTCGAGCGGAAAAAGTAAGAGTGAGATGGAATATATGTGCCGAGAAAGTGACTTTTGCCAGTCCGGCCCTGTTAACGCTCTGCTAGCATGTTACTGCCGTGTCTCTGTGATTTTTACCAGTATGTTTTTTTTTTTGTTTGTTTTTTTTTAACCGGCCCTGTTAGCGCATCGGCGCTAGCATTAGCCTTAGCGCGGCGGTGCTAGCATTTGCGTTAATGCACCAGCGCTAGCATTAGCGTTAGTGTGGCGGCGCTAGCGTTAAACTCTCTGTGTAGCATCTTTATTTGTAAATATCTCATGTTCAATGTGCAGCTTTTACACAGCTGCGGCTTATGTACGTACCAAATGGAATTTCCTTGACAAATGTACTGGGTGAGGCTTATAACCAGGTGCGCTCTGTAGGCCAGGAATTGCGGTAACTATACAACTGGAAAAAGTATCTATTTTCTCTATCGACTTTTTTTTTTTTTTTTTTTTTGTGCATTTGATTTATCGCCGTCGCGGTATCTGTTTTGTGCAGCATCCCGCGCACCCAGCTGTGACTGCCGGCTCCACAAATGTATGTGTAATCTTTTTTTTTTTCCCCTTTTGTTTCCCGCCAGCGCACTTATTGTTCGGCGTCTCCTTAGCGCGACTGAATTATTGGCTACATTACTCGGCGCTCTTCTCACATTCACTTGCGAAGCGGCGGCCAGCAGCCGCGCCATTATCGTCTTTCAGCGAGTCGGTGGCCGTGTTTCACGTGGACTACCCGTCTGCTGAGACTAAAACCCACACACTCGTGTATAACGCGGCCTCAGCCGACAGCAGCTGGCTCGCGGACAACGACTATTTATAATACTCGAGGAGTGCAGCCGCTGGGCCGAATTAGCGGCGGAACGAAACAAGCCGGGACGCTCCCCGTATCTCGCTCGCCGCACGACTCACCGTCTTTTGTCTCTGTGCTTTTCGTCTCACCGCGCCGTACGACTCGGCCGCGTTTAGCTCACACGCCAGACAACTCCTTCATGGGGTTCGTGTCGGAGGAGCTGAACGACACGGAGAAGGCGAGCATCCGGCGCAGCAAAGTCAGCAGCATGGCGGTGGTGTACGGGAAGGAGGCCAGCATGTGGAAGGTACAAAAACCACAACAATTGACAAACGCCGGCTTAACCGCGCGCTAACGCTTGCATTTTGCCAGACGAACCCAAAGCAAAATTGCCAAAAATCTCTCCTGGTATTTTGGTATAATTTACAAATTGCAGCTGGATGTACTGTGTGTGATGTCCAGCGGTGAATATTTACCAAGTTGTTTTGTCCCTTTGTCACGTTGCATCCGTCTGCTCGGACACCAGCTTCAGGTAAGCCACTTTTTAAAATTATTATTATTATATTGCTTGAATTTTCAGCCATTGCATGTTTACTTCTCACCGTAGGCTTTCATTTCCCAAAAATTATACACACTTGTGGACGCGCGAGCATTCGGCGCTTCTTCAAGATATCTCAGGGTTGTAGCTAAACCTGATTATAATCCGTCGATTTTGAAAAGGTGCTTTTTGCTTCAAATTTTAAAGGTGGATATTTATTTGGTTCAGAGCGATTCAAACACGCCCACATGGAAGCCGTTCAGATCTGTCCTCGGGGTAGTAAGCGCGTTATTGTGTTAATCGCTGTGTATAAATGCTCCGTACTGGCTCTCCACAGATACTTACAAGTGTTTTGGTTTTTTTTCCTCCAATTGAAGGCCCTAAAATAATGATTAAAACAGATCTTAATCCTGAAATCCACGAATCACATGTCTAAAATGTCCCAATTGTTGTCCAATTAGCTGAGGACAAAGGGTGAAGTCACGACTGGATTGTTTAGTTGAGAAATAATTAGATTGATAATCTATAGTTATAGATAAATACACTAGTTATGAGGTATTTGCGTTGTTTTGAGGCTTTATTTAATTGATTAAGGAAATCTTGCCATAAATATTTTCCTCATAGTCAATGTTCCCTCTATGCTGCGCAACTGTGCATTTGCGCACTTGTCGCACACTCTCAGTGCAGAGTAAAACAGAACCAGCGCAAACTAGAGCCTGAAATCTTTTTTTTTGGGGGGGGGGTCAAATTGAAGGCAAGGCCCTAAAAATGATTAAATCAGATCTTAATCCTGAAATCCACAAATCAAATGTCGTAAATGTGTCAGAATTGTTGTCCAATTAGCTGAGGAGAAAAAGATAGTCACTACTAGATTGTTTTGTTGAGGAATAATTAGATAATCTATAGCTAGAGATATATATACACTAGTTATGAGGTATTTGCGTTGTTTTGAGGCTTTCTTTAGTTAATTAAGGAAATCTTGCCATAAATATTTTCCTCATCGTCAATGTTCCCTCTATGCTGCGCAACTGCGCATTTGCGCACTTGTCGCGCACACTCAGAGGAAAACAGATCCAGCGCAGTGAACGACTCTCTGAAGTCTTTTTTTTTTTTTTTTTTTTGCTCAAATTGAAGGCCCTAAAAAAATGATTAAAACAGATCTTAATCCTGAAATCCATGAATCAAATGTCAAAAATGTGTCACAATTGTTGTCCAATTAGCTGAGGAGAAAAAGATAGTCACTGCTAGATTGTTTTGTTGAGGAAGAAATACATTAAAAAAAATTTAATATATATATATAAAATAGTAAAATAATATAGCTCAAGATAAATACACTAGTTATGAGGTATTTGCATAGTTTTGAGGCTTTCTTTGGTTAATTAAGGAAATCTTGCCAACTCAACTAAATATTTTCCTCATTGTCAATGTTCCCTCTATGCTGCGCAACTGTGCATTTGCGCACTTTTCGCACACTCTCAGCGCAGACGACAACAGATCCAGCGCAGGGAAATAGCGCCTGGAGTCTTTTTTTTTTTTCTTTTTTTTTTTGGTGAAACATGGCAGCACACACGAAAGAGCTGCTGCTCGGCCACACACGCTACTTCCTCGTTTACCTGACACCGCTCCCCTCTCCATTTTAAAGGGGTACACTCATAATTACAAACACCGGGGTATGTGAATAATCGAAGAAAAAGTGGTGAAACTAGATGAGATTTTCTCTTTTTTGAGTAAAAAAAAAAAAAAAAAAAAAAGGTCTGGTCTGAAGCCAAAGTAGAAAGTACAGGATGAGATGGTGTATAATGTTAAAATTCCACCTTGGCACAGCCTGATTGAGGATGAAATCACAGACGATACATTGCCCAAAAAGCTAATTCTGTATTTTACATGTAGGATGCAACATAACATCGACCCTAAAACTGTTTGGGAGCATCATTCAGCTTTCAACATGCATTGCAAAAGATATTCTGCAAGCAATAATTCACTTTTACACCAAGAAAAACAGACTGTGGGTTAAAACAAAAAAAAATATCAAACAAAGTTGGAACCTCCTTTTCAAATTTATAGTTAATAGTTGGCTTGGTATGTATTTGTATCGTAATGTATTTTTTGACATTTTCAGTGTAAGTTTGCGAAAAACACACAAAATTGTTCTTAAAAATAATCTGACGGGAATGTAATCTGAACATTTTATTGAGCCATAACGTCAATGGATGACACTGATCTGACCACGGTGCATACGTCTGATGTTGCTCACAGTGGTCAAAGGGGGCGCTCACGGCCTCAGTGTGTTCGCTCAGACACGTCAAAAATTAAAGGGAACATTGTATTGAGAAAATGTTTTTGTTTTCCACACAAGTTATTTATTATTGATCCTAAATTATTTGCAAAACTACGAAAATTCTAATTGCCCTAAGAGTGACAAAGAGTTATATTGTCGGTTTTGTGGCCCGTTTGCTTCTTTCCACGGTTGCGGAGTCATTTGCGTCGGGTTCAGACATTGCCACGTGCTCCTGAATCCGTCTTAAAATCCGTAACGCGAGCTGCTCATTTGCCCTGCAAACTTTGTTAATGCACAGCAAGACTTGAACCTCCCACCCCCACCCCGCTCTGCTCGGGCCTGAAATAATTGCCGTTGTCTGACGCTGTTAGGACTTGTGGTAATCGCTCTCTGGCTGGGCAAAATCCCCCCCGGAGAAGCCTGATCGATCGCTCCCGCCCTCCGTTTACGGCTGGAGGATTAACAGGATGAGGGGGATCATTTATGACCTGTTTTATTATTTTTTTTTTTTCAGGGAACTTGTTTGTGTTGTGCCGCTCGTCGTCTTTACAAGCTTTTAATTGGGAAAATGTGTCTCTTACCCGGTCCAACTTTGTAATCTTTATCTTGCCCACACGGCATTGTCGCGGCGTCACCGCCTGGCGTGGTGTTGTAACGGGTGACACCTGAGGGCACAGCGATCAAAGTCGAGGCGCGGGGGCCAGATCTGGCCCGCCGTATCATTTTATGCAGCCCGTGAAGGCAAAGCATGTGTATAAAATTCCATGATTTGTGTTAACATCTGAACCAAAATTTCCGACTCTCATACAGTACAACCTCGGTTCTCGACCACAATCCGTTCCAGAAGGCGGTTCGAGAACCGATTTGTTCGACAACCGAATCGATACTTCCTACGTCTCCAAATAGAGGCTGCGTTATACACAATAACAACGCGCTTCGTGGATCAGTTGGTCAAGCCGGGTGCGTTATGTTATGTCCGGATTTTTTCATGGTGTGTTCAAATTCACCGTAACGGGTTTTGTTATTTCTGGGTCTTGTCGCAGGCAATCGAGTCCCGATTTTCATTTGAAAACAGAAGCAAAAAAATCTCAAAATTTTCGTTCAAAAACTGATTTGTTCGAGAACGGAGACATTCAAGAACAGAGTATTGACCGTATTTCATAAATGATAACTTTGATATATTACAGGCATTTTTTTTTTCAATAGTTGAAAACCCATTCCCTTTGATATCTGAATTGAAATTTAGCTCCTCAATGTGTGTAATATGATGAGGCGATGAAATAGTTTTATTGTTTCACAGTTATAACAGCCCTCTTGAGGGAAACCGGAACTCCAATTTGGCCCTCGACAAAAAATTTGTTGGGCACCCCCCCGCCTTAGGGCAAGGCCACCGTTTATTTAACATGGCCGCACACGCCATTCCGCCAGTTATCGACCCACAATGCTTTGCGTTCCAATACATTCCAGCTGTTCTGTCAATTGTGGCGTCAAGGGAAGGTCCATTTTTGCTGCAACTAATGGAGCAGTCGAGTCAACAAAAAAACACGTTTAACGGCATCTTACATCTAACTCAGTAGTTGTTGTAGCCAAAGTACGACGGTCGTTATTCCGTTATCAAGGTCCGGAAAGTGAGCCACATCGGCCGTGGCCCTCCACAGGTGTTCCACCGTCGGCGTGTATCGTGGGGGGGGCGACGTCACACGATGGGCTTTTATCGACGATGTCGCTGTCGAGTCGATGCTGATAGTTGTCGAGCTCGTGACACCGGCCCGAACGGAGTTGCGATAGCGTCGATCTCACGGGCCGTGGGTGTTGTCTTTCGGATTCGGCTACTGGAGGCGATTAGCGGAATCCGAACGATGTCGGTATTGTAGCCAATGTTGGGTTTATAGCCGGCGATCCCGTCGGCTACAGCGGTTCGGTGGATGGCCGAGAGGCCGCGCCCGTAGTCCTCCGCGTCGACGGACGGCCGATGAATGTACCGATGGCTGGATTATCTCGGACGGTTGGCACGCTTCTTGCCTTGTCATCTCGTGATCAGGATGTCCGGCGAGGTAGCACTGAAGCGCGTATTGTTTCCTGAGCACGACATTGTGCTCGCGTACTGGAAGGAGTTTCGACGTGTCGGTGACGGGTGGAGGCCATTTGGTGGCAGCCCGTGGCGGTTCGAAGGGCGGTGTTTTGAGCTGCCCGGACGGAGTCCCAGGGAATCGACCTACGTTGCGCTCCCTCCATCTAACTCGGTCGTACAGTTGAACATAGAAAACGAGACTGTGCTCCTTCAACTAAGCTGCGAGTCCAGCCGGGCTCACCTTTTCCGCTTCGTCCGTCCCATCAGGGCAAAGAAGGTTTCCTGCAGATTCTCCACAAGTACATGGAGGTCCACGGCACGGTGTACTACGAGACGCAGAGACCCCCAGAGGTCCCGGCCTTCGTCAAGAATCACGGCCTGCTGCCCCAGCACGAGCTGCAGCAGCTGCTGCGCAAAGCCAAGGTGAGGAACCGTCGCGTGACCTTCTTTGCGTTTCGTGTTCGGATGGAATCTCATCGACGCACTTGTTAAAATAGCATCGGCGCCCTTTTCCTCCGCCTGCAGCTCTTCATCGGCTTCGGTTTTCCGTACGAAGGCCCTGCCCCCCTGGAAGCCATCGCCAACGGCTGCGTCTTCCTGCAGCCAAAGTTCAAACCGCCTCACAGCTCGCTCAATCACGAGTTCTTCAAAGGGAAGCCCACGTCCAGAGAAGTAAGTCGTTGTTTTTCCATCCATCCGTCATTGACACGTGATCTTAAATCGCAGGTACTGAATATACCAACAGAATTTGGTGGGGTGATAGCGACCAAATAGCAAAAACCTGCAGTCCCAAAATTGTTGTTGTCGATACTATTTAATACCATAAATATAACTATACCCAAACACTTGAATATCCTCACAAACTCATTTTACATTACCCAGAAAAGTCAGTAGCTGACCCCTAAGCGGACACGCGTGTTACTGTCGTATCCGCAATCACGAGACCTCCACGCTTTGTTAGCTTCGACATCATCTTTGCTAGTCAGCAGACGCTTGAAGTCCACTTTGATGACCACGGGTAGCGCGATACATATTCCATCGCAGAAAATCTCCGGCATTGAAAGTCGCCGCCGTTGTCCTGCAGGTGTCGTCGCAGCATCCGTACGCGGAGCAGTACATCGGCAGTCCTCACGTCATGACGGTGGACTACAACAACTCTGTGGAGTTTGACGCCGCCATCCGAGAAATCATGCGGACCAAGGTAACCTCGCCGGCGGGAAACATTCATTTGGGACCTTTTGGGCTTCACGAATGGTCTCCCCATAACGTTTTTAGATCATTTGAAATGCAAATACCCGAGTTGACGACGTGTCCGAGGCAAACCTAATGAAACCGGCTTGGTGTTGAAATTCAAAATGTCCGTTTTAAAACAGATGTCAAATTCTGGTCAAGACTGCTTATTACATCCATTTTATTTGCTGCTTATCCTCACAAGGGAGTCCTGCAGCCTATCCCAGCTGTCAACGGGGGGGAGGCGGGGTACAACGTGGATTGGTCAACAGCCAATCACAGGCCACATCGAGACAAACAGCCGCAGTCACAATCACACCTAGGGGCAATTTAGAGTGTCCGATTAATGTTGCGTGTTTTTGGGATGTGGGACGAAACCGGCGGGTCCGGGATTGAACTGGCAGGTCCTCAGAACTGTGAGGCCAATGCTTTACCAACTGATCCACCGAACCGCCGACTGCCTATCACATGATTCCCTGAATGCGAGTTTTGTTTTTTTTTTTTGTCTGAAGTTATTTTGCTAGTTTTTGTGACAAGTGAAGTGCTGCATCCTTGAGTGAAAAGGCTTTTATTGTCCTCGTTTTTTGTTGTTGTTGTTGTTTTTTTTCCGGGGGTTGCAAAGTGGCAGACTTGCATGACGTGCTGTAATTCGTGATCCTTGCCACATTTTAATGTCACAAAAATATGAGGAAACTCTGCAACTGTGGGAATCTGTAGGGGGGGAATGCATAGCGTGTAAAAGTGTCTCTTCATTTTATAGATTATGAAATCACATCAAATCCAATGAGACTGTGTATTTGTTTGTGTCCCGTCTTGTTGACGTTTGTCTCTGTCCTCTCCTTTTTTCCATTTCTGTCGCTCCCCTTTAAATCCCTCTTCTGTCCGACGCAAATTTATAAAATGGTAAATATCCATCACCCGCAGCGGCAGTAGCAAAGACTCAGCTGTCGCACGGGAAAAACGTTGTATCATAAATGTTTAGCGCCCCTAAATTAGCACGACACAATAACCTTCCTGGAGCATTTCACATCTTCTCCTGCAATGCTTTCAATAGACTGAATTAGACAAGCAACACGTGAATTGTTGATCTGAAAAAAAAAAAAAAATACTAAAAATTGGGGCACCCTATATTTTGACTGCTGAAAATGTTGCCGTTTCCTTGCGGGTTGTCTGTGATTTCCTTTCAGCTGTCGTCCACGCTAACATTTCGTCACAGCCGACTGTCAGCCGCTGGAAGTCTTCATGCAAAACGCACAGGAAGCGCTTCTCCCGGCACTTCTTTGTACACACACACACACACACGAGCGAGCGTAGCGGGATTGCGGCGAGTCCCGAGATGATGAAATTCCTTGTATCGGCCGTATCAGCCCGCTGAGCCATACCTGCACAATATGGCCATTATCTACAAACCACACGCACCGTCTGTTCAGTCATGCAGGACAAAGCAATCTCTTGCTGTCTGACGAGTCATCATGTCCCAATAAATCTTTCTTTCTTTCTGTCTTCTCATCACACAGATCTGAATCTTTTAGGTTTGTTTTAAGGTTTCCAACCAAAAAAAGTTTTTGCGACAATAGATCAGCTCTCCATCCCCCTCGACTTCTCTCCCTAAAATGCAACATTGCGCCGCGTGGCCCGATTCCATCGCCCCTCCGGACTGCCAATCTGACTGCTTTGCTCTGCGCTGTTATTTCTGCAGTTATAGATCACTCCGGCGGTTCGTCTGCAGCTAATTAGCCAAATAAAGCATTTTAAGCACACGTCGGCTCGCAGCAGCCGCTCCGTTGCTCCGCCGCGCCCCATCCGTCATCCGCGTCGCTTTTACCGCGGTCCGTCCGGCATGTGCCGGAATGATGTATCCGGACGTGTGCCTCCGCAGGGCGGCGGGCGACCGTTTTGAAATGTACCGCGTAATTATGAGTGCTGTTTGTGTGGCAGGTTGAGCCGTACCTGCCGTACGAGTACACATGCGAGGGCATGCTGGAGCGAGTGCACGCCTACATACAGCAGCAGGTGAGATGCCCGCATACATACGCAGGCCGCACCTGTGTATAAGCCGCACGAGACATTTAAATAGAAAGACTGTACACAGAGAGTTTAATGCTACTGCCGCCATGCTAATGCTAGCGCCATGCTAACACTAGCGCTTCGCTAACAGGGCCAGTAAAAAAAATATATATACCCGTTAAAATTACTGAGACACGCCAGTAACACGCTAGCGCAGTGCTAACGGAGAGATATTTACAAAGAAAGCATTTTCAAAGTTTTAATACCTTAGCTTAGCATGACATACCAACAACACCATAGCACGAACAAGGCTGGTAAAAAGGTGAGGCCCCCGTAGCTTAGTGGTTAAAGCATCGGTTTGGTAAAACAGGGGTTGTGAGTTCGTATCTCTCGTATCTTGCGTCAGCAAGGGTACCTGGCCTAAAAACTGTGCCAAAAAAATATGGGCGATCATCTGAGATGTCACGCTGTGGTGACCCCTAATGGGACAAGCCGAAAGAAACTTGTAACTTGCTGGTTTAAAAAAAAAAAAAAAAAGCCACGGCAGCTACACAGTAGGTTAAAAAAAGCATACCTAAATCACTGAGACGCGGCTGCAACCGCTAGCGAGGCGCTAACCGGCAAAAGTCACCTCCTCGACACATTTATTGCACCGGTCACACTCTGACCTTTTCCGCTCGAGTGCCCCCTTGCGGCCGTGATGGAAAAAAAATGCACAAATCAGCCGCATCACCGCATAAACCGCAGGGTTGAAAGCGTGTGGGAAAAAGTCGATGTTTATAGGCCGGAAATTACGGTATATACTTGAGATCTAAGTAATCCAACTTAACGTGTTTTTTGAGATACAGGGTGTCATTGTACAGGTCTTTTTTCATCTTTTGACTTGTGAGCGCAAAATTGAGATATGAGCGCCTTATGGTGGCTGGGAACTCGAAGTGAACAATTGATCATAAAAGACGTCACGTGACGATTAATGCCACTTTCAGTTGATTTTTTTTTGTTTGTTTTTTTTTTTTTAATTCAAACAGAATTACGCCTGTATTTAAAACATCTAAACTGCCTGCAGAACGGGCCCCTAGCTTAATGACAATGCTAATTAGTGTCTATGTTTCGGTGCTTTAACCATTTACGCAACAGAATGAACACAAATGGTTCCGCAACAACATGTAGACTAAGAAAACAGGACTCACAGTCATGGATTCTTTATCCTGTGCATCGAACGACAGATATTAGTGATGCACTGATGAGCTCAGATAGGACTCTAGGCATTATCATGAATCATACTTGACTTCGAGGCAGGACATGCCCGCTGCAACATGATTGGCTGCTGCAAAGAGGTCACTGTCTGCCTCGAGGTCTCTGCAGCTGCTCGCGACGCACGTGGGGAGGGGGTG
The DNA here is from genome assembly GCF_019802595.1 of Syngnathoides biaculeatus. Lineage (NCBI taxonomy): Eukaryota > Metazoa > Chordata > Actinopteri > Syngnathiformes > Syngnathidae > Syngnathoides > Syngnathoides biaculeatus. The sequence continues at coordinate 17,529,821 of NC_084648.1, read as the reverse complement.
GGGGTTCAGATGCGCTTTTTGAAAAAGATCAGTTTTTGCAAATCTTGTGTAACCCCAGGCTGTGGCTCGCGGACCCCCGGTTCCCGAAACCATCCACTATAGTGCATTAAACTCCAGTTCGCAACATTTCATCACCGTCTTACAGCCGCTTGTCAGTTTCTCTCAACACACTCACAAATCGAAGCACCCCCGTTCCTCCCTCCCTCCCGCCGGCTGCCAAGCTCGACATCTAATGATATTGATGAACCAGGGGCGAGTCACGCAAGAGGCGACGTGCCACCATGATGTATTTGTAGCGGTGCGGACGGCAACCAGATGATGATTTGTATTTTTAAAAGTCGCTTTCATTACTTACAGCTCAGACTAAAGACTGTTTAGTTGCCCATTTTGTGCCTTTGGTTCCGTGGCCAGCCCACGCGGCCTTCCCCGTCGTCAACACAATGTCATTTCAACTACATTTTGCTTTTTCGGCCTGCAAATTTGGAATTATTTCCAAGTACCAACACTGCATCCAAAGAAGGGCAGCCACTCTTCAGACATGTTGCAAGCGTTTACATTTTTTTTAACCAATCAAAACTTGAAAAATAGGAGTTCACATTTTGAAATGCACTGTTGGAATACCGTAATTTCTCGAGTATAATGCGTCCTCAAGTATAACGCGCACCCCCAAAGTTGAGCAAAAAAAAAATATATATCAGGAAACCCCTTCTACCTATGTACAATGCGCACCACCAATTTGCTGGTACCCATATCCTCAAAATATTGGGAATTATCTGTATTTATATTTTGTTAGGATTGTACTTTTCAAAAAAATCATTAATAATAATCATTGTGCACGTGCTGATCTAGTTGTAATATTATCTCGGGAGAGGCCACAGGACACGCTTGTCCTGGTCCCTTTAATTGTCAGAACAGAATCCCTTAACCGACTAAAATAAATGCTCAAAGGTGGCTAAATGTTTTATTAATACTGTTGATAACAAATATTATAGTCTTAAAAATATAAACTATTTAATAATGTTTAACTTAAACAATTTTTTTACATTAAATATTTGTGCATAAAACATTTGTGCAAAGTGCAGTTTCTCCTCTAACGAGAAATGAGGGTAATGGGCACATTAAAAAAAAAAAAAAAAAGTTTTTTTAAAAAAAGCAACTATTTCAATTGTGTGGGCTCTCCCGTTTTTTTTATTTTTATTTTTAATGTGCCTTCGACGCTCGTATTTCGCAGTTTGAGCTCACGTTGTTTTGATACCCACCTGAAGCCATATCGTTGTTTCGGACCACGGCGCAACTTCCAGGTTGGCGGCGTCATCGCCACGAGAGATGACGCATTTCTTTTAAAAGCAGCCGCTCAACTCGCCGTTGTCGTCGTCATTTTTTTGTCTTGGTCTAAGTTAAAACAAACTCACGGGCGATCGTTTCTGATCTTTGGTGCAGTAGCAACAAGCGTGCTACGCTAACGATCGTACAATGCAAAGTCATAGAGTTCAGGTTGGGTGCGCACATTACCGTAATATATATAAATATGTCACTTAAGACATCGAATATCATATTTAAAAGTATATGAAGGGTTTGTTTTCAAAACGAGACATAGGCATTTTTTTTCAGATTTACGAAACTCGCGCCAAAATTATCCAGCTCCGAATGGATAATTTTGGCGCGAGTTTCGTAAATCTGAAAAAAATGCCTATGTCTCGCTTTGAAAACAAACTCTTCATATGTATACCATTTTTTTAACCACTCTGTGTACCTGTATTCAACTATACAATGTAATTTTTTTTCCATCTATACCTAAATATAATGCGCTCTATTAACTTTTTGAAAATATTCTTGGAAAAATGTGCGCATTATTTTTGAGAAATTACGGTAAATGAACTTTTACACTTATAAAAGAACATATTACACACAGGTACCTTTCCACAATAATTTTCCACTCCCCCGCCCCCCAACAGCCTAATCTATAGCCCACAACCATGTCTAATCTAAAAAAAAATATTGCTTTGGTTCTTCTGGAATCTCAACCATGTCTAATCTAAAAAAATATTGCTTTGGTTCTTCCGGAATCTTACTGTCAAGAAACTTTTGAAGTGAGTGAAGGTGCGCCTTGACGTCAGGTCATAGCCGTGTCTAATAGAAAAAAAGCACTTTGCTGCCATCTTGTGGAATCTCTAGTCAAGCATATCAGTTGCCAGCGACAGCAGGGTTCAGTCCTTTCTCAACCCCCGGATATCAGGGGTTCGCTGTATATCTTTACCGTAAACCAAGAACCTCTTGAACTGAACCGGTATGGTTAGGGTTGACCGTAAGCCAAAGAAAACTTTGCCAAAACGCTTGCGGTGCTCTTTCCCCCTCAGGACTTCTGCGCCCCCGAGCCGCCGTTCGTCCCCGCCAACGTGTCCAGACGAGGCTCCGCTGGCGGCGGCCCGACGAGGCCTCTCTTTGTGCCCCGGGCCAACTCCACAGGCCTGGGCTGGGCGCCCGACGCGGCCCCCCCGCCCGCCGCCTGGCCCCCGCTCAGCTCGCTGCGGCTGCTGGTGTCGCAAGAGGGCGAGTCGTGCGTGGGGGCGTGCCGGGGCCACGGCCTCATCTGCGAGCCCGCTCACTTCCGCTTCATCAACAACAAGGAGGCTCTGCGCAGGTACGACGCCACAAAGTCAGCAAAGGCCTCGGTCGCTTTGTCTTATTTTCATATTCTAGTCCTTAGTTATTCATTATATAATCCACAATATTGTATCTCCCCCCGTGGGCATGATTGATTATTTTTTTTATTTATTTTTTTAATGATACGCATCCCGAGCGGCCGAAAACGCCGCGGGATCTTTTTGTAGACGTGCCGCTTGATCGTTGGGCCCACGTTGGAAGGGAAAAATTGGGAGTTTTCCGTTTGGGTTTGAAATACATAATTTGTGACAGTCCTGCACAAAATGCATCCCACCACCATCGTTAATGCGGACTTTTTGGCTTTCAGTCAGCCGTCCATGCATGAAACTTCCCAGGCAGGAGACAAGCAAAATATTCGATCACTTCAACAAATTTTCATGTTCGACATTTAGGACACAGGTGTCAAACTCAAGGCCCAGGGGGCCAGATCTGGCCCTCCGCATGATTTTATGTGGCCCGGGAAAGCATATCATGTGTGTCAACCTCCATGATTTCTGTTCAAATCCGTACCAAAATTTCAAATTGTCATATCATAAATGATAAAAGATATCACAAGCATTTGTGTGTTACCAAACATCAACAAACATCACTCTTGATTACTGATTCCAAAACTATCCATCTATCCGTTTTCTTAGCCACTTATCCTCATGAGGGTCGCAGGGAGTGCTGGAGCCTATCGCCGCTGTCAACGGGCAGGAGGCGGGGTACACCCTGAACTGGTCGCCAGCCAATCGCATGGCACATCGAGACAAACAGCCACACTCACAATCACACCTTGGGGCAATTTAGAGTGTCCAATTAATGTTGCATGTTTTGGGGATGTGGGAGGAAACCGGAGTGCCCGGACAAAACCCACGCAGGCAGGCACGGGGAGAACATGCAAACTCCACACAGGCGGGGCTGGGATCGAACCCGTGTCCTCAGAACTGCGAGGCCAACGTTTTCCTGGTGATCCACCCTGCCGCCATTCCAAAACTAGTTTCTAAATTTAATGTGTAAATATGATGTGGTGAAAGATTTTCATAACGGCCCTGTCAGGGAATCTGTAACCACAATGTGGCCTGCGAGAAAAATGAGTTTGACACCCATGATTTAGGAAATCGTGTCAGGTTTTTTTTTTTTTTTTTTTTTTTTTTTAATAAATCTTTTGTTTGAAAATGTTGCCAATCTCAATGTACTGCAAGATCAATTCAAGATCAAAGTGTGCACTTTCTGCACGGAGCAACGTGCCACAAATGATCCCCAAAGTATTCCGTTGCCGGGTATGAATCCCTTGTGTTTTGCGACATGGAAATACGAAGACAGACGCTTCTCTTTTTTTTTTTTTTTTGCACGGACGCCGTGTACTGTATGTACACACGTGTTGAAGTTTGCTCCAAAACAAGAACTTCGGTTCAGATGTTTCCTCGGCGGTGCTCAGACGTGTAAATTGTGTATTTGTTGTGTAGCGTGTTTTTCTCCACTCTTTTTTTTTTTTTTTTTTTTGCGTGTGTACATGTAGTTGTCGTTTTTGTTCTTTGCTTTCCAGAGACATTCTTCTTTTCGAGTTGTCTGCCGTGCGTGCGCGACACAAACGGCGTTTCATCTGGCAGCCGCCTCAGAACCCGGCCGACGTCTTTGGTTGCTTCTCCACCGAATCCATCGTCGGTGATTTTTCGACACGCTTTCTGCGGCCCTTTTTCCCGTCCGCCCGAAAATGCACCTTCTGCATTTAGTAGCGCTGTGCAAAATGGCCACCCTCATAAAAGGTTTTCGAACGTCTTTATTAATCCCACGCCGGCCGACTAATGAGCCCGCGTTTAGGTAGTTGCACAGTGCGCCCCTTTGCCGGTCATAAATAAAATTAGCTTGCGGTGAAATAACATTTTAAGGCCTCACAACAACAACAACGTTTTCCCCGTGCCGGTGATGAACAGCAGCGGCTCTTCATTTTGACGGCAGGACCAGATATTAAACACAATAAATTGATTATAATCCAAGGAAGTCTTTTCAACTTGGCAAATAGTGAGCATGCAAATCATTATTTAGATTTTCATGAAAAATAAGGATATATATATATATATATATATATATATATATATATATATATATGTATGTATGTATGACTTGTATCGGGTTGAACCAGGATGCTATCATATAAAAGCAGAAATTTGTTTCACAATTAGCATCATGTCACTTTTGTAAAACCCATACCTTGACGACAGCTGTTTTTTGTTTCTTCTTATGTACCCTATTTTCCGCATTATAAGGCGCACCTAAGAGTCTTTCATTTTCTCAAAAGATGATAGTGCGCCTTATACTCGGGTGCGCCTTATATATGGATCGATATTGAGCCTTTAGTGCAACGCCATCTAATGAATGCATAATCTAACCCTAACCTTGACTGTAACGTCTATTCTATGCGACCTGTATATGAAAGAAGTCTTTAAACAGGCCATTTATTGAAGGTGCACCTTATATTGCGGTGCGACTTATAGTGCGGAAAATACAGTACCGTATATGTTTTTTACTTTTGCACTTATTTTCCACTAAGTTAACCACCGTTAATATTTGAACAGTTTTAACTACCGGTATAACGAGAGTGGTGCCAAAAAAAAAAAAAAAAAAAAAGTCAATGCTAAAGGAAATGAGTTTTCAAACATTTCAGATTGAAGCATTCATTTCACGATTCAAAAGCAGTTCACAGGTGTCTTTTTTTTTTTTTTTTTAAATGATCATGTCGACCACAGGTGTCAAACTCGAGGCTGGGGGGCCAAATCTGGCCCATCACATAATTTTATGTGGCCCGCGAAGGCAATTCATGTGTTAACGTCCATGATTCTTGGTAAAAATCTGTACTAAAATTTCATATATAAATATGACGAGGTGGTGAGTGTGGTAAGGAAGTGAAGAAACGGGTCCAAGCCGGGTGGAACAGTTGGCGGAAGATGTCTCGTGTTCTATGTGGCAGAAGAGTCTTTGCTAGGATAAAGGGCAAAGTTTATAAAACAGTGGTGAGGCCGGATGTAGAGCATTTTTGTAAATAGGCAACAAAAGATGAACTTGAAAATTTATCTATTTATTATTCTATTATATATATATATATATTTTTTTTTTGTTATTTAAAATTGATTTATTTAGGATTATTTTTTTCAAGATGTATTTATTTTAAGATTTTATTTATTTATACAGATGTTTTATTCCCAAAGATTACACAGGCTACTTGTTGTATCACGTTGTAAGTAAAGCTGGCTAAAATTGAATTTTTTTTTTTTTTTTTTATGTTTGTGCGTAGGTTGGAGGTTCAGTGTGAAGTTCTGGACTCCGAGATGAACCACATCCTCCCGGCCTTCTCCGTGTTGCGGCGCGAGTGCGGGCTTCAGCGCGATCCGCTGCTCTTCAGCTGCGCCGGCCAGTCCCCCAAATACAGGCGCCTGTGCCCCTGCAGGGACTTCCGGCGCGGCCAGGTGGCGCTGTGCAGGGACTGCCTCTGACGGCGGCGGCGCGTACTCGGGCGGGAGAACCGGCGGCGAGGCAGGCAAACGAGCGCCCTCACCTGAGAGCGCAAGGGCGGCGGCCTCCGTTGCGGAAAAGGATGAAAGAGTTCCGCCGGGGCACGACACGACGGGGCTTCCTGCGGGCGTCGGCGAAGCCGTCGGGAGCGTAGCCCGCCCCCCGGAGGACAGTTGAAGAACATACCTGCTCATTTTGAGGACCCCGGAGGGAAAAAAGGCTGCGGTGTCATTCCCTCCCCGGACTTGGAGGCCAGCTCGGTTCAATATCCAATCTCCTCTCAGCGAGCAAACAAAGGGGAGACAGACAAGGGGGGGGAGTTATCGCCGGGGCTGCCACCCCACCCCCCTGCCGCCGCACCCACCCCACGGAGTCATTTATCAGACCAAACTGCCCCCGAGTCGGAGGCAACATCGCTCAATGTAATCATCCGTGCTCACAAAAGGCAGGAAAAGGAGCAGAGAGGATACAGATAAAGGCCACAAAATTATTTTTCAATGAATACGCTCAAGTGGATTTTTCAGAGTCCTCGGCGGGCGGCTGCCTGACGGAGGAGACGTCACCAAATAAAAAGATCATCATGGATCAAAGCCGCGCGCTGTCTCCTGTCATTCTGCTCTCCTCCGCGATCCGTCTGATCTTTCCACAATTGCATTTTGAATTTAATTTTTTTTTTTTTTTCTCATTTGCGCTCGCACGCGAGCATCCTGACTCAAACGCGATTTTGTTTCCAAGGGCTGTCGACTTTGTCTTGAGCGTGGGCCGCGTCATGCTAAAACCACGTGTGCAATCGCCAAAAATCATGTGTAAACTTTGAAATTCCTGGTTTGGTTCACATTCGGGACCGAGTCTCAAGTGTTTAAACTGTAATTAAACCACAAAGTATGATCACAACACGGTTTTATAATTTCTAATAACTCCTTTTTTTCTCCCTCTTTGACAACGTAAGTTGCGTTCCGTGCTAGCTTAATTGTTTTCGTTCCGCACATGCAGTGAAAAAAATAAGTATTTGAACACCCTGCTAGATTTCAAGTTCTTCCACTAGGAAATCATGGAGCGGTCTGAAATTTGAAGAGAATCTAAAAAGAAAAATCCAGAAATCACAATGTATGATTTTTTTTTTAAATGATTTATTTGTATGATACAGCTGCAAATAAGTATTTGAACACCTAGAATTCTGATCCTCAAAGACCCGTTAGTCCGCCTTTAAAAGTCCACCTCCACTCCATGTATTATCCAGAATCAGATGCACCCGTGTGAGGTCGTTAGCCGCATAAAGACACCCGTCCACCCCATACAATCGGCAAGACTCGAACTTGTAACATGGGCAAGACCAAAGACCTGTCCAAAGATACCATGGACAAAATTGTCATGGGAGAAAGTTTTGTGGTCAGATGAAACCAAAGTGGAAATTTGGGGTCATAATTCCACTAACGGTGTTTGGAGGAAGACGAATGATGAGTTCCATCATAAGAACACCGTCCCTACTGTGAAGCATGAGGGTGGTAGCATCATGCTTTGGGGGTGTTTTTTTGCACATGGGACAGGACGACGGCACTGTATTAAGGTGAGGATGACCGCGACCATGTATTGTGAGATTTTGGGGAGCAACCTCTTTCCCTCAGTCAGAGCATTGAAGATGGGTCGTGGTTAGGTTTTTCGACATGATAATGACGCGAAGCACACAACCAGGAAAACCAAGGAGTTGGCTCCACAAGAAGCATACTTAGCCAGTCTCCAGACCTAAACCCAATAGAAAATCTTTGGAGCGAGCTGAAACTCCATGTTTCTCAGCGACAGCCCAGAAACCTGTCTGATCTAGAGAAGATCTGTGTGGAGGAGTGGGGCCAAAATCCCTCCCGCAGTGTGTGCAAACCTGGTGAACAACTTCAGGAAATGTTTGACCTCTGTAATTACAAACAAAAGCTATTATAACAAATATAGATTTTTTTTCAGGTGTTCAAATCCTTATTTGCAGCTGGTTCAGACAAATAAATTATGAAAAAAATTATACATTGTGATTTCTGGATCTTTCTTTTTAGATTATGTCTCTCATGGTGGACATGCACCTACGATGAAAATTTCAGACCCCTTCATGATTTCTAAGTGGGAGAATTTGCAATTTAGCAGGGTGTTCAAATACTTATTTCACTGTAATACAGCCGTGCCTTGAGGTGCGAGTGGTCCAAACTGAACTGGGTTCAACTGATTTCACAGTTAATATCACTTGTGCAAATAAACGGGTGGGCGAGCGCGAGGTTGTTGCTCTTTACTCTGGTCTGATTCATATTTTGGACAACGGCGAGCTGGTTTTGAACTAGTGCCTGGTCAACCGAGGTCCCGAGTGATGACCATACGGGTGTGTGTATTTTTGTTTGTTTGTTTTTTAGAAGTGGAACAGGTAGAGCTTCAAAGTGTGGTGAGCCGGTCAGTTGTTCTTAAAGCAATGCCTCAAGTTCCTCGTACGGTTGTGAAAGGTTTTAAAGCCATTGTGACTGTGACAAAATTACTCGGCAACAAAAGGGATAAATATGACTTTTTTTTGGGGGGGGGGGGGGCATGATAGCGGAATTCGTGTCACGGATCAAAGCATTTACGCGTGTCGCAGCATTTAACCCGCCGTGGTAAATATTGAGTGTGTTTGTGTGACAGGGAGAAGAAATGCTTCAATCGCAGCCATCAGATATTAATTTGAGGACGCGGAGCAGCCGTCTTCATCAAGGTGACTTTGACGCGTTAAGCCGACAAATAATCCGGTGGGTAGTTTTTTTTCTTCTTCTTCTTCTTCTGTGTTGCGGCGCTTCTGTTTTCCTCTCGACTTGCGCGTCCTTCACCTGTTTTAAAAAAAAGACACGCCGTGTTGATCTGTGAACGCTTTGATTTAAAAGCTCGTTAAAATGATGCTGTACTAAATCTTACTCAAATATGGCGATATTTCTTTGAAGATTATGCAAATAAGCAAGGGTGTGACTGCCCGCACTGGCGACTTTATTGGCGCCGCAGCCTAATTGGCTTGTTATCAACCCCCCCGACCAATCTGGTGGGTTAGCTTCCGGTCGACTGCGAACGCGAAGCACCGAGACGTGGACGCCGTTTAACACAACAATTAATCAGATCAGGAACTGTTTGACGTAGACGGCGGGACAAGCGAGGAGCCGACGACGATGGTGACAACGCAAGGAAATGTTTGTGAGAATCCTGAACGATCGCAGGGAAACGCCATAAACTCGCTCGCTGTCTGAACCCCGACCAGGACAATCGAAACCAATCCTGGTATGTGATTCAAACTTGATGTAATTGGACCTGACTAACATCAGCGTACGTGCTAAACTACCGTAATTCCCAGCCTACAGAGCGCACCTGGTTATAAACCGCACCCAGTGCATTTGTACAGGAAATACCATTTGGTACATACATGAGCCGCAGTCGTGTAAAAGCCGCAAGTGCCCACATTGAAACATGAGACATTTAACAAAGAAAGACGGTACACAGAGAGTTTAACGCTAGTGCTGCCGTGCTAATGCTAAGGCTAGCGCCGCGCTAACAGGGCCGGTTAAAATATATATATATATTATATATATATATATATATATATATATATATATATATATATATATATATATATATACCGATATAAAAGTCACTGAGACACAGCAGTAACATGCTAGCGCAGCGCTAACAGGGCCTTGCCGGTAAAAGTCACTTCCTCGGCACATATATTCCACCGGTCTCACTCTTAACCCAGGGCTCAGCAACCTTTTCGAGGCTGAGGGCTATTTCGTGAGCACCGATCGTATGAAGGGCTACGTGACCTGTTTGCGGCAAATTTCAAACTCCCACGTACATCAAATATTTTTGTTTTCATTTATTGTGGTCAATGACATGACATGTATTTGAAAATTTTAATTCATGGAAGCAAGTCAGATTCAGAATTGAAAGCACAAATAATAGTAAGAATTTGTGGCCTATGGTATTTTTAGAACATACCTCGCGGACGCCTTATATGGTCCTCGCGGGCACCACGTTGGTGACCCCTGCCCCTACCTTTTCCGCTCGAGTGCCCCCCCACACCCCCCCCCCTTACGGCCGTCAGAAAAAAATGCACAAATTAGCCGCATCGCCGCATAAACCGCAGGGTTGAAAGCGTGTGGAAAAATGTCGCGGCTTATAGGCCGGAAATTACGGTACATCAGAATATACACTAAACCACAGGTGTTAAACTCAAGGCCCGGGGGACACGTCCGGCCCGCCACATGATTTTATGTGGCCTACAAAGACAAATCTAGAGTTTCCATTTCCGTGATTCCTGTAAAAATCTGTGCCAAAATTTTGAATTGTACGATTTATTGTTCAAGTGATTGACAGGTCGGAAAGGTCCATTGCATCTTGTTACTAATCAAGTGCAGGTTTGATTCTGGAAGACGGTCACAAAAAAGTTTTTGGTGCGTCGTGACGAAAATGGAACTCCAAGGAAAGCAGTTGTCACCCAAACTACTCAAAGGCTTTCATTATTTCCGTGACGTCGAACCGACGACAGCGTTAGCCAGACGCTAGCCGACAACAGTAGCACTGCTGTCGGTGTCAGCCGAGGAAGATAAGCGTTGCTGTGCGCCACAACTTTCATATTTGCATAGAAAGCCTTATGACGCATAAAGTAGGAGGAAAGAAGCAGGCGGGCGCGATCGGGTACACGTCAATACAGGGGCTGAGGTTTCTTCTGGTGGAGAGGAAGAAAAGATTAAACGAGAGCGGAGGTGGAAGGAGAAAAGATAGATAGCGGTCGGTCCTCGTTAATAATTCACGTCTAATTGGCCGCCTCCCCCTGAGCCCCCGACAGGAGCCTGAATGAATCAGTTTGTGTGTAAATAAAAGAAAGCCTTTCATATATCTAAAGAGACGCAAATCAATGATCGGCCTCCCAGGAGGGCGGCGGTCCCGGCGGTCCTCCATCGCGTGCGTCGCGTTGTGACCTTTGGAATGTCTGCGGGAACTGATAAAGATCCTTCGCCGGCTCCTTTAGCGGCTTCGTCGGTGCGGTGACGTGAAGGGGAGTGCGCCCACCGTTAAGACAATACGCACACCCGCAATCCAGCCGAATCTGAGCATTCCCTTAAAGATATTACATATTTTAGATTTTTGATCAAGAAACGCCGTTATTGAGCTCATTTATACATCATCTTTTATGTACATTACACATGTAAATGAGTCCTCTGTTGTATTTGGCAACGTTTTTGACAGGCCCAACAGTGCGTCCGTCTGCTACAAACGTCCGTGCTGTAAACGTGGACAGTGGCCAAATGGTTCCTGGGTGGTGCGTATGAGCTTTTATTCATATTTGTCATGACCGTTTTTGCATCAAACAATTTTTGTGGTTGACTTAGCTGATTTTTAATTAGATTTGTTTTCCTCCCTCGCCCTTTTCTTAAACTGCTGCGCAATTGTTTACGTGTTATGCAGGAAAATCTGACTTTTATTTATCATTTTACATGAATTCTCTCTTTCTCAGCTTTTTTGTTGTTCTTTTTTGTTTCCTCGCTACTATTCTTCAGCCGTTTAACGCTATTACTATGTCTCTCTGCGCCGGAAATCCCAATACGGTGATGCCTCGGTTCTCGACCACAAAAAACGGTTCAAGAAGTGATTTTTTCGAAAACCAAATCGATGTTTCCCATTACAATGAATGGAAAAAGAAATAATGCATTCCAAGCCTAAAAAAAAATTGGCATTTTAAAGCATTTTTTTTAGCTTTTCCTGATGATAAACTGCATAGTAGAAATACATGTATAGTTTAAATACTTTATACAATAAAATAATTTGAGAAATATATTTAGTTTTTGCTTAAAATGTGTGCATTAGTAGTAGTGTGAAAATAATATTTTTAACCCTTCTGGGCAGTTTTCCACGTGGCATGAACTTCTCTGCACTTCAATTCAGGAGAGTATCCTTAATGTAACTGTAACTGTACGTATACATGTAACTGTAATAAGTAACCTTAATGTGTTTCCTCTTTTGTTCTAGTTGGCAAACATGCTTACTAATTTGTATTCCATACGTGAACTGATTCATTTTGAGTTCATATAGTATTTGACGCGTTGGAAAGGCAATGACAGAATGCAGTTTTTCAAGCGTCGAGCCCGGGATTGGGAGTACTGATCGTCATACATCTAAATATTAGCAAAACATTTAGCATTCACACGTTTTAGCTCGACAAATGCTTAACACTGAAGGAGCCAAAAATGTTGCATTTCTCTTTTCCTAAGCGGTTCTTTAGATGTTTCGTAATTTTTTTGTTTGTCTGTTAATTAGCAGAGCGCCATCAAGTGATGAAAATGTGAAGTGTTTTCAAATATTTACAGAAGAAATGAAAGCGGGATGAAAATTACCAGATGAAAGTACTGCACTAAGCGAGTAATTATCATCTGCATCGATGTTGTGTCGGTGTGGTGTTTACATGTGAGCCTCTGGGGTTTTACACACTGTGTGTGTTTTTTTGTTTTTTTTGGGGCGGGGGGGGGGCGTGAATTGCGTTGCATTGACACACACAAGTACGACTAATTTGCAGCCGCCTAGTGTACGACGAAAACCTCAATTGCAAACCAGAAGCGCCGACGCGTAGGCCTCAGGGGGAACCGCTGAAGGACTTTGAACGTCGCGTTGACAGCGTGGGACACAAATAGAAGTGCTCGACATCAGCGGCGGGGGGGGTGGTGGGGGGGATGTCTCGGAGGCGACGCGGCGGCGAGATGCCACCGGGGACACCAGAGAGCCAAACGAACGGCAGAAGAAGAACAAAAAATAGCTATTTGTTGTTTCAAAATCTTTTTGCTCTCATAACTGCCGCGATTGCGCTGTTTGAATGGATTCATATCATTTTCATTTGTTTGTATCTTTTTATTTTATTATTATTATTATTATTCACAATTATGATTTATTTTTTATTATATGTTTTTTTAAGAAATAAATTCCGTTGTTTACTAGTGACTCCAAACCAGTTTTCCAATTTCACTCAATTTGTACATTTCATGTTTCCAGTGGATCACGTGAAAAAAAAATCAGTTTATTCAGGAATTTGGGGAATTAAAAAATTTTTGCATTGAGGGTCCACTATATTAATTATAAAAAATTGTCCTTGCATCATTGGAAGGCGGAAGGTACATTAAAACATCTTCGTGCAAGTGTATCAGCTTTGTGTTATTACATTTGACAATGACTAGTAAGTACAGTTGAAAGTATTTTGAGACACGAACATTAATATTTCAGTATTCATACTTACGCTGGCGCGGTGAGGATTGAAGTCAAAAGGGTGCCTTGGCCCCAAGGTTGGGATACACCATGATGGAGGGTAAAGAACTTATTATGCTTATACTTCAAAAAAGAAAGTAATTTTATAATTCAATATAAAATTGGAACTATTTTTGACATACTTTCTCTTGTGATGCACGATTGTGCCACTCACCTGCCACCAGGGGGCAGCATGAGACAGATACTAGAGGCTCAGCTTCTCTCTCCGCTTCTCAGAACTGTTGTTCGTTGCAGAGGATAAAAAAAAAAAAAATATATATATATATATATATATATTGTTATATTATCTGTTGCTGCAACGTTTGTTTTTATGTTGCTTGCTGAGGCTTTGAGTTTGTTTGAAATTCACAACATGTATTCTGGTACACGTGCCATCCTACATCCGCAGTTCCTTTTTTGAACACAAGATGTCACCACAGAGCCACCAAAGACGACAATATTGGATGTTTAGGCCTTGCTTTGTTTTGAAAATATCGTATTTATACCTGTATAAAGAAATGATATCGGCTACATAAATTTAACTTGTATTTGGCGACACTAGCGCTAGAGATAAGGAAATCATTTTTGCAAATTCTGCATATGAATACAGATTTTGTTTTGTTTTTTATTCTGTTACATTTACACGTATTTATGACATTTCTCGAACAAAGTTGAAGGCGGACAATACACAAAACTAAAGAAAAAGTCAAGATTAGCACAAGACAGGCTCAAGGTTTCAAAAGTTGGCAGTTGGGGTGTCAGCGCACGCTTTGGAGTCACCTTTCGGGTTTCAAACCGGGGACTGAAGGCCTTTGTTTTGGGTTTCAAGTTTTTCTGTTGTGGTCCAGACTTTAAAAGTGACTTCCTTCCCACCTGCATCCTTCCTTGCTTCTTTCCCTTCATCCATCTTCTTTCCTTCCTTCCGTCTTCACCCTTTAATTGTGCCAGTCTCAACGTGATCAATTTTTCTATCAAATACTGCAGGATTTATTTATTTTTTTTGCGAGAGCCGGCAAATAACGTCACGTCCTTTTTCTCGAGTGATCGCAATTTACGTGATTGATTTCATCTCTAATTATCAAAACAAACAAAATCAAAGCATCAAGATGAAAGTCCCTTTCCGCGAATCCTAATTGCGGCTCACAAAAGTGATAATTAGAGGCGGGAAATGATGGACCGCTTTCGACCGAAAGTTTGCAGCTTGTGATTTTATTTTTTTTTAGTTTGGAAATGGGAATAGGTATTTTTTGTTTTGTTTTGTTTTTGTCTATAGCGCTCGCGCACCTACGTCACCGAAGTCACGTGACTGGCCGGAAGTGCCGGCCAGACAGACCATTCTTCAATGCTAAGTCGGTCGGAGACGACGCGAAAATACGTCTTCTAGCACGACGCCCAGATTTTGTCCGATCCCGTTAGACGTTTAGAAAGTGAAAATAAACGAAGGTACAGTGAAAAACTAGATAAACTTGGCATAGAGGACCCATATTTAACGGCGAAGTCGATGTTTTCGCCGATAAGAAAGTGGACTGTTAATTCGCTTCCGCTTGTCTTGGACAACGAGATCTACACACGTATGTAGTGAGTAAGTCGTCAAGATATAGACGGAAAAGTTTGAAAGCGTAGAAAAGTCTGGACACATACAAATACTTCGTTGCTGGATCTGTTCTCATCAGGAAAAAATTCCATATAGTGATGGAGTCACTCAGATTTTTTTCAATGCAAATAACAATATTCAAATAAATGACCACTGGTTTTACGCAAACTCGCATTCATGAACTAATTGGAACAAAAAAAGACAGCGAGTCAGCTTCTCGTACACCGAAGCGTGTTGCAGCCACACGTTAAATTTTGGTAAATTCTCCATGACAGATGTTTTTTTTTTTCTTTTTTAAATTTTTTTTAAATGTGCATTGTTCTCAAATGTGTCCAATGCGTATTTAAAAAAAGAAAAGAAACTGCTGTGATAGGTTTTAGCCCCCGTACACGGAAGCGGGTTGCAGCTACATGTTAACCTCGACAAACCTCTCGATTTTCTTTTTTTAAATACGCATTGGACTCATTTGAGAACAATGCATATTGGGGGGAAAAAAAATCTGTCGGGGAGAGGTTTACTGAAGATTAATGTGTGGCCGCAACACGCTTCCGTGTACGTTGGAGACGACTCCCTGTCGTTTTTGGGGGGTTTTTTTTTGTTTCCAAATGAGCCAATTTGGGATTACAAATACTTCTTGGTAATTGATAAAAATAATTCCTACCTGAAGTGAAGCGACCGCTACACAGTCGTGTATATTTTGGTTGGGCACCATCGTTCATGTCTAATTACCGAAATCCATCGATATTTTCTCGTCTTTTCAGCTGGTATTCCATAGAATGATCTCTTTGAATATCTGTTTCGTCTGATGTGACAACCAACAACACAACGGGTCTCGAGTATTGCCAAATATTCTCCTCCGGTTCAACGTCTCCCTCAATGTCGAGCAGCTCTTTTTTGCCTGCAATATGGCGGCGTGAAAATGGTGACGTCACATGCGCGAGCTCTATAAAGCAACACGCCATCCCCATGGAGCGTATTAATGATTATGTTCAAATCATACAAGCCATAACTTTGTCACAAGGAATCCACATTCATACAGAACAAGTACAAGTGGCGGGACACGTTTTTGCACTTCAGCATTTTCGCTCATTTCGAGCCAAGTCGTTCTTCTTCATTTGCTTTTTTTTTTTTTTATTTTGCATTTGCGCACTCTTCCTCTCCAACGTGAGTCATTGTGTTCACCTGCGAAAGTTTGAAAAAGTTCTGAGACTGCAGCTGGCATCCTTGAAGGGAAAGAACAAATCGCTACAACCGTCCTTCACTTCTCCTTGAAGCGCATACCGGTACTTGCATCTCGACTTTTTCTACACCACCTTTGTATCTATTTTTTTTTTTCTTTTTTCATAAAGTACTCGGCAAGGTCAGAAAGCTTCCCAGAAATGTTTGTTCTTTTGCTTCCGAGATTCACCAAATGTCCTCGAGTCGTTAGCGTGTATTTATTTATCTCAAATATTCTGATCTGGCGAGAGAGTACTCACCCTCTCTAAGTTGAAGTACAGATACTTGAGTAAACACACAAAAAAAAGAATCCTTTTAGCTCCTTAATGAAAATATAGAGATTCTCGAATATACTTAGTGAATTCTGAGACTGGTTTGCAAAATTATGCAATTTTGAAGGTAATGGCTGAAATTGTTGAAGTGAATTGTGTACATGTCGCATTCTAATAGCTTTCATCCTTTCAGTTTTCCAGTATTTCGGGGATGTGGTAAAAAATGGCGCTTTGACGTCGGACCCGGATCCTGCGTCCCCCGTTTCTACACCGACGTGAGCTCTTTCGTTCACATCAGCGGTTGCTCGCAACTTGCTAGTTATTATCAAGCACTGACCTGAATAAAACAACTGGATAGCGCGTACATATCATATCTAGCGGTATGTCGATTGGTTGAAGCCAGTTGGCCGCCATCTTTGTACTCCCAAAACGTGCGGAGGACATGGTTTACAGGTTGGATTATGGCGGGGGTTTTCCCCTCAAAGTTTGGCATCTAGGATTAAAACTGGTCGCGTGAACTTGATATTTTTTCAGTTATGGTAACGTGAAGGATTTTTAATTCGACTCGGTAAGACAAAAAAGGCGAAGTGCAAAGGAAAGACACAGAACACCGTGACTAGCAAGAAACCTTGCATATTACCAAGGGCCCGATTTCCGTGATGTTAACTTTTCCCGAAATACGCTGTGAAGTACTATCATCGTAACATAGCAGAAAACTAAGCATTTTTGTCATAAAAACATTACATTTCAAGTCAATCAGTTCGATATATTTTTGGAAATAAGGACTCGCAATGGCAAAATACATCCTAAACGATTTGTTCATTTGTTGTCTCTGCGACACAATATTTAAACTTGTTTCCCTGCATTTGAAAATAAAATTTAATTTGCAGAGTTCTATATTATGAAATTCATTAAAAAAAAATCACAGAAAATGCGTTTTCTTGCTTATCCACTGATAAAGTTTGGGAAAATATTGACGTGGCTTTTTCACAAAAAAACCGTCGGTTTAGGTGAAAAAAATGTCAAGCAGAGAATGAACAGTGAACAACAACAACAACCGTAAACAAAACTTTGTTCAAGTGAATTAAGTTGATGAGAAAATTTAAAAAAAAAAAACCTTTGCAAACAAACTTCAACAGTGTCAAACGAAATCTTTCCAACTTACCTGTGGAATGTTTTCTCACAGCCACGAAACTGGCGATTAACGCACAGGTCGGCAGGGTTGTTTTGGGAGGATCAAGATGGCGGATACCTGCTTTCGGCGACCGATACGCTATCCAGTCATTTTCTTAAAATTAAGATCCGTGGGCTCAAGCCTGTTAGCTTGCGAGCTAGCTGCCCGCTAGTGCCTCTCGTCACGGCGCAGGAAAACCCAATCACGACCCAGTGAGCTAAATTCCAGCCGAGGGAGACGCAAAGCGGATCAATTTTCGCAACTCAAATATTTAGAAATGATTAAGCATATAGAAGACGCCTGGCACCGTAAGCAGCCATTTTTGGAGTCGGGTGTGCTTTGACGCATTCAGGGGACACGCCCACAGAATCTTGGGACTATTTTTACATTCAAATGTGGCAGCGTTTTGCGGCCGCATTCTTCTAAATGATATCATAAAAATCTCTTGCATAAAACCATGCATTGGGAATATCTTGCTTCTCTGAATCTGTCGCTGTCGTCGTTCACGCTTCCTGTCTTAATGTTCTTGCCTGCCCGCTGCCATCCAAGTCCCCAAAATCTCAATCAATCGAGATCCGGACCCCATGTGAGGTTATCTCTCGAAAGTATCTCCGGAATTGTTGTTGTTTTTTTTTTTTTAACGCGGAGCTTGAAAGAGGCAGGAAGCCTATTTTGACAAAAAGCAAGGTAGAGGAAGTACACAAACGTGGGGACTAAAAGTCTAAAGTCACCCGGGAGAGTACACGGAGCTGAAAAATCAACTTGTACTTCCCACCGCCGACTGCATTCTGTTTGCTTGCATCGGCGCTTGGAGAAAAAGCTCCAAGAAGCAGAAACGCGCGTCTTCGCTTCTCTCCCGTCTCGCTCGGCCTCAGCGCATTTCGCGGCTCCACATCAGCGTGGCCCACTTTTGCAATAAAGCACACGCGCCGGCCGACGGTGCCGTTCTCGGGATTGTGCCTCGACGAGGATGCAGATGTAAACGTAAGACACTCTTGCGACGTCTTTTAGGGTTCAGCTACGTCGTAAAGCGGGTTAAAGCGCTCTTAAAATGTCCCGCAAATACAAATTTTATTTCGTAAATCCAGGACGCTCCAGGATGTAGCGGGATTTCATCCATCTATCCATCCATCCATTTTCTTTGTTGCTTATCCACACGAGGGTCGTGCGGAGAGCTGGAGCCTATCCCAGCTGTCAATGGGCAGGAGGGTGAACTGGTTGCCAAGCCACATAGAGACAAACAGCTGCACTCGAAATCACACCTCGGGGCAATTTAGAGTGTCCAATTAATGTTGCATGTTGTTGACATGTGGGAGGAAGCCCACGCAGGCACGGGGTCGAACCCGGTACCACAGAACTGTGAGGCCAACGCTTTACTAGCTAAACCACCATGCCGCCCAATGTGCCAAGTGCAGAATTTAAAATTAAATATTGTTGAGAATCTACTTTTTATGACTCTACAGTACAATAAGTTCCGCTTTTAACTCAGTTGTCAAATGCCCTTGTGCAATTATATGGAATCCAAGCCGCTTATCCTCACAAGGGTTGCAGGAGCCAATCCCAGCTAACTTTGAGCGAAAGGCGAACTACACCCTGAACTGGTCGCCAGTCAGTCGCAGGGAACATATCAACACCATTGCCGAGCGGGAATCGATCCCACGCTGCCCGCACCAAATATTGCACAGTTGGGGTAGTATTCACGGTGATGTTCAGCATTGAGAGGAGCTACATGTTGCTTGTCACACAAATATGTCATTTATTAAGTGTGTATAATAGGGTGAGATTCCAAATTCTAGTTGTTGTTGGACGTTCCCATGGTTACAATGTTAGTTTTTTTGAAAAATAGGCACGCAAAAAAATGCTTCATTTTTATCCTTTTAGACTTTTTTTATGGAATATTCACTTTTCTGTTTGTCATATGATGCAATTTTTTTATTCTTTTTATATTATATATATACATTTCAT
The DNA here is from genome assembly GCF_019802595.1 of Syngnathoides biaculeatus. NCBI lineage: Eukaryota > Metazoa > Chordata > Actinopteri > Syngnathiformes > Syngnathidae > Syngnathoides > Syngnathoides biaculeatus. The sequence continues at coordinate 17,510,161 of NC_084648.1, read as the reverse complement.
CATGTTCATCATCATAGTGAAGTATTTGGTACCATTTCCACTACAATCCGCTGCGGTTCTAGATCACTGCAAACCAGAACACATGCAGAATCATAAACATAAAGACCTGTTTTTTTATTGTTGTTGTTATTTCTTCTCTGCTAACGACATTGTAACATTGCCACTTTCTGTATTTTAACGTTTCAAAATAAATCAATAGAAAAAAAAAAGCTTTGTGATCGCTGGTTGGTTTCACTGAGCCAAAAAAAACAAAATAATGGAGCGAGAGAGCGACTAAGTGAAAATATGCACACGCGCACACATTAATTAGAGGAGTTCATGAGCATCTTCTAGAGATGCAAAACAACTTTTCCGTTTGAGTGGCAGTGTTTGAGTTTTGCATACTGATGACACGCAACCACAGGAAATCGCTTTGCTTGTCCCAAACACCCCCCCACCCCCCTTGTTCCCACCCCCCGCCACCTATGGAAATCTGACTTTAATTAGCGAGGCAAAACATTTCCACTGCCAGCCGGGCCCGCGGGGGAACCGCAAACTGTGTGATTGTTTGTGTGCAAATGTTTTTTTGTGTCTGTGTGTGTACGCGTACTCGGTGAACCACTTAAACGTGTTTAAAGAGCGCCGCTGTCGAGTCTACGCGGTCTTTTATAGACAAAAGCGCTGTCATCTTTAATCTAAATGACCAAACCTGCGTGTGCCGGCAATCTATGGCGTGTCTGGAATTTCGTCCATCCATTTTCTTCGCCGCTTATCCTCACAAGGGTCGCGGGAATTGCCGGAGGCTATCCTGTTTTTCTAGGCCGCTTCAGGTACAAATGAGAACTTCGTTCTTTTTCTTCGCCGCATGGTGAGATAGCGAAGAGCAAATGTTATTTGTCGACGTATCCAATGTGCAGTTGGCTGGGCACTGGTCCAGGGTGTACGCCACCTCTCGCTCAAAGTCACCTGCGACCTCGATCAAGACAAACTCGGAATTGTCGGGATTTCTACGTTAATTCGGCCTGAAATATGATCTGATTGTCATCGAACTTCCCAACAACTGACAACCCGTACAGTACAACCTCGGTTCTCGGCCACAATCCATTCCGGAAGGCGGTCCGAGAAGCGATTTGTTCGAAAACCGAATCGATATTTTCCACGTCTGCGCTATAGAAAATAACAAAGCGCTTCGTGGGTCAGCTGGTCGGGCCGCGCGCTATATGTTATTTGTCGCAGGTGTTGGAGGACCGATTTTTGTTCAAAAACAGAAGCAAAAAAATCTCGAAATTTGCGTTCGAAAACCGATTTGTTCAAGAATGTAGACGATCGAGAACCGAATATACACTGTACCACAAAAAATGCTGTTTATGTTTTCATGTGTTTGTTGAGCCCAACTATCTATCCTCACAAGGGTCGCAAGGGAGTGCTGGAGGCTAACCCAGCTGTCAACGGGCAGGAGGCGGGGTTACACCCTGAACTGGTCGCCAGCCAATCGACAGGGCACATCGAGACAGACAACAAACCCAAATTGACGGTGTGTCAATTACAAATCCGTACAAAGGTCAAGTTGCGTTTGTTGTCTCCGAGTCTCTCTCGGGGTACTGGAAAAAACAAATCTCATTAACAGGAAACCTCACAATCACACTTGGTTTTTTTAGAGTGTCCAATTAATATTGTATGTTTTGGGGGCGTGGGAGGAAACCGGAGTCCCCGCAAAAAAAATTTACGCAGCCACGGGGAGAACATACAAACTCCACACAGGCGAGGCCGGGATCGAACCCGGGTCCTCAGAACTGTGAGGCCAACGCTTTCCAGTTAAGTCCACCACGTCTTGAATTTGGATGTGAAAAAAATAAATCAGACTCATCATTGGTTTAGTTTTACGCTCAGCTCTAATTTCCAGGAAGTGAAAGTAAAAGCGCCGAACAATCGTCGTTTGGTCTCCGCGGCGATGATCTCGCGCGATATTGATGATGACGGTCAGCGTGTCTTGTGGTCTCGGCTCCTGCAACCTTTTTGAAGTTGCTCCTCATCTTGTGCCGATGTCAGTTTTGTCCGAGACGCCGCTCATCTCGGCAGTGGAGAGAAGTCGTAACGAGCGCAGATGCGACTGTCAGGGCATGTCTGCCGAAGTCTTGTTTGTGTGCGCTCGGGCGGGAAGTGGACACCCGAAGCCGACAAACGTAGCAAACGGCGCTCGAGGCTCGGAAGGAACAAACAAAAACTGAACAAATTAGGCCTTCCTAAACGGCGCTCGTCTCTCCGAATATTTTCAATCTCAAGGTCGCCTCCCGCGGCTCTCGGACCGCTTTGTTCGGGACGAGGCGCTCGCGTTTCAAATGAACCGGCGACCTTCAAAAAGCTCCCGCAAGGATCTGCAGCATTTCCTCGAATTGCGTGTAAATTTGAGGAAGGCGCCTCTCGCAGACGAGGCCGTTCGTCACTCGCGGGTGGCCGGAGATTGAAACGCTGCTGCTGTCGCTTGATCGGTCCGCGGCGAGTTGTTATTTATTAACGGGGATGGAATCCCCAAAATGAGTTTGTATCGGGATGGTAGCTAGCAGCTACACTTAATTTGCGAGGGTTCCCATCGGAACACGCGAATAGAGAGATTTTGTGAATAATTGATGCGTAATATAATTGCCATGAAGAAATAATAATAATAATAATAACTAGAGCTGCGAGCAGCTATTAAGGCCCCGCTGGCCACGTTAAGTTACTAGCACAGTGCTCGACTGGTACATCTCGAATCCATTGAAGAAAGATTCAGTTTTCAAATTTGTATTTGTGTAAATGGTCGCAGAGAGGTTTAGAGGTGTGTGTGCACGTGTGGCCGCAATACGCTTCCGTGTACGGAGGAGCCGACTCCCCGTCATCTTTTTTTTTTTCCAATCATAGTTGATGAATGAGAGTTTGTGTAAAACCAGGGGTAATTTATTTAAATATTGGTATTTGTATTGATGCGGCACGGTGGGTCAGCTGGTAAAGCGTTGGCCTCACAGTTTTGAGGTCCTGGGTTCAATCCCGGACCGACCTGTGTGGAGTTTGCATGTTCTTCCCGTGCCTGTGTGGGTTTTCTCCAGGCACTCCGGTTTCCTCCCACACCCCAAAAACATGCAACATTAATTGGACACTCTAAATTGCCCCTAGGTGTGATTGTGAGTGCGACTCTTTGTTTGTCTCGATGTGCCCTGCGATTGGCTGGCAACCAGTTCTGGGTATAGCCCGCCTCCTGCCCGATGAGAGCTGGGATAGGCTCCAGCACTCCCCGCCACCGTCGTGAGGATAAGCGGCTAAGGAAATGGATGGATGGATGGTATTTGTATTGAATACTAGCTGAAAAGATTGATGGATTCCGGCAAAGGTTAACGTGTAGCCGAATACGCTTCCGCATTCACGAGCCGTCAACCCGTCACTATGTCCGATTTATTCCAACCAAGTATTTGCATGAGTCCGGACTTTTATACGCTTTCAAAACGCTCCCGTGTAAATCTCGACGACTTACTCAGCAGATCCACGTGTAGATCCAGTTGTCCAGGACAAGTGGAAGCAAATTAACAGTCCAATTTCTTATCGGTGAAAACATCGACTTGGGCATTAAATATGGGTCCTCTATGCCAAGTGTCTCTCATTTTTCAACGTACCTTCGTTTATTATCACCTTCTAAATGTTTAAAGGTATCAGACAAAACTCTGGGCGTCGTGCTAGAAGACGTATTTTCATTTCGTCTCAACGGACTTACCGTTGAGCAATGCTTTGTTGGGCCGGCAATATGGCCAGTCACGTAATTTCGGTGACGTAGGTGCACGAGCTCTATAGTTTTTCTCATCTGGGTTTATTAAATGTGCGACATTTTGAAAAGACGAAATACGAAATGTTTTACGAAATGTTTTCCTTAACTTTATCTTCCACGGTATATATATTTTTGAAAATGGTATTTGTGCCAGTTGAGCAAATAAGGTTTGCCGGCTACTCAGTTAGGTAAATGTACCGGAGAATTTTGCACTTCCAGGCCACCGTACCGGAGCAACGCCAGACGCGGTCGATCCGGGTCAAAGGCTGCGAAGAGTACTTCTTGTCTTTATTAGCGGCTTTGGCACCCAATCCGGGGGCCGCGTGACAGTGACGGAGCGGCCTGCCCCCACTTGTAGCTACAATTGAGAGAAGAGACTTGAGAGATTTGTTTCATTACGGAAGTCCAAAGCCAGAGAAAGAAGAAAGAGCGGCGCGGCGGCGAGGCGCACATTCATTTTATTCCCGAAGCGGCGAGTCGGAAAGCTGTCCCCGCGCTGACGGATCGCCGCGGCGAGCGACTCTGATGCCGGTGCGGCTGCCAGACAGCCCCCGTGATTGAGTCAGCACCTTCGCGCTCGCCGGACACTTTTCATTTCACGCGCGTGGAGATTAGCTGAGGCCCGCTGTTGCTCTCCGTGGCGGCGTGAGGAAGAAGATGACCCCCCCCCATTGCCCACCCGCCCACCACGGCCCCCCTTGCTGAGTTGCGAACGTGACTGCATTGCAAATTTCACAGCGTTGCGATGGGCCACAGTAAGGACGACTCAAGAAACGGTCTCAACGGTTAAAAAGGCAACGACAACCCTGCTTAAGTTCTTTTCAACAACCATCTAAGTGCTGTCACGTTAGCGCGACGAGGTCTTTAAATCGGCAACAGATTTGAAGTTTTCAGCGTAGGCTACTAGAGCAAAATGTCGTGCTCAAGAAACAAAACGCGCTTCAGTGCTACCTCGCCGGACATCCTGATCACGAGACGACAAGGCAAGAGGCGTGGCCCCCAGACCGTTGCGCAAAACCATCCGAGATATCGAGCCATCGATCGAGCGGCACGTTCATCGGCCGTCCGTCAGATCCGGAGGATTACAGGCGCGGCCTCTCGGCGATCCGTCGAAACGCCGTAGCCGACGGGATGGCCGGCTTCAAACCCAACCTCTTGTTGGGCGGCTTCCCGCCTCCGGTAGCCGAATCCAAAAGACCACTCCCGCGGCCCGTGAGATCGACGCTATCGCAACAACTATCAGCATCGACTCAACAACAACATCGTCCATAAATGCCCATTGTGTGATGTCCCCCCACCCCCACCCCCCACGATACGAGTCTTCTCGTCATCTGTGTTCAAAAACCGAACGCGCTGACAATGGAACACCTGTGGAGCGCCCCGGCCGATGTGTATGCAGACCTTGATACGAAATAACGACCGTCGTACTTGGGTACAAAAACAAAAGCGCTGAATTATTAGCTAGTTTTCCAATGGCTAGGTTTCCAACGACGCCATCTTGTGTGTCATAGCGGTCAGAGAACACATCGTTAATTTATCCGATTGGTCTCAGGACTGCTGCAAAAAGATGTCATTGGAAACCTATCCGTTACCGGTGGTGACACACAAGATGGCGGACGTAAAGATAGGTTTCCAATTTACTGGTAGTGACACACAAGATGGCGGACAAGGGAATCCTGGGACTGTGGTGACGCTATCGGAAAACATAGATTTCCGACGGATCTACACATGGATCCATGTTTTCCGATGAAGTCACCACAGTCCCAGGATTCCCTTGTCCGCCATCTTGTGTGTCACTACCGGTAGTTGGAAAACTAGTGCAATGAAAACAAATGAAGGCTGCTAAATGTGAAATTAAAGGCGGAATGGAGGGTAGACCCAAAGGTCATGAAGACTGCGCTGCCAAACGGGAAGTTGTGTATCCGTGGCCGTTCCTCCGAAATTCAATTTCCTTTTCCTCCAGGCTGGTGTTTGATCAGTCCAGATCGGTCCAGTCCTGAAGCTTTCGTTTATCCGCCTCGAAAGGACAAACACTGCAAATATGGAGATGAGCAGGCCGGGGTCTGTTTTGCTGGGGGGGTGTTAATGCTAAAGGTGAGCCACATTTCTTTACAACACTTTTTCGATAAAGTTTGATGTCTTTAGGAAGGCTGCAGATGGAGGATGGTTTTTTTCGGGGTTTTTTTTTTTTTTTTTCCCTCCCTACATTAAGGTCGGAGCAGTCTCAGTTATGAATCACGTCTGCAGCCTTTGGCCCCCACACAATAAATATAGACCCAATAAACTCGAAAGTGGGTTTTGTATTTCTTCTCGTGCCCCCACCCCCTCCCCATACAGTAACGCTCGCTGCACTTTATTATAAAGGCCACAGAGAAATATATATGATCTCCATCTATATTATTTTCATTTCACCTCATCTGCTGTATTTCATTGGTGAAAATATTCCAGATCGTAAGCGGTCCAAATCTCAAGATTTTATCAGTCTAAGATCTCAAGAGGATAAGCGTAAATTATTTTGAACCTTGCCTTTAAACATGTTAAAACATCACGATTGTAGTACGAAATAACACCATAGATTTCTTCTGGAGGGGATGTTGGCCCTTATATTTTTTGGGGGGAGGGCCTAGGCAGAACTAAAGCATAGAGCATATCACATTATAACAGAGAGTATATCACATTATAACGTAGAGCATATCATATTATAACATACAGCATATCACATGATAACATCGAGTATATCATGTTATATTGTAGAGCATATCATGTTACAACGTAGAGCATATCACGTTATAACATAGAGCATATCACATAACATAAAGCATATCGTATTATAACAGATACCATATCGTGTTATAACGTAGACCACATCATCTTATTACGTAGAGCATATCATGTTATAACATAGAGCATATCACGTTATGACATAAAGCATATCATTTTATAATGTAGAACATATGATATAACGAGAGCATATCACATAACATAGAGTATATAACATTATAACGTAGAGCATATCCTATAACGTAAACCAAATTATCGTATAACGTAGAGCATATAACGTGATAACATAGCGCATATCACGTTATAACGTAAAGTATATAATATTATAACGTAGACCATATTATGTTATAACGTAGTCCATATCATCTTATAACATAGAGCATATCATGTTATAACATAGAGCATATCACGTTATAACATAGAGCCTATCATGTTACAATGTAGAACATATGATATAACATAGAGAATATCACATAACGTAGAGTATATAACATTATAACGTAGAGCATATCATATAACGTAAACCAAATTATCGTATAACGTAGAGCATATAACGTGATAACATAGCGCATATCACGTTATAACGTAAAGTATATAATATTATAACGTAGACCATATTATGTTATAACGTAGTCCATATCATCTTATAACATAGAGCATATCATGTTATAACATAGAGTATATCATGTTGTAACATAGAGCATATCACGTTATAACGTAGAGCCTATCATGTTACAATGTAGAACATATGATATAACATAGAGAATATCACATAACGTAGAGTATATAACATTATAACGTAGAACATATCATATAACGGAGACCATATCAAAGTATAACGTAGAGCATATCACGTTATAACGTAAAGCATATAATGTTATAACATAGACCATATCATGTTATAACGTAGAGCATATCACGTGACAACATAGAGCATATCGTGCTATAACGTAGAGCATATCACGTGATAACACAGGGCATATCACATTATAACATAGAGCATAACACGTTATAACATAGCGCATGTCGTGTTATGACGTAGAGCATATCATGTTATAACGTGATAGTGACCTTTTTTTTTTTTGTGTATGGCAGCAATACGCTTCCGTACTTCTCATTGCTGCGTCATCCCACTCTATCCCTTATCTGCCGTTATGGTTCAAGTATCAAGGATCAAGGCTGTATTTGGAATACTTCATCTGTCCATTTCCCTTTTGTGTGTGTGTGTGGGGGGGGGGGTGCCCTTCATGCTTTTTTTTTTTTTTTTTTTTACATTGCCAAAACAAGCACACGCGCCTCATGTTCCGTCTCCAGCGGGCCGACCCGCCCGGTCCGACCAAGGTCGTCTGCCGGGCGACGTGACGGAGCGCTCGAGCCGGCGTCATTGCTTGCGTTCACTGCAAGTGTGTGTGTGTGTGAGGCTGCTGTATGCAGTGATTAAGAGGAGGAAGGCTGCTGGAGTACAAGAATAAAAAGACACGGAGGAGGGAGGCGTCCACGGAGAAGAAGACGGAGGCCAGCTCTCTCGCCGTTTGTGAAATACACCGGCAGTGGCGGCCTTCGCCGTTTGCGTAACCTTCCTCGGCCGGTTTATTTCCAGCGCCTCTAAAAAGTGGCGCCGCGGCGACATATCGATAATTAAGCCGGGAAATGTGATTATCTGCGGGAGAAAATGGGTTTTACGTGATCCCTGGCTCTCCGTCGCTTACGGCTGATTACAAGACAAAGACCGGAAGGCGTGTTGGCGCTCGCGAGAGGGGAAAGGACAAGGGGAGAGTATAATTGGGGGGGGGGGGGGTTAATTTTGGTGGTGACGCCAGTTCTTGTCCTTGAAGGAGGACAGGATGGCGAGGGTGGCACACGGAAAACTCCTGTCAAGTTGGCATGAAACGGTGATGCGTCTGCTCGTGACTATTTTTGGGCTTGAATTTTCAATTGGAACCAAAGACAATCCGTCTTTCGGGGTTGTTTAGTTTAGTTTTTTTTTTTTTTTTTGTACTTGGCTGTCACCATCAGGGTCAAAACAGCAGAGGCGAGGTCAGAACGCGTTTGCCAACAGACGGCTCGGGTCAGACCGCACATCATAACTTTTTTTGAGATTACGGATTTTAGCTGCGCGGCTCAACGGCATCCATCTGTAGGAAGCCGAAGTCTTGTCTCGGCTGACTTTCTGACTCTAAGCCGAAGGAGAAAGAGGTTCCGGTTCCGAATGTGACTTAGCGTTTGATGAGGCGCGTTATCCGGCGGAGGAGGTGGATGTAACCCGCGAGTCGAAGGAGATAGAAAGAGAATCAAGAGGCTTTGCCGTCACGTACTCGGGGAGTTGAGTGGGATCAAGGCCGAGCGCCGCGGAAACCAGCTTGGACGGAAGCTTCTTGGCAACAGCTGCTTAGCAACAATTTTTCACTCCGTTTCTCATGCAAAACTTTTGGCTGACTTCGGCTCGTCGCGCCCACCAGCACGCCGCCGACCTCTTGCTCGCATATGTCTGAAATTCGTCTCATCCCGTGCAAGACTCACAAAGCGTTGAGGATAATTGGCTTCCCTGTCAAAGGTTATATTAAAAACGGTTCAAGTTTGTGGGTCGTGTACTAAATCCTGCATTTTTGTTGTTTTCCGTGCAGAAGCTACCAACAAACATTAGGCAGTGCTCTCTCTCGTTTTTTTTTTTTTTCATTTATTTTGGAGCGTCACGACGGGAGTTGGACTACCGTCGGTGATTATCGCAGTCAAAGAAATTCAAAAACATTTGGCGGGTCCGTCACAGAAAAGAAGGCGGGAAGGCCCACTCATCACCGCTTGCCGTTGTGTTCTGACTGAAGTGCTTCTTGGCTCCTTTTCACTCATTTATCCTGTCCCGTGTGTGTGTGGTGGTTTCCCGTTAATGAGATTTGGTTTTTCCAGGACCCCAAGAGAGACTTGGGAACGACAAACGCCACTTCACCTTTGTACGGATTTGTAATTGCCCTCCCTGCGTACCCGACACACCGTCAACTTGGGTTTGCCGCCTGACGACTGAAGATGAGAGTTCCGAAGAAAATTTCATTCCGATGAAGTCGGCCTCGTGACGGGTGACCTCGCCCTCGAAAAAACTCAACGTACGCGGCGAATATTCAGGTGAGTCTTAGCACCCTTTGTACGACTGTGTCACTACCCAGTGAGACGGAGGAGGACCCAAATGCAGGACTCCGGAGACGCAGAGGCATTTTGGGAAAAGTGCTTATTCGTTCCAAGGTCGGGGATCAGGTATACAAAAGTGCAGCAGCGCTAGTCAGGACGTCGGGCGTAGAGAGCAGGTCTGCAGGCAGGCAGGAGTCGGTACGCGAGAGATCGATCAAAGATATCAGGAGTTGTCAAAGGCGTCAGGCTTATTGGGTCAGTTGGAGAACAGGCGGAGGTCGGTACACACGGGTTTACGATCAAAGATACGGGAGTGCAAGAACGGGGCATGAGTTCCGACGATCTGGCGAAGACCAGTCGTCCCCTGGGTCCTATATATACCGGAGTCAATCAGCCAGCATGAGGCACAGGTGTGCGCCTCCTAATCAGTGCGACTGTGCGGGAACCCGCACAGCCCGGGCTGGACCGGCAGAACCATGACAGACTGAACAAAATACGACAGAAGCCCGAGCGTAGTTGGGCGAGGATGGCACTCCCCTCGACCCTCGTGAGGATAAGCGGCTCAGAATATGGATGGATGCGAGCTGCTCTTCCGAATAAGTTAAACGTGTTTCTCTCATTCCAAAGCTTTTCCTGGTCCACTTCTCAACTAAACGGAGCGAGTCTCGGGCCGGATCAGCTCGTCGAAATGAGTACGAGTTCAGACCGAACGTCCTTGGACTGCACCGCCTGCGTGGACAGTTTCGTAAAGAACCTTGCGCATCGCGCGCACCCCATCTGACGTGGCCTCAGTTTAAGTGCTGACCTCATCACCGCAGCCCCGCGTGGGTCATCGCGTGCCGACTTTCGCCGGCGAAGGTTACGCGGGCGCATTATCGGACGGGCCGCCGAAAAGTGTGTGTTTACTGTATGTGTGTTTGGAACATATTAGAGGTTAAGCGGTAGCGCAGAAATCCAGAGCGGGAAAGCTCTTAGCTCTACTGGAGTAATGCATCCTAGCGTGGCCCGGGGACCAGAGGGAGCAAGTGGACCGACCCCCTTCGCCCCCAAAACCTTCACGCATACACATGCGTACTGTATGTACGTGCCTACACATGCTTATGAATACATAAAAAGAGTGTACAATGATGCCTCGGTTCTCGACTACAATCCGTTCAGAAGATGGCTCGAGAAGTGATTTGTTCGAAAACCAAATCGATGTTTCCCATTACAATGAATGGAAAAAGAAATAATGCGTTCCAAGCCTTAAAAAAAATTGGGCTTTTTAAAGCATTATTGTAGCTTTTTCCTCGCTGCTACTCTTCAGCTGTTTAACGCTATTACTACATCTCTCTGCGCCGCTGGAAATCCCAATACAGTGATGCCTCGGTTCTCGCCCACAATCCGTTACAGAAAACGGTTCTCGAAGTGATTTGTTTGTTTGTCGTTCCGGTTTCACTCAGAGGGCCATTATGACTGTGGAACAAAAATATTTATTTATATCATCTCATCATATTAACATCATCAATTTATGAACTAGTTTTGGAATCAGAAATCAAGAATAATGTGTTTTTCAACTATTCACGTTTGGTAACACAAAAATGCTTGTCATAGCTCAACTTTATCATTTGTGATATATGACAATCTGAAGTATTTGGTACAGATTTTTACAAGAATCGTGGAAATTGACACACTAGAATTGGCTTCGCGGGCCACATAAAATCATGTGGCGGGCCAGACCTGGACCCCGGGCCTTGAGTTTGACACCCGTGCACTAGGGCCTCCACTCCCCAAAATCTGTGCCAAACAAATATGAGCTGTCACGCTGTGGCGAGACCTAACAGGACAAGCCGAAAGAACCTTACTTACTATATAGGAGGAGCAGAGAGGAAGCCAACAAAAACAAAACAAACAACAAAAATTGATTGGCTTTGCCGATTTATTGAGCTTTATTAGCAATTTTATAAGCGTCATCTCTCCCTTAAATACAATTTTTGATTCCCTATTTACTGTATTTGTACGTAACCCTTAACGGTAATATTTCAATTTATTTCTATTCTATTTCCACACCCAAAATGTTCCGTCGTGACATTCAAAGCAGGCAGTAACGTTTCAAGTCTTCCGTTGTTTTCCCCGAGATTGGCTCGCTCCTAAAACGAAACTTTTGATGCTGGATATGAGAGAGAGAGAGAGAGCGAGTCGGCGTCTGCGTGTTTCATGTCCGACTTCATGCAAATATGTCTTCGCTCTTAGAAGTCGACGCTCTGCGTTATGAGCTCATTCAAAATGCACATTTCAATCTGATGTGCGCATTTGTAAAATACTGTAAAGACGCCGCGTTCAATAGTAACAAAGAAACGTCATTTTTTTCCTAATTAACCCGTTTGACGACAACTCGGAGGGCCCGAAAGGCAGCATTAAATAACGGTGATTACGTAAGAAGAACCCCCCTTTAGATTTGTAATTAATTTCCCGCATGATTAAAATTGGATGAGCGTCACGCTTCAGAGTAGCCTCGCTAATTCGATCAGTCGCCACCGCCGGCCGCCCTCTTGCGGTAATGACGCCGCGAGGCTGTCGGCGGCGGCAACGGAATTGCCCGCCGCGCCCCTAACGGAGCAGACCAAAATGTCATTTATCTTCATAAGACCCTCTTTCCGTCGAGGTGCAAGGGGGAGGGGGGCAGATGAAGACGGGTGTGGGTTATCTGTTAACGCGGCGACTACTAAAGGGAAGATGGCGCTAGTGTCAAGTGCGCAGTGTTGGGGGGGGGGGAGTGATAAATGGAAATGAGAGAAGATGGTGAAATTGTGTTGCTAGGTAATGGAGTTTGTTCTCGAGTTTCGCACGCTTCTCTGACCTGGATCTCGGTCAACTTCCGAACAGAGGCGAGGAAAAGTACTTCTGCTCGGCGGCAGAGGCGGCTAGGGATGTGTCACGTTTATTTACAGGTTCCGTTGTTTGGGTTTTTTTCATCACCGCGACTCAGTTGACGAATGTTCAAGTACCATGATAGTAAGACCACATCGAAGGAAATCAAACGTTTGGCCGCCGCGATATCGCCGGGGACCGATCAAGGCGGTGCTGTTCCACATATTTAAATTAACGGCGAACCAATCAGAGCGAAGCTTATTTTCATATCGAATGCTATGTGACAAAGGACATCTTGGGCATTTTCAACTTAAATTATCTTGCAGACTTCAAAAAAGGAAATAGAAAATAAAAGTTACAAATGTGGTGGTATGGAAGTATTGGGGGGGGATACATTTTACTTGTCAAATTAATTTTAATGCAACATATCTTTCACTTGTGTCTGTTTGCCTCAGGTGCTGTCACATGACTCTGTTTCACCAATGGAACAATGGAAATGAACTACTAGTGACGTTTAGAGCCACGCCTATGCAGTTGTGAAAGTTGGATAAAATGATATTTTTAACCAGTACACAATTATTTGCAGGAAAAGTCACATATTTGCGTTCTTTTTGTGCCATACCAAGACTGTATCAAAGACATGTCTAATTAGGAACTGGTCTCGAGAAAGTATGCTCGGGAGGAGCTAAGTGTAGCCTGGGTCGTGAGCAGAAGTGAGCCTTCGCCGCATGTACAAGTGCAGTTGAAGTGCAAAGCAAATCATCTGCGTAATTGCACAGCGGTTGGATTTTCATATTTTTCTGGCAGTGGCTAGTGACGAGTTAAGTGTACCCGCTGATTTATTATTTTTTTTAATTGAATTTCCTTCAACAGTGCGTTGGCCTCACAGTCCTGAGGTCCCGGGTTCAATCCCGGACCCACATGTATGGAGTTTGCATGTTCTCCCCGTGCCTGCGTGGCTTTTCTCCAGGCGCACCGGTTTCCTCCCACATCCCAAAAACATGAAACATTAATCAGACACTCTAAATTGTCCCAAGGCGTGATGGTGAGTGCGTATGTTTGTCTCGATGTGCCTTGCGATTGGCTGGCGGCCAGTTCAGGGTGTACCCCGCCTCCTGTCCGATGACAGCTGGTATAGGCTCCAGCACTCCCCGAGACCCTTGTGAGGATAAGCGACTAAGAAAATGGATGGCTGGAGTACCATAGAAAGAAGACATCGTACTGATTTATTGTCGAATCCTGTGGCTAGCTAAACTTGCAAGGAGGTTTTGACAGTTGCAATCATGGCAAACGATATGCACAAATACGAGGAACGCAAAGGCGAACAATTTTATCAAACATTACTTGTAGATTTTATTTTATTTTATTTATTTATTTATTTTTTTTTTTGTTCTCACCTCTTTGTCCAGAACCGTCAAGGCTGCAATAGGAGCTGCGCACGCCGCGGGCGGAAAGCACGGCTAATCGTAGATCCGAGCACGCTAAGGGATTATCTTCGAACGGACTTTACGGGATCGCTAGTAGCTCGCGGGCTAGTTTACATCGCACCAACGCAAATCCCCGTTTCTTATCGATGTAATTCTATCATTCTTTGCGCAAAAAGCCAAGGCAAAGGCTAAAATCCTACAGTCATTACACATCTCCCGCTGCACAAAATCCCAAGCGAAATATTCAGCCTGGTCACTATTCAGACGGTGCTTGCTTATTATTATTATTTTTTTTTTCCTATCAGCTGGAAATCACAATTCGCCTCCCGAGCACCTCGTAGGCCCGAAGTAAAGGCAAAAACAAAAGCCTCGAAAATGGGGATTTGCTGAAAAATACGGCGGGCTCAGCGAGCACGTGAGCAGTTTTGAGAGGAAAGAAAAATGATAACGCAATGATCCCGTTCAAGTGTCGTGTCAAATGGGCGAGTGCACGCAACCGATCTGAGGGGGTTTCATATTTTCATATGTGGCTTCATCTTGCGGGAGTGTAGCTAAGCAATACTCCTCCACACAAGAATTGAGCCAGTTTACGGTTTAATTTAATAATTAAAAAAAAATAATAATAGCGTGCTTGGGCGGCACGGTGGAACATCTGGTAAAGCGTCGGCCTCACAGTCCTGAGGACCCGGGTTCAATCCCGGCCCCGCCTGTGTGGAGTTTGCATGTTCTCCTGTGCCTGCGTGGCTTTTCTCCGGGTGGGCACTCCGGTTTCCTCCCACATCCCAAAAACATGCCAAATTAATTGGACACTCTAAATTGCCCGTAGGTGTGATTGCGAGTGCGGCTGTTTGTCTCGATGTGCCCTGCGACTGGCTGGCGACCAGTTCAGGGTGTACCCCGCCCGCCTCCTGACCATTGACAGCTGGGATAGGCTCCAGCACTCCCCGTCACCATTGTGAGGATAAGCAGCAAAGAAAATGGATGGATGGAATAATGTGCACGTGTACTATAAATATATTGATATATTCCATGCGCACACTTTGCCACACGCATATGGTGGCTTTGCTAAGCGCTCCGCTAATAAAGTCGTCACGTTTGTCGGCCTTAAACGACCATTTGACACATTTTGTGGTCAACTGGAACGTGATGAACGTCTGATCAAAAGTCAAGTTTTGAGTCACCAGGCGCTGTAGTTTATTGAATGTCCACTAGTCGGCGACACAACATCAGTGGAGCTCTCAAATGAAGTCCAAATCATATAATAAATTGGGTTGCGTTTTCAGTACCTGAGTGTCGTGTTTGTGTGTGTATTTTTTTTGTGAGATGAGAACACTTTCTATGGAGCTGTGAGACTTTTTGTACACACGTTGAACTTTTTTACTGTCGCCACCACTTTATTCCTTAGTGAGCCCCCCCCCACCCCGACATACACACACCCGTAATCCCATCCATCCATCCATCCATCCATTTTCATTGCCGCTTATCCTCACGAGGGTCGCGGGGAGTTCCGGAGCCTATCCCACCTGTCAATGGCCAAGAGGCGGGTCGGGTACACCCTGAACTGGTTCCCAGCCAATCGCAGGGCACATAGAGACGAACAGCCGCACTCACAATCACACCTTGGGGCAATTTCGAGTGTCCAATTAATGCTGCATGTTTTTTGGAATGCGCGATGTTTTGCTTCCGGTCCCCAAACTGGGAGCAGTTTAAATAGGAGGTTCTGGCCACCCTGATCGTAATTCGATAAATCCTGCTGAATTTGGACCGAATGTGGTGAATATTGGACGCGGGCGCTCCTGGTGACGACTTCAGTGGACTAAAATCATCAGCTGTGCAATCTTAGTACCCAATTTGGAGCCGTATCGTTCGCCTAAGTTAGCCTAGCCTAGCTCGCTAACAACAAAACGCGTCTGTATTCTGATATTTAACATCAAGAACGTTAGTACTTACACGATGGGAAAAGATGGCACGCTGTGGATTGAACCCGGGTCGTCAGAACTGTGAGGGCAACACTTTACCAAGTCGTCCACCGTGCCCATATAGTGGCATTCTGTGCGTGGCTATAATCGCGTTGACGTGACCTTCAAAGCGCCGCGGGCCCCGAACGGTAGCGCCGCTGTGTTTTTCTTTGAAAGCCCACAGTGGCGGGACGCCATGAGCGCTCCTTCCCCCACAAGTAAAAACAAACCGTCTCTCTGTCTTTCACCTGTCAGCGACCTCAAGCGCCCCTCCTCATCGACGCGTCTGCCTTGACTTCTTTCACGCGCCGTATTCGTGTACTTCTCTCGTGCTTTGCTTTCCTCCAGTCGCTTCAGGTACAAATGAGAACTTCATTATTTTCGACGCCGCATGGTGGGACAACGAAGAGCAAATGCTGCCTTCCTTTCGTGTTGCGTCTTCACTCAATTCAAGACTGTGAATGTATTATTTGTATCCAATGTGCAGTTGGCTGAGTACCGGTCCAGGGTGTACGCCACCTCTCGTTCAAATTCACCTGCGACCTCGATCAAGACAAACTTGGAATGGTCGGGATTTCTACGTTAATTCGGCCTGAAATATGACGTGATTGTCATCAAACTTCCCAACAACTGACAACTAATACAGTACAACCTCGGTTCTCGAACGCAATCGGTTCCAGAAGGCGGTCCGAGAGGCGATTTGTTTCGAAAACCGAATCGATATTTCCCACGTCTGCGCTATACAAAATAACAAAGCGCTTCGTGGGTCAGCTGCTCGGGCCGCGCGCTATATGTTATTTGTCGCAGGTGTTGGAGGACTGATTTTTGTTCAAAAACAGAAGCAAAAAAATCTCGAAATTTGCGTTCGAAAACCGATTTGTTCAAGAATGTAGACGTTCGAGAACCGAATATACACTGTACCACAAAAAATGCTGTTTATGTTTTCATGTGTTTGTTGAGCCCAACTTGTACAAATTACAGTGCAAGGTGATAAAAGTATGTCAACACGATACCTTGTAAGTACGGTGGCCTGGAAGTGCAAAACAACGTAGCAAATTTTGAAACACTTTAAAAGTCCACTGTCATGAAATGCCTGATTATTAGTGTGTTATTAAGCCGGTATGGACCCATCCATTTTTTTCACCGCAAAACATGATTTTGACATAAATGGCTTTTTGGAACTCCCGCCGTGAAAATCCTCTCGAGGGATTTGCTTTCGAGAAGAAGCAGGAAGTGACGTACAGGGCAGTAGCGCACTCAAGTGGACTCGTTTGTTTCTATTAGTTTTACCGCCGGGAAGGTAGCTCGTTGTTCCTTCGTGTTAGCTAAAATGCCGGCTCGTTGTACTGCTGGAGATTGCGCAAACACTCCGGAGGATGGATTCGCTCTTATCCAAAAGACCCAGTTCGTCATGAAAAATGGATTGCACAGGTGGAAAAGACGGGAGCTTTGTGTGTTCCAAATGACAGGTAGGTGTGTATACGGCTACTAAAAAAAATACTAGTTTGGGGGGAACGTAATCCGTAAGTCAGGGGTGCTAAATGTGTCGATGTACCACCCCGGCCACTAGGGTGGCGCATCTCCGCCGTGGAGGTGGATTGGACATGGAGGCGGCCGCGAGTGACGACGACTGCGCGGCCGCGGACGCCGTTGTTCATCGCTGCCGCGGATGTGGATTGGGCGGGGAGGTGATTTGTCTGCATGGGGGTTGACCGTGATCCGCATATCATCTAAATATGGCTCAAAACGATAGGGTTATCGTGCCCCTGTCACTTCACTCGGTTGTGAGATGTTCTCTACTTCAAAAAGAGCGACTGTGTCAGAAGGGGCGTGTTCGTCTCCCGTAGTAGGTGGCACAGCGTGTTTTTTTAATGGCGAATGTCCAGGGGTGATGTCACGGGCAGGAGATGCAGCCAATATGGCGACCACTTGGATGTCGAATCAGACTTTGCGCATGGATGACGCGCTCTCCGCTCATATTTATTTCTTCAGAAAGACATTGAAGTGAATAATGTTTCATGTATTTTTCATGACAATATCTATTTTTGAATGTTTATAGGCATGACACTTGACCTTTAACATTTCACGAACCCCAAAAAAGCAAAAGCGGAAGTCACCCGAGAACACTTGCTTTGTGTGCATGCTGTAGTTAACACTTATCCTGTTTTGATTTATTTTTGTTTTCTTTTTTATGTTTTTTTTTTGGGGGGGGGTATTTTAAAGACTGCAACAGTTTGAATGTGAACTTGGAGGAAGAGTCAGGATAGGTTGACTACCTTCGAAGTATTGTCGGGCAGACGTCTGATCGCAAGTAATGGAGGAGCTGAAAAGTGCCCCCCCCCCCCCAGTGTAAGGATTAAAATAGACACCCCCCACCCCCACCCCGTCACACCATTAAGAGCTGTGATTGACAGCTTCCTGAGGCGCTTTGGTTTTTCAAGTGACTTGTGACCGCAAGCTCCCACATCTGAAGTGCTTTTCACACAAAGGTGAGCTCGGGAAAAAAAAAGGAAAGAACCTTGACAAGCGCTTTGACTTCTATATCATTTTTTCTTTTTTTTCTTTGAACAATTAAAACGAAAAGGGTAAGGAGCGCACGCGATTCCAGAAGCCGCTCTTGCCTCGGTTTGCGGTTTGCTTTCAGGGCCGAGAGGAAATGAAACCAGATAGCTCGCGTTGGTCCCGCTCGGCTAGCGCCGCGCAAGCTAGCGCCGCCCAAACACTTTCAGCCTTGTTCGACAGGCCACTGACGTGACACGACTCCATGTTCAAATGCAAAATGTGGTTTTAGTGGAGGTTTTGTGTGTGTGTTTTCCCAGAAAATAATATTCGCATGTTGCTTATATCTGCAATTGCTAGCCAAGCTAAATTATGGTGAGAAGGCTTTTTTTAATTTTATTTTATCCGACTTTTCTATTTATTATGTGTTGTATGTCTCCTATCGACAAATTATTTGTTTGGTGGAGGCCAGCAAGGCCTTCTCAGCTGACCTAAAAACTATCAGAAGCACTGACCTACATTTCCAGTATATATATGCGGATGTCAGATTTTTATTTGGTCCATATTGGCTGCATCTTCTGTCCGTGACGTCACATTGGGACATTCGCCACGCTGGGCAAACCTACTGTGGGAGACGAACACGCCCCTTCTGACACGGAAGCTCTTTTCGAAGAAGAGAACATCTCAGAACCGAGTGAAGTGAATGGGGCAAAATTACCCTACCGTTTCGAGCCGTATGAGGCCAAACCACCTCCCCGCCCGATCCACCTCTGCATGGCGGTGATAAAATCAATTCCGCCCGTGAGCGAGGACGACGACGACGACGCCAAACCGCCTCCCTGTCCAATCCACCTCAGTGCGGCGGTGATAAAAACGACGCCGCCCGCGAGTGACGACGACGCCGTGGCCAAAACACCTCCCCGTCTGATTCACCTCCACGGCAGAGATGAGCCACCCCAGCTCGGTGCCGGAATGAGCCAACCTGTCGTGATCGCGGAGGATGTAGCCGCCCGGACTTAGGTACGCGGATCTTTTGTTACATTCTGAGAGGATTACAACCCCCGACCCAAAGTATTATTTTTTTTAGGTGCTGTATACGACTGACAACCTGTCATTTTGAACCCACGAAGCTCTCATCCTTTGCACCGATGCAATTCATTTTTCACGATGACCCGGGTCTTTTGGAAAAGTGTGAAGAATGAATCCATCCTCCCGAGTGTTCGAGCAATATCCAGCAATGCAACGAGCCTGCATTTTGGCTAACACGAAGTAACAACGCGCTACCTTCCAGCAGGTAAAACTAGTATAAACAGACAAGAACACTTGATTGCTACTGCCCTCTACGTCACTTCCTGCTTCTTCTCGAAAACAAATCCCTCGAGAGGATTTTTACGGCGGGAGTTACAAAAATCCATATATGTCAAAATCATGTTTTGTGGTGTAAAAAAAAATAAAAATGGATGGGTCCATACCGGCTGCCTTTTTTTTTTTTTTTCATTAATAACATAGTAAAAATCATGCATTTCATGACAGTGGACCTTTAAGTATTGTCTGGTAACTCCGACCTTGCAATAGCTCGAAAATGGCTTGAAAAATAAGACTTGACGAGCACACATAATGTGTTGTCGCTGCAAACTGCCACCAAAAAAAGGCTTTTTTTTTTTTTATATATTTTTAAGCCGTATACGACAGTTTGATTGACATTCACCACTCGAGAGTCCCGAGTTCCCCAAATGGTCAACTTCTTGTTGTTGTGGAAGCAGGTGTGGCTGCAGACGTGTGGTTGAGGGAAGAAAAAAAAGGGAAGGCCGCCAAGCAATTTGAGGCCAAAGCTCAGAGGAGCTGCCCTTAAAACAATAATCCTGCTTCCACACTTGGTCTCAGCCATTTTTTTCCCCCCAAGGAATGCTCTTGCATCAGCATCGCCGTGCTAGAAACAACCAGCATACTGTCACGTTAACCAAAAGTGCCGTGTCCGCCAACAGACAACCAAAATTACGAGTCTTTGACACCGACCGGCAAAGGGTGGCACGTTAAAGCCTTGGCCTCACAGTTCTGAGGACCCGGGTTCAATCCCGGCCTCGCCTGTGTGGAGTTTGCATGTTCTCCCCGTGCCTGCGTGGCTTTTCTCCGGGCACTCCGATTTCCTCCCACATCCCAAAAACGTACAACACTAATTGGACACTCTAAAATTGCCCGTAGGTGTGATTGCGAGTGCGACTGTTTGTCTCTACGCGCCCTGCGATTGGCTGGCAACCACTTCAGGCTGTACCCCGCCTTCTGCCCGATGACAGCCGGAATAGGTTCCAGCACTCCCTGCCACCCTTGTGAGGATAAGCGGCAAAGAAAATGGATGGATGGATGGATGGTTGGATCACACAGGCATTTTTTTGTTATTCCATTTTGTTGTTGAAACTGCAAAAAAATACCACAAATTATGAACCTAAAAAACTTTGATACTCTTTTTCCAATATTACAGATGAAGTGCACTCTGGCCTTGGACCCATGCGACCAAGACTCTGTAACTTCCACTAACAACCCTGGCTAAACTCAGCTACACCCCGACGTACAAAGCTTGTTCCGCTATTGAAATCACTTCAGATCACTTCAAAATAACTCATAACTTGACACAATGCAACGTTTTAAATACACGTTGCTCCGGCGTCATTGAGTTGCATTTTACGGCATTAGACGTTGAGAACAAAAACAGCGATTATGTGAGTTTTTGAGTGATAAGCCAGGGTTTGTTAAGGTTTTTTTTTTTTTTTTTTAACAGCCACTATTTGAGTAAAATAAAGTTTCTCAGTGACTTTTTTGCAAGCAACTTTTACATTATGGCTTTATTGATTTTTTTTTTTTTCCCCACCATCTGTTTGGAACAAGAGGGAATTCCATCCTCTGCACTTTTTTCCAAAGGTGGAGGTCTCCTGAATGTAACCAGCTGAATATATTTACTCAGCTCTCGCGGACTGCCGGCCACAAAGGCAGGAATGTGACTTGAAAGGGCCTGTTACATTTTAATTTTTTTTTAACCCATAAAATAAACATACAGAGTTTTTCTTTTGTATGAATGGCTCCATTCATTCCCAATAGAAAAATTAGTCGTGGGGTGAAGCCACGCCCATTTGAAAATGTCCGCCTCTTTCCCTGCACACCTATTGGTCAGCGGGGAGGTGAGGGGCGGGCCCTGTCAGGTGGTATAAATTGCTGCTTCGGCCCGGTCGCTCCTGCGGGACACACTTGGACCAAGACCCGAAAAGGGGACTGCTGAGCTATTTCAGACCCACCATCCTTCAGTGGAACCGAGCTTGAGATTATATATCTATACATGCATACACACAACCATATTTATTTATTTAACATGGAATGCGTCCTGTGTCTTATTTTGCTGACAACAGCGTTCATCTCACAGGTAGGTTGTTATTTACTTTCTGAAGATCACGTGGGGGGGGGGGGTGGTCCAGTTCGAGATAGATTGGCTTAAGGACAGCGATGCAATACTCTGGATCATAATTGGAAATGTTTTTTTATGACTCGCAATGACACGAGCTTCACCCCAGATGAAAGTGTTTATTTTGTTTTGTTTTGTTTTTACGACTGTCAGATGACTACTAGACGTCGCCAATAATTTATTGTTTATTGTTCTCGTGTGAGATACTTCACTTGTAGGGAAGTCTCTTGTGCGCTTCCTGGTTCTTGTGTAATTCCCCCTCTGACTTTACAACAAACAAGAATACAGCGGGGCAGAAACTTGGTAAAACTGCCCCGCAGCGGCAGTTCTGGGTTCAAATCTCGGCTCTGATGTGGGGTTTTTTGTGGGTAGTTTGGCTCCTTCTCGCGTTCCAAAAACAAGCATGTCGGTTTATTTGAACATAATAATAATAATAATAATAATAATAATTGTCTATATGTCGAAATGTGTGTGAATAGGATCAAATGGACAGATGGGAATATTGTGTAGCGCAATCCGTCCTGGGAAGCTGGTCGTCCTCTAGTTCGCGGGAGAAGGTGGGGGGACCCCCCCATCAACAAATTGGAAATGGAATTAATCGGTTTCTTTTTTTTTTTTTTCAACCTTCAACCTCCAAAAAGTAAAAACTAAGCTCTCAATATAAATTTTAATTGGAAAAGTGTAATGAACATCTAATTTTTTTGTATTATTCTTGTGTCAAGACTGTTCTTAACCATCTATCCATCCAATATCTACCGTTTTTCCGGGTCAGGTCACAGGGGAAGTAGCTTCAGCAGGGATACCCAGACTTCCCTTTCCCAGCCACTTCTTCCACCTCTTCCGGAGGTATCCCGAGGCGTTCCCAAGCCACCCGAGAGACCCAGTCTCTCCAGCGTGTCCCGGGTCGTCCTCGGGGTCTCTTTCCGGTGGGACGTGCCGGGAACGCCTCACTCGGGAGGCATCTGGATCAAATGCCCCCAGCCACCTCATCTGCTTCCTCTCAATGCGGAGGAGCAGCGGCTCGACACTGAGCCCCTCTCGGATGACCGAGCATCTCACCCGTTGTCTCAGGGAGAGCCCGGACACCCTGCGGAGGAAACTCATTTCGGCCGCTTGTATCCGGGATCTTGTTCTTTGGGTCACGATCCGCAGCTCGTGCCTATAGGTGAGGGTAGGGACGTAGATCCACTGGTAAATGGAGAGTTTCGCCTTTGGACTTAGCTCCCTCTTCACCACAACGGACCGATACAAAGTCCGCATCACTGCAGACGCTGGACCGATCCGTCTGTCGATCTCCCGCTCCATTCTTCCCTCACTCTCGAACAAGACCCCAAGATACTTGAACTCCTCCAGTACTAGTACTGCGTTACAACATACCGTAATGACCAAAATTAAATAGAATGAAATAGATTTATGTTATGCTTTACATAAATTGAATGGGTGCCGTTATCGTGAGCCATCTGCGAGCAATATAAGACAAACGGATGGATATACGTACGGTACTGCCAATCTACAGACCTCTCAGGTCCTTGTAGAGGATAGAGAATATATGCCCCTGAGTACTGTTACATTGAATGTGTAAATATGTTTTTTCACTCTTTGTGTTCAAATGTCAGTTATTTAAAAGGTTATATGCATTTACAGTAATATGTGAGTATTAGCATTAAGCTAGCAGACAAATGGAAGTTGTGAGTAAACGTTAGCTGGGAATGGCATTCAACAGTTCAGAGACATTTAATATTAGAAAATGACTTCTGGTATTGTGAAAAACTGTTGAACAGTCGGCTAACGTGTGTATCAAAAACAAACGAAAAGCAAAACGTGAACATTTGTCACGTTTATTTTCACTGAACCAAACTCTTTGGCTATCTCTCAAGCCTCAGAAGTCGTTTTTCTGGAGTGTTTTGGTTATTGTTGAATTCCAAAAATATCTCATTTTTAATTTTAAATCCTCAATACCATTTGCGTCTAGAGGTTCCACTCTATTGTTTTGCTTTCCTGGTCTTTCGCAAAACTAATTATGATCAGGACTGAGAAACAGGTCCTGTGCATGTTAGCATTTTGTCAATCCTCATTACAAATATGAGAATCTTGAGAGCAAGAAGAAGTAGAACGCTTATCGATCTTCCTGCTTTCCCCTCCTCAGGTTGTTATGTTAGCGTAAAAAAAAAAAAAAAAAAAAAAAGATGTTAGCATTACATGAATTCTCATAAATGGCACCAGACTCCAGGGCAAGATGTAAAACTTTTGTTTCTCTGCTAAAGCGCTTTCGCTTCTGGTCGCTTGCTAGCTACATGTTAGCATCACAACTGTGTTTATGTCATCATTTTATCAATCCTTATCGGCAGTGTAACTTGTATAAAAAGGACGGCTGTAAAAGTCTTATCAATTCCTCATAGTGCTTTTGCTTATGTTATCATAACTGTAGCGTGTTAGCGTTTGAGGATTCCCAATGGTTTTAAAACCCTCATCAGTCTTGCTGTATGGAAGCATAACTGTATTAGCATTTCATCAGTTCTCCGTTTAGGTTCTAGAACTCCTTAAATCAGAAATGTAACGTGATCGCAGGAAATGATGTAACCCCTTATCCATCTCCCCCGAGCGTGTTTTGTGTACACGTTGCTATCTCGCTGCGCGAATAGCGAGCGTGTGTGATTTCAACTTGGCTTTTATCTCCCGTCTGACGCTGCGGCGGGTCCAGGCGATGGCCGCCTGCCCCGCGACGTGTCAGTGTCCCGCAGGCCGCCCGGTGTGCCCTCCGGGGGTTAGCGTGCTACCGGATGGCTGCGGGTGCTGCAAGGTGTGCGCCGCGCAGCTCAACCAAGACTGCAGCCCCACGAAGCCTTGCGATCGCCACAAAGAGCTGGAGTGCAATTACGGCAACGACGTCACAGAGGCCCGGGGTGTGTGCCGAGGTAAGGCCGCAGATTGTTCAGCCAGAAATGACGTAAAAACTGAATCCATTCCTTCGATCGTGGTGCTAAATACAAAACGGTCGTGAAATCCAAAAGACGATGCCAGCTATGTGTGAGTCACCCGGTATACGCCACAGCGCGTGATCCCCGCTCGAGGACAAACACGACCGAGATGCTTCGAGGGAGCAAAAGTAACGCAGATAAAAATAAAGCTTCGTGCCAGAGCCGTTCTCCAAACTATGAATAGCAGGTCCATCTCGCTCTGGAGACAAGTTGTCTGCCACTTCCTGTCCCCTCAGTTCTATTGACCTTTCGGTCCAAAACGTCGTTGCCGTGGAAAGTTATTGGACCGTGCGGTGCCGGAGTCACATTTCGGTGCTTAAATAAACGCTCGTGTGAATTCTTGTCCAGCGTCGCAGGGGGTGACGCAACTCTTTTGATTCCTAATGTGGGGTGAACAATCCGAGGCCTTTGACAATCAATCTTCATCTCTTTGTGTTCAATTTGTCGCTTAAATAGTCTAGTATTTGGGATCTAATATTGTCTTTATGGTTCCTCAGTAAAAGTGAAATATTTTCTGGATGATTTTTCAGCGGAAATCTGGTCACGTCTTCTTACCTACGTCGCTTAAGAAGGTCTCCGCTTCTGACGCGGTTTACTTTCGCATGGGAGTCTTCTACACGGGGGCAACCAATCAGAGGAAATAGAGTGGTCTTAGCCAAATATGGACAAGGCAGATACAAAACTAGGAGGTCTAAATAGCCAAAATACGGGAACTTAAAAGAAACGCGACAAAAATGCTAATTAGCGTTAGCCTTAGGTGACCCGGGCCTTAGCAATTGTTCTATGTTTAGCAACTGGGAGTGGGTTTAAGTGTTGAAGAAGTGCTAGCTAGCTGCGAAACTGGCTGCTTATTGGGAAATTACTTCAGTTCACTGCCATCATATAGCGATCATATTTGAGGTTTGGGGCTCCCAAGTCAAAGCAAAAAAAACTCACCGCTCATATCTTGTAAACTTACCGTAATTTACGGCCTATGAGCCGCCACTTTTTTCCACGCGCTTTCAACTCTGTGGTGATGCGGCTCATTTGTGCATTTTATTTTAACGGCAGCAAGGGGGCTCTCGAGCGGAAAAGGTCAGAGTGAGACCGGTGGAATATATGTGCCGAGGAAGTGACTTTTACCAGTCCGGCCACGTTAGCGCTGCCCTAGAATGTGACTGCCGCGTCTCAGTGATTTTTACCAGTATGTTTTTTTTTAACCGGCCCTGTTAGCGCGGCGCTGGCGTTAGCGCAGTGGCGCTAACATTAAACTCTGTGTGTACCGTCTTTCTTTGTAAATATCTCATGTTTCAATGTGGGCGCTAGCGGCTTTTACACGGCTGGGGCCTATGTATGTACCAAATGGTATTTCCTTTACAAATGTACTGGGTGAGGCTTATAACCAGGTGCAGTCTGTAGGCCGGGAATTACGGTATATGTCGTGATGCGTAGCCGTATATATATATATATATATATATATATATATATATATATGTGCAAGCGAATAAATGTTCCATATTTTCCAGCCAAATCCGAAGGACGCACGTGCGACTACAGCGGCAGGATCTACCAGAACGGCGAGAGCTTCCGCGTGGGCTGCAAGCATCAGTGTACCTGCTTGGACGGCGCCGTGGGCTGCGCGCCTCTCTGCGACCACAAACTGCCGGCGGCCTCGCCGTCGTGCCCCTTCCCTCGGCTGGTCGGGATTCCCGGCCGGTGCTGTTTCGCCGTGGACTGCCACGAAGACACCTGGCGCCTTCCGGCCCGCCATAAGCCGCAGGTTTGTGCCGGAGGGAGCCGCAAACAAGGCGAAAATGTATTTGCAACATTTGCGTCGCAAGAATCTGTCAGTAAACGGTTTACACAGTGGCGCAATTCCCGACTGATGCCATCCGATGCGCCAAAAACCGTGAAACATTTTAGGGCTCTTGGGAGGAGAACAAAAAGACTTTAGGTTTCATTCATCTCTCGTGAAAGAGTTTTTGCTTCATCTGAGTTAGCCCTTACGCGTTCTCTTTGCAGTACTTTATCTTATTTGCACATCTAATGTCACAGTGTTTAAAATTCTTGAGATTCTAGCAGGTGACCAATCGCCTGACTGTTTCCGGTC
Source organism: Syngnathoides biaculeatus (assembly GCF_019802595.1). Classification (NCBI taxonomy): domain Eukaryota; kingdom Metazoa; phylum Chordata; class Actinopteri; order Syngnathiformes; family Syngnathidae; genus Syngnathoides; species Syngnathoides biaculeatus. The sequence goes on along the minus strand of NC_084648.1, from coordinate 17,483,236 downwards.
ATAATCATAATTAGTGGTAACGGGGAGGGATCATCATGCAGTAGACTTTCTAAAGTCTTCTTGCTTCGTCCTAGATGCCCTTTCCGAAAGGACGGAAACCCAAACCGGAGCGCCGTCCCCTCCCTCGGCCTCACGAAAACGATCTGCCGGAGACCAATGAGATTGCGGCCTTGAAGACGAGCGGCTGGGAGGCGGAGCCTGGCTACAAACATCTGCCCGGTGAGACCACGGCGTCCGTCTGACTGCTGTCAATGTGCTTTGGAGGAAGAAAGATCCCCAATCCTGTAAAGAAAAATCTAATTTCAGCACATTTCCATATTTTAATGCATCAAAAGTGGTACAATTTGGAGTGCAAGAAGAGTGTACAGTATTACAGTCACTGTGATTTGACGGGCGCGTGTGTGCCCGAGCACCATTGCACTCGCAAATCTGCACAGTCGAGCACGAAAAATCCCGCGCGTAAAATTTGCTACGACTCGAAATACATAGATATAGAAAGACGTCGCTTATTTTGTGTAGTGTTGACCAATGTTGCCTCTAAGCTGCGCAATTGCGCACTTGTCGCACACTCTCAGCGCCCGTGAAAACCGATCCAGCACAGTGAACCAGACCCTGTGTTTTTTTTTTTTGTTTTTTTTAACACGAAATCACACAGCCTCAAACAACGAGCTTCTGCTCAGCCGACTTCTACTTCCTAGTTTACCTGACACCGCCCCCCCTCCTCTCTTAAAGGGATAAACTCATAATTACAAACAGAACACACACCCGTAACACTATATCTGTGGGCGCGACTCGTGGAGCACACCCGTAACTATATATCTGCGGGCATGACTGACCACACCTGTACATTTTTCAAATGTGAGTGACTGGTATTAGATTTAAAGGTAAGGTAAAAATAATGGGGGGTAAATACATATAAATAGAATTGTGAGTAAAACCTGTACCAATTTTTAAGTGACCGTCAAACTTCAAGGAGCTGGTGCAGTTTTTTCCCTAAATTTACATCTCAGTGCATTAGAATTAAAATGTTTTCGGTCATGTGGGAGGGGCTCAGAGTAGCCGCTGGTCCTCCGCATTGAGAGGAGCCAGATGAGGCGGCTGGGGCATCTGATCCGGATACCTCCCGGGCGAGGTGTTCCAGTAGGAGACCCCGGGGACGACCCAGGACACGCCGGAGAGATTACGGCTAGTCTGGGAACGCCTCGGAAGAGCTGGATGAAGTGGCTGGGGAGAGGGAAATCCCTGATAAAGCAAAGGACCCCTCGACCAGATCTCAGATAAGCGGTCGAAGATGGATGGATGGACGGACGGACGGACGGACCACCGACGCTGTTGAACTTTTCAACCGTATTCAAATCGTTTGAGATTGCGAACGGAATTTTTCCCTAATCGAAATACAAGTCGCCAAAATGGGAGTGGCAGTTTTCGCCGCCGTTATAGGGTGGCTCGGCGGATGATCATTCCAAGACTGGAAATGCAGTACAGATTCGTTATTTTCTTTTCCTGTGATTGTTTTCAGTGTGGAGCCACCAGAAGAAGACGTGTCCCCTCCTCACCACCGACTGGTCGCAGTGTTCACGCAGCTGCGGGACCGGCGTTTCCTCCCGCCTCTCCAACAAGAACGCCCGCTGCAAGCTGGAGAGGGAGACCAGAATGTGTACGGTGCGGCCGTGCAGCGCCGCACAGACGCTTCCGAGCAAGGTGACCCGAGGAATATATTTATTGTGTGGATTTATAGATAGAGATACCGAGGAAAAAGTACGTATCGCCACTTATCTTTGACAAAGTGAAACCTCCGCCCCTTATGATAACGCCAGACCGCAGAAAATCATTCGTACAACTTCCTATCGGTCTTTGAGTTTCTGAGGGGAAAACCCGCATTCCAGTTTTTAGAGCGATGGACACATTTTTTTTTCCCCATCCCTGCGCCCAATTTGCTGAAAAAAAAACTCACATCTAACTTTAATTATTATAAAAAAAAAATTCATTTTTTCTCAAACTCCTGAAGATGATACCAAAGCCCATTTTAATTCAGGGTTCTTAAGCAAGTAAAAAAAAAAAAAAAAGTATGGAATTTGATTTTTATAAATCTGCGGGTCTGGAAAAATATGGTAAATGGTGTCGATATATGCCCTGCGACTGACTGGTGACCAGTTCAGGGTGTAGTCTACTTTTCACCCGAATTTAGCTGGGATCTCCAGCACTCCCGTGACCCTTGTGAGGATAAGTGGCTTGGGAAATGGACATGAAAAGTGTTCTAAAACAGAAAATGATGAGCATCTTAAAAACATAATCAAATCAAATCGATCCATGCTTTTTTTTTTTTAGACTTTTGGAAGCGCAGCCGACTGTATAATACCACAATATTACTGAATGCTGGATTTTGATTGGCCCAAAAAATTTATTGGAATCCTTTAAGTGACTGTCAAAAAAATAATAATAAATAAAAATCACAGCATTGTTACAAATATTTCAAAAACAGTTTTAAGGTTTCAGAACAAGGTTAGTTTTAAGTTAGGCTTTCAAAGTACGTTATCAAAGTGAGCTTAGGTGAGGTCGACGTTTTAAAGAGGATTAGGATTTCATGGTAGGGTTTTAAAACATGTTAGGGTTTTAAAATGTGGTTAGTTTAAAGTGGGGGTTAGGGTTTTAAAAAAAGGGATCACGCTTCAAAGTAGAGTTTCAAAACATAGTTATGGTTTTAAAACTAGGTTGGGGGTATTATTTTGAATGTTGTACTCAATTTTCTAACCCTGTCGGCGTTCAACTTCCCACTGTGCGCCACCAGCACTTGAGTCGTCTTTCGCGTTGTTATCCGCTCGTTATGTTATTATAACCGCGCATAGTTTATTTGTGCTGCCGCTGTGTTTTGGAGTTTAGTTTTAGTACGTATACTGTATATAGCGCGCCTGCCGCCAGCCGGGGCAATCCTGCCAAGCAACTGTCCGTCGCTAAGCTCCGTGTGGTGGGTCTATATTAATTCCTCGTGTTGGCCGCGCACCAGGAACTCTTCGCCATGCCTGCTTCGCTTGAATGTTCTGCTGCCAAGGACAGCGGCAGAGCAATGTTTCAATGCACGTGAGGCTCTTAACGTTTTCATTTTATTTATTTTTTTAAAAACAAAACTACATCTGCTCACTTTTGCACTGTTCCTGTGAAGCAGTCTAACTGAAATGGTGTCATACAAAGAAATCATAACGAGGACACAATGGACCTTTCCGATGGCGATCTTAAGCTCCGCCCCCTTAGCCATGTCCCACAAGCTTCCAAAATGGCGACTGAACAGAACAGGTTGAAGGTCGATTCTCTATCGCGTATTCCAGATAATATTGCGGTATGTTTTTTGCCAAATGCGTCAGACTTGTCCAAGAGCGTTCGACAGAGAGGTCGCAACTATTTCACGCAAGGATACGTACACGGAATTAAGATTTTGGACGGAGCAGGACTCAATCTTGCAAAATGTTGGTTAGCAATCAATGCAAAAACGTTTGACGCCTCACAAACTTCATATTGAAATCCAACAGGATAAAATAATAATTCAATCAAAACTCAGAGAAGATACTTCTCCCTTACTTACCTTCGAACGTACAGCCTTGCGTTTGTTGATATTGTCCACATTTAGTTGTACGTGCGGTCTTTCGCGAGCCTTAATCCATCGTAGACACTTCGTCAAGTGTGTTTTAGGCTTTGGAAAATGAATCCAGCTCGCAGGATAATTTCATCAGAATTGCACGCCCCCCAAGCGCCATGGGAGGACCATTTTCTTCGTAATGTTAACTTTTCCAAGCGCACGCTACTGACAACCAGCGTTGCTTGTGGGACAATACGGCGAGAGGGGCGTGTCAAGCCAGGGGTTGGTTAAGACAATTCGGCTATCTGATTGGCTATTATTGTACGAGTGATTGACAGGTCGGAAAGGTCATTCCAATGAAATGTCAGAAATGTAAGCGTATGAAAAGGCCGTTTTAGATGACATACTAAGATAGAGAGGTTGTCGCGCTTGTAAACTATGCGTCACAAACCTTTTTTTCCCCCTTTTCTTGCGAGTGTTCTCATTTGCTTTTGTGTTTTGGCAGTTTGTCTTTTTCAATAAATGTCAGGAAATGCATCGGCAACTCCGGCTCTCCTTGCCCACATCCGAGGCATTATAATATATTTATTATCTATTTTTTTTCTCTCTTTTTCCTCTTTGTATACAGTGTTACATCAACTTCCAAGTAACCTGGCCTACTAGTTTTTCAAATGTATTTCCCACGTTTTACTTTACTTTTTGTCTTGACGTCAGAATGGGAATTAAGGGCCGACCGTGTTGTGTAATCCTAATATTGTTAGCCTGATTTATCGCTAACGTATACGTGTGTGTGTATATATATATATATTTTTTTTCATCGTTCCAATTCCAGCGAGGCAAAAAGTGCAGCGCTATGCAGAGATCCCCGTCGCCCCTCCGCCTGTCCTTCGGCGACTGCGCGAGCGTGCGCCTGTACAGGCCCAACTTCTGCGGGCGGTGTCGGGACGGACGCTGCTGCTCGCCGCGCCGCACCCGCACCCTCCCCGTCGACTTCGCCTGCCCGGACGGCCAGCGCCTGCGGAGGTCGGCCATGTTCATCCAGTCGTGCAAATGCAGCGAGGAGGCTTGCGGCCACCTGAACGACGTGGCGCTCCCGCCGCAGCGCTGGATGCATGACGACAATCATACATTTACAGACAAGGAGTGGTGATTTTATTTTTTTTTTATTCCTCTCAAGACGACGAGCCAGGTTATTCATTGACTTTTTTTTTTTTTTTTTTTTCTGGCTCCAAGTGAGCAAGGGGGCCCCCCCTGGTTGTAATGTGTGTGGCCCAAGGTGGCCTCGTTCAGACGTGGGAGCGAAATTAGAGCCCTGATGCAGCTCCGGACTTCCCTCCCTCACGGGGGATAAGATTGCTTATTCCGACAAGGATTATTTTGAGACCCTCCAGACAGCAGCCCACAAGAGGAAACGCTCTGCGAGGTGGTTTGGAAAGTGACTTCTAACTTGTCAACACAAAAGTAACACGCTACCATTTTGCAACTTTTTTTTTTTTCTTTTTGTGACTAAAGTGTGTGATGTACAGTGAAAGCACCACGTACCATGCGCATAGTGACACTTAATTTTTCTGATGCGGTTTGCTGCGATCTTGACTGAAGAATGCGCTTATTGAGAAATGCTGAAGTGAGTTGACGTAGTCCTTTGTCATCGTCTTGTTCCATCTACAAGTATTCCCCGCGAATAACTGGTTCACTATACTTTGTGGAACCAACATAATGTCCAGGAGTGCTGGAGCCGATGCCAGCTTTCAACCCTAACCAGCCGCACTCACGATCACACCTAGGGGCAATTTAGAGTGTCCCATTAATGTTGCGTGTTTTTGGAATGTGGGAGGAAACCGGAGTGCCCGGAGCAAACCCACGCAGGCACGGGGAGAACATGCAAACTCCACACGGGCGGGTCCGGGATTGAACCCGGGACCTCAGAACTCTGAGGCCAAGGCTTTACCGGCTGAGACACTGTGCCGGGTTCCTCTCATCTTCCAAAAATACATTTAGTTCAAAGCCTGCACTTTGTAAGGTCTGGTACACAAAAATGTGATATCAAATATTAAAAGATTTTTTTTTCTCTGTGAGAGACCCCACCTAAAAGTTTTTTTTTTTTTGCCATTAATGTTCTTCTTTTCCTTTCGGCTTGTCCCTTTTGGGGTTGCCACAGCATGTCATCTTTTTCCATCTTAGCCTATCTTGTGCATCTTCCTCTCTAACCACCCACAGTCTTCATGTCCTCCCTCACCACATCAACCTTTTCTTTGGTCTTCCTCTCTCTCGCTCTTTTGCCTGGCAGGTCCATCCTCAGCACCCTTCTACCAATATCCTCAGTCTCACACCTGTGGACATGTCCAAACCATGGAAGTCTGCTCTCTCGAACCTCGTCTCCAAAACATCCAACTTTGGCCGTCCCTCTAATGAGCTCGTTTCGAGTTCTATCCAACCTGTTCACTCCGAGCGAGAACCTCAACACCTTCTTTTCTGCCACCTCCAGTTCTGCTTCCTGTCGTTTCTTCAGCGCCGCCATCTCTAATCCGTACATCATGGCTGGCCTCACCACTGTTTTATAACTTTGCCCTTCATATCTCAGCGGAGACTCTTCTGTCACATAGAACACCAGACACCTTCCGCCAACTGTTCCACCCCGCTTGGACCCATTTCTTCACTTCCATACCACACTCACCGTTGCTCTGGATTGTTGACCCCAAGTATTTGAAGTCGTCCACCTTCGCCATCTCATCTCCACTCTTCCTCCTCCGCCCCTCACATTCATGCGCATAGATTCTGTTTTACTTCGGCTAATCTTCATTCCTCTCCTTTACATTCTTTCCAAGTTTCTAATTGTTCCTCCGCCCGCTCCCTGTTTTCACTGCAGATCACAATATCATCTGCGAACATCATAGTCCAAAGGGAATCCAGTCTAACCTCATCTGTCAGCCTATCCATTACTACCGCAAACAGAAAGGGGCTTAGCGCGGATTCCTGATGCAGTCCCACCTCCACCTTAAATTCTTCTGACACAACTACAGCACATCTCACCGCTGTTCATCTGGCCTCATACATGTCCTGTACTATTCTAACATATTTCGTCGCCACACCAGACTTGCGCATAAAGTACCAGTTCCTCTCTTGGTACTCTGGAGTGCTCAACACGTACTATATCATACTAGGGCAGCGCCAACTACCGGAGGCAAATTCCTTGTGCGTTGTTTACATTCTTGGCCATTAAAGTTTATTCTGATTCTGTATCTAATTGATATGTATATTTCACATTCATCTGGGATTGTATTTGTGATAAGAATGTTTATCGGGCCTCTTTTTTTTTTTTTTTTTGGGGGGGGGGGGTCCTGTTTGGCGAGATCTGATCAAGGTAGAGAACAGAGAATCTACAGGGCCTCTTTTAAGAATTTCAAATTTTACCCCTTGCAGGCACAGTCCAAACTTACTTTTGATGAAATAGCTCCCTCTGTTGGAGAGTTCCAGTCAATACAGAAAAAGTTAAATGAGGGACTGCACATCTTCCTCCTCATTTAGATTTAAAAATATTCCAAGGGGGCCGTACTACATTTATGGAACAAAAACATAAACGAACAATCGTTCAAATGTTTTATAAGCATTGGCAGGCTGAATGTTTTGGACTATAGTTAAGCTTCGATTTTTTTGTTGTTTTTGAAATTGCACCGACAGCTAGATCTAAAGCAAATACTGTAAATGACACTTGACTAACAAAATAGTGTATAAAATGTTTACTTCCTTAACCAAGCAATATTGCGTCAAAAGAAACACGGTAGACAAGCAACAACAGGTTAAAAAAAATATTAAACTTGCCATCAGAGTGGCAGTGAGACATCGCTTCTTGTTTTCTTTTTCCTTAACAAAATACACCAACAGTCAAACATCGAATGCACTGGAAACTTCGGATTCATCTGGACTGTTCAACTGCAGAAACAAAAGAGGAAAAAAAGGAAGCAGGGTGAGACAAATCAAACCATAAATATTCCCAATATTGTTTTTTTTTTCCCCTCATATGTACAAGCCAAGTGGTTTGTTACTAATCTATCTGAACCGATTATCCTCAAAAGGGCCGTGAGAGTGATGGAGCCTATCGCAGCTAACGTTAGGCAGGAGGCGGGGCACACCCTGAACTGGTTGCCAGAAAACTGCAGAGAGAGTAACCTAGGGGCAATTTAGTCTCCAATTAATGCATGGGGAAGTGGGAGGAGTCAAATCTGAATGTCAAAATGATAGACAAAGTAGTAGGTCCATTTTGTTTTTCTTTCTAAGAAGCCAAATTTTTTAGGCTTGGAACGCATTATTTCGCTTTCCATTCATTGTAATGGGAAACATCGATTCGGTTTTCGAACAAATCACTTCTCAAACCGTTTTCTGGAACGGATTGTGCTGGAGAACCCAGGCATCACTGCACAGTCATTTGTATGAAGTCTGTATTTCAACGCACTGTAGTATTGTTAAATTAATAATTTATATTGAAGTCATTAGCAAATTCCTAATACTTTATCTTTTTTTTTTAATCAGTTATATCTGTTTTAGCATATGCATTGGTATTTGAGTATATTAGTTTAAGCAAAACGTATACACATACATAATTGTCCTATTAATAACGCCCACGTGTAATCTGTTGCAATATGTGTTCATTTGTCATGTTCTGAAGAGAGACATGGCGAATGCCGGTATGTAAATGCTTCCAATGTCCTCATTAATACTTATAAAAAAAGTAGTATTTAAGTAAAAGTATTTAACACTCGGGGTTGTTCTGTGTGTCACTTGAGTTAATTACCCCATAACATCGGCGCTAATATTAGCATGTTAAACCAGTTCCCACTGCGAGTCACTCCTAAATATTACACTCGAATGTCTGCATATCAGCACACCAACGTTGTGTGTGCGCAATGTGACTATTGCACACATCTTCACTGCGATGACGATGTTCAAAGGATATATAATGTGCAGCCCGAGCGTATCCATTTCTTATGGTTTTAAAAGACACCCTCAAATTGCTAAGAAGCTGAATATTGCAATCAAGTGGCCAACTCACTGTAAGTGGAGATGTCAATCTCCAATGGCAGCTCAGCCACATTGACCTCGAAGCGGTCTTGGACCTCATTCAGGGTCTTGGCGTCAGTTTCGTCAGAAACGAAACTGACGGCCAGGCCTTTGGTGCCGAATCTGCCAGCGCGGGCCACCTGGATGGAAGCGGATGACCGAAACGTGAGATGGATTTATGACGGCCGTTCGCCCCGTGGGGGGTTACTAAAGCGCAACTCACCCTGTGCAGGTATGAATCGGAATCCTCTGGCATGTCATAGTTGAAGACGATGTTGACCCGCTCGATGTCCATCCCTCGGCCGAACAGGTTGGTGGCGACCAGGATTCGCCGCTGGAAGTCTTTAAACTGCTGGTACCGGGTTAACCTGGGACAGCAGATGAGAGGAGGTGCTAAAGTGCTGCCCAATTAACAGTGCGGTCGCGATATTTAGAGACCGGAGTCATCTTGTTTTGCTGTATTACAAGAAAGGAGCCTCCTTGACAGCAGTGACAGTCAACCGCTCTCAAACATTCTCAAAGACACGGTGCCCATTTATACAGTGGATAAAAAAAAAAAAAAAAAAAAGTATGTGAACACTTGGGAATTTAGATTTCTGCATAAATTTGGTCATAAAATGTGGTCTGATCATCATCATCATCATCATCTAAAGCACAAGAATAAACAGTATCTTTAAAATAATGCTATACAAAAAAGAAAAACTATTCATATTTCGCTTGAAAATAAATTAAATATTCAAAGGGCATTTAACCCCTTCGTGGGCAGCGTCCCATTTATGGGACATCATGATTTTCACGCATTATATCCTTCAGTATATCAAAATATTTAAGTGTTTAAATCTGATTCTGGTTTTTGGGACGATCTACTAAGAAAACCCAAGTACCCTCTCGCGGGCAGCGTCCCATTTTTTGGGACGAGATTATAAATTAGTAAAGTAATCATATAACTTAACCATAAACGATAAAAAAAGAAGTGCTTTTACCTTGATTGTGGCCTGTTCGGAGACTTTTATCTCAATAAGGCAAAAAACCGCCACCCTGGCCATGAATGGGAAAAAGTGAACCCTTGGATTTAAAGACATGCACAACGAACGGGTCAACTTATGAATCCATTTTTTCATTGATAAGCAAGCTGTCCAGGCCTCGAGGGCGCAAGCACGCCCAACCCATGATGCTCCCTTCGCCATGCTTGACAGCTGATTGGACTCCAATTCGCTGTTGGAGATTCCATAGCTCAAGGTTCACTTACTTTTTCCCTTCCTGTCCTGCGAATGTTTATTTTCTTCAATTAAAGTATGATTCGACCACAATTTATTTCCATTTCATGCAGAACTTTAAGAAATTATAATTAAGAAACGGTTAATATACATTTTCCTCTCATTATAGGTAGAGTGCTGGGAAAATCCAAGTGAATACGTGTGATCGGAGTCTCGCAATATAACCCTTTACTCGCTTTTATTTCCCCTCATGTCCTTTCTTTAGCAACCCGTTTCTCTGTTGACTGTCACTCTATCTTTTTATGGTTTAATAACGGCGAAAATGTACAATACACTGGATGTAGAGCATCTACCTCTGGTCCTGACCCATGCCGCCGTGGATGGCGATGGCCGGGAAGTTCTGCTCCACCAGCAGCTGGGAGAGCGCCTCGCAGCGATGCACCGACTTCACAAATATCACCACCTGGCGAGACCGGGCAATGCCGCTATCGTGAGCACCACTTCAGAAATTGCCGTCTCCAAAGAGTCGTTTCCCCCTTTAAACCGCTCCGTTCCGTACCTGGTTGAACTCGAGCACGTCCAGCAGGTCAAAGAGTTTTCGGTTCTTCTCGCTGTCCTTCAACTTGCAGTAATACTGCTGCAAACCGTGAAGGGTCAGCTTGGTCTCGTCGTCCACAAAGACCTCCATGGGCTGCACCATAAGAGGGCATTAGTCTCCCCGACCTGACTCACATCATTACAAGTACCGGGCTTGACGTGTTCGTGTGTCGTCTTAGGCAGCATTAAAGCCAAGGAGCACTGGTGACCCTGGCTTTGCCGCCCAAGAGCGTCACTTTATCCCTCCGATATGGTCACTTACGGCATTGACGGCCACAAGTGGGCAAAGCTGGAGGGGCGTTGCTGAAAAGCAGACAATATGGCTGCCGCGCCGTGACTGTAATGCAACTTCTAAAGTCCGAAGGGACAGACTTGAAACTAGCGTATTTCAGTCAGAATGTGCTTCTAATGTTGCAAAACGTAAGGGGGGGGGGGACTCCAAAATCAACAAATAAATCCCATAAAATACACCAAAGTTAAAGACTCCAGATCAATTACAGGTCCACCTCAATAAGTTAGAATATTATGGAAAAATACAGTGAAATATTTAATTTAAATGATTATACAGTGAAGAAAATAAGTATTTGAGCACCCTGCTATGTTTCAAGTTCTCCCACTTAGAAATCATGGAGGGGTCACAAATTTTCATCGTAGGTGCATGTCCATTGTGAGAGAGATCATCTATGAAGAAAAATCCAGAAATCACAATTTATTATTTTTTTTTTTTTTTAATTGTGTGATACAGCTGCAAATAAGTATCTGAACATCTGTCTATCAGCTGGAATTCTTACCCTAAAAGATCTGTTACTCCGCCTTTAAAAGTCAAATACTTATTTGCAGCTGGATCACACAAATAAATTTTTTTTTAAAAATCATAAATTGTGATTTCTGGATTTTTCTTTTTAGATGATCTCTCTCACAGTGCACATGCACCTACGATGAATATTTCAGACCCCTCCATGATTTCTAAGTGGGAGAACTTGCAATATAGCAGGATGTTCAAATACTCGTTTTCTTCACTCTATTAGACACGAGAAATTATATTACATTGACAATAAACATACAAAAATTTGCCAAAACTTTGGTATTTTGTTGAATGTATGTGTACAAATGTTTGAATTGAATTACTGGACTGAACCTCTCACGTCGCAGTTCATTCAGCTGCACCAGCATACATGTTCGTTGTTTTTAAATTTGTGAATGTTAAATATTTTTACTTTTACAGTGGTGAACTACTTGTGACCATGTCTTTCCGTGATCCTCAGACCAATAGCTGACATTTTTTTCCCCCCACACCTGTGTGGTAGCTTAGAATCTTGACAAAAAAATAGCGACTGGAACAGATTATTTGCAGCAGTACACAATTCGGATCCCACACACATCCGGTGGGACTTTGGAATTTTCACCGTAAGAGCAGCAATTAATCTGTATAAAGCTTACCATCTAGAATTAAAGTGGAAAAAATTACATAAATGACAAATATCCCAGCGTGTTCTTAACTATCGCACATGACAACTTACATCCTGCATGAACTTGCGGCACACCGGGCGGATCTCCTTGCTCAGCGTGGCACTGAACATCATGACTTGCTTCTCATGGGGAGTCAGTCGGAAGATCTCCTGAATGTCGTGTCTCATGTCTGTCAAGAGACGTGCGGCCACATTCAGATCCCTCCGTGCAAAATTACAAAACTGAAGCTTCGAGTCAGAGTCTGCTTCAACTTCTTGAAAACTCAAAAGCATTTTGGACCAATTATGTAATTGATTAATCAGATGAAAAATGATTTTAGGCTGAGTGTTCGACTTTTTGCAACTAGAATTATCCCATTTTGTCGATTAATCGTTGTAGCTCAACTTTAAACCTGTTAAACTGTCAAAAAAAGTGAAAATGTACAGAAGATACTACATGTATTGGATCTGTTAGATCAGTGCTTTTGAGGGCGGTATGTGATTCCAGCAAGTTGGAGGAAGGAGAAGGTTATGGAAGTAAGTATGTGCCACCAGGATTTGTATTTGAAATATAAGGAGATCACATTTTCAACAGTTGTATTTCAGTGTAACTTTTCAATGTTAACATGTCAACTGGCTATAATTCAGTGTCTGAAATTCACCGTCTGTGCCACCAGGCAGGGTTACTTCAGGTCAGAACCGAACAGCCAGCCAATCCAGTTACGCTTTCTGAGTATGTGACGTCACGTGACAAAGAAAGCGGAACTGCGATTGGCTGGCTGTTTGGTTCTGACCTGAAGTAACCCTGCCTGGTGGCACAGACGGTGAATTTTAGACAGCGAATTGTAGCCACTTGAATTGTTTGCATCGAAAAGTTACACTGAAATACAACTATTGAAAAAGTGATCACTTTACATTACAAATTCAAATCCTGGTGGCACATAATTACTTAAATCGAATGTTGGCTCAGGCTATAGCAAGTCTTTACATGTTTTAAGTAAAAAATAAATCACTTAGAAACAGACTTTTGCGATATACTGGGTATTCCCATGATAAATGCAGAAACATTGCACATAAAGATGGAAGATGTTGTGTGCTGTATATGGGGAACGCCGTACATCCACTACACTTGCCGGTGTGACGGTCTGATGCTCCCCCCATGCTGAAAAGTCTCCTTGTGATGAATGCGCATGCGTTACTAACAGGGGAACTCCGGGTACGTAGCAGACGCTTACTGGGAAATCTCCTGGTCTTAGTTCGCCTTCTTCTACATAGAGGGAGCTAACATGTTATAAGCTAACCCGACCGTTAAAACAAAAGTTAATAAAAAAGATATACACACATATGTACGTTCGAACATGAACACTCGGCGACAAGTTGTCGAATGGCCGGACGTTTACAAAACATACGCGCATGCGCATTACTCACAAAGAGACTTTGCAGCACCGGGAGCGCACAGAGCGTCCCACCGGTCCTCGACAACACTCACTCACCCAGCTGCTCCAGCATCTTGTCGCACTCGTCGACCACAAAATGTTTGATGTTCTTCACGCTGAGGTTCTTGTTGCGGATGAGGGCCAGGGTGCGCCCGGGCGTTCCCACCACGATGTGCGGGCAGCTCTGCCGCAGGACGTCCTCGTCTTTCTTGATGGCCAAGCCGCCGAAGAAGACCGACACTTTGACGCTGGACATGTACTTGGAGAAGCGCTCGTACTCTTTGCTGATCTGAAAGGCCAGCTCACGAGTGTGGCACATGACCAGGACTGACACCTGAGCAGGTTGAAAACACACATTTGCGACTCACGATTTCAGCGCCACTTTTACGCATCCCAAGAAATTACACCAGATGCAGTCAACAGGTTCAACAGAAATGAACATTTTATTTTCAGTTATTTCATCTGTCTGAAGTTTGAGGCCATGAAACAAAGAGTGAGTGTTTAATGTTAATATATTAAAGACATTTGTTCCTCAATTTTGCAATTCTTTTTATACTCAACCCAGTTTTATCATTTTTCCACCAGGAGACATTCATATGATAAGTAATGCAGAGATTGTAACGTAAAACTTTGCGACATTTCAGCATCTCAGTTCAGCTTTTCTTGCACACCCGTAGCTACAAAAAATATTAAATATTTCAGCTACTGTATGGACGGTTGTTAAGGGCGAACCCACCTGACCATCGACAGGTTCAATCTGCTGGAGGGTGGCAAGCACAAACACGGCCGTCTTTCCCATTCCAGACTTAGCTTGACACAGGATGTCCATGCCCAGGATGGCTTGAGGAATACACTCGTGCTGGACTGAAAAGACAACGTGGTTCGTAAGAGTCTGTTACAATTATAGAACATCTGTCGAAATAGTTTAATAGATACACTGGGATACAGATATGATGGGTCCTCAGCTCTTCTGGTGAAGAATAGATGTTTGATTTCTTTTTTTAAGGTACACTATTTGAACTGAATTCTTGAAATTGATATTTTCTTCATTATTCCAATTTACTGAGATGCACCTGTCACTACTAAAGGAAGGAAAAGAGAATATGAGCAAAGCAAGGCTGACGCTTTGTGCCAATCCTTCACACTTTTTACTACAAATGCACATGAGCTGACGACAACAATGCTTCTCACAATCGTTCCCAATAAAGCAGGCTTTCACCTTCAGATGGATGCTCAAAACCGCAGTCGATGATAGCACGGAGGAGCTCAGGCTTGAGGAGGAAATCTCTGAAGCCGGAGCTGTGGATGGAGACGTACGACCCCTTCACGGCCTTCTTGCTTGCCGGGGTCGTACTCTCCAGGGCTCCTTGGGGCTCCTCTTCCTCTTCGTAGTCCAAAAGTTCATTATCAACGTCAGCTTCGGCCATCTGTGAGGGAGTATACCAGGATTTCTCTCAATAGGCATTGTTCTTTTCAGAGCATTGTAATGGAATGAGCAATGTGTGTTTCTATTTCTTTGTTGTTCATACTCGGGGCCACCAATTGTATTGATGAAGTCGATTTTTGCCTTTTTTTTTTCATTTATTAATGTATTTCTTGTGTTTGACTTGCTGATAGCGATTGTATAAAATGAGCCAGCCGATTACACATTCATCTTGTAAATTCGCAAAACGCTCCTAATATTCGCAGGCTGGATCAAAGTGAATATCAAAATTTTCGTTATCATGGGATTAACACACCTCTTGATTGTAAGAAATTGTATGTTTTGGGCCTAATCGCTTGCCCAGAGTCCAGACTGACTAGCGTGAAGCTGTGCAGCGTGTTTAATGCAACCGCTTTACCCTTCCTTCAGCGTAGCTAGCCGTCAAGCTAGAAGCTAGCAGCTAAAAATCGAAGCACGATTTTAATTCTCCAGTAGCTGATGCTTACGATTTATAGCCGCTGCGGTGCGTTCACGTTTGGTATACTTATAACGAACAAATTGTATCGTTCACATCGGTGCCGAAAAGACAAATTGGGTTCGAGAAACTCGACCAAGCGTTAACGCGGTTCATTTACGGGTGTTAGCCTCTTCGCTAACGCGCAACCACCAACCGGGGCCTAGTTAACAATTGCACAATATTTAAAATAGCAACAAGCAAATGGTAAACACGCTATGTTTGTTTATGCGTGGATGGTGACTCTCGTGTGTGAACATATTCCAGGCCAGTACAGTACCTTTCAAAAGCTTTATTCTTTATATGTCCTACCGACGTCGATGAAATGACTCTGCACGCTAGCAAGAATCCACCACACAGTAGAGTGAAGCGCACACGACCGCGGTGCGTTCAAGTACCCATCGGCGACGGGAATCTTTCGGGAGCTCGTTGCTGTGTTAAAGCAAAACAACAAACGCAAAATCAAAATAATTTAATATTTCAACTGTAGGTGTGTTTCCCCGTCACTATTAATGCATCTTTTAGCCCATCACAGCAAACAACAAAAGGCACTATTGTAGTTTAGGTATTTACGAGCAATCCTGAAGTGGAATTGCTGAGTTTGCGGCAGCTCTGAACATGCCACAAGATGGCGCACGTGATCATGAAGTACCACTGACCTAAAAAAAATAAAAATAAAAAAAAGGATAGTGCCGCCATCTTGGTACTCCCCAAACGAGTGGCGGACATGGTTTACGCGTTGGATTATGGCGCTGTTTTTCCTCAAAGTTTGGCATGTAGAATTCAAACTGGTCGTGTGAGCTTGACATTTTTTCAGTTCTGGTAACATGAAGGTTTTTTAATTCGACTTGGTAAGCCAAAAAAAAAGGTGAAGTGTAAAGGAAAGACATAACACCGTGACAACCAAGAAAGGGCCTGATTTCCATGACGTTAACTTTTCCCAAAATACGCTGTGAAGCACTATCTTCATAACATAGCTAAAAAATGACATTTTTTTCTTGTTGTCATGAAAACATTACATTTTAAGTCAAGCTGTTCGATATATTTTTGGAAATAAGGACTCGCAATGGGAAAATACGTGCTAAACGCATTGTTCATTTGTTGTCTCTGCGACAGAAAATTTCAGACAGAAAATTTAAACTTGTTTCCTTGCATTTGAAAATCAAATTCAATTTGCAGACTTCTGTATTATGAAATTTGTCAAACATTTCACAGAAAATGTGTTTTTTTTTTTTTTTTTTTTGGTATCCACTGATGAAGTTTGGGGAAAATATTGACATCGCTTTTTTGGGAAAAACCGTTGGCCTATAAAGGGGAAGTGAACCGTGAACAACAACTGTATACAAAACTTTCTTCAAGTGAATTAAGATCATCAGAAAATAAAAAAAAAAACTTTACAAACAAATTTTAACAGTGTCAAACTAAATCTTTCTAACATACCTGTGGAATGTTTTCTCACAGCCACGAAACCGGCGATTAATGCAGTTAATCGCTGTCGCTGCACAGGTCGGGATGGTTGTTTTGGGAGTATCAAGATGGCGGATGGCGATTTCAGTTTTGATGGCCAATTCAGTCTTTTTTTTTTATTTTTTTTTGATGAGTAGTCGTTACCGAGAAATCACATAACAATACTGTGTCACGAGGCTCATCAATCACCTAAATAACACGACAAACGTGACATCACACAAATATATATGCGTACTAGCACTGTACAGGAACTGCACGAAGACATTAAATACACCTTTTATCATTTACATGCAGTAATTATTCCGAAACTGGCCAGAACCGGGCTAGAAACAGACCAGAACCGAACCACAACTGGACTTGAACTGAACTTGACCCCAGCCGGACTTGAACTTGACCCGAACCGGACCAGACAGGACCACAACTTGACTAAAACCGGGCCAGAACCAGAACATGTTTTTGGGGTGTGGGAAAAAAACAGAGTACCTGGAGAAAACCCATGCATGCACGGGTTGAACACGCCAACTACACACAGGAGAGGCCTGCCACCTTAAATCAATTCATCCATCCATTATCCAAGCCGCTTATCCTCACAGCTTAACCCGGCCAGCGTCGGGCGAAAGGTGGACTACACCCTGAACTGGTCGCCAGTCCGTCGCAGGGCGGATATCGACGCCATCACTGAGCGGCAAAGTCACAGCACACAGCAAAGTTAGACGTGTACAACTACACCATCAGTGACTCCTTATATGGCTTAATAATTAGAATTTATATGTAATCATGCATCCAGGGTATTGGTTTAAATACATATATGGCTCTAATGAGCATTTAATTTCTGTAAATTGTAGAAGACTCCACATACTTTGCACGTGTGTGTGTTGTTCCCAATTCTGTAAGTTTTCTTTCGGCTTGTCCCTTTCGGGGTCGCCACAGCGTGTCATCTCAGATGAACGCGCATATATGTTTGGCACAATTTTTTTTTATGGCGGATGCCCTACCTGACGCAACCCTTCTCAGGGAGTGGAGGCCCCAGTGGGATATGAACCCACAACCCCTGGTTTACCAAACCAGTGCTCTAACCACTGAGCTACGGGGCCTCCGTGTTGTTCCCAATTCTGATATTCATATTTTCATCAGTAGAAACTATTAAAGTGAGTCCTTACTTTTGTGTAATTTTCCTGTATTGTTTTTTTTTTTTTTTAATTTTTAACACCACTTTGTTTCCATATACAATTCTCTGTGAGCACACACATGGGCTACATTAGATCATATTTATATACATTTATAAATTGATATAAAACCATAAAATCTATTTCAAAACAAATGAAAACCAATACGCACACCAGGCATTTACACAGTTTTATTGACAAACGTACAGCGGCTACAAAAGACGGCGAGCAGAACATTCGTCGGACGGAAGAAAGGAGAAGTCACGGAGGAACGCGGGCAGCTCTTATTTTGAAGGGATCTTTTGATAACGCTACAAATAATCATTAGGGAAGCAGCAGTTATTACATACGTGTCATTGGTTTAAGCTCGAGACGAGAGAAGGAAGCTAATAAACTCGTTTTACTTTGCTGGTATGGAATTTTACTTCATATCACTTCATACACACACACACACACACACACACACATTTAGAGGTCCACGTGTAATAGTCCCGCACACACACACACTGAATTAAGGCACTGGTTGAAAGTCTCCTTAATGGAGGGATGAAAAAAAAAAAGGTTCAAAGCCAACATGCAAAGCGGATAAAAGTGTACAACAAACTGTTGATGTTGTCAAACTCATACTTGCAATAACTTATGTTCATGCAAAATTGTGAAAAATGGAAGAAAAGGGAGAAGGTAAGGCATTAAAATGGTTGTGCTACCAACAGTAGAAGAAATTAGTCTTGTAGTGTGTGCTGTTTATTACTCCAGTTGATGTACAGTGAACCCCACCCCCGTCCCCCCTACACCATTCATATTCCATATCGTGCACCAACACAATATGTCAGATTTTGAAGGTAGATTTACTCAGTAAATCACTGTAATATAAGTCGAGGAGAGAACGTACGCGTGTCGTTATTTTTATCTAATACGTGTAAATGTATCGGTTGCACTGTTTGCAAATATCCTTTCCAGGTTTCTAACAGCAACTATGGATGCTAATATTAACATGTAAATAGCATTGTTCATATAGGTCAGCTTCAAAATGAAGAGACTCTCGTAAGGCTGACCTATGTAGTTATTTAATAAAGGGGAAATCCACTGGTTTGCATGAACTATATATCCAAAAAGTCATGTAATATGTACTGTATCTTGAAAATAGGATGTTAAAGCCTCTCTCACTTCATAGCATTTTGAGAAGATTACGAATTTTCAGGGGCGCTGCCATTTTTGCGAGTCACATGACTTACATGCGCGGATGTGACGTGTAAGGTGCCGCACCAAAGGCTCGATTACGCCATTTATGCCCAGCGCCGATTTCTCGTATTTATCCTCATCTGATGAAGAAAAAGCAGTATCGGTTGATCGGTTGAAGACGGAGGAATACTTCCGTACAGATTTGAACCTGTGACTGAAAATAATGTTGAATATTCGGATGGTTCTTTGGGCGGAATCACGCGGAGTCTGACTATTCGGAGGCCGACGTGTGGGACATAAGTGCGTAAACAAATACCCCGGGAGTGACGCGGAGTCTGACGAGCGAGTTCCGGCGGCTGGCCGCGAGCCAAGCTTCGGCGTCCAAGCAGGCCGTTTGCCGAGCTTCACCAGCCGGGGAGTCCGTTCGCCGAGCTTCGAAGGCCAGGGAAGCCGTTAGATGAGTTTTGGAGGCCGGGGAGGCCGTTAGCCGAGCTCCGGCAGTCGGGGAAGCCGTTAACCGAGCTTTGGCGGCTGGGGAGGCCGCTAGCCAAGCTCCGGCGTCCGGGGAGGCCGTTGGCCGTGCTCCGGCGGTCGGGGAGGGCGTTAGCCGAGCTCCGGCGGTCGGGGAGGCCGTTAGCCGAGCTCCGGCGTCCGGGGAGGCCGTTAGCTCACTCCCCATCAGATCACGATAAATCCGAGAAATAAGCGCTGGGCATAAATGGTGTCCCATATAATTGAGCGTTTGGAAGGGCACGTAATACGTCACATCCGCCCACTAAGGTCATGTGACTCGCGAAAATGGCAGCGCCCCTGAAAATTCGTAATTGTCAATAAACATCTTGTCAAAACACTATGAAATGAGAGAGGATTTAACATTGTCAAAATAGAGTACATATTTACATGGTCTATTCGATACATTGTTCGTGCAAACCAGTGGATTTCCCCTTTAAAATACACGATGTGTAATTCTCTTTATTTGATGTTTAGTTTGACAGTAAAGCAGCGAAAACCACCTTCAAGCCTCTTTTTTGAATTCTTTACGATTTGCCAAACTGGATTTAATTCCTCGTCTTTTGTTTTATGTGCCACTTTTGCAGTGTTTTTTTTTTTTTTATAAACTTATAGTAAGTGTGAGTGGTATTTTATTTTACAGATTTATATTACAGATTTTGACAAATTTGTGGGTTGGTTTCGAACATACGTCCTGGAATAAAAATGGGGGTTCACTGTAATATTATTCCTGTTGATGTAGTGTGCTTTATCTAGTCATAAATACAACCGGTCACGCTGACAAAAACACACCGTGTGTGTAGGTTTAGATCACGCGGGGTCCATTTAGATATTTGAGTGAAGTTTTATGAGGGTTGGTGGTCCGGGGGTTTTTCAGATCATCATAATGTTGTGGGCTGTCGTCGGCCTGCAAACAAAAACATCAAAGCACTTATTTATTTTGAGATCATTTTTGTAAATGTATACACAAGTCAGGCATTTGGAGAGCGGCATGTAGACTTTTTGTAGCCACGGTAGCGTATACGATATAAACATTAGCATCTGCTTAGTAAAATCATTTTCTGCATATAAATGATATTTTTGTAATTACTGCTACACCTCTTTAGTGAAATCTATTAATTAGTAATTGCAGTTTATATATCCACCTAGTTAAAACGCGTGATACAGTATCATGTAAAATTTAAGGTTTTAAATATATTTATATATATTCTAAAAAAGTAGTGTGATCTCTTTAACATGTAAACATACTTTTCAATGTGATTTTCAGTCTCATTTTTTTTACATTTTGATAGTTTGGAACAGTAAACATTATTTACGCATTTTTTTAATAAAAAAAAGTGTATCACAATATCTTTTAAGGGTGTAAAATGATACTCAATATTTTTTTAATTAAAAAATGTGCGACATTTCTACCTTAAAATTCGTTTATCTTGTACATTCACATTTTCTTTACAAAATAATAGTAATAATAATTTAAAGTAGTAAAGTCTAAAAAGTCATGTACTATCTCAAAGTGTGAAAAAAGACCAACTTTTCAAAATATTAATAAAACTAAAACTACTGTAACACAAATATAATATAGTATAATATAATAAAAATAGTGTAACATTCAACAATATTTTTTACATCAGAGTTTTCAAATAAAAACTGATTTTGTGAAATTCAACATTTTCAACATTTTAAAATGGAAAAACAGTGTGATATGTGGTAATATTTAAAACGTTTTTGTTTTTTAGATTTCAAAAACTACGAGAGGTGGGCTACACCCTGAACTGTTGGCAGTACTTTGATGTTGTGAAGTCTCACCGACATTCTTCTCAGTTGTAGATGCTACGTAGCAGCGCTGACAGCTCAGCAGCCCATTCCGGATCCTCACGTCCGTCCCGGCGCTGGCGTCGCCGAGCTGCCCCTCACACGCGTCGCACTGAGCACACGATCACAAAACGCTTAAATATGAAATCATAGATTTGCCTAGCTACGGTAGATATTTCCACCTTTCTAAAATAATAGCCACATTTTGCTGTTGTTGTTGTTGTTGTTGTTGTTGGGGGGGGGTTATTAAAAAAAATAATCCAAATATATTATCCATCCATTTTCTTTTGTCGCTTATCCTCAAGACGGTTGCGGGGAGTGCTGGAGTCTCGCCCAGCTGTCAACGGACAGGTGGTGGGGTACACCTTGAACTGGTTCAGCCAATCGCAGGGCACATAGAGACAAACAGACGCACTCGCAAACACACCTCGGGGCAAATGAGAGTGTCCAATTAATGCAAATATATTCATTAATACATTGAACCCCCACAAATTTGTGTAGTACCAGATATATATTTTTTTAAACCACCTTCCTCATTATTTGCTCCTCTTTGCTCTTCTGTTCTTCTTTGAACGTCTTGTTTGCTGGTTTTGAGTTCAGTCCAGAGCAATAAAAGTATTACTTTGTCCCTATTTATTAGACACTTGTTGGGTTTATTTCATTGACTGGGTTTTTTTTATTCATCTGCATTTGAGATGTTCTGTTTTACTGGCGGGCTTCAAATCCCCCTCGTCCACGTCGAATGTAAAACCGAAAGTATATTTCTACTTTTCTCCCATTCCAAGTATACTTATAGCCAGTGTAGTGTACTGCGTCAATACAATTTTGCTGTATTCCCCAACATTTATTATTATTATTACGGGAATGCACTCCCAGCCTAGAATATTCTACTACTAAAGCAGACATTTTAAGCAGAAAATAAATATATTTCTTCAATTATTTGATTATATAAACTATTTAAACTATACATGTATTTCTACTATGCAGTTAATTATCAGGAAAAGCTTTAAAAAATTCTTTAAAAAGTTCAATTTTTTAGGCTTGGAACGCATTATTTCTTTTTCCATTCATTGTAATGGGAAACATCGATCCGGTTTTTGAACAAATCACTTCTCGAACCGTTTTCTGGAACGGGTTGTGGTCGAGAACCACTGTACTTGGACCATTTTTTTTTTAGGAAGGTGCCAATATATGAATCCATGTACAGTACCTTAAAACACTGCATGTGGAAGAAGAGGCCGAGCGATTCGATGATCATCGCCGCTCCTTTTCCCAGGGGCTGAGAGCAACCCGAGCATTGCCTCTTTTTGCTAATGCACCTACGCGACACATAGGTACAATCATACTCAACCTTACAGGAAATTTGCATGCTTAATATATGTAACTGTAATCAAATTGAAAAATGCAAAGTGTACGTTTTGGCCTATCTTGGAGTGTATATAGATAATAAATCAGATTTTGTCCACGCGTTTGTTTTCTTACCTGCTGGGCGACGGAGGCAAGGGTGAGGACGACGGCTGGTGTGTTCCGGCGACGCCGTCGTGGGAATCGCACCTGTTGCCCAAACCCAAATAAAATATGAGCCACTGAGAACGACATTGTACAAACTCTATTTTTGTCATTTTAAATTTAATGCAACAGTGGTCTAAGGCCAAACATCGGTCAGCTATCAATAATTCAAGATGCTTAATGCCACTCTCAGTTGATGTTTACTGTCAAATTTAACGTGAAACATACTGAATTACACTTTGTGAACTTAAAACAGGCAAACAACTCCTCAAAGAAAGGCTGCAGTAGAATAATATTAATGTCATTAGCATCAATGCAACATTTTTTTTTTACCACTTAAGCAAAAGGCTGAACACAAATCAACAGCAACAATGTAGAAATACAATGTAACAGTTATTTTTTGTTTAAAATGACACATTTTTGAGGGGGCTGTGGGGAAGGCTGGAACGGATTAATGGCATTTCCATTCATTTCAATTGAAAAAACTATTTTAGATACGAGTGTTTTCAGTTACGAACGTGTTCGTGGAACAAATTGAACTTGTATCTTGCGGCACCATCATAATTGGAAGTAAACATTGATTTTAAGCACAATTCATGTGAAATATACTGTATCTTTATTTTCTGTTCACTATTGCACTTAATTTCAAAATGACATAAATGGAGTGAGCCCATTCGAGTTATGTATAATCAGT
The DNA here is from genome assembly GCF_019802595.1 of Syngnathoides biaculeatus. Lineage (NCBI taxonomy): Eukaryota > Metazoa > Chordata > Actinopteri > Syngnathiformes > Syngnathidae > Syngnathoides > Syngnathoides biaculeatus. The sequence goes on along the minus strand of NC_084648.1, from coordinate 17,459,635 downwards.
TTTAATGATTGTGTCGATATTTATTAAACAGGGTGAAGCTACCTTTTGACGCCCTGTGGTAGGTTCGGCTGAGTGTTCCGGTCCAGAGAGGCCGTCTTCCACAATTCGGACTTTTTGGCTGGCTCGGTAACATCGACGGCATCTAAAAGAAGGCGGCACAAATTACAGCGCAACCTGTAGCGCTGTCGTAAAATTGTTCTGTTTTGTCTTCGGCCGTTTGGACTTTTTTTTTTTTTTTTTTTTTTTTTAAATTCCAAAAGAGAGAGCAAGCAATGTGGGAAATGTTTTAATGTTTTGACGTCGGAATGTTACAGCGATTAGTGAAAGTTGTTGGTAAACATAACACGCGGTGTGTCGAAATCTCTCACCTTGGAAGAAGTGAAGCTTGGACGCGTGCGGCTCTTCGCTTCCTCTCGAGTCTTTGTGGCCATTCTGCTGCAAGGGTGCGAGGTGGCCGATATTTTCTTTGTCTCCAGGAGGGGGCGACACGGTCCCCACGCAGGTTTTCAGAGGCGCTACAGTCTCCTCCAGGATCTTCCTCTCCTGGAGGAGCGAAGGAAGACAAAATTGTAAGAGCATTAATTTGATATCCTATCAGGTCCCTGTGTCCTAGTTGGTGTTACTTTTTAATTTATCTTTTTAATATATTATTTGGGGCGGCATGGTGGATCAGTAGGTAAAGCGTTGGCCTCACAGTTCTGAGGACCTGGGTTCAATCCCGGCCCTACCTGTGTGGAGTTTGCATGTTCTCTCCGTACCTGTCTGGGTTTCCTCCGGGCATTCCGGTTTCCTCCCACATCCCAAAAACAAGCAACATTAATTGGACACAATTTAGAGTGTTTTGTCCCGAGGTGTGATTGTGAATGCAGCTGTTGTCTCTACGTGCCCTGCGATCGGCTGGAAACCAGTTCACGGTGTAACCCGCCTCCAGCCCGTTGACGGCTGGGATAGTCTCCGGCACTCCCCGCGACCCTTGTGAGGACAGGCGGCTAAGAAAATGGATGGATAATATACTATTTGCTTCATCCAATTCCTTGCTGAATTTGCACACTTGACAGCTCCAAGTACTTGTGTAAAAATATATTTTCTATCTTGTCCAATTGTATCTTATTTTACTTATATCTCACAAATCTTGATGGAGTAATCTGGGATTTGGTGTAATTTCATGTTGTATCATGTGAATTTCTTGCTGTATAATCCTTAAATTCAGCAGTGTATGCTACTAGTCTACTACAGGGCCCTCATCATTTACCATACAAAAAAACTACCAAAGAAATAGTAGGTTGAAATGTCATACAGTAGTGGAAATAACATTACTAATACAACATAGTTGTTCTACTAGTCCACAGAAATGTCACATAGTAGTGGAAGGCAGTCGTGGAAAAAACACCGCTTGCAAGAAAATCATTCTGCGAGTGTGCAGAAATGATATACAGTAGTGGAAGGCAGTGATGGGGGGGAAAAAAAACTAGTAAATATGAAGTATTTTCATTAGTGTGCCCTAATCTTTTTAATAATGTGCAAAATATCATACAGTCGTGGAAAAGATTTCACTACTAAGACAAAGTTGTTCTGCTCATGTTCCCTTGTTATTTTACAAGAGTGCATTTATTTAATACAGTAGTGGAAGGCAGTGGTGGAAAAAATGTCACTAGTAAGACAGTCATTCTACTAGTGCACCCTAGTCGTTCTACTACTACGCAGGAATGTCGTACAGTAGTCGAATGAAGATGTGGGGAAAAAGGACATCACAGTAAGAGAGTCGTTCTATTACCACATCAAATCGTCTTAGTAGAAAGGACAATGAGTGTACTAATGCATGGCCGATTCGGCGCACTAGTAGGCTGAGCAATGACTAAAAACGGCCCTAACGTCATCAGGCTTTCTCCACGTAGGCGTACCTCTTCGTTGTGCTTGCGCTCTTCCTCCTGTACCTCCAGCTGAGCTTTTTCCCACTCCTTCTTCAGCTTCTCCTGTTCCTTCTTGTACTGTTCCTTTAAGAAGCAAAACTTGAGTTACTATAAAAAAAAAAAAAAAAACATACATACAATATTCATAAACTGTTTACAGATGCATGGCAATAAATTAGAATGTGGTTGAAGAGTCCATTTCAGCAGTTTAATTCAAGTACTTCAATTATAAGTACCGCATTTTCCGCACTATAAGGCGCACCGCATTATAAGGCGCGCCTCCAATGAGTGGCATATTTTAAAGCTTTTTCCATATATAAGGCGCACCAGATTATAAAACACATCGAATAGACGCTACAGTAGAGGCCGGAGTTACGTTACGCATCCGTTAGATGGAGCTGCACTAAAGGCTCAATATTGATCCATATATAAGGCGCACTGGATTATAAAGCGCACCGTCGGCTTTTGAGAAAATTAAAGGCTTTTAGGTGTGTCGTATAGTGCGGAAAATACGGTACTATTTAATATTTAGTACTATTTACAGAACAGTACTAGTACTATTAAGTACTATTTTGCCTCTTGGTAATTTCCATATTTACTTTATTGTACTCCCCTGCCAGATTTATTTTCACTTAATTTTGTTTTCTTTTCTGCTGATCACGTGACCCGCTTTGGCCACTGTAGTTTTAGCCCTGTTGTACTTTCGTTTTACTTTTTTCCCCACATTTATACGTGTCCCATTTGCTAATAAAAATATGAAATAAACCACTTGAAGTACACTTGTGTAAGCAGAATCTTGTATCGTGCCGAACAATCAGGCAGTAACCATGGCAACACATGCAACACACGAGCATTACCACCGGTGTACCTGTAGGAGGCGCTCCTGCTCCTGTTGCCACCTTTCCACACGCTTACGCTCCTCATTGGGGTCCCAGACCCAGTGATTAACACGCTTAGCCAAGTTCAACATGGGGGTCTCAATCTACCCCACGTCCCCCACGCCCAAACACACGCGCACACGTCGAGACAGCCAAAATGACACAAAAAAAAAGAGGAAAGGTCAGAGGACAACAAGTGGAGACGAGGGGTAAACATGAGGTCCAATTGAAAGGTGAAGGAGAAGCAGGGGGAGAGAAAAGGAGCTGATGGGGGTACTCACGCTCGTGCTGCTCTCCTCTTGGCCTTCTGCGGAAGGATAAAATGGGAATGAATCAATGATGAGGAAAATCTCTCAACAATGCCGCAACTACGTCACACTACGGAGTTGTACCTGCGACACTGGGACAATTCTCCTGTATGCTGGTTATTGAGGTCGACGATGAAATTGGCTGCTCCTCCGCCGCTTTCTCGACGGACGCGCTGCCATTCGCCTGGAAGTAAAATGTTCTTTACGCGATGTTTGGATAGTGCGTGCACGTGATCGGACGCACAATGTCCTCACACAGACAATATTTTCACAGTATATGAATGGACTTCCAGTAGTGCTGGGTGATTAATCGCATTTTTTCAAACGATCATAAAAAGTGTTGCAATTGAAGAAAAACGCTAAATGTGCAGCGGCACAGATTGTGTATGGAGTTCCTGAACCCTGAACGCACCACGTGTTGCCTGTTGTAAGCATGTGACACCTTCTTTCCCCGAGGAAGCTTTAAAGGCAGGGTGGGGAACCTACAGCTCGCGGGCCACACCTGGCTCTTTTGCTGGTTGCGTATGGCCCTCATAACGACATATATGTATTCAGAAGGGGGGCTCAATGTGTCCATCACGAGGAAGTTCTGGTCCATCGACTGCGTGCCCCCCCCCCCAAAAAAAAAGACGTCAGCCTGACTTTTTTTTTTGGGGGAGGGGGGCATTTTGGCACCACGCATAACTTTCTCAAATGACGCCCACACACTCTTCTTCCTAGCTTAGCTTACCTTGCACCGCCCCCCTCCTCTCGGCTCTTAAAGGGGTACACTCATAATTACAAACGTTACAGCGCTTACGCAGCCTATCAATGGGGTTTATAATGACAGCGCGCTAACGCGCTGCCCAACACCGGAATCTTTCTTTCCCAATAAAGACATGCCTCTGTTGGCACGCATTGTTACTGTACTGACAATGTTTGGTTATACTTATGTATATGAAAAGTCTTTCTCACATTCAAAAAAAAAAAACATTACGATCAACCTACGTTCATGAATAATGGATAGAAGTCTCAAAGGCTCCATGAAGTCTGATATCATGGATATGAAAACAGATGACTAAGCCTTTAGCATAGAAGTCGCATTAATGGTAAAAAGTACTTTTGTCATCATTGGTTAGCAACAGTATAACGTTATTTAAATGAATTTAGAGACTTATTGTACTCTTGAAGTGTTGGCCTTACATAAAATGCACGAATACACTTGTATTTAGTTTTAAAAGTATTCGATTATATTTGAAAATTTCTGCCATTTATGGCTCTCTCAGCCTAAAAGGTTCCCGACCGCTGCTTTCACATTTTTTTTTGACACACCCCAGTTGGAGTTTACTGCACAACAAAACATATTCCTTGCAATGAATATTGAAATAAAAGACACAAGTCGACTTAGATATCTCTGGCACATTACGCCATCAGTCAATGGAAAACCCTATTGAGGAGGTCGCGAACATTAGAATTCGATTAACCGAGGGATTGACCTTCAAAAAACGGCTAGGAACACATACGAAGAGAAAAACAATTATTAATTGTGATTTCAATATTAATCGAAATAATTGTGATCATTACTTTATCTTCCAGAGGTTTTCATGATTAAAGAAGTGTTGTTTGTCACCTGGCTGTGGCTGTTCTCCAGGCCGTGGGGCTCCACCAGGGTCTGCGTGAGTTCAGTGACGATGGTGGTCTTGGTGATGCAGTTCCTCCCGCTGAACAGCGAGCTGATGGTGGAGGACGAGGAAGACGAGGAGGATGAGGAAGATGAGGAGGAAGTCGCCGCCTGGGGAGGAGGCGACCAGTCCCGGATCTCTGGCAGAGAGGAGACCTCCATCTCCGCCTGGATGACCAGGTTGTCCTTCTCTGACGGCGAATGCACTGGCAAACTGTCCGTGTCGCCATTCACACGTACTAGACCGTCCATCTTAATGTGATACAGAGACAAAAACCATGTTTGGCCACACCTCCACACTGAGACATCTTTCATCAAGGTGATTCTCGACATCCGACTGATCCCAGATGCAAGCTGAGTCAGGCGCTGCCTTTGATGCAGGTGACTGTGATTTTATGACATCGGGTTAGAACACTGCGTGATAATCTAAACTAGTTTTGAGTCCCATCTCATAATTTGTTGAATTTGGTGACTATGTTTTGGACCAGGTGGCTATGACCGATGGAGTTCCCCACGGGTCAATCTTGGGACCCCTGTTGTTCAAACTGCAAGTCTGTTTATTGGTGTAGAGCCAAAGTAAACCTCTGATATGTTAGATATGAACTGCCTGGAGCTCTAAAAACCACTAGGATTGGTTTTATGACGATGCACAGAGCCAGGACTAAACACAGTGAGGCTGCATTTCAGTTTTATGCTGCTAATATCTTCAACAGTCTTCATAAAGATGTGAAACCGGCCTCAACTGTGACAATGTTCAAATCCATACTGCAAACAGTTCTATTAGTTCTGCATATGACAACTGAAAGTACGTTATGTGAATTCCTCGCTTTTATTTTCATTATCCAACCCTTTACTGAACTGTTTAACCTCAGTTGGGTCGTACCTATGGACAATAATTATTATGGAATGATTTTAGCTGCCTAATTTTATGTAGCTCTACAAATAAACATCCTTCCTTATTTATTTACTCATCCACTCTTTAGTGTTACTTATTCATTACTTTTAGTATAAATGTAAAAAAAAAAAACCATGATTGATTTCTGCTTGTGTAATAATAGTGTAGCTATTCTGGAATAACAATAACATAACTTACATATGGTATATAGTGCCTTTCGAGAGACCCAAGAACATGATATTTCCTCACCTTGACTCCATGTGAGCTGCGTGGCTGGCAGTAGGGCTTGGCAGCCAGCAGGGGGACGGGACGGGAAGGCGGCTGCGGCGGCGCCGAGGGGAACGCGAGTACGGTCTTTGCTGGGTGAGACGTTGGAGGTTTGGGCTTTGGAGGTTTAGGTTGGGGTTTTGCGTCCACTTCGCTAGCTGGTTCTGGTTTAGGAGGGGATGTTTGGATCGGAGATTCGAGGGTTTCTTGGGATTGAGGAACTGTGCTGTCTGAAGACAGTGGATCTCTGGAGGAGGCAAGTGGTATGAACGGATGTTTTTTTAGACAATGATGAGTACAAATATATATTTTTTTTTTTTGCACAACTCATGCTGATATTTTTTTATATATCGTGTTCTATTTGTGACTTAATAAATATTTTGTTTATTTCATAGTAAGAAATATACCCTTACCTTTTCACCCCACTGTGTAAGTCTCCACACGTCTTCTGTTGTGTTGATTCTGGCTCGGAGTCATCGGGAACGGTTTTGTGCTTGTGGTTGGCCTGGTTTTGGACCGCGTCGGGGTTCGCGGTGGAGCGCGGTAGCTTTAAGAAGTCCAGCGTGGCATCGCTGATGGTGAATCGGAGAGCGTAACGTTGCAGAACCCCGGCCGCTTCCTCTGGCGACGCCGCGTTGCGGTACGCCTCGCACAGCTCTGCCTCTCGCCGTTCCCTGGGGACAAAAAGATGGATGTTTTCAGAGCCGTCAAGTCGTAAAAGTCCAAATTCTTTGATGGGTTTTTCCGTGGCAGACGCTACAAACGTGAATTTCCACTGAGGGAGTCACCAATTCCACAGGAATCCGCCAAAAACAATCGACACTGAACGCCTCGCTGAGAACGAGGCATTGTCATGAAAAAAACTTTTCTGAAAGAAGTCAAATCAAAAAAATTAATACAGGAAAACCATTTTCCTGTGTTTACTACTTATTTACTTCTTTTAGGAGACAGACGGGCACCGCCAACACAAATTGGAGACTGTGGAGTCAAATGTGGTGTTTATTATATTATTATTACTGTTCTTATTATCGTGTATCCTCTAATGTTATAATCTTGGAGTGACAGTATGGTGTATTTATTCATTTAGTTTATTCCAAGACGCGACGAAAGGCCCCACTACAACAAATTTGAGACTTTGGAGTCAAATCATGCACAACAACACGGTTAGGCGACATTTAGTGCGTGTTAAATGTGCTCATAGGCGAGGAAAAGTGAGGACTGTTGAGTATAATTTGAGAGTAACACGTTTAGCTTTGGAAAAGGAGTCTGACATCCTTAAAAAAAAAAAAAAAAAAACAAGAACGAACTTCTCTTTGGCCCCTATGCGACGCTTACTTTTCCTCTACAATCTCCTTGTAGGTCTTGATGCTCTTCCTCTTGTCTCTTCCCTCCCCGTTCAGCCTCTCCATCCTCTTCCTTTCCTCTTCCTTCTTGATCAGCTCCTGCGAGGCGCAGCGGCGGCGGTTCTTCCAACGGGCCAAGTCCTGTAGAATGAATGCATCGTCACAAAAAAAAAAGAAAAAAAATATAATTCAAGCCATGCTCAAAAAACATTTTGCACCCCAGGAGTGTCCATATTTGTAGCCATGACTGTATGTCTATTAGATATGTGCAGTATGTATAAATCCAGTACAGAATGCATTTTTGGCAGATAACGGTAGTAATTTGTATCGTGTGAAAATGATGAAATGTGTGAAATTTTTGTAAATGAATAAAATTTGACTAAAAAAAAAATATATCAGTCACAAAAAATCACACGCGTAAAATTTGTTACGAGTAGAAATACATACATATTGAAAGACGTCGCTTATTTTGTGTAGTGTTGACCAATGCTCCCTCTAAGCTGCGCAATTGCGCACTTGTCGCACGTTCTCAGGGCACACGAAAACCGATCCAGCACTGTGAACCACACACTGACGTCTTATTTGTTTTTTTTAAACACGGAAGCAAACGGTCTCTAACGAGCTGCTGCTCAGCCTACTTCTACTTCCTAGTTTACCTGACACCGCCCCCGTCCGCTCTTAAAGGGGTACACTCATATTTACAAACAGAACACACACCCGCAACTTTATATCTGCGAGCATGATTGTGGATCACACCCTTAACTTTATATCTGCGGGCATGACTGTGGACCACACCCTTAACTTTATATCTGCGGGCATGACTGACCACACCCGTACATTTTTCAAATGTGAGTGACTGACATACAGTAATACTTAACCAGTTTAAACCAAATCTGAGGCTGATGGCATTTGGCATACGTCTTTTCGTGACAAAGATTTCCGTAATTACTAAAAAAATTAGATAATACATATAATGTATAGTGGAAAAATATCATTACGCAGAAGTTGGGAGAGAGCATAACCATTTTCTTGTTAAGTCTCTTACACTTTGCCACTGGTCGTCCTCGTCTTGGAAGTTGTTGTACTGCTCGTGCATGCGCTCGTAGCGTGACAGGCTGAGCGGCGGCGGCAAGTGTCCGGCCTCGTCCTGGTCCACCATGTCGCTCATGCTCGCGCTCCTGAACGAGAAAGCCCACCTGTTTTTTATATTTTTTATTTTTAAAACACTTAATACTGGACAATGGCCACCACTACTCAAGTGCGGTAAGTATTAAAGGCAAGCGATAAATGAATCATGGAGCAAAAGGAAAAAACAAACCGCAAACATCATGACTTGAAATGGAGCACAGTGAGCAAACTTGAATTAAATACACATTTAAAAAAATGACAAAAAAATGTTAGCGATGAATGGAAAAAGCAAACCGCTGGGAGCGTATTTGCTTAAAGGACCATAATACAGTGAAACCTCAAGTCATTATTCCATATTTATGTTTTTTTAGTATTACAGTATATTTTATTCCTGAGTACCTTTTTTTTCCACTTTAGTGTGACGCTAAATAGTGTAAAAAAAAAAAGCTTAACTCATAATTGCACAACTTTCATTTCTGTTTTTTATCCCTACAATTTGCATTATTAAATTTAAGTGTTTTATCATTATTTTACATTTTGCTCCAATAGTTAAAACTGACTGTTTTAGTGCTTTAAAACCATTTACATTATGACAGTTTACAGAGTTGTTTTATCATTTGTTTTACGTTTCAGACTTCACAGTGGTTAACATCTTTTTGCATTTTAATGCCAATTGGTGACACACTTTTTGCATTTCATCATTGCTTTTTCACAATAAAATATCAATTTTTTTAATTGTGCGACAATTCTAGAGGTTAAAAAAAGTGTGTCATTATTTTTTTTTAACATTTTTCATCATTAAAGTTACTACTTTATGTTTTTTTTAACATTTTATGTCATTAAAGCAGTGAGTTTTTTTAAAATCTTTTTTTGTGTTTTTCATCCTTTAACTAACAGATGATTATTTTATTGTTTTTATTTTTATTTTTTATTTACACATTTAAAGGCATCACCGACTCTTCAGAACATTATTCCATTATTATTCAATATTACAGCTATTTTTTAAATTCTGTTTTTACCTTTTATTATAACTATGGTTAACTTTTTTTTTTTTAGACTACAATAATAACGTTAAAACAAATTTGATAAGTCTCATCATTGAATTGCCTGTTCAGTTAATAAAGGTTTCATGATGGTAAGACTTTGACTACTTTGACAATATTTCCATGTTTTCCAAAAGGTAAAAAACTCAAAAAATGACATCAGAGGTTGAACTGTACGAAAAAGTGCCGTTGTTATGGTTAGCATGCATAAAGTCGTCCAGATCCGCATTGTCAAACTTACTCGGCGTCCCCGGACATAAAAGCGACTCTGCGGTTCATCCTGAAAGGACAAAACGCAGTGAACAAGACGCAATTACGAATGTCCGACCCGGCCAAACATTTCGGACGCGAGAATTCAATTCGACACTTTCTTTGGATGGAAGAAAAACACACGTGCAGAAAAAAATTGCGAGGGCCTCTCACATCACTGGCAGCTGGTCGTCGTTCGCCACGCAGGAGGCTTTCTTCCTCGGTGGTTTCTCCTTTTTCTGATTGGCGTTCCCTGACCCCGCCTCACAATTTGGCGGGACGACATCACCCAGCCGGAGTAGGGACGGGGTCACATTTGTCGCATCTGCTGCCTTCTGGTTTTCCTCATCCACTTCCCCCTCAGGCCCTTCGCACTTCCCGGGCGGGATTTCGGGAGGTGGGACGCCGCTACTGACCAACCGAGCGAGACAAAGCCGTCAACTCCAAGCTAGGTCGCCCGCCGGCAACGTGAATGTCCGCACATCACACCTCAGACAATCATGCTCGTCCCAAAACACGCCGAAGTTTCCTAGCCACAATATTAGGTACACCTAAGCCGTACAATGACACCCAGGACAAAAAATGTATCAGAAATTCTGCCTTTACGTCCATAAATAACTGATTTGCTGATTGAAAAATTATGATGCAGAAGACCATACACATCCACTCCTGATTGAGCGAGCAGGTCACTGGCCTAGCGATAATCTGTGAATAACCGAAACTCATTATAAATGCCATGATTTTTCTTCACAATTTTTTATTTGAAAACATAAATACGCAGAGGATCGCGTGAAAAAAAAACTGTGGGGGATTGGTGACAAAATATCGCAAACAAGCTTGCGTTTCCGAGAAAATCAGGGAATAGGTGAATCCTGACCCACAAATATTCAGGGGTGCACTTTTGTGAAATAAAAAAAAGAAATGTAAAATCCATCCATCTATTCATTTTCTTAGCCGCTTATCCTCACGAGGGTAGCAGGAGTGCTCGAGCCTATCCCAGCTGTCAACGGGAAGGAGGCAAGATACACCCTCAACTGGTTGCCAGCCAATCGCAGGGCACGTAGAGACAGACAATTATTCACATGGAAAATTGATGAATTGATGCCTGGATGGAAAATAAAATCAAGTATGTATAATGGACCCCTGCGTGTTCGCAGTTTCTCGTTTGTAATTTTTTTATGGCAATTATGAGCATCAATTCCATCTGGATTTTCCCTATTCGCTGTCGGCCCAGGGTTTCTATCATCTGCAAATTCGTGGGAATAAAATTTGCCGCGCATCACTGAAACAACTTCCCAAATATTTGTATTATTTCTCACTGAATATTAATATTGTTCATTTAAATGAGCTTCGCAAATCATTAACATTAAATTGATGTTTTCCAATTAAAAGAAAAAATGTGAAAAAAAAGGTCAATTGTATTATTCAGTTGTTTGTTAGCAATGGATAAAAATAAATAAAATAAACTCTCGATTTGTTATTTGACCCACAACACAGGATATTTAAATAAATGTAAACCTTCCTGATCGGGTCAATCAAAAGTGGTCATTTTTTGTAAAAGGCAGATTTTGTAATACAGAGTCCAAGTCATCTCCTTGATGCTTTGTTAGTCACTTTGACGCGAGTTCCGACACCAAAGCCCAAACGGTACCTTTCGTCCGCCATCTTTTCCACACACTTGGGTCCCCGCTTGTTTCCGCAACTTTGCACGGGATTGTTTCTAAGCGCGCCCGGCACAGGTAGAAACTGCCTGAAGATCGCACTGGATTTTGGGAGCCAACCCGCCCTGCGAGCCATCATGTCGTCCTTCTCCGGGTTGGGAAGAGGTTCGTTTACCTCGTCCTCAACAACATCATCATCATCATCATCATCACCGTCACCATCAACATGTTCCCTCTCAATATGAGTGCGAGGGCAACTTTCAATGAGATCTTTCCCTTCTTCCGCTCTGTGACAAAAACTCCAGTGAGATGTTTGAATTCCACACCAACAAGCTGATTAGTTGACACATTTGAACGTCCCCACCTGATGTTCTTGATCTTGTCCATTTCCTTGGCGGCCGGAACAGTCACCTGGACCTTGGACTTTGAGGCGGGCAAAGGCAGGAAGCAGTTGTAAGATCCCAAAGAGGCGCTTTGCTTATGGAAAACTCCCGTTCGCCTCGCCATCATGTCATCTTTCTGAATGTCCGGTGTCCTCTCCTCTTCTTCTTCCTCCTCCTTCTTCAAACTGGTCTCACACTGAGCCAGACCGGCGTCTGGCTCGATCAAAGAGCGGGAAACCTCCAGAGAGTCAGGTGAGAGGTTGGAGGTACCTTGACTGCTGAGCCCTCCATCTGCGAGGCTGTAAGGGCATCACATAGAGCTCGAAAACCGGCTCATGCTGATGCCGTGGAGTTACAACTGTGCATGCAAATGCGACAAACGCAGTCTTCAGGTTGCTATCTTGCTATATGTTAGCATCGCAACTGTTAACGTGTTTACATCTGACACATTCTCATAAGTAATTGTTTCCGACTAAAGAGAAAGATGTAAACTAAACTCCCAATAGAAGTTATTTCTTGCGATACGCTAGCGTAATACTTGTTAGCAAGTTAAACTCTCATGCGTTATGTTAGATTTACACCGGTTATCAACTTAACATCTTAGCAGTTCTCATGAGTAATACTACCCAAGTACCAAGTAGGATTTAAACTCTAAATTGAACTGCCTTGGCTCTTGTTTGTGTTCCAATATCACGTGATTGTGTTAGCAAGGCAACAGTTAGCATATTAACATGTAGACCATTCTCTTTGCTAATAATAGCCAACTACAGTGAAGGATGTAAGATCCTAATTGATTTTTTTTATCAGTTTGTGTATTGAGGTTATCATCATGCTATACATGAGCATCACAATTGTTAACGCGTTTACATCCGACAAATTCTCATAAGGAATTGTTTCCGACTAAAGAGGCAGATGTAAACTCCCAATAGAAGCCATAGCGTCATAATTGTTAGCATGTTAAACTCTCTTGGGATGCTTTTGTACCAAGGTTTCTTTCAGGCGTTATGTTAGCGTTATCAACTTAACATCTTAGCAGTTCTCATGAGTAATACGACCCAAGTACCAAGTGGGATTTCAACTCTAAATGGAACTGCCTTGGCTCTTGTTTGTGTTCCAATATCACGTGATTGTGTTAGCAAGGCAACAGTTAGCATATTAACATGTAGACCATTCTCTTTGCTAATAATAGCCAACTACAGTGAAGGATGTAAGATCCTAATTGATTTTTTTTATCAGTTTGTGTATTGAGGTTATCATCATGCTATACATGAGCATCACAATTGTTAACGCGTTTACATCCGACAAATTCTCATAAGTAATTGTTTCCGACTAAAGAGGCAGATGTAACTCCCAATAGAAGCCATAGCGTCATATTGTTAGCATGTTAAACTCTCTTGGGATGCTTTTGTACCAAGGTTTCTTTCAGGCGTTATGTTAGCGTTATTAACTTAACATCTTAGCAGTTCTCATGAGTAATACGACCCAAGTACCAAGTGGGATTTCAACTCTAAATGGAACTGCCTTGGCTCTTGTTTGTGTTCCAATATCACGTGATTGTGTTAGCAAGGCAACAGTTAGCATATTAACATGTAGACCCTTCTCATTGCTAATAATAGCCAACTACAGTGAAGGATGTAAGATCCTAATTGATTAGTTTTATCAGTTTGTGTATTGAGGTTATCATCATGCTATATATGAGCATCACAATTGTTAGCATGTATCAGTTTTTGTTATAGCGAATGACTTTCAATTCCGCAATGTAAAATGCTAACCAATCTACCTGACTGCTTTTTGTACTGGTGTTGCTCTTTTGCAACATGTTGGCATACCAGCTGTTAATATATTTGTGGTTTGCTAATTTTTTTTTTTTAAATAGTAGTTTGTCACATCTGTATTTATCGGCCGTATCAGGAGCAAGTTGCCATTTTGCTATTTGTTAGCACAGCAAGCGTTCGATTAGCATTTTAGCCATTCGCGTTATCAGATTCATTATTAGACCAGATAGGTACGATGTCAAATCGTTGATCTGCTTTAGCATATTTTATAATCAGGTTGCTGTCGTGCTACATGTTAGAAGAGCAATTTTCAGCAGTCTACCCATGCTTCGGCACTGCAGTGCATGCCCAAGACCTGATCCAGAAAAAAATCTTATGGGTCCAAACGTATTGATAATATCTTAGAGGCCTACGTTAGCAACCTAGCTTTTAGCATTGTAACAAAATGTAATATTTGGAGGGAGGGCAAAGATAAAACAGAAATATCGGCCAATCCTTCCAATTAATCTTTTGAAAATTGAAGTTGGCTGGGATAGGCTGCAGCCCTCCAATGACCTTTGTGAGGATGAGCAGCTGGGAAAAGGGATGGCTAGCTCTCATTATTGCCAATGTGTTTTATTTTTACCCGTTATTACGATTGTGATTATTATCATATTACCATTTTCTCATCACATAAGATGTGAAAACGAGAAACATAACATGCTTTTGTCCTTTTCAAAGCAAAAACCAAACGGGGAAAATGTAGATGGTTGGATCCGTGTCAAGCCAAATACAAAGCCTGGTAACGAGCGCTCGAATAAGACAACTATGATGTCATCGGCCCCAGTCCAAACCAGTGCAAGCGGCCACGTTTGTACCTGCCTTCCCGCTCTGAGAGCAGGGAGCCCAGGCCAATGGTCGGCACGGCGACCGTCGCTCGGGAGACCAGTCGTCCTAGCAACCCCGACTCGGGCACGCCTATTGGCCGCCCCATCTCGGTCACGCCCCCGAATCTCACAGATTTGCTGAGACCCCGTCCGCCACTGGCATATGTTTTCTCCCGACAAGCCTGACACACGAGAACGGGGCCAGGCTCGCTATAAGCAGGCACACACACACATTCATACAATATATGCATACACACACACACACACACACACACACACACACACAAACATAGCGGAGAAGTGAATGAGCAAATGAACAACTCCAAATGAAAGGATGAAGGGAAACAGAAGTAGAATAGGCTGCCATCTTGGGATGTGTTAGCATAGCAATTGTTAGCATGTTAGCATTCCCATTTGTAACAGAACCTGACAACAGGGCAGGTGTAAGATCCCAATTGACGCACCATAACACTTTTGTACTTCGATCGCTAACTCGCTATATGCTAGCAAAGCAACAGATAGCATTAATAGCCATTTTCATATATTAGAGTACTCAGATAACTACCGAACAGGATGAAAAATCCCAATCATGCTCCGATGGCACATTTGTACTCAGGATGCTGTCATGCTGTAAGTTAGCATAGCAACTGTTACAATGTTATTACAGTGGTGCCTCGGTTCTCGACCACAATCCGTTCCAGAAGGCAGTCCGAGAACAGACCGAATCAACCGCCGCGCGAGTTATGTTATGTTATTTCCGGGTTTATTTCTTCGGGGGTTCGTTCGAATTGACAATAACAAAGAGCGTCGCGGGTGGGTCAGTTGGTCGGGTCGCGCGCGTTCTGTTACTTCAGGGTTTTGTTTGGGGCGTTCGAGTACCGATTTTCGTTGGAAAACCGAAGCAAAAAAAAAAAAAAAAAATCTTGAAATTTTCGTTTGAAAACCGAGACGTTCGAAAACTCTCAAATGTGTTATTATGGATCGACAGGACGGGATCTAACATCCTAATCTGTCCACTGCAATACTTTTTGTAAACCGGTTGCAGGACAAGTTAGCATCACAACTGTAAGCAATTTAGTAATTTTCATGAAAACTAATTTCTAAAGTATGATTTTCGTTCATGAGTTCAAGTGGTTTCAGCCACATCACTCAGTGCACGGAAAAGTTTCGGGTTTTTTGGACTCCGGTTGATGTTTTTTATTTGAGCACAGCAAGTTAGCATTTTCGCCATTCTAATCTTTAATAGCGGCTAACTATCTACAGAGTTATACAATAGGAGTTAAATCCCTAATTGAGCTGCCTCAAGAACTTGAATCAAAATGTGCTATCTTGCTATATGTTTGCACGTCAGCCATTTTCTCCATGTGATATTCAGGCGAACAAAACCTCTTTTGTGCGATCTAAATACATCAGCGCCAGTAGGACAAAAAACAAAAGCCTCAGCATCGAGCCAACAATCACCCCTTTTTTCCTCTGTAGCACACACACACACACACACACACACACCACACACACACGACAAGTACAATGATACACAAGTACACACATCGACACACTAAGGGTCGGCACATTCCCTGCCCTTTCAGAGTCTGTCAGATGGCAATGAAGTGAACAATAATGAGGAGAATAAATAAAGTGGTGAAAAGGAACCAAGCGAGTGGGAACTAAACGAGATTTAAAGCCGATTTCAAGGGAACCAAGCAACCGCGAGGGGGCGTACTTTTAAAGATGTATATTTACGGCTCCTGAGTGTACATACCTGTCAACTCGTACGGTTTAGCCGTAGTTCATATGGATTTTGTGGTGAATCTTACGTATACGGCCGAATATCACAAATCATACGGATTCTGATTTTGCTTTTGCCCAGAATGGCGCTAATCTACTCTATTGTGGGGAAAACCCAAAGCTAGGGGAATTCCAAACGAAGCCTGCATCAAAGATTTTTGTCGCAGCAGTCATGATGTTTAGCGCAGCGGCAAATGTCAATTTGGATTAGCAAAATACTTTGATTTCCGGTAACTTTCCGGTAAATCCTTGGCCCGGATCGAGCTGCCGGCTGGCTCTCGGCCACCCGCCACAATCGATCAAATCGTTAACGATACGCTATTGGTGACGCTAACCTATCGAGATAGGAGCTATACGGGGATATTACTTGACTGCAAAGTGAGTGTCATTTTTTTTTATCTTGATTTTGATCATTTGTGGCTCAAATTAATTTGACTTAGCTCGTAGCTAATGTAGCGTGCATGTTTGCTAGTTAGCCGCCCGGGCCTCATTACAAATACATGGGATTATTGTAGCTCGCCTGCTAGCATTCTAGCTCATGGTCGTGTTTTTATAACAGCTGACAATAAAATAATTGAATGCCACCCCAAGGGTGTCATATGTATGTCAAGATTAGCAACATTAGCTAATGTCAGTGAGTTAATCTATAGCTTATTGTTAGCCTTATCAAATATATCAGCTCCTTCCTTAATCACTAAAAATAAGGAATTGATCATCGGCATTCAGGAGATATGTAATCTTTCAAAACGTTTTTCTTTGATTCTCTTTGGTGAATCACTCTTACAAATATCTGAGATATTGTAGCCTGGCTAATAGCCATCTTTTTGATCATTCTACTTAGTATAATTAGATATTAACTTCAGATATCATTATGGAGATCTACAATAAAAATCATTGAAAAACTTTATGTTTTTCCCCTCTGTTATTTGGACATGATTTGCTTCGATATAAGGATTTTTTTTGGGTGGTTTATACAGGTTGGGGCTCCGAAAAGTTGACAGGTATGAGTGTAGCAGTTGTCTAGGCTACATTGGAACCTCTAAAGTTGTGCAAAACTTGGGACCGCAAAGCAGCAAACTTGCACCCGTCGTCACTTCGCAGATTTTCCATTATGCCTTGTGGTTTACGATTCCTTTTTAAATATTAAATCTGGTTAACATCTTTTTAATGGAAAAATTGTGACGAAAACATTCCGTGCTATCCCGAAATTTCCTACAGCACACACAATAGCAGGCACACACACACACACACACACACCCATATTGATGATTCTGTGTGTCTGTGTTCAGGGGGCACCTGGGTTCACTCATCCTGAGCCTCTCCCACTTCTGCACATCGGCTTGACTCATGGCGGCCGACGCCAAGGTCGTCGGCCCATCCCGGCGGAGGGGGCTCGCCCTACACTGAGCCCGTCTGAGAGCCAGGTCGTCGGTCCGCCTGTCGGGCGTCGCTTTAACCCTGCCCGCATCCTCGGTTTGTTCCTCACAGTCCTCATCCTTGTCTTGTCTTTGGCGAGTAATGATGTCAGGGATTTGATCAAGCTGGCTGTCCAGTTGTCGGGGCAAAAGAGTGAGTGGAACAATAGTTGGGGGGGGGGGAACAGACGTATAACACACAGAGTGCACGGTCTAACCTGGTGTCCTTGTCCAGTAGTGTTTTATGCGAAGCTCGCCTGATGCCTTCCCAGCGTTCCTGATCTTTGCTGCTGCACTCGAGCAGCGGTGCGGCCATGACAAACTGATGCACTCTTGGCGCCGCGGGGCCCCGAGGAGCCCTTCGAGAGGCCAGGTCATCTTTTAGAACATCCGGTACCTTCCGGCCCTCCGCCTCGCCCTCGCCGTCCGAGGACGAGTCCCAGGCGGATTTGCCCGAGTTCAAAAAGTCATTGTTGCGGCGAAGGATAATTTTGGGAGAAGCTGGTCTCTCCGGGGTGGGCGAGGTGGAGGAGGAAGAAGGGCTGAGTTGAAGACGGGGTGGCGACAAGTCATGTCAGGAATGCAGAGAAGCCCACACTGACGTTCCTCAATGCCAAGCGTTAGCGACGTGCACAGATTTAATCTGGCCCACAAGACCATTAGTTCACCCAGATGAGTCAAAAACCAAAAGGAAGACCCCCTCCAAGGAAACCTAATCACAACATTATTTGAGTAACTGTTCACCGCGGCACGGTGGAGCAGCTGGTAAAGCGTTGGCTTCAAAGTTCTGTGCTCCCGGGTTCAACCCTGGACCCGGCTGTGTGGTGTTTTCATGTTCTCCCCGTCCCTGTGTGGGGTTTCTCCAGGCACTCCGGTTTCCTCCCACATCCCAAAAACGTTCAACATGAATTGGACACTCTAAATTGCCCCTAGGTATGATTGCGAGTACGACTTTTGTCTGTTTCCATGTGCCCTGCGATTGTCTGGCAACCAGTTCAGGGTGTACCCTGCCTCCTGCCCACTGACAGCTGGGATAGGGCCCAGCACTCCCCCCAACCCTTGTGAGGATAAGCAGCTAAGAAAATGGATGGATCTATAACTGTTGACTATCTAGCTAACTAATAAACTAGTCAGTAACTAACACCAGGAAACGAGCAAGTAACAAAAAACAATGGTTAGGTAGAAAGTTAGCTAACTAGATAGTACGTTCATGAACTAATTATATTTGGTGGTGATTAGATAATTAGCTAATGACAAACTACCTAGTGAATTAACCTACTAACTAGCTCACTAACATAATTGGATTTTGACTAAATAACTAACTAGCTAACATCGATTTATATATTTTGTTAACTAACAAACCAATTAACTGAATTATATTGCAGTTACCTGAGTAACTCACTAACTGTTCAACTCAGTTTGGTTATGGTTAGTTAACTAACTGATTGAGTTTGATTGTGGCTAGTTGGCTAGAAAAAACATTAGCTAGCTAACCAATCAACTAACTGACTGACTACGTTACTAACTGATTAAAAGATTGTTTTGTTAACCAACAGACCGATTAACTGAATTATATTGTGGTTAGCCAACTGACGAAGTGATTAACTGAATTTGACTACGGTGAGTTAACTACCTGATTATTTTGCTTTGATTGTGGTCAGGTAGCTACCAACCAACCATTAGCTAACTAGCTAACCACATATCTTGGTTGCTAAGAATGGCAAGCTTTTGATTTATGTCTCCATTAAAGAAGCCTAAAAGGAACAAGCAGTCGATAAGCGATGGTTGATCTTTGAGGTGATTGATGCAGTATTTGTTATGAATACCCACTGCTACCAGAAACAACAAGTCAGCACTTCTCAAGCGGTTAGTTGTTGGCCAACAACAGCACCCACACGATCAGTCAATTAACTAAATCAGACAAATCAACTCATCTTTCTGCTCTGGAATTATGAATTGCACAACAAATCACAAGTTAGTGGACAAGGTGCCAGCATAACAACCCAAGCGCTGACCTTCCGTAACGAAGGGCAGCAGGCAGCACTTTGATGCCCGCCTTCTCCAACCTCTGCAGCCTTGTCTGCTCACACATTTCCCTTTCACCCTGGTGGTCCGGCGCCCAGGTGACGCTTTTCGGAGTCTTTTTGCCCTCGGAGGGACTGTTCGGTGTGACGTCAGGGAGGGTCGGTCGACTTACAAATACTTTTTTTTTTTAAAGCGTATTTACCTGCGCTGCTCTCTGTCCTCGGCATGAGGTCTGCGCCTCGTGTTCAGGACGTAGGAGCCGGCATTGCTCCGATTGGGCAGGAACTGATTGAAGACAACAGGGGCGCGCGCCTCACCGCTGGCCACACGCCGGGCCGACATGTCGTCCTTCTGCACGTCAAGCCTCCTGCTGCCGTCCGCTTCCAGGTCGCCATCTTTTCCTGATGTTCAGGCCATTGAAGCATTCAAAGACAGAGTCAACAGTGCTCAGCTGTTCATTAGCTAGCATATTCACTACTTCCTTGTTTACAGAGATGATGTGACACATAATGAATGGACATATGGTGGCGTTTTGAGTTTCAGGGGGACTGCTAACTAACTATTTAACTAACTAACTGTCTGACTGTCAACCTAACCAATATGATTACAATAAACTACCGAAACAACAGACTAACAAACTTTGATTACATTTAGCTAGACAGCTAACTGTTAGCCAACTAGGTAACCAAATAACTCAATGACAGCAAACTCACAACCTACCACCCAAACTAACTACTATAATTTTACCTACTTAGCTAAATACTGTCCATCAACTAACCCATTAGATAACTAGCTTAAAATAAATAACTAGCTAACTGAGTTGAATTGTACAGATCGAACTAGCTAGCAAAGGTTTACTAACCAACTGAAATTGATCATTAAAGTGAACTTACAAACTAACTAGTTATCGAGATAATTAAATAACAAACCTAATTGCAAATTACGTCCTAAAACCCAAACCATCTAAACGTTGGACTCAGGTTAGTCAGCGAGCTTACTAGCTTGTGGATAAACTTACTAGCTATGCAGCTGACTAAATAACGTACAAAAAACTACATCGCTACTGACTGAAAACTACAAAAACATTTACTAACAACCTTGATCCCTATTAGCTACACAACTAGCTAGTTGGAAGCTAACTACCTAACTCACAGACTTGTCACGCTCTGATTTTAACACTCCACACAGTACAGTATCCTGTATGAGGGTGTCAGATAGCGTTTGGACAAAAAAAACAGTATCAATCGTCACAACCTCTGCAAGGCAAAAACAAAAAACTTTGATTTAAAGGCTCGAGATAAGGAAGCCCGTTTGTTTCACCTTCGTGAATACGCATGCACACACACTCGGCTGTCCACACGGCACAACAAGGTTAAAGCCCCCATTCAATATTCTTGAGTCTAATAAATGAAGATGGACGCGTCAGCCGTCACACGTTATGATTCATTTGAATATTTCCAGTGGGAACAAACCTTCCGCGTTCCCTCGGTTGGCCACATCGGGAGAAGGACTGTGCTGCGAACGCGAACCAACCGAGTCCAGACTGTCAATGACACAAAAACACAATCAACGACATGAGTGAATGGCTCGTAATATTACTACGGTCTTATTGTTGGAGTTCGCAATGAGGGTACAAATGTTTAGAAGACGAAAAAAGACCCCCTTTGTGAGTTCAGCTTGAGAAAAAAAAAAAAAAAAAATCAATAGTCTTTCATGCTGCAGTGAAGACGCCTGACGTGCTATCTCTATTGAGTTGTTTACAACTTGCTTTGCATGGAATCAACGTGTGCGTGTCTCATTATGCTGTATTTTGTCAAATCTAACTTAACCGACCATCTGTCTGACTTTGATAATGGTCAGCCTATCAAACTAGCTGACTGATCGACTGACTATGTAATTAGTTACTATAGTCAGTGTTTTCATGCTAAGTGACAAACTAACCATTTCACTCTCTGACTTCGATAGCGGCTAGTTAGCAAGCTGGCTACTTAGTGTTCATCGCCAACAAACCAGCTAGCTAGCCAGCTAAGAAATACACGCAATATGAATCTACCTGCCAACATAACAAACATTTATTATAGTTAGCTAAATAGGTCACTAATGGAAAACTAATAAACTACCGACCTAATTAACCGACTAACTTCAATTGCAGCTAACGGATACGTTTCCAATTACGCCATCTTGTGTGTCACCACCACCCTTTGACAAATGGGACAAATTAACGATGGAAAAAAACTTCACGCTTCACCTATCACCTGTGTTCTTTGACCTCTATGACACACAAGATGGCGTAGTTGGAAAGCTATCCATTCGTGAACACGAGATAGCGGGGTCGCATACAGCGCATCCAATGAGAATGAAAATGTTGCGTTCAATAAACTGGGAAATCAAATACACCCACACGGTTGAATGGTTGCCAGAAAAACATAGACATCCGTTTAACAGGTTCCTGTTACTTTTGTTGTTCTATTGTTATCCACACACGGACCTGTCTAAAGAGTTGTCTCGAGTGTGCCTAGGTGGCGAGAGTGAGTCGCTGCGCTCGGAATCCCAGCAGTCGTAACCGCTGTCTCGAACGCCGCGCTTCTGCGAGCCGTCGCCCGCCTCCTCGCTGTCCTAAGCGCGCGGGAACAGAAGGCAGCAGTAACATTAGCACACAAAAGAAGTCTTACATTTTTCTTCTCAACAATTGCACATTTAGGACTGTCCATTTGGATGATCCCGATTGTGGAATAAATTGTGCGTGGCGTTATAGCTCCTCAAGTCATCCATTTTCTTTTGCCGCTTATCCTCACGAGGGTCGCGGGGGTGCTGGAGCCTATCCCTGCTGTCAACTGGTCACCAGCCAATCGCAGGGCACACGGAGACAAACAGCCGCAGTCGCAATCACACCTCGGGGCAATTTAGTGTCTGATCAACCCACTCTGGACCAAAAAAAATTTGCAGAGAGGAAAATATGGGCGGCACGGTGGAGAAGCCGGTAAAGCGTTGGCCTCACAGTTCTGAGGTCCTGGGTTCAATCCCAGACCGACCTGTGTGGAGTTTGCGTGTTCTCCCCGAGCCTGCGTGGGTTTTTCTCCGGGCACTCCGGTTTCCTCCCACATGCCAAAAACATACAACATTAATTGGACACTCTAAATTGCCCCAAGGTGTGATTGTAAGTGTCTCTATGTGCCCTGCGATTGGCCGGCAACCGGTTCAGGGTGTACCCCGCCTCCTGCCCGTTGACAGCTGGGATAGGCTCCAGCATTCCCCGCGACGCTCGTGAGGAAAAGCGGCAAAGAAAATGGATGGATTGATGGAAAAATCCGATACTTTCAGAAAATGATACTCTGGAGTTAAAATTTTCGATTATATTAAACCTGTTGCAAATTTGCAACCCCTGCCCGGAAAGGGTTAATGGTGGTATTTTTTTTTTTTTTTTTTTTTATTATTGATATATGGGCCAAACGATATATGCCAAATCAAGAACTGAGAGTAGTTTTTTTTCTTGTAGATTAGATTTTTTTCTTCTCCTTTCACAATTTAATTCTTGTTACAGTTGCAAATGTAGTTATTAATTTTTTTCCCACATTTTCCTCACAATATTACACCCTTCTTGCACAATATTGACACTTTATTCCAGTGCCCTAAAGACTCGGTAGTGCTCTGAACATTCCATCATTCATGACTTTATTTTATTCCTGTATCTGATACTCGAGTAAGTTGATGTTATTCAAATGGAGCTTGAGTTCTGGTAGAAAATTTCAACGTGAAGTATGAATTAAAAGGCATAAATCCCGTCGAATCTGATCAGTGAAGTTGTGCATTTTGCCGCCCTGAAGCAGGAGTGAAACGAAAGAAAAGAATGTCGTCAACAACCCCCCCGCAACCGCTCTCTGGCTACTGTGGATCCATCAAACCGGGTCCTCCCCCCCCCCCCCCCCCCGCCCCTACTCACCACCTTCATGTTCGCCAGCAGCCCCTCAAATTCCTTGAGGTCCAGCGCGGGTCCGCCGTAGGAGGTGCGGCCGCTGGCGGCTTTTCCCAGCCAGAAGACGGTGTTCAGGACCTGTAAAAAAACGCAACCCGGGGATCGGAATTGGACTTGCTGTACTTTAAAAGGTTACGGCGAGGGAGGGGAAGACACGACTCACGTTTTTTAGTTTGCGGCTGCAGTCGGAGTCCCTGTTGAGAGAGAAGATTGTTGAATATGATTATGATGTACTCTATACATGATGAATAAGAACAAATGCTTTTTTCTGGGTTTTTTTTTTTTTTTACTTGAGATTTGCTCGGATGGAGGTGTCCTGGAGGTCTCCCGGGTCAAAGAGCTGCGAGCCTTTCAGGCCGAGTTCCTCGCAGCCCCGCAGGAAGACGGACAGGTTGTCCTAGAGGAGAATAAAAGCGTTGCAATATGGTCCACAAAAAGGAACAAGATATGACGTCGGAGTTTTGCGCTGGGTGGAGATCAGATTTGGAGGGTGCCAAAAGCAGATGATAGCACATCTTGTGACGATGAACAAATAACACGCCAAAAAAGTACACTGCATACTGCAAGTGTCAATAAGAAGTGCTTTTGTAATACTGTATTACAAATGTATTTTATTTAAAAAAATGTTATGGCAATATTCAGATTTTTCCGTTTTTACGTTTTCTCATTCGTGAACTTTCTTCTTAAATAATTTTATAACTTTTCCTTCTTGTAACATAACTGAATGACAGTTTTTCTTCTGACTTGAGATTCAGAATATTAGGGATAGTTTTTCTTGTACAATGATTTTTTTTTTTCATAATTTTATGACACGGTATATTTCGAGTACATTATATTCTATGGAACTTCATGAAAAAAAATTGGGTACTGTGATCATTTTTTTCCCAAACAATGTTAAGATTTTTTTTTTTCATAATGTGATTTTATTCTCTTACTTTTTTAATATTTTATTTTTTTAATATTTTTTTTATTCACAGTATAGTCACCTATTACAAATGTATTCTCATTTTTTTTAATTTGGGAACTTAAATTTTGTAGCTTTACTATTTTGTAATTTTGAGTTTCTTCACATAATATTAAAACTATCATTTTTATAACCACATTAAAAAGCGGCATTGTTACGACATAATTCCAGCAACTTTATCCTCATAATATAACATTTATTCTTACAACTACTTTTCATCATTTTTTGCCTTTTTTCTCCTATTTTTCTTTTAGTAATTATTTCATTTTGTAACACGTGTTTTTTTTTTATTACTGTTTATCGATCGATTTCTTAGCCGATTATCCTCACAAGGGTCGCAGGTACTGTTTATCATAATCTTTGTTTTGTTTTGTTTTTTAACTTGTCTTATTCAACTACATGGCCTTGTGGCACAGTGGATCCGTATCTGTCTTTGTACTAGAACAGCACAAAAACAACTTAAGTATTTTTATCAGTACTACTTTGTTTGTTTGTTTGTTTTTAAATCTTCTTTGTCAGTGAGTCGGCCGACGCTTGGGGTGTCTCCTTACCAAGCCGGCGATGGGGGTGGGCAATCTGTTGATCTTCTTGACCAGGCCAGGTCTGATCGCGCTGAGGAGCCTGGTTGGAAACGGGGGGTGGGGGGGTCGGATTTAGCCGAAGTGACCAAAAGCGGTTGATGAACGCGTGTCGCGCGAGTGACGTCATCGCTCTTACTCGCACAACAGGATGCCGTTCTCCAACGCGCCGCGGAAGTCCTTGTCTCCGAAGCTCTTCCCTGTCACCGCCTGCCAAGGCAGCAAAGCAAGGGTGTCAAACTCTTTTTTTCCCACGCGGGCCACATTGTTGTTCCGGTTTCCCTCAGGGGGCCGCTATGACTGTGGAACAAAAATGTTTAATCATCTTGTCATATTTACATAATTTATGAACTCGCTTTGGAATCCGAAATCAAGTGTAATGGGTTTTTCCAACTATTGTTGTTTGGTAACACAAAAATGCTTGTAACATCTCAACTTAATCATTTATGATATATGAAAACTTTAAAGTTTGGTAAAGATTTTTACAAGAATTGTGGAAATTGACAGTCGATTTGGCTTCACGGGCCACATAAAATCATGTGGCAGGCCAGATCTGGCCCCCGGACCTCGAGTTTGACACCGGTGCAGTAAAGGAATATGCAATTCATTTTGGTTGCAGCCTCATGATCTATAAGTGGACATACTGTAACTAGACATCTTCTTATAAATGAATTTAACACCGAATTATGTAATCAGTCAAGGGTTTCGGACTACCGTTGATATTTTTTCCCCCAATAGTGCAGGGGTGTCAAACTCATTTTTGTCGCGGGCCACATCGTAGTTACGTTTTCCCTCAGAGGGCCGTTACGACTGTGAATCCAGGAAAATCTTTCGCGTCGTGATATTCCCAGGTGAACTTTGTGAACTAGTTTTGAATCAGAAATCGAGCAGAATGGGGTTTTCCCAACTATTGTTCATGTTTGCTAACACAAAAATACTTGCGATATCTCAACTTTATCATTGATGACATGACAATTTGAAATTTGGTTACAGATTATCACAAAAATCACAGAAGTTGACACGCATGATTTGCCTTCGCGGGCCGCCTAAAATCACACGGCGGCCCGGATCTGGCCCCCGGGCCTCGAGTTTGACACTTGTGCAATAGTGCAACTCACGGGATGTAAAATGTCCAACTCTGTCGAATTTGTTTGATAATGTGGGATTCAAATTCCTTGGGTGTCGTACTGGACGGAGACAGGAGTTCAGAACAGTAGATTCAGCCATCCCATTCAAATCACATCTATCCATTTTCTTAGCCGCTTATCCTCACAAGGGTCGTGGGGGAGTGCTGGAGCCTATCCCAGCTGTCAAGGGGCAGGAGGCGGGGGCACACCCTGAACCCTGAACTGGTTGCCAGCCAATCGTCGGTCACATTGAGACAAACAGCCGCACTCACAATTTAGAGCTTCCAAATAATGTTGAATGTTTTTGGGATGCGGGAGGAAACCGGAGTGCCCGGAGAAAACCCACATGGGCATGGGGGAGAACATGCAAACTCCCACACAAGCAGGGCCGGGATTGAACCCGGGACCTCAGAACTGCGAGGCCAACGCTTTACCAGCTACCCCACCGTACCGCCTCAAATCACATTAAAAAGAAAAACATAAATCGATCGCCGCTAGCTACCAAACGTAGAGTGTTGTGCATTTTTCGGTGGTTACCTTCGTTCCCGTGTGTGCCAGTTAAAAATCATCATCATCATCATCAACATGATCATAATCATCATCACACATAGTCAGCACTTCATATCTATCCTCACTGTAATCTGTCCTGATCTGGATTATCACAGGAATCAGTCAAATCTCTTTTCTTTTCCATTTATCATTGGCCCGTTTCCGTGTGCGCGTGTGTATCATTACTTTTATTGCATATATTCCCCAATATGATTTACATCAGACGGTAGCTCGCTTATGCATATAAAAAGACGCAAACGGGGTCACCAAATTCACCTTTTCTTCGCAAACCAAGAATTTGTTTCCATAGCAACAAAACCTCAGATGTGCTTCGTCGTTTTTCCCCTCCGTGTCCTTGCTCACTTTGATGATTTATTACATTACCCCCCGTCCGTCCTTTTAACGTGGCGCACGTGTGCGCTTTGTGCAAATCATAAAAATATGACCTATGCCCCCCAGCCCCCGCTCCTCTTATATAAGACTTCCAGATGTTTCCCACTGGCGACTCCATTCTCGTCTCTCCTTTTCCTGTCTGGCATGATTCCGCCTGCTTGTCCCGCTCGCATCTGCTGGGGTCGGTTTGACTCGTCCCTTTTGAAATATTTACAGCGTGATCGTGCATTATTTAGTCGGCCCAAAATAAATTAAAAAAAAAAAAAAAAAAAACAAGAGTCAAACTACTGAGTGTGCAATTTTATCCGGTTGTGTTTTGTGTCAGAGTTGGGGGGGGAAAAATATAAACATTTGGATGTTAAAAATCGGCGAAAAAAATGCCTGTAAAATCTCACAAAAACACAGATGGGAGGCTAAACAGTTTTGCTTTTTCTTTGGCTTTCCTGTGACACTTAATCCACAAAATGACCCCAACGCGCTTCTTTTTTAATGGCTGCAGCAAAAAAGCCAAAGTAAAAGTCCAAACACGCAGAAATCGGACCCCCCCAACATTGAATTTAAACACCCTTCATCAATGTAAAATGATCCCTTGAAAGATGAGTGATTAATTTTTTTCTTTTTTTTTTGCACGTTAGTTTACCAGCAGCACGGTGGAGCAGCTGGTAAAGTGTTGTCCTCGCAGTTCTGAGGTCCCGGGTTCGATCCCGGCCCCGCCTGTGCGGAATTTGCATGTTCTCCTCGTGCCTTGCGTGGGTTTTCTCCGGGCACTGCGGTTTCCTCCCACATTCCAAAAACATGCAACATTAATTGGACACTAAATTGCCCCAAGGTCTGATTGTGAGTCCGGCTGTTTGTCTCGATGTGCCATGCGATTGGCTGGCGACCAGTTCAGGGCGTACCCGGCCTCCTGCCCGTTGACAGCTGGGATAGGCTCCGGCACGCCCCGGGACTCTTGTGAGGATAAGCGGCAAAGAAAATGGATGGATGGATAGTCTACATAGGAACCTGCCATTCAAGCTTTTTTTTGTTTGTTTTCTTGCTTTAACTTGCAAGCACATAGTCGGGATACGGGCGCTGTTCGGTGGCACTGTACGCACCTAAACACACTTCACAATGTGCAGAAGTTTGTCTAAGAGTGAAAATTTAATAAAAAAACAAAAAAAAAGGAGATTTGAAACAGATTAATTCCACTCCCAGTTGGATCTTATTGTCAAACTAAACAAAGAATAACAAGAAAACATCCAAAAGAAAGAACCCGCTAGCTTACTGCTAACACTAATTAGCATCCATGTTGCAGTGTGGTAACAATTTAAGCAATTCATCTTGTAGAAATAATAATAATTGAGCAATGATATATAGAAAGACAATATTTTCTTCGCCGCTTATCCTCACAAGGGTCGCTTGGAGTGCCGGAGCCTATCCCAACTGTCAACGGGCAGGAGGCGGGATACACCCTGAACTGGTTGCCAGCCAAGAGTCGCACTCACAATCACACCTCGGGGCAATTTTTGGAGTGTCCAATTAATGTTGCATGTTTTTGGGATGTGGGAGGAAACCGGAGTGCCTGGAGAAAACCCGCGCAAGGCACGGGGAGAACATGCAAACTCCACACAGAGGGGGCCGGGGGACTGAACCCATGGCCTCGGAAACGTGAGGCAGACGCTTTACCAGCTGAGCCACCGTGCCGCCGACTCACAGTCATATACTCTTTATTCTCTTGTGTAAAATGACACATTAGTGACGTACTGATAATATCGGAGAGGAGTTGAGACTTTATGAATCCTACTTGGGTTCTAGGCAGGACACACCCGGCTGCAATATGACGTTTTTTTTTTATTTGTTTTTAATTGAATTATGTCCGAACTGTAAGTTTTAAAATGTACAATAATATGGGATGGTAGTTTTCCTTATTAAAACACACATTACTTTTATTAATATTGTTGGTTTTTTTTTTTAGGGTGGGGGATTTAAGAGCGGTAAACAGGCCCGATTATTGGTATTTCCATTCATTACAATGAGAAAAGATGATTTGACGTTACGACCGTGGTCAAGGAACAAATTAAACCCGTACATCGAAGTACATCTGCAATGACGCCTGAAAAATAAAAATCAAACGAGATCCTGTCTTCAAAATATATATATATCTATATATATAGATATACATATTTTTTTCACCAGCCATTCACTGTGATGAATGAAGCTCGCGTGCGGGATTTAAACCTGAAATCAACGCTGCGCCCGGATGAGAAAAATAATCCCTTTGTTGTCATCGCCGATGATGAGCGCGCAGCTAATCCTCACTCAGCGAACTTGCGTCAGCACAAATGTTCGACCCACAAGGCGTGACTTTGCATTTCATTCCGGAGACTGAAACGGACGCTCACGGGCAGCACGATGATGAAATGGTGGCTCGCAATGGAGAGGTTCTGGGTTGGAATCTGGTTTTCTCCGACTAATTTTTTCAGTCACTATGATTAGACGGGCGCCAATGCACTCGCAAATCTGCACACGCGCGTGAAATTTGTTACGAGTAGAAAAACATAGATATTGAAAGGCGTCGCTTATTTTCTGTCGTCTTGACCAACGTTCCCTCTGAGCTGCGCCACTGCGCAATTGCGCACTTGTCGCACACTCTCAGCGAAAGTGAAAACCGATCCGGCGCATCAGGTTTGTTTGGTTTTTTTTTTTTTTTACACGGAAGCACACAGGAGCTGCGACTCAGCTGACTTCTACTTCCTAGTTTACCTGACACCGCCCCCCTCTGCTCTTAAAGGGGTACACTCATAATTACAAACAGAACACACACTCGCATCTTTATATCCGCGGGCATGACTGGTGGACCACGCCCGTAACTTTATACCTGTGGGCATGACTGACCACACCCGTACATTTTTTAACTGTGACTGTAACATTCATGTTATAGTTCATCCATCCATTTGCTTCTCCGCTTATCCTCATGAGGGTCACGGGGAGGGCTGGAGCCTATCCCAACCGGTTGCCAGCCAATCGCAGGCCACATGGTGACAAACAGCCGCACTCACAATCACACCTAGGGGCAATTTAGAGTGTCCAATGAATGCTCCATGTTTTTGGGATGTGGGAGGGAAACCGGAGTGCCCGGAGGAAAGTCACGCAGACCCGGGCAGAACATGGAAACTCCACACAGGCGGGTCCGGGACTGAACCCGGGTCCTCACAACTGTGAGGCCAACGCTTTACCAGCTGATCCACCGTGCCGGCCATATTATAGTTTATTGTCAACTAAATTGTCCGTAGGTGTGATGGTGTCCTTGTTAGACTTTGTCCCCTTCTACTGGATAGCGACCAGTCCAGGGTGTAGCATGCTTCTGTTGCCCCGAAATAAGATGGGATAGACTCCACGTCACCCTCAACCCCAATGAGGACAATCGCAACAGTAAAACGGATGGATTGACGATAATAATAATACGGCACGACAACACGTCATCTGCTGTTTCACAACTCGTCGCTTTTGTGCGGCACAGCGGCGCACGAGACACAAGTCAATGCTACTTTGGCCTACTTCTGACGTTCGCCTTTACACACACATGCGTAGACGCCTTAACGCCGGTTTAAATGGTAGCTGCTGCTGCCACTCAGCACGTCACGGCTAAGTCATCCGCCACCGGGACCGCAGGGGCTCGGATTTCGCTCGACGGAGCTGAAATACCCTCGCTCGGTTTCCGAGGCTTTCCGTCAATGACGGCTACGTTAAACTGGTTCGGTTTTATGGCCTTGCGCTGCACTCTGGTTCAACTTCTCCAGATTCCTTTGTAAGGAAAAAAATAGGTCAAGGGTAGCACAAAAAAAAAAAAAATAGTCGTGGGGTAGATAAAGTGTTGAAATTAATAAATGATGCACTTATTGTATGATTGATTGATTGGTGAATAGCATGACTCAATGTCAATGGAATTGGAAAAAAAATAATAAGTAAAAAGCTTTTACACTCAGCCCCACAAATGACTTGAGGGGAAAGAAATGTTTGCTTGTGGCCACAAATTAGTTATAATATGCGTGCAAAACTCAAACTATTACAAAAAAAATAGCAATGTGGTAAGATTACCCAGAAATTAAGGTCTGTGAAAATGCTGAGGTTCGGTGGTTTGATGAGTGCAACGCATCAAGAATTTTGAAAAATTAATGATGGGTTCCAAACACAATTGTACTTTTGTGTCCGTGTGCGTGTGTGTGTGTGGGGGGGGGTGCCTTTTTGGGGAACATTTTCATACAATATTGTTTATACAAAAATCTGGTAAAAAAAAACAACTAAAAACAAGTAACAAAAATATGTAAACGCTATCACATGCACTAAAAATTCCCCATTTCAAACCGCAAATGGAACATTGTTCGTATATTTTTTTTTTTCATCATCGAGGATTTTAGAGGTGGGTGGCATGGTGGTTCAACTGGTAAAGTGTTGGCCTCACAGTTCTGAAGTCCCGGGTTCAAACCCGGACCCGCCTTCATGGAGTTTGCATGTTCTCCTGCGTGGGTTTCCTCCACGGCACTCCGGTTTCCTCCCACATCCCAAAAACATGCAACATTAATTGGACCCTCTAAATTGCCCCAAGGTGTGATTCTGAGTGCACCTGTTGGTCTCTATGTGCCCAGCGATTGGCTGGCAACCAGTTCAGGGCGTACCCCGCCTCCTGCCCGTTGACAGCTGGGATAATCTCCAGCACTCACTGCAACCCTCGTGAGGATAGGCGGCAAAGAAAATGGATGGATGGATGGATGGATGGATTTTAGAGGCATTTGAGGTGCTTGTTCCATGTTTTTCAGAAAATACGGCAGCCGCTCGTCACGTTGCTAGTCTTAGCTTTTATTTGTTTTTTTAAATGGATAAGATTCCTAACTGTCACTACCCCGTTTAAATTGTCAAAACGATAAATAGTTAAACGATAAAAGCCCCCACTACTCCCCACAGGGGGAAAAAAAAAAATGTAATTCATCATCTTGGACAGTCGTGGGTCTGTAAATCAAAGGGCACGCTGGGTGAGGCCGGATGACATCAAACCCCCCACGGAAGCCTTCGCCTCAGGGCAACGCCGGGACGCGACGATTCTTCCGCAAAGCTTCACTCGCTGCGCGTTGCCGCGTCGTGTCGGGCGCAGACGCCGCGTTATGTCTGGGACTCGGTTAATCCGCCGCCGCCGAGGACGGCCGCGACATCTGGCGCGCGCGTTTGCCGCGTCTCTGCGTGTGTGGCATTACGGGGATTTGTAGCCCCCCCCCCCCTCACCCCCCACACCCAACACATAGACAGACAGTCGGTCAACATTTTCCGGATGACTTTCCACTGTCAAAAGAGAGTGACTTTATGCAACTATGCAAATACTGTAACATAAAAACTGCAAAATTCTCATCATTGAGCCGAGACGGCACCAACCGAGCCGGCCCACCAGATTCCAAAAATAGACAAAATACACAAAAAGCCAGGCAAGAACTGCGATCCAAGTTCTATCCTCCCTTTCCTCATTGGAGGCCAATCCAGGCTAACTTCGAGCGAGAAGGAGGACACACCTCGGACTGGTCAGCACCATTTGCAGCGGACAAACAACCATTCACGCATTCACACCAATGGACAATTTAGACCACAGGACTCCAAGAGGTGGCTGGGGGGCCAAATGCGGCCCACTACATCATTTTATGTGGCCTGTGAGAGAAAAGCACAAATGCTAATTATGTTGTGGCAATTTTTGTTACCATTCCCACTTTGCAAAGAAATTTAACTCAATCATGTCCTGATTGTAAGTTTTATAAAGTGCAATAATAAGGAATGCTAGTTTTTCTTATTAAAACGGGTTTTTTAGGGTGGGGGGATTAGGAGAGTTAAACGGTACAGATTATTGATATTTCCATTCATTTCAATGAGAAAAGACGATTTGACGTTGGAGTGGGTTGATTTACAAGCACGGTCAAGGAACAAATTAAACCCGTACATCGAAGCACCTCCACAAAATTTTTTTTTTGTTGGCTTCTGGTTTTAAAACCGGTTATTCATCCATTTGCTGTGGATACTGTATGTAAATATATGAAGTGATAATTCATTCATACGGTAAACTGTCTGCACTTTACATCATCACAGTGCCCAAAACGCTTCACAAAGTCTTGCATTCACCCATTCACATGCAGTACTTACTCGTACACCAACGGGGCAGCTGCTGCCCCGGTACCGCCCGACCCACTGGGATCAAATTCCGGTTCAGTCAAGGATACTTCGATATGCAGACATTCAACGCCGAGACTCAAACAGGTGGCACTTCGGTCACTGGACAACGCGCTCCACCATGTGATCCGCAGCCGCCCTTTCCCTGCTAAAAATTCTCTACAGAAATTCTATAGAATTTGTACAGAACTTGTTCGATAGAACTTTGGCTAGGATTTTCGATAGAATTTCTACAGAACAATAGAATTTCTATAGAAATTCTATAGGACCTGGGTCCTAAAGTTCTATAGTTCTTTTGAAATGTTCTATATAAAAATTTTCAGCAGGTTTATGGGTTCACAGTCATAGTGGTGCTCCGGTGGACGTCATAACTATGACGCGGCCCAAGAAAAAAATTTAGTGACTTTGACAATTACAATAATTTTCAAATTAATGGTCACTCTTGACAGTCCGCTTGCATTGGAACCAAGTGAAGAAGTGACAACAAATCCACCCAAAAAAACTCGGGCTGTGTGCCGGTATTCACTTGCTTTGCAATATACTCCACCACCACCTACAGGACTGGAGGGGAACTGCATCAGACGACTACATTTAGGATTGTTGGGCCTAATTCCTGCTCGGGGGTGGAAATCACTTGGTGCCGCCCTGTCCCCTTTTGGGAAACACGACTGACACATGAGCGTCGCCCCGGGCCCTGTCGCCATAGCGACTGCAGTCAGTCAACTTGGGCAAATCCAAGGAGTGTGTGTACCACACACACGCTTTTAGAAAGCCGTTACGTGGTCCATACACTGAGTCACTGCCACCTGTGATACTGTAAAAAAAAAAAAAAAAAAAAAAAAAAAAACAGGAGCACTGCAAATAGAACCAGCCTGACGGCGCTGAAAATAAACTCGCACAATTCCACAGCGGAAGACGACAAAGGAACACAGCGGGAGACGCTCACTTCATCGGACGCCCTAATCATGCCTGCGATGGAACCGGGTGGATTAAATATTGACATTTTAATGCAGGAAACCATTAGTGTGTAGGATTTAAGCTAAACAGTTTTCAATGTATGCAGCTAACCCGAGTACATTGGTACTGACGGACAATATACGGACAACTGTAGTGAGACAACTGGCTATTCTAACTCCAGCGAAAGAAAATTTAAAAAAAAAAAAAAAAAAAAAAACATAATTCTGAGATTGGTTGGAATACCTCACCAAGATGGCTGACATAACGACATGCTAAAGTTTCAAAACCACCAACATGCGTTCACTTTCAGCAGTTTACGCATCATAGAGTTGCTAAAATGTTTTGTGATCTAGACTGTGCCTCGACCAGAACAAACCAAAATCCAATTCTAATGAATACTTGACCAAGATGGCTGACGTGCGTAGGTGAGTTCTGAAGTTAAGCTAGCACAACACGGGCCTCACAGTTGTGGCTATTCTACATATTTTTGGGGGGGATCAGCGGTAGTTCTTTGCCCTACCAAAGAACCTTTCTATAAATTTAAACAAATGTTTGTCCAAGATGACCGACACAGACAAATTTCCGAAATCAAACAGCCAACAAAACGCGTTCATTTCTGAATTTTACCTCATTTTTTCCCATTATTATTCAAATTCTCCTTGATCTAGTGAGTTATGAAAGTAAACATCAATTATGCAGATTCGACTGAATAGCTTTCCAAAAAGGACGACGTGGTGCAGTTTAACTGCCAATTGACCTCGAACGGTCCAACTGTTCATTTAAGCCCTCTTCGCCTCATAGTTAGCTGATGTTGCGGACATTTAAGTGATCTATTTAAGTCTACGTCAGAATGAGCAACAAGCCTGTACACGTGACCGAATGCTTGACCGAAATGTCCGAAGAGTTCGCAGGTCAAACTCCCCAACGCGTTCATTTCGGCGCTCTTGCCATCTCACTTGTCAGCTCTCATTCCTTAAAGTCAGAACAAACCATTATGTTACACCACGACCCCACCGATAAAGAAAATGGGCAAATATTAATAACTCAAAATATAACTGAAGAAATAATTGACACAAATACGCCCTTTAAACGTTATTAAAATCCTCCAATGATGCTCCCAGCATGCTTTGCGGCACTTCCAGATGAAACATGATTACTGTAAATAAGTCCAAAATACATGTATGTATACCTCATATAACGGGTGTTGTAATCATGATCGACCACTGGCTTTACAAATATTACATATATACATATTTCCAGGACCAAGAATAAAAATCAGATGATGCACATGATAATCTCATCATCATCGAATGCAGCTGGTGCGTGAACGTTGGCCCGGTTTCGTCACCATGGCGACCACCGTGGAATAAGGGGGCGTTTCTGCTCCTGGCGTGGAATAAACACGCAGATAAATTAAAAAAATAATAATAATCATAACACGACAGGAGTCCTTTTAATCCGCGTGGGAGTCGTTCACGCTCGGAAACGGGACGGCAACTTTTGGTGTCGTAACCCGACACATCCACTCAGCCTCCCCACGGAACAGGTGACAGAGGGTATTTATTTATATCCACTCGCCAGGCGCCCTCGCGACTCCCCACCCGGGCCCCGGCTCGTGTCGTGCCCGCTTACCTCGATCCATTTCTGCGCCTCCAGGCAGGCGGGCTCCGGCCGGCTCGCCTCCGCCGACCGGACGTCGCGACCTGCAGGCGGGCTGGCCATCGATCGCCGGATAGGCCGACCCCGCCTGTGCGGGACCGTCGCTGCTGGGAACTCGCCGAGTGGTTGGGAGCCACGCGTGGACGGTTCTCTGCAACCGAGCCGCCACGAAACCGCCCTAAAAATAATAATAATAATAATAACACAACGCTTGTTCTACGCAGGAGACGGGCGCGCGCGTGGTGGACGCTCTCCTCCGCCGACACGGCTGCGGGAGCGCGCTTGAGGAGGCGCGGACGCGCACGCTGGAATCTGTCCTACGAATGTGTGTGGGGGTGTGGACGAAGGGTGACGGGGGTACCATTCTCGTTATCAAATATTTGTATCACTTTAATGACTTTGACTAATAGAAAGCAATGTTACATGATGAAGTGAGTGAGGTGGCGATAATTAATTAATCCCTGACCAAGATGGCGGCGAATTACAATATACCTGCGCAAGTCATAATGTGTGGGCCAAGTATATAGCACGTTAGATTTTTAATCAGGACAATTGTGTATTTTGATGCTAAAAAAAAAAAAAACAAAATTGTGTAAAATAAAATTGTCAAACGTCATCCATTTTCTCCACATTTACAGTTCACCTGAGTGAAAATTTATCCATCTTCGACACGTTTAAAATTACTCAAACTGGAATCAAATTTTGAGCAATGAAATAAATGCAATGTTTAATCTGGTGTATCATTCATTTATTTTACAAATGTTTTGTATTTACAAAATAAAGCATTTTATGACAATGGCACCATATATAATCTATCCATTCTCTTTCCGCTTCTCCGAGTTCGGGTCGGGAACTTCAGCAGGAAGGCCGGACTTCCCTCTCCACAGCCGCTTCCTCCACCCTCGTCTGCCAATCCAGAGAGCCGCTGTCCCCGATGTCAACCAGGACAACCCCCACAACATTTAGCTTTTAGAAGCTTCAGGCAAATATTATCCATCTTGCCACAGAGGAACTTCTTAACGTGGACACCCCAACGCTTGAACATGCATTTTGTCGCGGACAATCTAGTCCAAAACCACAACCCCCCTCAAGTTATGATCCAGAGAGCCATTGCTCCTAATCACACCCTTCCAGGTTTTTGCTGTCATTGCGCAAGTGAGAAGTGATAACCCCCCAGCAGAACAATGGACTCCCGGCAAAGAGCGCTCTCCAACACCCCCGCCAAGGACTGCAAAAAGTTCCAGGCGCTGTGAATTGCTGTTTGGTGCATAGCCACAAACAAGTCAGGACCCACCCGTCCCCCAAGAGTGCAGGGAGGCTACCCTCTCATTCACCAGGGTGAGCCTCAACGTACAAGCTCCGAGGCAAGGAGCAAAAACTGTACCCACACCTGCTCACAACCTCTCACCGTGGCCAACTCCAGAGTGGAAGGGAGTCCAACCCCTTTCACGAGGATTGGCACCAGAGTCCAAGCCGTGTGTGGAGGCCAGAACGTCTTGACCTCACACAACAGCTCAGGATCCTCCTCTGCCAAAGAGGTGACGTTCAAACGCTGGCTTCTGTAGCCTAGGATCAGATCGCAGAGGGCCCTTGCATTTGCCCACTACTAACTGCGCCAAACTCCGATGGCCCACGGAAAGGGCATCCGTGCTACCTTTTCAGCCTGTATCCAAATAAGACGCTACAGGTGCAGACCTGGCCAACAGTAACTTGCCTTCAAGTCCCATCTGGAGTGTGGGGAAGTCTTACAAAATCATTTTTTATTTTTGCAATTCCCATAAACTGAAGTCCACCAGACCTCCACTCATTCTGGACTATCAAAAGTCAGTCCATAGACAGTTACATTCAGATTTGTCAGCTACTTCCTGGTTAGAGGATGAGTACAGAAATGTTTCTCGGGGTTGGACAGATCCAGATTAAAAATTTACATAAAGCATTACCTGTGACCCATTAGTTTTTGCCCCCCCCCCGAGGTGAACACAGGGTGCAAAAGCAACGCTAGCAATCACCTAATAGGTCCGTACAGTTTTTAAGAGCTTGTCAGAAGGATTATCTATTTTTTGGAAAATGTAGGATCTGCAGATACCCACTATCATACAAATTTAAGAGTCTTCCATTTGCGTAATCATTTGGACCGCCATCACACAAAAGCATTTTTTTTTTTTTTATTTTATTTGTGTCAGTGACAGCCACACCAACAGTGCCAAGAACACTGCAACACGCCCGCACACAATTCTGTGCAAAGTAAAGCAAAAACTAAAAATCAGCTCAATTGCACTCTCCAAATGCTTCACATTGAGTCCATTATGTGAACGAACATTCTTAAAGCAACACTTAGGCCGTGAGGGACATCAGCGCTCAACCAATTAGCAGCAAGAGGCGTCTAAACAGTCCGAAAAGCACTTGTGCCAAAAAAAAAAAAAACAAAAAACAAAAAACAGCAGTGGGATTTTTGTTCACATCTACGGGGGAAGATCGAACACATTTTCAACAGTTGTGCTAATAGTTCACAAGAGGTGCGTAACCTACAGTTGTGTCTTGACTGAAAACAAAATTTGCTGAACAGAGCCTGGGAAAATGCAGATAAGTGTTTTTTGTTGTTGTTGTCCCGGTAGGGATTTTAAGCACGACACAAAGCCACGGCGGAGAAGCGGACTTCGCCTTGTCCTCGCTCCACGAATCCTCGGCACACTTTGGCAGCATCCTTGACATGGATCGTCGGGAGGGGGGGGAGAAAGACATTCATGTTAGGAGGAATTGAACTATGTCAATTTATAAGTTACCTGACTTAATTTAGAGATGAGCACCTGCCCCTTTTGACCAAAGTCCCTTTATGACCTTAATTTCCTTGCATGTGTGCAAATAAAAATGTTATGTAAAACTCCTCTAAAAATGAGTTTAGATAAACCTTAAGGAAATCAAAGACTGACTCGGCGAGTTTTTGAATGAGAGCAGGCAGCGCAGCAAATATTGGCGTCGCCCGTGAGGAGTTTGCGTGGATTTTCTCCGGCGACTCGTTTCCTCCCACGTACCAAAAACTTACATGAATAGAAGATTTGGGTGTGATTGTGAGGGTGAATGTTTTTTTTCCTATGGTGCGCTGCAATTGGCTGACGACCAGTTCAGGGTGTACCCTGCCTTTTGCCAGAAGATGGCTTGGATTGGCTGCAGCAGGCTCACTTCCCTTGTAAGGATAAGCGGAACGGGAGGAGGAGGAGGTGCCAGTCCACTAAATGTGTTGAAGAATTTATGGTTTCAATGAAAAGACAGTCTTCGTTGCATGGTGGAGCAAAGTATCAATGGGCATTGAAGTGTGAAATCATGATGCGCAAACTTTTTTTTTTTTTTTTTAACTACAGTACTATTTTCTTTTTTTAGAGGTCCACACTAGTTTAATGGCATAATTCAATGGAAAAATATGATTTATGATCAAAGTTTACATTTACAAATGGGGTCACAGAAAATATTAAAACTTGTTGGTCAAGGCATCATTGTAAAATGGATACATATATACACATAAAAAGGAGCTAGCATTGTCCACTAGTGATCAATAAAACTCAGTATAATCTTCTACTGGTTTCAATTCAAAGACCAGAGATGTTTTGAGACTTCCCCAAATTCATTTCTCCCCAAAGAACAAATTTAATTTCCATACCGTTAGGAGGGTCTCGTCTTTGGTGGCGCCGTGGCTGAGGGGGCCGTTCATCTTCCCGTCTTAATAGCAAAGGAGACAGTCAAAACTTCATTGACAAATCATTAAGTCATATTTTCCTTACCAAATTCAAGGAGTTGTCCATTCACGTTGACAAAGGCAATAAAGTGGAAGTTGACCTTATCTGCTTCTGGCTGCAGGGATTATGAAAATAAATTAATTGAATATTTCCGTATTATAACAGAAAAAAAATTATTCCCCTGCAGGATTGTTAAAGTCAACTTACCCTACACTGCCCCTGTGCAGCAACCTCATTGTGAGCATCATGGATGGCCTGAATAAAAAGATATTTCCATTAAAAAAAAAAAAAAAAAAGACAGCTTACAACACTTCGGCAGATATTCAAATGAAATATGAATTCTTATTTTTGGACCACAGAATTATCTGGAAGCAGGGTTGAGCCGTGTGGTCTGTGGCGCCCTCAAGTGGTCAATAACTGCATGTA
The DNA here is from genome assembly GCF_019802595.1 of Syngnathoides biaculeatus. Taxonomy (NCBI): domain Eukaryota; kingdom Metazoa; phylum Chordata; class Actinopteri; order Syngnathiformes; family Syngnathidae; genus Syngnathoides; species Syngnathoides biaculeatus. The sequence continues at coordinate 17,419,501 of NC_084648.1, read as the reverse complement.
CGGAGTTGAACTTTGTATTCCAAGTACACAATTATTTATCGTCCTCATGAGCAACATCAAAATACAGTATGTACTAGGCCCAAGTGTCCATTACAAACCAGAATGAAAGATTTTATTGTGAAAATGTGTATTTGATACTGCAAGCCACCATAACATGCTCCATCTTTTTTTTTTTTTAACCCTTTCCGGGCAGGGGTTGCAAATTTGCAACAGGTTAAATATAATCGAAAATTTTAAATCCAGAGAATCTTTTTCTGAAAGTATCGGATTTTACAAAATTAAAAAATTTCATTTGTCCAGAGAGGGTTAATGATTTTAATTTAAATTTATTGCACATGAAAAAAAATGTACTTAATTATTAGGGGAAAAAAAATACATCTAAAAAACTCTATACAAGAAAAGTAAAGCTCAATTTTTCTCTTTTTTTTTTTTAAAGTTAAAACGGGGTCTATGCATAGATACAAACTTCATTCCAATGTTAATCACCTGGTTCTTGTCCAGATGTTTGGCACGGTCTTCAGCGGACATCTTGGCAGTTTCATCCAGAAACTTCTTCAACACAGAAGCACTTTCTAAAAAGAAAAAAAAAACATTCAAAAAAAAAATAAATTAATCCAAACAAAAGCTGCAATCATTTCAGTTTCTGCTGAATTTATTCACAAAAAGGTGCTTCATTGTCTTCAGCACCCGTGTCGAGCCAAACTTCAAGACGGCACGTTACCAAAGGTGAGTTTGCTTTGGTTGTTTCCCAGCGCGTGCAGCAGGGCGATGGTCCCGCAGGAATTGGTCGCCGTCTGCTTGAGGAAGTAGGCGTCCGAGCTCTGCACCACCTTATCCGCCTGCTGTTGCCTGAAAGAGTCATGCTGAGGCACACATTCAGAAATAAATATAAAATTCACACAACCAGCATGCATGCATATATATATATATATATATATGCAAAATCTATAAACCAAGGAGCAAACATTTTATATTATGCTCAGGTTTGAATGACGCCACCATTCAGTGCAGGTCTATCATCTATTAAAAAAAAAAAAAAAAGTTGAAGACCCCCCTCAACTGCTCTTCATACAATTTTAACTAGAACAAAATTTATATATAAATATAATGCAACGGCAGTTTTGTGCATTTTTTTTTTTTAAAAAACCAAAAACTGCACCTTGTTTTATCTATTTTTTTTTTAACCTAAGATGCTCTTCAATTTTAATTCTATTTTATTGCAACTTGCAGAGAAGCACTCATTTCGTTGTATGCTCAGCATATGACAAAACGCTTTTGATTTGATCGACGTTACAGTGCATACTTGAAAATAAATCATTTTATTAGAACATTACTTCAATATGCCATTTATTTTTAAATGAGTCATGAGAAACCTTTACCTTCATGTACATTTTGCAGTTTTTCCCTCTAAATATTCAAATATCATAAGCATTCAGCTTTCCAAAATAAGATACAGTGGAACCTTGAGATGAGTGACCAGCTTAGTTTGTCAACATGAGCAATCATTACTTTTTTTTTTAATTGATTTATGAGTCCAAGTACTAACGCCCAATATAATTACTAAATGTATAAAATGTTTAGATAATGCATTTTACATTTATCTGGCCTGATCAAACGTCGACGGAAGTCCACTGTCAACTTTGTGAACTAATGCTGTTCAAGCATTCGTGGATAATACTCCGGGGGTATATTAACAAAACATCAGGGCGGGGGTAAGGGATTTGGGAGGAGGGAGGGGGGGGGGGGGGCAAATCCATTATTCTTGTCCAGGGTCCCTAAAGCCTTTCGGTCCCTACATCAACTGATGACTCATCTCCAGTACAAATCAGCATCCGCCAACTCTGCAAACTCAGCATCACCACACCCCAGAGGTATGCGGCCTGGATGGATTACTGCCACACCCAAATATTATCCCCATAAACCCCCCCCTCCCTCCCTCCCTCCCTCCCCACCTCTGTAGTCTACAATTCAGTCCTCGCGTCCCTAAATTACCTCTTGTGTGATGGGGAAGAGCAGCATCAGGGCGCAGCACGGCTTGGGGACGGCGGATAGCTGATCGGCCTCAAAGCCAAGGACGTCGACAAAACGCCAGCCGTCGGCCACGCCGACTTTGCTCATCAACTGTCCAAAAGAGACAAAAAAAAAAAAAAGAAAAATAATAAGTTTAATACACAGGTAGAGACCAGATTAGCTGCCGAGTGGGGAGATGCTAGCGCAGGGGCCAGACAGACCACACCCATTATTAGCAGAGATGCTAAAACGAGCCCACGAGGAGGCTGGAGAGTCAATTTTGGAAAAAAAAAAATAACAAAATGAAAAAAAAATGTATTAAAAACCAACGGCGTATGCAAACATTTCCATACCACAAAATAGGCCAATTTAAGTTGCACCGTCGAGGAACCAATTATTGTGAAATTGACATGTTGAGAGCTTTGTGGCCGAATTTACCACATATTTAAACCCACTGAATCAGCGACAAAGTTTTTCTGTTTTGTTTTTAAGTTTCGTCACCCACCTTGTTCAGCACCTGTAAGCAGAATACACACAAAAAAAAAAAAACATCAATTATTCCACCGTCGCCTTGAATGCCTCAGCGAATGGCTATCGCGGTTATTTTAACTCACCTCAGGGTTGATTTCCATCGGGGTCCACTCCATGTCGGCGACGTTTCTCGGCGTTTTATTCGTGATAACTTCGAAGATTTCCAGCCACCGCAAATTTCGGTGGTATTTATACGACTCGGGTTGTACCATTCAGTGGAGTTCCGGAGGGGTGGGCTCGCCCCGAATGGCCTTTCGCATCTCGACAGTTGCCGTCACTGGTTGTTTTAACAACGATTTTGTTGATTTGCTGTGATGTTAAAACGCCGTGTGGCGGAAAGGAAACGGCAAATGTGTATTTTGGGGCACATCGGGAAAGATTAGAGCGGGGAGAGAGCAAAAGTGTAACGTTCCGATCGAAAGCATTCACAAAATGGCTTGAAAGAAGATGGAAGCGACGAGTCCAGTCGCACCTTGACTAGCGACATTAATTCGTCACGTCACCAATGTCGTAACTCAATTTACTCGTTTTCTTTACCAATAACAAGTTTAGCAACCAATCACAAACCGTCAGCGGTATCTAAATATTAATAATAATAAAAACTGACTAGAATAATATCCTAAAAGGTAGTACTCTAAATAGATACTTGAGTAAAAGTATTGAGTGAAAAAAATACTTGTAAAATGAGTTAATTATATATGCATATGTATGATATAAAATAGCAATGTGGAAATTCTTTAGAATAATATAACTTTAAAATGTAGTATTCTAAACAAATACTTGAGTAAGAGTATGTAATGAGTGAAGAAAAAAATACTTGAGGGGAATATTAAATCAGACAAATGCCAAATAGACAAAAAGTATAAAATGGGAAAATGGAAATTCAGATGTTGCCCTATGGCATCACTTTAACTTCGAACATAAATCTTAATATAGTAACATCCGTCTGTTACCCTAGCCGCTTATCCTCACAAGGGTCGCGGCCGTGCCGGAGACAATCCCAGCTATCTTCGGGGACAACGCAGGGTACACCCTGAACTGGTCACCAGCTAATCCTAAAATAACACATTCATCCATTAATTTTCTTAGTGGCTTATCCTCACAAGGGCCGCGGGGAGTGCTTGAGCCTATCCCAGCTGTCAACGAGCAGGAGGCGGGGCACACCAAGAACTGGTCGCCGGCCAATCCAAAAGTAACACAAATAAAGTCAAATTCAACCACAACACACAACCAGGACAAATCTATCACTTTGTAACAGACACAAAATAAAGTAGCTCAGTGAAATGAAGTAATGTATCATTTTTGTATGTTTGATTATTATCTTTGCGCGATGTAAAACTGGTTAGCCCGTGCGGCTGTTTGGTTTTCCGCCGCATTCTTGACGGAGGCCGTGGTAGATTCAAGTACACATCGTGCCACTCTTTCCGTTCGAAAGTTAGTAAACTCCGACTACTGGAGCCACATTTGCAGCTTGGAGCTCATTTTTGTTCAAATAGTGACAAATTCTATCCGCCAAAGTCTTGCTTGTCCTTGCAAAGTGTAGAACAAGACTGTAAATAGGTGTGTATTTTTGTTGCTTGGATGTTTTAATCAAACTTCACTTCTTTTGTTGCCATTCTGTTTTCATTTCATACAAAATTACATTTATTGCACATGCATTCTTTCCCGAGAGCAGACAGTCGTGTCAGACTAATTGTCCATCTTTGCGTAAAAGCCCCTGCCGAGACAACAAACCTGAAAGGAAATCCTCCTCCTCCTCCTTCCATTAGTTATTCATGACAAGAGACAAGGCTGCGGAATTGGACTCCGCCGTACGCCACGAAACGTGAAAAAAAAAAATGTTCCATTTATTCTGCCGGCTCAATAAATTATGGTTTATGGTGATGCTCGTTGAACTGCGCAAATGCACTCGAGTGCAGTCCCGTTCCCGCTGCAGACACACAAAAATGTAAATCGCACTGCATTTCATTGCTTGTTACAAATGAATGTGACTATCCATCCATCCATTTTCTTTGCCGCTTATCCTCATGAGGGTCACAGGGAGTGCTGGAGCCTATCCCAGCTGTCATCGGGCAGGAGGCGGGGTACACCCTGAACTGGTCGCCAGCCGATCACAGGGCACATGGAGACAAACAGCCGCACTCAGAATCACACCTTGGGGCAATTTAGAGTGTCCAATAAATGTTGCGAGTCACTGATGGTGTAGTGGTACACATGCCTGACTTAGGTACAGGCAGCGCGGGATCGATTCCCGCTCAGTGATAGTGTTGATATCTGCCCTGTGACTGACTGGCGACCAGTTCAGGGCGTAGCCCGCCTTTCGCACGAAGCTAGCTGCGATAGGCTCCAGCTTTCCCGCAACCCTTGTGAGGATAAGTGGCTTGGATAATGACATGACATGACAATTAATGTTGCATCTTTTGGGAATGTGCCCGGAGGAAAGCCATGCAGGCGCGAGGGAGAACATGTAAACTCCACACAGGCGAGACCGGGATTGAACCCGGGACCTCAGAACAGTGAGGCTAACGCTTTACCCACTGACTCCACTGTGACTAAATAAGCCAAAATAGTAACAGTCGTTTCTTGCTGTATCACATTGAACTTTCTGCAGTTCCACTGTATTTCAAATTTTTACACCATCCATCCATCCATTTTTTCGCAGCTTATCCTCACGAGGGTCGCAGGGAGTGCTGGAGGCTATCCCAGCTGTCAACGGGCACACCCTGAACTGGTCGCCAGCCAATTGCAGGGCACATTGAAAAAAAACCTCAACCATTCACACCTACGGGCAATTTAGAGTGTCCAATCAATGTTGCATGTTTTTGAGACGTGGGAGGAAACCGGAGTGCCCGGAGAAAACCCACACGGGCACGGGGAGGACATGCAAACTCCACACAGGCGGGGCCGGGATTTGAATCCCGGTCCTCAGAACTGTAAGGCCAACGCTCTACAGCTCCCCCAAAGTGTCACCCTTCATAGGTGGGAATATTTTGGGCTCTTTTTCTGTATTAACCAACACATTTTTATTTTTTATTTTTTTTTTTTACAAAAAAATAAAGTAAACAGTTAAAAATCAAATCAGAAATGAGGAAATTATGACAGGGTCAGGGAAGAAAAAATTACATTTGTAGCAGTGAATATGCAACTATACCATAGATATCGTTTACACTACTCAAGGAGACATGTTGGCAACCCCAAACCAGCAAAAAAAATAAAATACAATAAAAACTTTTCCTTATGCTGCTCTTTCCCCCCCCCCGCCAGCTGTTTCGCTTCCTCATTGGCGTCTACCGCTATACGGGAAAAAAAACTCCATCTCCCATGTTGCTTTTCGGCCTCCGGGGTGTGGCGCGTCCACGCAGTCCCACTCCCACAAGACTTTTTTTTTTTTTTTTGAATCCAGGCTGTCCGTCTTTGCCGTCCGCTCTCGCCTCGCTTCGCCTCGCCTGCTTTTCCTCCGCGCTGACGACGGGGTGTGACTGCTGCAGCTCTGCGGTAAGTCGCCGCTCATCCTCGGTTCGACGCGATCCACGCAGAAAGTTCGGGATTCAGTTCGTACTAATTTTCCCCTCCTTTTTTTTTCCCTCACTCACTTTTGACAGAAATTAATCTCCCAGGGGAAAAAAAAAGAACAACCACCACCAACTCAACATGGTGAGTCACTTCCGTGCGTTTTCCTTCTTTCCGCTTCAACATTAAAAAAATAAATGAATTCAACGCTGTATAGTTTGGTCATAAGTCATCATAATGTGAAAGAAGCGAGTTCCGTTATGTATGCAAATGTATGACTCATGATAGTAAGGATAAAAAAAAAAGTGTCAAGACTTCCCAAAACAACGCCCACTTTATGCAGAATTACATAACGCTTAACTCCCCTGTCCCCCCACCCCCCCTTCCTACCGGCACCCGTAGAACTACACGATACAAACACCTACTCGACACTCATCAGTTTACTGTAACTGTAATTTAGTGGAGGTCAAAGAGCATTTATGTATCTCAATGTCAGGCAGGGCATATTTTTAATACATTTTTTAAGGGTTTCTCGTTTACTGTGAGGCTTTAATAGGAGTAGAAAAGCAATATAACCTGTGCACGTGGCACACCAGGACATTTAATCCGGTATCTGCTGCAATTATAATAACAAAAAAAAGAGGCCCCCCCCCCCCTTCCCTTTGACACCTTAGTTGACTCTGGGATCAAGGGGTTAAAGGTAACTAGCTCAAGGGTAATGAAGTATCACACGGTCATAAAATATGATTTTATTTTTTTTTCCAGAGGAGTTGGTTTGTGTGACTCACGAAGGCGCTTTCTCGATTTGGGTGGGGCCTGTCTGTACGTTTTTTAAAATATGCTTTTTTTTTCCCCCAGTCAAGAGGACAGCAGCCGGCCTCCTTTTAAAGGGGAATCATCCCGTCTCCTCGCGGTCAGGGTGGGGCCGCTATGTCGTCATTCAAACGGAACCGTGATGGGGGGGGGACTTTCCTTGTACTGTATCCACGGCAACGGGGGGGGGGGAGTGTAAACAGAAGGAGTGGTGCTCATTTAAAAAAAAAAAAAAAAAAATCAGTCTGCAGCATGTGTGCAAGCGTAGTGTCGAAATACCGACGAGAGAAGCCCGCCTGTTTCCTTTTCAAAGTTGTCAAAGTTGGGTCACAACACGTCATTTTTTGGGGGGGGGGGGGGGGGGGAGTAAACGGACAAAAAGTGGTGCCGCAGATTGCAGTCGGGGCAAGTGAGCGCTGCTGACCATTTTCGCGGCGCTTGACTTCAGCTAATGATTGCAAGAAGACCTTTTCCGGGAGCCCACGGGAGGAGGACGCGAGCGAAGCGTCTCTAGTAGATCACATTTCAGACAACAGGAAGCACGTTGGACTAGCGGTGAACAGGCCTGCCTCACATTTCCGAGGCTCACGGTTTGATTCTTCATGTTCTCCCAGTGCAAACAAATATTCACACTCGCAGTCGCACCCGGCGGCACAGCTGTAACGCGTCGGCCCCGCCTATGCACAGTTTCCATGTTCTCCCTGTTCCTATGTGGGTTTTCTCCGGGAAATCCGGTTTCTCCCCCGACATCCCAAAAAACATGCAACATTGATTGGACACACTAAATTGCCCATAGGTGTGATTGGGAGTGCGGCTGTTTGTCTCTATGTGCCCTGCGATTGGCTGGAAACCAGTTCAGGGTGTGCCCGTTGACAGCGGGGATAGCCTCTGGCACTCCCGTGACCCTTGTGAGGATAAGCGGTTTGGATAATGGATGGCTAATGGAAGTTAGCTATGCATGGTGTAAAAATTTGAAATATTCACAACTGGCGGCACGGTGGAGCAGCTGGAAGGCGTTGGCCTCGCAGTTCTGAGGTCCAGGGTTCAATCCCAGCCCCCCTGTGTGGAGTTTGCATGTTCTCCCCGTGCCAGGCACTCCGGTTTCCTCCCACATCCCAAAAACATGCAACATTAATTGGACGCTCTAAATTGCCCCTAGGTGTGATTGTGAGTGCGACTGTTCGTCCCTATGTGCCCTGCGATTGGGTTGCAACCAGTTCAGGGTGTACCCCGCCTTCTACCCGTCAACGGCTGGGATAGGCTCCAGGACTCCCCGCGACCCTCGTGAGGATAAGCGGCTAATAAAATGGATGGACGTTCATACCTGTGGGCGTAAATGGAAATTTTTGCTCGGTCCTGCGATTGGCTGGGATCCAAAACTGTGAAATTGAATGGAATCAGAATTGGGGGGCGGGGGTGGGGGGTTACCTATACGCTGATGACATTTAAAGCAATTCAAAGTCCAACCATCATGAAAGTCAGCTAAGACAGAGAAAAGATAGCAAATGATTGAAAGCATTGTTCCGAGATTTTTGGAGGGCAGTGTGTCATCTTTTTTTGCGAGCAAATAAAAACTTGTCGTGGTCGAAGTCATACCCCCCCCCCCCGCCCCACTTCTCCTCGAGGTTGTCGAATGTCGATGGCGCTGAAACCTCCCAAATCGACGTCCGACATTCCGGTGCAAACGATCGACATCGCGTTCTCGCCCCGGTATCGACGCTCTTTGTCCGAAAAGGCGCGCGGACGTCGATTTCGATTTCAACTCGCGCTGCCGCTCCTCGACGTGTTTATCCAGACAAGCGCGTGAACATTTTTGGAATTCATCCCGGCGGGAAAGCACAAAACGCCCGCTTTGCTCCCTTTCCGCGTGATTCGTCAGTTTATTGCCGCGGCATTCCTGCGGTTTTCCCCAATCCAAACATCTCGTCTGCTTTCGGGACGAGGGGCCGCACGGCCGTTTAGTCATCGGCGCTTGACGCTGGCGCTCTGTCCTTATCGCGACGGCATTGTCTTGCGGTCTATTGATCGCTTTGCGCCGTCTCCTGCACATTCTTCCTTCCAATCGGCCCAAACAGTGACATCTTCGTCAAACAAAAGCCGTTTTGTGTCAACTATTGAGCGAGTGACCGAAACAGGAATGCGAGGTGGACATCTGCAAATCATTACGTGTACTCCACGTATATTTCACTTCTCTAGTTCTGCGGTTTCCTTTACAAGTATATACATCAATCCATCCATTTTCTTAGTCGCTTATCCTCACAAGTGTCACGGGGAGTGCTGGAGCCTATCCGAGGTGTCGACGGCCAGGAGGCGGGGTACACCCCGAACTGGTTGCCATCCCACATCGAGACAAACAGCCAAACAATCACACCTAGGGGCAATTTAGAGTGTCCAAATTATGTTGCGTGTTTTTGGGATGTGGGAGGAAACCGGAGTGCCCGCAGGAAACCAACACAGGCACGGGGGGAACATGCAAACTCCACACAGGCGGGTCCGGGATTGAACCCGGAACCTCAGAACCGTGAGGCCAGCGCTTTACCAGATGCTCAACCATTCCGCTTTACCGCTTGTTACCAATAATATTAAATATACACAAATGATTAAAAACAACAACGTGAAATGTATTTTACAGCCTGATACAACAGTATAATATATTTTTCATGTTTTGTTGTTGTACTTATTACAAATGTATGACTAATAAATGTACCATATGTATGGAAAAGTAAGAAATACATGGATACACTTGTATTTATAATATATAGTGCATTTTTCCTTAATACTTTTATTAGAAATTTAGCAATCATCAATAAAACATAAATCAGTATAATAGGGTAAATATTTTACTATATGACAAATATTGTATCATCAATGACTATAAGTACAAATGTAACATACATGTAATGAAAAACAAATTATACAGTTTTCATACAGTATAATCTTATTTTCTTTGGTTTATTACAAATGTGAAAAAGTACAAAAAATGTCACAATTTTCAACAAACTTATTTAAAGTAGACAAATATGTATGATAACGTGATTTGATATATTTAAAAAAGTTGGGACAAAAAGGGAACCTCTGCTTCTTTAATGTAAAACTGACTACAAAGTAAAATTAACAAACTTATTACTACAGATTTTTTTTTTGGTCCCATCCTAACATAACATCGATATATTAAATTTAGTATAATAGTGAGGGAAGTCACTGTACATACGCCTGACTTAGGCGCGGGCCCCGTGGGATCGATTCCCGCTCAGCGACGGTGTCGATATCTGCCTTGCGACTGACTGGCGACCGGTTCAGGGCGTAGTCCGCCTTTCGCCCGAAGCCAGCTGGGATAGGCTTCGGCTTTTGCGCAACTCTTGTGAGGATAAGCGGCTTGGATAATGCCATGACATAATAGTGAAAACAACTGATTTTACGACATATTCTCACCGTCGTCGCGCAATAAGACAGACATTTAGAAACGACTTTCAATCTGATGTACTTCTCCTCGGCCTACGCGGTAAAATGTCACAAGTTCCCCCCCGAGGACTTCCCGTTTGCGGGATGCTGACCTTTTTCCCGTTGTTGCAGGCCAGCAGAGGAACCGTCAAACCCAGCGGCAACTTCAACGCCAACGCCGACGCCGAGGTTCTGTACAAGGCCATGAAAGGCCTGGGTGAGACGCTCACTCCTTGTTCCATTCGCGTCACGTGACCACTTCTCGGTCTTCGTACTTGGACAGATAGACTCGAGTGAAACTCAGGAGTCAGACGCGCGACTCGAGTCTACCGACGCTTTTCTCAAACTGTCGCTTTGTGGTGGCGCGCAGGCACCGACGAGGACGCCATCCTGCAGCTGCTGACATCCCGCAGCAACGCCCAGCGGCAGCAGATCGTGACCGTCTACAAGACGCTCTACGGAAAGGTGGGATGACCGTCGCCGGACCTCGGCGCTCGAGCGGTTTTCTAGGAGACCTGACGCATTTTGGCCGCAGTTCCCAGGGCTTATCTGACATGTGTTCGTCAAAATAGCCTTAAGATTTAAAAGAACCCTTTATCTAAATATTGAAATTATTCTTTTAAAATCCTGACTTTCATTAAAAAAATCATTTCATCAACCATTTCACACATAAACGTCCCATTTTTTTGGCTATTTAGATCTCCATTGAGTGACTCTGGAACATGCGCTAAATATAAAAGTGTTCATTTTATTTCAAAACTCCTTGCTTTTGTCATCCCAGATTCCAGAAAAGGCCCCTCCAACTGCTACTTATGTTTGACCCAGTTTTGTATCCGATTTGTCCTGATCTGCCTAAGACCGCCCCCTTCCCTCTGATTGGTCGCCTCACGCGTTTATGTTGACAGCTCTGGCTCGGAGAAAAGAGACAGGCGGCGATCCTCGCTAGTGGAGTAAATAAACTCCAGAAATTCGAACAATCGGAGTTCAGGCCTCTGGGCGGACATTTTTTTTTTTTTTTTAATTTAAATTTCAAATCATATTTCACGGATAAAATATGGCACCTTTAATTGTCGGGCAGACTCAACAATTAGTATCCAAACTACTTAAAAGGGACTAATATTTACAGTACATCCGATGTCTCCTTTTCAGGATCTGATACAAGACCTGAAGGGGGAGCTTGGGGGTAAATTTGAGACCCTCATCGTGGCCCTGATGACCGCGCCCCTCGCCTACGATGTCACGTTACTCCGCAACGCCATCAAGGTAAGTCACCCGCGAAGTGTCATACTGATAACTTTTCGTAATAATCATCCCGGATGGGAAAAATTGAACTGCACAGATCATCTGGAGAGGTCTGCAATAGTCCTGGGCAGATTAGAGTGACACGGCAACACACAGAGGCTGCGATCTCGTTGGACTAATAAAAATCCAACACACAAAATGACAATTTGATGGAGCAAATATTTGAGTTTAGCTTGGAAAATGTAGCTCGGTTTATGTGATTGTGGTGAGGCCCGGGAGAGAAGGTCATGACCGCCTCCCTTTGGGGATCTTTACAATGTTAGAAAGCAAAATGGCGCCTTTTGAGCGTGACCAATTTGCTTTGTGGTCACTAGGGGGCGGGCACCGACGAGAAGGTGCTGGTGGAGATCCTGGCCTCCAGGACCCCTCATCAGGTGAAGGACATCGTAGCTGCCTACAGACAAGGTAACCATTCTTTTAACACACGTGCAGGGCTCCCATATTTCATAATTTTTTTTTTTTGTTGCTAGAAATTGTTTTTTTCTTTCACAGAAATTCATCTTTTTTTTTTGACCTAGTGGCATCTTGGTGCCAAGGAGCTGTGTTGGGAGTGTTTTTCTCATAATAGTAATAGTAATATATATATATATATATATATATATATATATACACACACACACACACTAACATATGCGCCTAAAAAATATGAATTTCTTTTCATGAAGGTGTGACTTTTTCCCCCCACAAAAACGTCAATTTCACAATTAAAAAAAAAAAAAACACCTTATGAAATACTGTCTTGATTTCTTCTGTTTGAAAATATGGAAAAAAAAAAGCAAATGTACTTTTTTTTTAATGTCAGATTTTTTTAAGAGGAAAAAAGTTTCCTTTGCATTATTATGACTCGTTTTTGCAGAAAAGTCAGACTTTATGAAAAATAAAAAAAAATTCTTGCTCCTATGTGAAATGTCACAAGATTTTAGTATTTCGGCTTTAAAATGGACTTTTTCCACATATACAGAGCTGCATTTTTCAATAAAATGTTAGCCTCTTTCTGTACTTTCTTGTTTTTTTTATTGAAATGTTTGAGGTTACAAACGAACCTTTATTTATTTATATTTTTTTACAAAATATGATTTTACGAGGAAGTTTTTTTTTTATTTGTAATATGTGGCACATTTTTGCAAAAAAGGTTGCACTTTATGAGAAGATTTTTGCTTTTTGTAAAATGAGTCTCCCAAGAAAACTGTCCAAATCTGACTTTGTTTTAAAATAATTTTTTTTTCCACATAAAATTACAATATGCCAGATATCTGAGTAATTTTTTTCTTTCTTACGGCGTCTTTATGAGACCGCGGTGCCAATACTCCTTCGTAAATGACTAAACAATTTTTTAGAATTCTTTTTAGAGTGATCTTTATTTTAAAATAGCATTGAAGTTCCTAATTTTCAGTCTCACAAAGTTCAGAGCCAACAGTAACACCAGGAAAGAGAAGTACAAAAATATACTTGACACTAAAAATGAAAGTCGGAAGAAAATAAGGAAACAAAATCTGTGAAATGACAGTTTTTGCATAAAAAATAGAATGTGACAGTCTAGTTGATTTTAATAATGTTTTCATACCCCCCCACCACCACCCCACAGAGTACGACGACGACCTGGAGGAGGACGTGTCAGGCGACACCTCGGGTCACTTCAAACGGCTCCTGGTCATCCTGCTCCAGGTCAGCCAAGTGTTCTAGGACCCATGGAAGTGGTCTTCCATTAGTAGTCCCGTATTCGGCGTCACGTATTTTTCAGCTGTTCAAAGAGTCGGTATCCAGCAGTACAGGTTTATAATGTCCACACAGGCCAGCAGGCAGAGCGGCATCCAGCAGGCAAACATCCAGGCTGATGCCGAGGTAAGTCCGTAGAATGTTACAAAATGTCGTCGTTCAATCTTTTGTCCGGTTTCAAAATGTAGAGTTGCAGTCAGGTCACCAACACCCCCTTCTAGTTAGCTCCCAGCAATCACGAGTTAGCTAGCTGGCTAACAAACAGACTTGGATTGGACTCAGTAAAGTAGCTCAGGTTTGCTAACTAACTAGATGGCTGAATATGTGGCTGCTTGCTAAGTAATCAATTAGCTAGGTAGTTACTAACACGAATTACATAGCTAATAGTCTCTTTAGTTGTAGTTAGTTACCTCGCTAGCGAGCTATTGCTTGCTAACTGCAAACAAATGTATGGTAACCAACTGAATTTAAGAACAGCCGCATTTGATTTGGCTAGCGAGTTCGTTAGTTAGACACCTACTACCTGTTGGTTAGCCGGTGTGACGGTCTGAGCGCTCCCGGTGCTGAAAAGTTTCCTTGTGATTAATGCGCATCCGCGTATATTTTGTAAACTTCCGGCCAGTCTGAAACATCCCCATCCATACTTCTTCAACATGTGCCATTGGACAACTTTTCGCCGAGTGTTCATGTTCGCTATGGACGTCTCAGAAAGATCTTTTCTTTTAATCAACTTTTGTTTTAAGGTTATTTTAGGATATAATGTATCTGAGCTCCCTATACGTGGAAGAAGGGGAACTATGAGACCGGGGGATTTCCCAGTAAGCGTCTGGTGTGTACCCAGAGTTCCCCCGTTAGTAACGCATGTGCATTAATCACAAGGAGACTTTTTAGCACAGGGGAGCGCTCAGACCGTCACACCGGCTAGCTTGTTAGCTGTTTACTTTGACCAAACTCGAGGGGCGTTGTTTAGATGCTTTAACCCAAATGCTGCTCTACCGCCATCTAGAGGCCGGTTTTCTCTCTCTCAAAACCTCCCAACGTCGCCGTTGTCGTAGGTCCTGTTCAAGGCCGGCGAGAACAAGTTCGGCACCGACGAGCAGACGTTTGTCACGATCCTGGGAAACCGCAGCGCCGAGCACCTCAGAAAAGGTCAGCGGATGGGAGAGCAACGCGGCGAGCAGTCGCAATGTTGACCCACTCACTTTTTTTTTTTTTTTTAAAGTGTTTGACGCCTACATGAAGCTGTCGGGCTACGAGATGGAGGAGAGCATCAGGAGGGAGACTTCCGGAAGCCTCAGAGAGCTGCTGCTCGCCGTCGGTAAGCGCAAATGCGAGTTTGGCGCCTAACTTTTACTCGTCTTGCAAAATGATGACCCTTTCTGTCATGTTTGGATTTTTGTCTAAAATTAGGGCTCTCTTTTTTTTTTTTTTTTAGATAATCATCACTTTTTTTTCCTCTTAAAATGATCCCTTTGTTCTTTCAATATTTTGAGTTTATTCTTGTAATATTATGCCTTTTTAAATAATAAGTTGGTTTATTTTATTTTTTTGTTTTTATGACCATTATTTCAATATTAGCATCTTATTCTTGTAAAATTAGGACAGCACTCTTCTAATGGTTTGAATTTTTATCATACAAGTCTACAGTAAGAGGGTGTCTTTTTTTATATTTAGACTTTTTTCATCATACAACTACCATTTTTCTCATGGAAAATAATGTTCTAATATTTTTTGTTACATAAAATTCAGACTAACCCTTCACAGTTTTTTTGAATATTTTATGTTTTCCTCAAAAGAATAAATAAATACGATTGTGTTATGAAATTAATTTTATTCTTTTAATGAAATTTTTTTCTTCTAGAATTATGACTATATCCTTGTAGCAAAATGACTAATTTTTTTTGGTCTTAAATAATTCTTAATATATTATCTATAACATGTACGGAGCCACTAAAGGGACATTGAAAAAAAAAATTAACTGGTTTCTCATTATCATGAGAAGTAAGTTTCTCATTGTAATGAAAAATTTACTCATTACAATGAGCAAGTTACTTATTATAATGAGAAACAAGTTGGGGTTTTTTTTTGTTTTTGTTTTTTTTTTTTCAATTTCAGTTTAGGGGCTCCGTAGTAAGTACGTAAGTTACTCATTACAATGAATAAGTTACTCATTACAATTAGTAAGTTACTGATATGTAATATTTGGACTTTTTTTTTTTTTAATAAAATTGTGACTTCATTCTTGCCAAATTCCATCTTGAACTATTCTTATATTTTGGGGAGTCGACATTGCAACTTCCTTGTAATATTTTGTTTCTCTTCATAAAATTACATAATTCTCTTAAGTCTTTTTTTTTTTTTGGCAATAAAATTAACACCAGCCTTGTAGCATTTAGACTCCCCCAACCTCCCTCTTGTACACACCTAACTTTTTCCCTCTTCAAACAACTCCATTCATTCACGTGAAATTTTGACGTTCTTCTTGCAATTTTCGAACATACATATTAGTGTACAATTGAAAGAATTTTTTTTTTTTTTTTTACCTCCTCAACAGTGAAATGTGCCAGGAGCGTCCCGGCCTACTTTGCTGAGACTCTCTACTACGCAATGAAGGTACGACGGATGGATGAACAAATGGAAAAAAAAAAAAATCAACGCTTTAGATGCGAACAATGATTTGATAAAAATTTTTTTCCAGGGTGCCGGAACCGACGACAACACCTTGATCCGAGTGATGGCCAGTCGCAGCGAGGTGGACCTGCTGGACATCCGTTCTGAGTTCAGGAGGATGTTTGCCTGCTCTCTCCACTCCATGATCCGGGTACACACATTAACGCATCTTCTTCTTCTTCTTCTTGGAATAAAACTCCTTTTTCTTCTGGACTACTACTATCCTTTTTTCTTGTAAAATTGGGACTTCATTTTCGACATCGCTTGATGCAATCGCATCATTTGATGAATTAATACGATAAAAAAAAAATTATTTCCTATTTGGACTTCATTCCCGGCCGACAGAGCGCACCTGGTTATAAGCATCACTGAGTACATTTGTAAAGGAAATACCATTTGGTACATACATACGCCGCAGCTGTGTAAAAGCCGTAAGTGCCCACATTAAAACACGAGATATTTACAAATACGGTACACAGAAAGAGTGTAACGCTAGCGTGGTGCTAATGCTAACGCTAGCGTGGTGCTAATGCTAGCGCTAGCCCGGCGCTAATGCTAAGGCTAGCACGGCGCTGACAGGGACAAAAAAAAAAAAAAAACTTACCGGTAAAAATCACTGAGACGCCAGTAACACAGCAGCAACACACTAGCACAGTGTTGACGCTAGCGGAGCACTACCATGGCCAGTAAAGGTCACTTCCTCGGCACATATATTCCGGTGTCACTCTTACCTTTTCCACTTGAGCGCCCCCTCGCGGCCATTCGAAAAAATGCACAAATTATCTGCATCTTTTCATGTTTTGACTATATTCTTTTAATACTTTATTTTGTCCCCATCTATCTCTATCTACAGTTACAATTATTTTCCTCCTGTTTTTCTCCAAAAAGATTTTTTTTCCAATATTTTGCCTTTTTTTTGTAAATTTATAATTTAATTGTAACATAAATATTTTTTTCACAAAAAAATTATGACTATACTTAGACATTTTCCTTGTAAAATTACAAATTCACTCTTTTAGTATTTGACTTTTTGTAATACTACAAGCTATTTCATATGACACAATAATTTTTCCTGGTATATTAAAATTCCAATATTTCAATACTGCACTTTTATTTTTTATAATAATAACGATAACCTATTGGTATATAGGATACATTTATCTTTCTAAAGAGCTTGTGGGAAATATGAGTCACAATTATGAATTAAATAAGGGAGAGAAATGAAAAGGGTCATTATTATTTTCCATACATTTGATGTTTTTCTTTTATTTCTTTTCAGAAAATCTTGAAAGTAGTGAAGAAAGTGATGGAGACAAAATGTGAGTGTTGATTTTGTTTATTTTGCCCCCCCCCCCCCCCCCCCCCCCAGGGCGACACGAGCGGCGACTACCGCAAGGCTTTACTCCTCCTCTGCGGCGGCGACGACGCGTAACCACGGCAACGGGGACCAAGCCGACCCCCTCCTCCGGCGAGATCGGGGCGACGGCCGAAGACACCGCGGAAACGCGTCGCCGACGGACGAGCCGTCGGGTGCTTTTTAAAACTCAGATAACCGTTCCCACGAAAGGGAGCTAACGTTTCGCTTTCACGTCCAAACTGGTTTCTAACCGACGGGCCGCTAATTCTACCGACCATCCCATTTCCGTGTTTGCACTTGTTTGACACTTGACTCGATAATAAACTTTTCCTTTCATGAAGTACAATCAAATATTTTGTCATGGCGCTCTTGTCGGGTGATTTTGTCTTGAGACGGCATTTTCAGCATGAAATAAGGAATAAAAACGCAACAAACAATGTGTAAAAGTGGGTGCAGATTAAAAAATAAATTTTATAAATATATATATATATATATACACACATAACCAACTAAAAACTAACAAGTCCAAGATAACTGTTGAAAAGTGAGAAATAATAAATCTATATATTTTTACATTATACAGTATATACCAGGTATTTATACATTTCTGTTGCACACCAAGTTTATGCGACATAAGGATAAAGCAAAAAGTTAAACATAATACAAATAAAATTTATTTATGTTAAAAACAATAAAACACGTAAATGGTGTAAAGTCGCGTGGTGAGTTAAAGGAATAAAAACAGTTTTTTAGAGGAGTTTAGAAACTGGACATCGTTGAGACTTTCCTGATGTTTGAGGGCAGGGGTCAGCAAACCGTGGCTCCCGAGCCACGTGTGGTCCTTTCATTTGTCTGTTGTGGGTCCCTATGACTTTGGAAATTAACTGTTTTATTTTGATAATTTTTTATTTTATCTGGTTTGGTTTTAAATACAATTCTAAATGTGAAGATTATTGCAAACACATAACAAAATAAAATGAATATTTTTTATCGCTCAAAATATGCGTAACATCCGCCGAGAGGTTAAGTTGCGGGTGCTGAACCACGAGTCTCCTGGGATCCACGGTCCATCGCGACTGACGGCATAAAACATGTCCTCTTTTATCCACGGTAAGCGCACGCGTGACAAATGTCACAGATTTTCCCAAATTTATAGTTGACATACAGCCCCTCCGATGCATCAAAGGTGAATAAAATCATTTCTCAAATCCAATTTTTTGCATTTTTATTGATTAAACGAGGGTGGCATGGTGGTTCAGCTGGTGACGCGTTGGCCTCACAGCTCTGAGGTCCTGGGTTCAATCGTGAGGATAAGCATAAGTGAAGAAAACGGATGGATGAATAGTTGGATATTTATTAAATGTGGACATTTATTAAACGATATGTGGTCTCCCCTGCCCGAAGATCGCTGGGATGAGCTCCGGCACTCCCGCGACCCTTGTGAGGATAAGCAGCTTGGGCAATGCTATTGCAATGCAATTTTATGCTTCATTCAAAGGTGATGCAAATTGGTCATTTCCCACACATTTCAAAATCATTAAAAACACTTTTTTTCACGTGTGTGTGTGGGCATCTTTGAAAGCACAGCAGCAAAATATTGAACCGAACTTGATTTTTGTGTCTCATTGCACCCCAATAAATAATCAAAAAAATAATAATTTGAAAATATCTACCATGAAATATTGTGGATGTAAAGTGTAGTGTAGTAGAAAAGACATGAGCGACATACCGATGGTTTGTCCGGGCATGCCTCCACAAATCCACGCTGTTCCGCCCACTCGTTTCCCCGGTTGCGGGAAAGCGTCGGTGAGTCACTCGCCGGTTCTCCAAAACTCCGGACGACCCGCCGGAAGTGGCTTCGCGTGTATAAAGTCAAAGGACTTCGGGGATCGGGGCATTGACAAGATGCTTGGAACTCTGATTTCTTGTTTTCTCGGACTTGCGCTCGCTTCCAGGGAGCAGCCCGGGGTGTCCCCGGGAGCTCCGGCGGTGGTCGCCCGGGGGGAGTTCCCTTACGGGGCGACCATGAACTGCACATGGCTGGCTCGTGAGCGCGACGAAGACCTCGTCAGGGTGCTGGTCAAGTGCGAGGACCCGGTGGCGCGCGTCCACGGCGGGGTGACCGACCGCGAGTGCCACTACGACGGCAAGCCGCGGCGCTGCCCGGCCTTCCGCTCCGACCCGCGGGGCTTCTGGAAGCAGCTGGGCCGCTCCTTCCGGCGGCTCGGGAGCGGGGTCTGCTCGGACGATGACGTGCTGGTGAAGGCGCGCGTGTGCAAGCGAGCTCCCCGAGACTCGCACTTCAAGTTGGACATCTTCAGCTCCGTCGCCTCGGCTCAGTCCGGAGGAGTGGTGGACCGGCCCCCGGCGTGGAACACCCCGGTTGGGAACCGCACCGCGGCGTGCCCGGAGGCCCGCAGGAAAGCGGAAATGTTCTGCAGCCCTTTCTGGGCCAACCTGTGCACCTCCTTCCTGTCCATTCTGCATAGTGACTGCTAGTTTATTTCTTCTACCCATAATCTATTTCATAGTGTGAATTTTATATTTGATCAATAAATCATTTCAAATACTTTACATTTTGAATGTGTTTTTCTTAAAAAATGTGTGCATGTTTTCAGTGAAGTTACCTCCAGAACATTTAACATTTTCACAACCCTGCGGACATTTTTAATTTTTAATAAAAAGAAAATAAATAAATGCAATTAAATGGGTTGAATTAAAAGGTATGCCTCATCAATAAAAATGATATATAAATTCATGTTTAAATGCCTTTAAAATGAAACACAACTGTAAGAAATAAATGTACTGTACAGTAGATTTTTTTTGTAAGGCACTTTAACATGATCCAGATTGAACATTTAATCCAGTTATTACCATTTGAGGAAGTTTTTGCCCACGAATGGTCATTCCTGGAGAATTCTGCCTAACAACAAGCGGAAGCGTTCACGGGGTACCGCTCTTTGTACGACACCTTTGTGGCTGCGGCCCATTTGAACGAGTTCCACGCTAGAAGTTGGTCAAAGAGTGCAAGACGTGTGTGGATTGACATGTCCGGACACTTTCCTGTTGATTGTTTTGTTTTTTTGACCTTGCAGGTGAAACCGATATCGGGTCCAGATTTGATCTTTCCAGAGGGAGATATGAATATGAGTATTGTTGGTAGACCCCTAAAATATACGCAGAAAAATTGGCAAGTTTTCAGGCATGTTGAGGATCGCCTAAAGGCAAATCAGTCATCGGGCCTGATAGCAAAGGAGCAGGTTCCGGTAACTCGGGAGTCACAATTGCTATGTTTCTCCGTGTGGAAGATGAGAAATGATTGTTATAGACCTGACCGTTATTTCATCGCACATGTTCAAACTTGTCCAGATCTGAAAGAAATAGAAATACGGTGAAGGTATGAAAAAGTGCGTCACAGTAAGGTGGATTCGTGGTAAGCATCTCTGCCTGAAAGTTGAAAGGTTCTGGGATTGATTCTTGGGGTACTGCAGCGACCTTCCACATTCCAAAAACATGCATTTACGCTTCAGTTAAGACTCACTGAAGACTGGAAAATTTCCATAGGTCTGAACATAAGTGTGTATTATAGTCTGTGTATATGTGTCCTGTGATTGGCTGGCAACCAGTCCACAATGTACCTTGCTTCTTCCTCCAAAAGTTAGATGAGATGGGCTCCGGGTCACGTTAATCCATCCATCCATCCATTTTCTACCACTTTTCGGGATCGGGTCGCAGGGGAAGTAGCTTCAGCAGGGATACTCAGACTTCCCTTTCCCCAGCCACTTCTTCCTGCTCTAGCCTAGAGACGTAGCCTCTCCAGTGTGTCCTGGGTCGTCCAAGGGGTCTCTTTCCGGTGGGACGTGCCTGGAACACCTCACCAGGGGGGCATCCAGATCAGATGCCCCAGCCACTTCATCTGGTTCCTCTTGATGGGGAGGAGCAGCGGCTCGACACTGAGCAGCTCCCGAATGACCGAGCTTCTCACCCGTTGTCTCAGGGAGAGCCCGGACACCCTTCGGAGGAAACTCATTTCCTTTGTATCCAGGACCTTGTTCTTTCGGTCACGACTCACAGCTCGTGTCCTTAGGTGAGGGTAAGAACGTAGATCGGCTGGTAAATAGTGAGCTTCACTTTTCGACTGAGCTCCCTCTTAACCACAATGGACCGATACAAAGTCCGCATCACTGCAGACGCTGCACCGATCCGTCCGTCGATCTCCCGCTCCATTCTTCTCTCACTTGTGAACAAGACCCCAAGATACTTGAACTCCTCCAGTTGTGGCAGGATCTCATCCCCGACCCGGAGAGGGCACGCCGCCCTTTTCCGACTGAGGACTATGGTCTCAGATTTGCGGATGCTGATTCTCATCCCACCTTACCGAGGTAGGGATGGTATTGTATCGCATTGGAGCAGCTTTATACGCGGTAGACTGGTGACCTGGTCCGAGGTGAAAATCGCTTCTTCGCCAGAAGTCATTTGATAGGACAAGCGCTGTAGAAACTGCTACATAAACCAGTCAAAGGAGAGTAGAAGCCTACTAGAACATCCGAACTTTATATTGGGTGAATAATTTGAATGATTTCTGTCTCATTTTTCTTGTTAAGCTGCTTAAAAAAAACAACCTAGCAGTCGGACAACGGTCTGTAGACTTCTTATATCCGCCGTACCTTCAAATCTCTACCGGTGTTCTAACAATAACAGTTTGGTTCCGGGTCAGTAGACCAGTCTGTGTAGCACACAGGCCAATTCTGTTTCTAGCTGAATAGTGACTAGTGTGTAAAAGTTGCACTGGTATGAATGTTAACAAGTTTCTGGGCTTTCAGCAGGCGTGTTGTTGACATGTGGGGAACAAGGACTTCTCAGAACACGGAGGCTGACTGGAAACCGCTTGACAGGGTTAAAAAAAAAAATAAAAACAGCACACGGCTGAATGAAAATTTAGCACTCTTGGTTTTATTCTCCTTCCATTTTTTTTTTTTTTTTTGTGGTCGCTCACAACAGCGAAGCTCAGTTGGTGAATCGTGATGTCATGTGACAAGTCCATCAGTGGCGTCTCCCACCTGAAACAACAGCAGCGGCAGAAATCAATTCCACATTTTCTTCAAACTGTGTTTTTAATTTTGTACATTTTTTTTTGTATCAATAAGTGCTTCATTCAATTTATTTCCGAGTATGATTTCGAGGACCGGGGTCCAAATCCCGGCCCGGCCTGTGTGGAGTTTGCGTGTTCTCCCCGTGGCTGTGTGGGTTTTCTCCGGGCACTCCGCTTTCCTCCCACATCCCCGAAACATGCACCATTAATTGGACACTCTAAATTGCCCCTAGGTGGGACCGTGAGTGCCAATGGTTGTTCATTAACTGGGTTAGGCTACAGCGCTCAAGCGACCCTTGTGAGGATAAGCAGCTCAGATAATGGATGGTTGGATGAAAATATTTTGTTCAGCAATTGATGATGATGATGATTTTTAAGTCTTACAAACAATGTAATGGTGATATTTTTTGTTAGAAATATAAAATAAAAATATTTTCCTCAAACATTTTCCTATTATTGGATATCCCTGATCCCCCCCCAAATATATGTAATATATATTCCTAGATATTATATATACATTCCTTTGTGAGGATAAGCAGCTTGGAAAATAGATGGATGGTGCGTATATATATATATATATATATACACACACATACACAAAACCGAAGTATTAAAAATATGAATTTATATATAATTAAGAATTGCGTTAAATGTGGTGATTGAGTTGCAATAGTTGAAAAAAAATAAATGAAACCAAATAATATACTGATAAAATATGGTGTGATTATGTTCAAAATGTAAAATACAAATATTCAAACAACAGATGTCGAATTATTATGTAAAATAAATACATGATCATTTAATTGAACTATTAAAATATATGATATAAATAAGGACATGAAATAAATTGTTATGCATTGAGTTTCTGTTCTATTTCTGTTCTATCCAGAGGCCGTTGATTTTTTGATTTAGCGAATGGGGAATATAAATATAAAGTATAATATAATATGGAATAAATATATAATCAAAGGAATACAAAGGGACCCTGCGAATTCTGCCGAGCAGCAAGAGGTGAGTCAGAGAAAAAGTGCTTTTGTCGCTCACCGGTCCGAGTCAGTTCTTGAACAACCCGATGATGTACGTGCAGATGCCCTGGAAGCTCTTCCAACAGTACTCGGTGGCCATGCGGGCCGCTTTGGACTGGGGCAGCTCCGTCGGGGACCGCACGGTGGTCTTGGGGGACTTGGGGGCGGTCTTCCTGGTCGGGGCCGTGACGGCTTTCCCCGCCTGGGGCTTGGCGGCCCGGGGCCGGGCCGGCAGGAGGCTCATCTGGACCTCGTCGGGGTGCCTCTTGCACATGGGCGGCCGGTACAGCTTGGCGCCCTGGCAGGCGTGGGCCAGTTTTCGGAGCTCCCACATGATCTGCGTGAAGTAGTGTCGCGGGTTGAGGCTGTAGGCGCGGCACAGGGCCGGCTTGCCCTGGAAGTCGCAGTGGTACGTGCGACCCGCCGGCGCGGGCCCCTTGCAGGAAACTCGCAGCCGGGTGGAGTCGGAGGCCCCCGACACCGCCATGGTGCACGCGTCCTTGCTCTTGGTGCTGAAGCGGATGGGCTCGTCCCAGATGCTGCGTTGCTGCTGCTGCCTGTTGGCGTCGTTGACGCCGGTGTCGCTTTGAGCGTGGCACGCGCACACCCACGTCGCCACCACGAGAACAAGAACTCGGGCCCGCATGTTCACGTTACCTTTTGCGAGACAAGTCCGAGAGCTGCTTTATAAGGTCCGGGGGGGACAAAGACGCCTTTCTTCAGGTGAATGTAAGACTTGCTGACGTCACTGCGGCTGACCCGTCCTCAGTTTGCCTTTCTAGTGCTCGTGCACGTATGACATAAAATCACGTGATTTTTGTTTACCTCGCCATATTGCCGGTCTTGTTCATTGGTGAGTCGGTGTGAGACGACACGGAAATATGACTCGTAGCACGACGCCCAGAGTCTTGTCCGATACCGTCAGACATCTTGAAGGTGAAAATAAACGACGGTACGTGGAAAAATTAGATAAACTCAGCATAGAGGGCCCGTATTTCATGCCAATATCGATGTTTTGGACTGTTAATTCGCTTCCGCTTGTCTTGGACATCTGGATCTACACACGGATCTGGTGAGGAAGTCGTTGAGATTTACACGGAAAAGTTTGTAAGCGTATAAAAATCTGGACTTTGTTGCTGGATCCGTTCTCATCAGGAATAAATCCCACATCGTGACGGTTTTGACGGCTCGTGAACGCGGAAGCATGTTCGTCTACATGTTAACCTTTCCCGGAATCCATTGATCTTTTCAGCTGGTATTCAATACAAATACGAATATTTAAATAAATGACCCCTGGTTTTACACAAATGCGCATTCATTAACTATGATTGAAAAAAAGATGACAGTTGACGGCTCGTGAACGCAGAAGCGTGTTCGGCCACAGGTTAACCTTTGCTGGAGTCCATCGATCTTTTCAGCTAGTATTCAATACAAATATGAATATTTAAATAAATGACCCCTGGATTTACACAAACGCGCATTCATTAACTATGATTGAAAAAAAGATGATGGTTGACGGCTGGTGAACACAGAAGTGTGTTCGGCCACACGTTAACCTTTTCAGCTAGTATTCAATACAAATACGAATGTTTAAATAAATGACCACTGGTTTTACACAAACTCGCATTCATTAACTATCTTCTTCTCCCTTCGGCTTGTCCCGTTAGGGGTCGCCACAGAGAGGACGGAGTCATCTCCACGGAACGTACACCGAAGCGATTGCGGTCACACTTAACCTCCGTAAACCCCTGCGATAGACATTTTTTTTTTTTTAACACGCATTGTTCTGAAATGAGCTAACTCGGCATTCTAAATACTTTTGGGTAATTTGAGATTGAGAAGAATAATTCTTACCTGAAATGAAGCGATCGCTCCACAGGTGTGTGCGTATTTTGGTCAGGCACCGTCCATCTTGTTTAATTGCCAAAATCCATCGATATTTTCTGGTCTTTTCAGCTGGTATTCCATAGAATGACCGCTTTGACAACCAACAGCTCAACAGGTCCCGGGTATTGTAAATATTCTCCTCCGGTTCAACGTCTCCCACAATGTCGAGCAGCTCTTTCTGCCAATATGGCGCCGTGAAAATGGTGACGTCACGTGCACGGGCTCGAAAGCGGAGCGCGAGCCACGCGCGCAATTTTGAAATGTACTGCAGTTTTCTTCCAAGCCAGGAGTAGCGCTGTAGCTGATGTTGGGTCGGCGTTTCCTGGGCATTTTTGGGCCATTTCCGGTAGCCGCTTTTACTTCCCTTTCCAGAACAAGAAAGGAAACAACAACAATGGCGACCGTGGAGCAGTGTGTGCTAGAACAAGTGGACTTCAATGATTATATGATTCTATGCGTAGCGACAGGTGAAATTCGTTTGCAAATGCGGGCGGTGTCTGTAGCCCGAGAGCGGCGGAGTACAAAGAGGCCATTTAATCTTACATAAGAGCCTCTTTCACTATTGATGCGGAAATATATGGCACTTTTTTTTTTTTAAATGTGTGTATACTTTGTGTACAGTATACTTATTATGAGTGTAAAAGACGATCTGTTCCAACAAGAATCACATCCTCTTCATTTTGAGGCGCCAGAATCAACTTTGTAACTACGTAAGTGAAGCTTACATTTCCATGATTATAAACTTCAGACCAGGAATTAGTCAATGGTTTAAAAGATAAATATGACTACGTACCTGTTGCCCCTAATAAAATTGAGTCGCCCCATAAATTCACGCTAGCGAATCAAAAATTGGTCGGATGGCTCACATCTTAAAAACCTCATAAATCAGGTCATTTTTATTGCAACACCATTATTTTACTCTATTATAGTGATATTGTGCCCTTTTTAATTCACTGTTTTTAAAAAATGATTTTTCACTTTAATTTCCACAATGCGTTCATTGGTCACTTTCACAACTCAGAAGTATCTTGTAAAATAATAATGGCTTTTTTTTTTTCAATTTTCGCATCTCCGACGAGAACAAAATGATCACATTTTTCTCCATTTCGTGAAATACATGTGAAGTCGAAAGAAAGTATATTCCTGTTCCTATAAGAATCAATGTTCTGCATGTTCAGCTCACGCCACCTCTGTAGCCCACCCACCCCCCTCCGAAAAAGCCGTCAAGACCCCAAAACATAGGAGTGATTCCGTTTGTGTACTTTGGAAGGGTGGGTAATACAGTATTAAGCCCCCCCCCCCTTCCACGTCCCTGACTGGGAGCTTCTGTTTGCCAGCAGGCAGACAAAACCGACACTTGTTGGACTTTTTTAAATTTATTTATTTATAGATTTATGCCCCCCACACCCCATCCCTCTCGACACACACACTCACATACACTCAGTGATTTGTCTTTGGCCTCTTAGACACAACTCCCAATTGCGCGACAATAATCCTGATAATAACATAAAAAATAAAAACGCATTATTATCCCTCTTTGTATGCTGTTTTAGGTGGCAGTGGGTGTGATGTGTGGCCAGCAACTTCTTATCTAATTGTTTACATTCGTTAGAAAATGATAAGTTGTGGATATATATTTTCCAATTCTGCTTAGTGTGATGACCACATAAAAAAATAAAAACATTTCCTGTTAGCTTAGCATGAGCTCGGAAGCATCAGGAAAAAGCAGTTCACAAGCTAATGAAACACTTTTTTTTTTTAAACACTTCCTGATACTTTTTATGACTTTGGGAACATTTAGGGAAAAGCAGCTCCAAAATTGACTTAAAAAAAATACATTTACCATTTCCCCCTACCTTAGGATTAGTTTGGAAATCATAACCTTTATAAAATAGTTTTTCCCCTCATCATGCAAATTAATTTTTCTTGTACCATTACTATATTGGTGTGATGTCACGACTTTTGTTTCACCTCATTCTCGCGCCGCGGGATTATTCTCGTTAAAGTACGGCTTTATTTTCATAAAATTAAGTTCCTTCATCATGATGATGGTATTACAGTTTTAGTCTCATAAAAAGATCCCTTCCTTGGTAAAATAGAGGACATTTTTCTCTTTTCCCTTATGGAAATCCCAACCTTGATAATATAACATTGTAGCTTTTTTTTCCCCCCTTGTAAATGAACATTTCTTTCTTGTAAATACTTTTTCCCTCCAATATTACGACTTTGCTTATGATCAGTATTTTATTTTAATTGCGACTTGACTGGCGACCCATTCATGGAGTAGTCCGCCTTTCGCTCAAAGTCGGCCGGGATAGGCTGCGGGCGCTTCGGCGACCCTTGTGAGGATAAGCGGCGTGGAAAATGGACGGACGGTACAATAAAATACGCTAAGGTAAAGCTACATGATTCCCGTCATATACCAACAATTTAATACGCTTCCCAAAAGTGTCAAACTTTTTTTTTTTTTTGTGGTCACGATGACAAGCTATTTCCCCAAAATGAAATGCTATGTTAGAAAAACAAACAATAACAAAAATATATAAAAAAAAATGTACACGACTCTCTGTGACCGACAGGACTGTACACAAATGGCCGCGGCTACGCGGGAATGGAAATGAACACATTTTAAGCTACTGTGAATAAATACATGACAGTTGGCTTTCAATTTCAGAGTTCCTGCATCTTCTTTTTTTTTTTTTTTTTTTTTTGGATGACGTTTTTCCCTTTTGGTTTCATCCGAGGATGTGAACGGCAAATCCGGTTAAGCTGGAAAAAGGAGGGGGCGACGTCGGGAATCAGCGGCAGTTCATGAACCCGCTTTCTCGTTTGGCTTTTTTTTTTTGGGGTGCGCCTCGAGTCGGGATGGGGGGATGAAACCGGCCAATCAGTTCCAATTTTCTTGTCCGCTGTGGGAAAACAAAAAAGGAAAAGAAAACAAAACAAACTTTAGTCTTTTTTTAACCAACTTCAAAGTTTCTCAAGAGGATTTTTCAAGATAATGTTGGCCTTAATGGCAAATGTTCTCATAATTTTTAAGTTGTTATAACTAAATCGTTAAAAAAAAACTGTACTTGCTAAAATTTGGGAAAATTATGACTTTACAGTTCAGATTTTTGCAACATAGTGATAATATAAATAATATGAAAACTTTATTCCTATCAAATGACCTTTTTGTTGCACAAGATGTTATATTGTAATATGATTCTGACCTTTTATGTAAAAAAATGACAGAATTTCATTTTGCCTCCTATGTATACACTAAATTAAATGATTTTATTCCCATATGTAAATTTAAAAAAACGTATACAGTTGCAAATTTTTTTCAACTTTTTCCAACTTATTTCTCATGACCGCTTTTTTGTTAGCTATAAAAAGACTATTTGTGAAAATTGTGACTTTCTTGTGACAATTTTGAAACTTATCTCCATAATGTTAACATTAACAACGTTCGCGCAAATAAATTTTTTCTTAGGTAAAATTACTTTTGCTATAAAATTAAAACGTTGCTCCCGTAATATTAAAGACGATATTTGTGCGAAAGTACAGCTTTTTCCTTGATAAAAATTAAGTACATTTTGGCTGACAAAAAAACATTAATGATGATCATTTAATTTTGCATGATTATACATATGTATATTTAATAATTAGACATATTTTTTTGCTGTACAAGTTACACATGTTCTCTCATATGAGATATTCTCTTAAAATCACAAAATTTCACATATTTATTTGAAATCAGCAATTAGTTTTTTCTAAATTATTTTTTTTTTCTTGTAACATTACATATTATTTTCTTAAAATTACACCCATTCATAGAACAAAATTTCTCTTTCCCTGACAACTTCATTTTTCCAAAACAACGGCTTTTGTCATAACTTGGTCATTTTTTTGTTGTTGAAAATTATTTTACTTATCTTTCTTCATTGTAACTGATCAAACATTGCTGCCATGTTTTCTCTTTCAAGGTGCAAAGTGTCAAGCAGTACAAATAATATTAAGAGTAAATAATAGTAATAAAGTAACCAAAAATTTTAAACCGGCTACTGCACTCCACGTCTTGCCACAAGATGGCCGACCAAAGCGCTGCACACAAAATGGCGGCGTAGTGACTCAAGCGTTGAAATATTCTTTCCCCTCCCGACTTCTGAGGCGAAGACTCAAGAGAACAAGATTCCGCATCCTGACGATCGGCGGCGGCGGTTCCAAGTTCCCGAAAGTTACCGTGACGACATTTACCTTCGACGTCGCAGGGCGGGAGACGTCCGTTTCGGGTCAGCGGTCGGAGCAGATCGAGGGAGCCGAGGCTCGGGGGAATCGGATCAGGGTGTCGCTATAGGGCGAGACGCTACGTACAAAACACGTGGACACAAAGACGGGGGGGGGGGGGGTATTGGAACCGGTGACAATTGGGGTGGGCCAACTGAACTTTTGTCAAGTGCAGGAATGAATGCACACAAAAAAAAACATTTTCCTGCAAAATGACAAAAATGGAGTACAATTAAATATCCGTTTACCGCTCGAACGCGATCGATGGCAAAAGTCGGTTTCACAATGTTTACGTTTATTACCCACAATGCACCGGAGGAGCCAGGCAGAGTCAAGAAGAAGATCATCAGAAAGCATCGAAACAAGAATGAATCCAAAGAGGAGAAGATGATTTTTTTTTTGGAGAATGATGATGAAGATGAAGGTGAAAGAGCCAAAAGTCGGTCAAGACGAGAAGCGACGACCGAAGAAGAGGCAACAAACAGTCAAAGCGCAACAAGCCACGGGTAAGTGGATCTGCCGGGATGAATAATGGTGGCGAAATAAGTTTATGGAGAGCGAGGAAGGGAAGGAGAAGAGAAAAGAATATTTATTTGGATTTATCAATACGCGGGGACGTCCATTGCAAGAGCTGTGCGGGGACAAAACAAATCCAGAGCGAGCCTGGCTAGCTTGAAGCTTATTTTGCATGTAAAGTCAGTCATGTATTTTATTTTACTTTTTTTGTTTTACAAAGGTAGTAAAAGTGAAATAAGTAGCAAAATGTTACAGCTCTTGCATTGGACCTCACGAGTCTTACGTAAGCGTGCTGAGACTGAAAGTCATCTGGACTCACTCTTCGAAGACGTCCTCCGTGTCCATCCTTCGGTAGTATTTGGCCAGTTTGATGGAGACGATGATGCTGGGGAGCAGGAGGATGCTGCAGAGTCCAAGTCCGAACCAGAACGTATTCTACAAAAATAATAGCAAAAAAATAAAAAGAAACTGCTGTAGCTGTAGACACAATAAAGAGTGATAAAAATACCAAATTTATTGTGGTCTACAATCCCTGGTTTTATTTCAGATTTTTTTTTTTTTTTGACGCTGCGCCAAAAATAACTCCCCGTCGGGGAATCGAACCCCGGTCTTCCGCGTGACAGGCGGAGATACTGTCCACTATACTAACGAGGAAGCTGGCTTTATTACTTCCAGAACAGCAAAAGTACATACACAAACCATAGATTGTGCCAAGAATTTGGACTTTTTCCGCTAACGTTTGCCACGTGTTTCAGAGGCTATGTGTAAAATTGAAAAGGAAGTTGCATTGGCCGGGAATCGAACCCGGGCCTCCCGCGTGGCAGGCGAGAATTCTACCACTGAACCACCAATGCCTACACACCCTGACCCCTGGATGGACAACTCGGTTCTGAGAATAAGTGAATCCATGCCACGGAAATGTTTTAATGTATTACATGACATCTCTCTGCTCGAAAATTATAAGGTTTTGTCTTAAATCAATTAAAAATCCAGGGAAAAGGGACGGTCAGGTTTTCGCTTGCCACGTGTTTTCGGACCAAAACGTAAAAACTAAAAACGTCTGCATTGGCCGGGAATCGAACCCGGGCCTCCCGCGTGGCAGGCGAGAATTCTACCACTGAACCACCAATGCGAACGAAAGGAGTCTCTGGACGGACAACCAGCTTCTCAGAATGATGTTTTAATAAGTTTTATCTTAAATGAATGAAAAGTCCAAGAAAAACATATAAACGGTGAGCTTTTTGGCTTGCTACTTGCTTTCAGACCGAAACGTAAAAACTAAAACAACTTTGCATTGGCCGGGAATCGAACCCGGGCCTCCCGCGTGGCAGGCGAGAATTCTACCACTGAACCACCAATGCATACATCATGTCCAGATAATTTGGAGTGAAACTCCTTGTAAACGGGCGGTATTTTTTCATAAAAAGGAAATGAAGACATCGGGGAGGATGATCATTAAGACCAAAATGTAACGGCTAAAAATACTGCTGTATTGGCCGGGAATCGAACCCGGGCCTCCCGCGTGGCAGGCGAGAATTCTACCACTGACCCACCAATGCATACAGTATGTCCAGATAATTTGGAGTGAAACTCCTAGTAAACGGGCGGTATTTTTTCATAAAAAGGAAATGAAAACATCGGGGAGGATGATCATTAAGACTAAAAATATTGCTGCATTGGCCGGGAATCGAACCCGGGCCTCCCGCGTGGCAGGCGAGAATTCTACCACTGAACCACCAATGCGAACATGTCCGATACACCACAGATTCGGCTACAGTATATCGTGTGCGTCAAATCGCAGTGTCCTATTAAATACATAACTTTTGCAATGTGGCAAATTTATTTGTATTCTTCCATTTCATTCTCATTTTATGCACAAGTTTTTCGTACAACGGTTGGCGTTGATCAATTTCCATGGCTCGGCTCTCCCCAGCGGCCGGTGCGGGTTCGAACACGGAAGCGTTACCGCCACTGGTGTCAAACTCAAGGCCCGGGGGCCAGATTCGGCCCGCAACGTGATTTTTATGTGACCCACGAAGGCAACTCATGTATGCCAACTTCCGTGATGCTTGTACAAGTCTGTACCAAAATTGGTCACATCATAAATCATAACGATGTATTGAAAGCGTTTTTACATGACCAAAACATCGTCAATAGTTGGAAAAACCCCTGATTCCAAAAGTAATTCATACATTTCACGCGTCAATATGATGACGCGCTCAACGATTTTTTTCGGTTTCGCAGTCTGAGGGAAGGCCGAACTCCAACGTGGCCCGCGACGGTGGCCCGTTAACGGCAAGCCCCGACGGCCGGGGGGACGGTACCGGTTTCTCACCACTGAGTCCGCGATGAAGCTGCAGCCCACGATCTCCATGCTGTCCACGATGTTGCTGATGGGTTTGCACTGGGCCACCTCTGCCGTCAGCTGCCGGGCACAGGCGAGACATAAAAGGTGTAAATAATGTAGTACGTCACACGGCGGTAATTCTGCGGCATGGCTGACGAGGTTTTGGGGAGAAAGACAAGTCAATACGCACAGAGTTGTGAACCCAGTCCGTGTACTGTTTGAAGTAGCCCACCAAGCCCTGGACGTAGTTTTTGGTCTCCTGGATACACACAAGAAAGCAAAACAAATGAGTTACATTTTCCATTCCATTTGCAGTTGATCTATCCATCTATCTATCTATCTATCTATCTATCTATCTATCTATCTATCTATCTATCTATCTATCTATCTATCTATCTATCTATCTATCTATCTATCTATCTATCTATCTATCTATCTATCTATCTATCTATCTATCTATCTATCTATCTATCTATCTATATTCATCCATCTCATATTAATTGCAGTTGATCTATCTCTCTATTGAAGAACTTTTAAGCATTGGTATTGGCCTCCCATTCCTTCTTCCTGCCTTCCTTCCTTCCTTCCTTCCTCCATCCATTTTTTCCAGATTCATTCATTTTCATTTACCTTCCGTTCTGCCTGTCCTCGTTTCAAAATTTTGAAACAAATATTGTTATCGTGAGCGTCTTTTGCAATCACACAAAATAGTCAATCGGCCTTATGATAAAGATCCATCCAATCAATTTCTTTGCCGCTTATCCTCACGAGGGTCGCGAGGGAGTGCTGGAGCCTATCCCAGGCGTCAGCAGGCACCCTGAACTGGTTGCCACTCAATCACAGGGTACATAGAGACAAACAGCCCCACCTAGGGGCAATTTAGAGTGTCCAATTAATGTCGCTTGTTTTTGGAATGTGGGGGGGGGGAACCAGAGTGCCCGGAGAAAAGCCACGCAGGCACGGGGAGAACATGCAAACTCCGGGATTGAACCCGGGACCTCAGAACTGCGAGGCCAACGCTTTACCAGCTGATCCTCCGTGCCGCCGAGTTACATTTGTATGTTCTTAAAATAGTAACGTGACAATATTTTCCCAAAAATCTGACACCAAAAAAAATAACTTGATTGCTTTTTAAAAAAAAATTAATTAACTGATGGGGTTTTTTTTGTTATTTTTTTTTTTACAAATTCTAATAAGCTGGCAGGCACATATCACGTTTCTGCTTGGAGAGAAAAATTCACTCCCAATCAAAAGATGGGGTCAAAATCACATGCCTGTTTTGCTTTTTTTTTTTTTTTTTTTTTCTTCAATCAAACACATTTTAATCATACCAAACAAATAAAAATCATACACTTGTTATGATATTCACATTTTTCATACCTGCTGCACCAGATGTGAGGCGTTGTTACTGATGAGGTACTCCGCCGCGTCGATGGCGCTCAGGATGTTTGTCACCTTCACCTAATGACCATTCCAATTAAAAAATAATAATAAAGTGTGCTAAAAATAAAAGCAAAATTAAAATAAGGTAAATAAATAAAACAAAATGAAAATGAACTGCCGAAAATAAAATACAAATTTAAATAATCACAAGTAAAAAAGTGGAGCACCAAAAAGTTATAAACAAAAAAAAAAAAAAAAACAGTGAGGTAAATTTAAAATATAATGTAAATTATAATTGTTAATACCCATCATTTTATTCAAAATAAAAAAGAAACACATTTGAAATAGTACACGGAAAATGTATTGTAAAATGAAAATAGAATATAAATCTGAAAAAAAAAGGAACGTAAAATTCAAAAGACACAACAAACATAAATAAAAAGGTATTAAAAAATGAAAACCCAATAGTAAAATTAAATAAATAATGAAATCGATTTTGTGGTTGTGTCTCACCGGGAGGTCACTGGAGGTTTTCTGCAGCTGCTTTATACTTTGACTCATGGTGCTCTGCGCAATAACACAAAAACGGCGTTTATACAAACGTAACAAATAGTTCATCAACGTTCGCGAACGAGTCCACGGGCCACACGCCACGTCGCCATGGCGCCGCTACAACAACAAATAAACACAACAACCACTTCCACGACAGCAGCTTACCCTGGCGCGGACATATTTCTGTCGCCGTGAATGAGAGAGGAGAGAGGAAGCGGAAAATGTACTTCTCGCACAATACCGGTAATAAATACGCGCGTGTTGTATGGGTGCGGGTTGCAGGGACTACCATGGCCTGCTCCATGGGGACCACCAGTTCTCTGTGAATCTGCCGGATGCTGCTGGCGTGACCTTTCAGCGCGTTCTCCAGGGCGCCGCGTGGCTGCAAACACGCACAAATAAATACGGACGAAAGTCAAACAACCGGGAGCCGAGGAGGTAACAAAAACTTGACGAGTTTAGAGGAGCTGACGAGAAAAAAGAAAAAAAGACCGGCAATAATTAAATAATATAAAATATAAATATATATATAAATAAATATAAACAGGATGCATAAATAATAATAAATACTTATTAAGCTAAAAAAGCAGGAACCAAATCCCGATCATTTGCAAGAACGGTGCTAAACCACTACCGCAATATTTTTTTTTGACCACTCCATCTGTTTGTGGCAGTGCAATCTACCGGGGTCAAACTCAAGGCCCAGGGGCCAAATCTGGCCCGCAGAATCATTTTATGTGGCCCGTGAAAGCAAATAATTTGTGCCAAGTTCCATGATTCTTGCTGAGTCATTGGACAGTATTTACACTTTGTCGCTGTGTCAACTCACAAGCTGATCGGCCTGCCCCTCCAGGTCGGTAGAGAAAGTCAGAAGGTCCACAAGGGTGACTCCCTTATTCACCTTGAAAATACAAACCATATTTTTATCTTTTTTATTCATCACAACAAAAACAGCGGAACTGCTCAAGTTGATATGTCATCGAATAAACTTAACGAGAAGCTGAAAGGCTGACTAATAGATGAACTATTATGTTTCAAAATATTTCTTTCATCCTCTAGTGCTAAAAATGCAACACAAAACCTGTGATTTATCAGACAAATTTATTTTATAATTATTTTTACAAAGTACTGATTTTTCTTTTGTGTTCTAAATTGTGCAGCAAAAAAAGGAAGTATTGCTGCCCCAAATAAATCGATGAAAAAAAATTTACTTATGAGCTGAAACAAATGGTAATTTAAATAAACTTCCAAGAATTAAAAAAACCCTGAAAAATTATTTTATATTATATATATATATATATATATATATATATATAAATCTATGACACCAAAGAATCAAAAAATATAGTAAAAAAATACATTTTTTTAAATCTTTGGACTCACCATAAGTAACTGACTGACAAACAAAAGGACCAATCTGCTCACTAAATGACTGACATAACTGAGCAACCAATCGACTGACTGACATTAACCGACTAACCAATCAATCGACTAACTAGTAACTAATGGACTTACTTAATGACAAACTGACCAACGGATTGAGTGACCTGCTGACCAACGATCGTAATTCTTGGCCTCCAGAGCGCACCCGGTTATAAGCCTCGGTACGCAGAAAGAGCCAGGCTAGCGTTAGCGTAGCGAGAGCGTTAAACTCTTTCTGTGTACCGAGGCTTATAACCAGGTGCGCTAACACTAGCGCCGCATAACCGCATAAACCGCAGGGTTGACAGCATGAGAAAAAAGTTGCGGCTTGTAGGCCGGAAATTATGGTAATTAATTCACGAACTAAATGAAAGGCCAACTAAGACTAATTGACGAACTGACCGATCGACTAAATGACAACATAACTGATCGACTGACGGTTGCCTTTGGAAACGTCTTAAATCGCTGACCTAACGTACTTTTTTTTTTTTATTCACTCGATAACGTGACCGCAAACTGTATACAAAAAAAAGTTTCGCCACCTCCGCCAAATACGCTTCGTAGTCAATGATCCCGATGCCCGCGTTGGCGAAGTTGATGAGGTTGTCCCTGCCCGCGTGCTCCAGCAGCGTGACGTCCTGCAGGTCCACCTGCACGCTCTCGAATACTTTGGCCAGGTCCTTATTGTACTGATGACGCACAAAACGTAGAGTTACGGTTAGAGAACACGTTTTGTGGTCGAGTCCCATTTTGCCGCGGGAACACTTGCCACCGTCCTGTTGAGGAAAGAGTTGATGTTGAACATGGTCTCGAGCTGCAGGGCGTGATACAGGCCGTTGTTGTCGTAGCACTCCCTTTTTAATAAAAAAAAAAAAACATCAAGATGACAACCGCAAGTAGATAACAAAATATATATTTTTTCTTTCTTTCTTTACCTGTACATGCTTCCCAGTGTTAAGTCAATGTTTGGGTTCTGAAACAGCATCCCGGGAAGGAAGTTCTTCTTGGCCGGATGGACAAGGAAAGGCGTGTCTATGATCTAAATACAAACATTTATACTTAAAGGTCCACTGTCATTAAATGCCCGATTTTTAGTTATGATGTTCTAAATGAAAAAAAAAAATAAAGGCAGCCGGAATGGACCCATCCGTTTTTTTTCCACCACACAACGTGATTTTGATGTATACGACTTTTTGTCAGTCCCGTCATGAAAATCCTCTCGAGGGATTTGTGTTTTCGAGAAGAAGCAGGAAGTGACGTTTGTTGCAGACGCCCACTCAGGTGGTCTCGTCTGTTTCTACCAGTTTTACCTGCTGCAATGTAGCTCTTTGTTCCTTCCCGTTAGCCGAAATGTCGGCTCGTTGTACAGCTGGACGATTGTTTGAACACTCGGGAAGATGGATTCGCTCTTCATACTTTTCAAAAAGACCCGGTTCGTCGTGAAAAAAATGGATGCAAAGGACGAGACCTTGGTGGGTTCCAAAATGACAGATAGGTGTGTATACAGCTACTAAAAAATTGCCTCAGAATGTAACAAAAGATCCAATTTCGTAAGTCAGGGGTGCTAAATGTCTCGATGTACCTGTCGGCGCCGAGCTTCATACATACTGTCTGGGAGACTGTTGTTAGTTAGAATTGAGCCGCATATCATCTAAACACGGCTCGAAACGATAGGGTAATATTGGCCCGGTCACTTCACTCAATTGTGAGATGTTCTCTTGAGACAAACACTCACAATCACACCTAGGGGCAATTTAGAGTGTCCGATTAATGTACGTGAAATGCATTTTTTGTTACAATATCTATTTTAGAAAGTTTATAGCCATGACACTTGACCTTTGATGACAGTTAAACAATGTATATTACGTTCATCGACTCTCGCCGCACGAAGGAACCAATGAACGGCGACACGCCCGGACGGGGGAGCGCTCGCGGCCTTGCACCTGGAACAGCTGCCGGCTGGCCAGCGGCTCGCACAGCATCTTCTCCACGTTGCCGCCGACGACGAACAGCGCGGTGACGATGGCCATCAGCACCCAGGCGAAGATGAAGGAGAAGCCCACCCCGCTGTCATGGACCCAAAGACACAGAGAAAGTCACGTACTACAAGTTTCAAACCAAGTCCCAAAATACGGTGGCGAAAACCAAACGAGCCAGGCTGGTCCAGTCAAGTCGTGACTCGGTCTTAGCAAGTTCCAAAGTCATGCGATCCATTCTGCTTCAGTCGCAACTTTGGACTCAATATCTGGACTTGCCTCAGTTGACGACGGCAGTTTTTACAACGGTTCCAGATCAAGTCTTCGGACTGCCCATTTCTTGAAGACATTCCGTATGGAATGAAGCTCGGTTTCTGTTAAACCTCCAACCAGACTCAATTGTGACGTCGAAGTAGCTCACCTGGCTTTGTGGGTTTTTGGACTCTAGATGTACTGGTCGACTAACCCCTTCGCGCGGTCCTACTGTCAACAATTAGCTTCCGATCGGGGACTCTGCGTCGCCCTCCCCACTCCCGATGTGGTTCTGATCGGAAAACTCATTCGCCATCGCTCAAGAACGGGCAAAACCCGCATGCAGTTTGTCATCTACTGTATGTTGAAAAACTGTTGCGGCAAACCCAGTAAATGTCCGCTTTCTTCATACGTACGCCATCAGCAGGTTCCCGCCCGTGTTGGACAGGCAGCCGCGGGTCGTCGGCGTGGCCTGCCTGTCGTAGCCGCACGTGCCGCACAACAGGCCCAGGATGTTGAAGGACAGGATGAGGACCACCATGCAAAGCACCGCCACACATCCAATCCACCTGCAGAAAAATGACAAATTGCCAAAATTTGGCGTTAACGGGGTAGACTAGTCCAGATCAGGGCGATAAAACGGACTGCGGCCCCGGATCGAAACCCACCCTTGGGACATCAAAATGGCCGCGTCTCCCGAAATGTCACCCGGGTTACCTGTAGAAGTCGATCTGGTCAATCTGGCCGTAGTAGGACTCGATGTTTTTCTGCCCCTGGCTGAGGAAGACGGTGAAGTTGGCCAGCGACGCCTCCACCGGAAACATCTTGGCAAAGCTGTTGATCTCCGAGCCGATTTTATCCAGCATTCCTTTCACTCCTAAACACACCAAAACCATGCAAAACGCATGCAAATAATACGCAAAAACAAGCAACACTCGTGTTTTTTTTTTAGGAACACTCACGTGGTAACGCTGCATTGCGGTCGTCCCAAATGAAGATAAAAGAAAACAAATGTGAGAAACGTGACAAATATTCATATTTGCGAACACTCAGTTTATCGCAGATTTTTCATGAGTTTTGTACAGTGCAACACTTGTGGGTGTTGTTGTGGTGCAATTCGCATCAAGAAGAAGAGACAGAGAAGGTCCCCAACTAAACTCCAGTAACACTCCTTCGCACAAACCATAGAGAAGATGCAAATGATGTGTCATAAATTATAATATATACCGTAATTTTTTCCACACGCTTTCAACCCTGCGGTTTATGCGGCGATGCGGCTAATTTGTGGATTTTTGCTTTTTTCGCAAGGGGGCACACGAGCGGAAAAGGTAAGAGTGAGACCGGTGGAATGTATGTGCCGAGGAAGCGACGTGTTACTGCCATGTCTCAGTGATTTTTACCGGTATGTTTTTAACCGGACATGTTATCGCGGCGCTATCGTTAGCGCCGCAGTGCTAGCGTTAGCGTGGCGGCGCTAGCGTTAAACTCCGTGTACCGTCTTTCTTTGTAAATAATTCGTATTTCAATGTGGCCACTTGGCGGCTTTTACACGGCTGCGGCCCATGTATGTACCAAATGGTATTTCCTTTACAAATGTACTGGCTGAGGCTTAGAACCAGTTGCGCTCTGTAGCCCGGGATTTACGCTACATAAGAAGTTCGCAACAAGTTAGAGGACTTTCATTTCGTGAAATTATATGGTTTGGTTGTGTTTAAAGTGTGTGGGAGAGGTACGACAATTTAAAAATGTTGTTTTATTTTTCCATAAGACTAATTTTCCACAATTTTGAGAGGGTCTACTTCGATGCATCCCCAGCAATAAGCTGGGGTTTGCTGTGGACACAAACACACACGTTCGTGTACCTGCCGCAATGTTTTTGGTTTGTTCTTTGACCAGCTTCGGCGTGTCATTGAAGGACAAGTAGCCCTGAAAATGGAGAGAGGAAAAAAAATAGCGTGAAAAACAAAGAAAGGGTAGACAAAGTTCACTGAACACTAAATGAATCAGTAAATCGTGTCCTGAGATTGACTGGCAACCACAGCTGGGATGGGCTCCGGCGCTCCCGCGACCCCCGTGAGGATAAGCGGCTCGGAAAATTGACAACCAAATCGTTTTTGATGCTTACTGACAATACAGTATTCATTTTGAATTGAATTGTTAGGATTTGATTTTTCAAAGACAGCTGCATCGGGGTCTGAAAATGATTTTGTTTATCTACGTTTTACATAATCTCATATTAGGTTTATTGACTACTCAAAATCTGCATCTGATTGTCAAAATAACACAAAATTGGGTGGACCAAAGGCTCAAAATTATGTTTGCTATTTACAAAAAAAACCTGAAAACTTGAACTCGTCTTCTATGTACGTATACATAAAACTATGTTAGGTTTCCCGTAGACATGGAAAAAAAATGCACATGTTCGGTGAGTTGAAGGCTCTAAATCGCAGGTGTCAAACTCAAGGCCCGGGGGCCAGATCCGGCCCGCCACGTGATTTTATGTGGCCGGCGAAGCCAAATCTCGAGTCTCCATGATTCTTGTAAAAATCTGTACCAAAATTTCAAGTCGTCATATATCATAAATGATCAAGTTGAGATATTACAAGCATTTTTGTCTTACCAAACATGAATCGTTGAAAAAATTTTTACCCTTGATTTCTGATTCCGGTCATGAATTATGTAAACATGATAAGACGATTAAACATTTTTTATCGTTTCACAGTCACAAAACGTCCCTCTGAGGGAAACACGGACTACAACGTGGCCCGCAAGAGAAATGAGTTCAGTTCTAAATTGACTTTCAAAAAATATGTATGCTACGTCTTTTAAATACTCCAAATAGTGCTCGATGTCGAGGAAAACACCGAGCTATGCGGCTAAAACTTTGGCCTGCGGTTTAAATATTTAACCGCCGCAAAACCAGCGGCAGACCGCTCGGCCACCCGACACTAAATTGTCACAAACCTTCTGTATAATGTTGCTGAGGTCCGTCTTCAGGACAGTCTGGACGTTCTCCAAGGCATAATCCACATCTGGCAGCTGCAACCCACAACAACAACAACAACAACAAAATATTCATCCACTGACGGCGCCTTTGTTTATTTTCAAAACGTTGCTCCGGGGGCAACCTTTGAGAAGTCGGCGTTGATGCCCAGCTGGAAGAGCGTGGAGCGAATGGCGTTGCAGCTGGCCGACACGGCGCCGTTGGTGCAGGCCGGGTCCGACAAAGTGTTGGACAGCGACGCTCGCTCCGTCGACAGACTTTCCCTGAGCTTGTTCGTGCCCTCTTGGAGGACCTGCAGCGAAGAGCTGACGTTCTCCAGGGCCTCTTTAGTCTCGCGCATGGCTGCAAATCAACACATTTTCATCTGAGAAACAACATTTTATACACCCCCCGCCCCCACAAAAATTAACACAAAACAGATTAAAATTGATTGAAACAACCACAAGGAGCACAAAGGTGACATGGATAATACGGTACTAGACGCACAGACACCAAAGAACCGGTCGCTAACACTTCCACTGACACTTTGTGTCACACGCACAAAATGCAGAACGTTGCTCTTTACCTTTGATTGCGTTCTCAACTTTAACTTTAGAGGAAAGAACATGTGAGGTGAAAAATAGATTAAAAAAAGCAGGAGTATGATCAGGTTTGAGTGACAGAATAAAGCAGGGGTTCTGAAAATGTGGTCCGATATTCTACACAGTACCTGATCAAATCGTATCATTGGTTGAGGTGAACAGTTAGTTACTACATATCGGAACGTTTCTGGAAATTTTGTTTGAGGAAGCATAGTGGCGGCACAGTGGCTCAGCTGGTAAAGCATTGGCCTCACAGTTCCGAGGTGCCGGGTTCGATCCCGGACCCGCCAGTGTGGACTTTGGATGTTCTTCCCCTGCCTGCGTGGGTTTTCTCCGGGCACTCCGGTTTCCTCCCACGTCCCAAAAACATGCAACATTAACTGGACACTCTAAATTGCCCCCAGGTCTGATTGCGAGCGCGATTGTTTGTCTCGATTGGGCCGGCGAACAGTTCAGGGTGTGCCCCGCCTCCTGCCCGTAGACAGCTGGGATGGGCCTCCAGCGCTCCCCGCGACCCTTGTGAGGATAAGCGGCTGAGAAAATGGATGGATGCATATTTCTGGAAAATGAGTTGCAGCAAGCATACTAGAATTCAGTAAGTTAAAATTTTGTATTATGTAACGTATGTATGTAGTACATACAGTAATTTGCCGTGTTGTGTTGCATCATATCATAGCAGGGCAGCTCATAATACACTAAATTGCGTAATAACATTGGATCAAATGATATTGTATCGTATC
Organism: Syngnathoides biaculeatus; assembly: GCF_019802595.1. Taxonomy (NCBI): domain Eukaryota; kingdom Metazoa; phylum Chordata; class Actinopteri; order Syngnathiformes; family Syngnathidae; genus Syngnathoides; species Syngnathoides biaculeatus. The sequence continues at coordinate 17,377,105 of NC_084648.1, read as the reverse complement.
ATTCTGGAATTAATTAGAGACTCTAAATTGCCCGTAGGTGCGCTTGTCAGGGCGACTGGTCGTTCGGTTCTACGTGCCCCGTGATTGGCTGGCAACCAGTTCGGGGCGTGCCCCGCCTCCTTCCCGAAGATAGCTGGGATAGGCGCCAGCACTCCCGCGACCCTTGTGAGCATAAGCGGATGACATGACTGGAATGCAATGTATTTGAGGTATCAAAAAGGAAGCATCGTATCCAATTAAATGTCACATTGCAATGCATCGGCAAATCAACTCAAACGAGATGACATCAAATCCGATTGTTTTGCGCCGTACTTGCGCGTACGCAATCTCTGAGCGGCACGATATCCTTCAAACGAAAGCCAAATTTGAAAAGAGGATTACGTTACCTCCCGCCATGCGGAGGGCCGTGTCCAGGGACGGAACCACCTCCTTCTCCAGCTGACTGTGAATCCTCCCGCCCAGCAAAGGTCCGATGTCTATGACAGTTAATACAGTTAAGGGTACGTTTGCGGAATATTTAATAACTGCACAGTAAACGGACTTACTGTCAAGTTCGGACAGGACTTTATTCTTGGCTGTTGTGTATTGTGCTGTCATGTATTCGATTTGCTGCAAAAAAAAGAAAAAAAAAGTTCATTTCGGCTTTTATTTTGGTTTGTTTGTAGTAAAGAAGGGAGCGAATAAATGCTCACCGCGGGCGTGTTGTTGGCGAAGGTCTTCAAGTCTCGGATGTTGGTGTTGATGAACCGCCGGGTGCTCTTGATGTGAGAGCTCATGTTGTGGTTCGCCGCGTAAGCCACGATCACCCCCAAGCTGAATTTATTTCAATAAAAAGATAATGACAGCAAACACGGAGATGTTAAGTTAAGTCATGTTCCGGTGTTACTATTAATGACATTTCAATGTAAAAATGAAATTAACTCCACGTGGTGGGGCAGTTATGATTGAGCCCCATGAATTGTCGCTGGCCGATCAGGATGATGCCCTTTAAATTCTGCCTAGCAACAAGCATCTGAACACGTATCATTGAGTTCATTCATTCGCTGTCAGGCGTCCATCTTTTAATTCTGCCCAACAAAAACAGGAAAGGACAGTTCTAAACGAGACTCGGAAATTCCACCAATCGACAAGCGGCGGTGCAGATATTGTCGAGTCCTCCGGATTCCGCCAAGCAACAAATGGTGGCGGAATCACAATTGCACCTCATGAATGTTGCCAGGCAACAACCATCCAAAAAGTTATAATAGAGCAAGGGTGTCAAATTTATTTTTTTGGCAGGCCACATTGTCAAGTCAGAGGGGCGTTCAAAACTTGAATCGCCGCAGCATATTTATGAACTGTTTTTGCAATCAGAAATCACGGGTTGTTATATCGTAGTTATCATTTATGACATATGACGATTTGATATTTTGGTACAGATTTTCACAAGAATCACGGAAGGTGGCACACACGATTCGCCTTCGCGGGCCACATAAAACCATGTGGCGGGCCGGATTTGGCCCCCCCGCCCTTGTGTTTCACACCAGTGTAATAGAGCCCTTATAAATTCAGCCTGCCAACGTGTAACGGGGCAGTTACAATTGCGCCCCACGAACTGTTCCCGGGAACAAGCCAAGCTAATCATGACGACGATAAATATATATATATATATTTTTTTTTTAATTTTTTTTTTTTTTTTAAATCTAGTGCCCGTTACTCTGAGTTATCCGGCTCAAACCGGGTCCCGGGTCCCTCACACAATGAAAACGGTGGTGGCGATGAGCGTGGCAGTGAAGAAGCCCCGTCGGCAGTCGGCGTTCTTCCTCTGCCTCTGGTGCATCTCCCCGCCGCAGTTCTCGCAGCAACGACAGATGCAGAAGCACAGGCCCAGCACGGGGACCAGAACCACGAACAGGACGCCGATGGCCGCGCACACCAGGAAGCCCAGCTCATAGTAGAACGCCTGCCGAGGGGGTGGAGAAATTTAAAAGGAAAAAAAAAAAAAAAAAAAACATCCATCAGTCAAACTTGTCAAACAATTGGGTTTCCTGACCCTAAAGTTACGAGGGGGCTTACCTCGAGCAGCAGGACGACGTTGTCTGGCTGCGTCACGAGACGTACGAAAATATAAGCAATAACTAAAAAAGTGTGACATGATCTCGCGCATCTCCACAAAACGAAAGCGAGGACAAACCTTTCTCCATTCTTCAAGTATGATCCCTCCCATATTTTGCTGGATTACTTTAACAATCAGATCTGAAAACAAACCAAAAATGATTCGGGGTGATTTTTCGAACTTGCAGTACGTCACTGTATCCACTAGATGGCGTTGCCATTTACGGTCCACCTCAAATTTTCTATTAGATGCAGATTATTGTTTTGTTTGTTAAAAAAAAAAAAAAAAAAAAAGTTTTCATAATTTGGCGGCTTTTAACAATGTCAAATTTGGCACAGTGGGTCAGCTGGTAAAGCCTTGGCCCAACAGTTCTGAGGTCCCGGGTTCAATCCCAGACCTGCCTGTGTGGAGTTCGCATGTTCACCCCGTGCCTGCGTGGGGTACTCCGGTTCCCTCCCACATCCCAAAAACATGCAACATTAATTGGAGACTGTAAATTGCCCCTAGGTGTGATTGTGGGTGCGGCTGTTTGTCCCGTTGTGACCTGCGATTGGGTGCCAACCAGTTCAGGGTGTACCCCACCTCCTGCCCAATGACAGCTGGGATAGGCTCTAGCACTCCCGTGACCTTGTGAGGATAAGCGGCTAAGAAAATGGATGGATGGATGGCACCGGAAGCTGACTGGTTAGAAGATCTCCCTCACAGTTCTTCCAAGCTAACATGCTAACTGAAAACTCTAAATTGACCATAAGTGTGAACAGAAGCGTGAATGTGTAATAAACTAGTTATACACATTCCTTAGTACCTAAGAAATATTATCATTTTGTGACCTTAGTGTGGCTGAGCGGCAAAGAGAATGGATGGATGGATGTTTTCATAATTTTTCAGGTGTGGATATGACTTCCCTAGCTGCAGAAGAATCTTGCTTGAATGAGCATGACAATAATATGTCATTTTTTTTCTAGATTTCGTACTTGAGGCACAAATGAATCCACCGTATGAAGTCTGCTTAGCAAAACTGGAATATGTCTTGGACTTGGGGGCGCAGTTGAACTGGTCCCACAAACTCTCCCTAGCAACGGGTTGAAAACGGCTTGGGCCCAGTGAATTTTGCAGAGCAGCAAGCGTCGGACTCGGGAGGACGACTGAACGAGGGCCTGTAAAATCTGTCGAACAAATGTCAAAAAGTCATCCGTGGGGGCACAACTGGACCGACGCCAGAAATTCTGCCTAGCAACAAGTGGAAAACGTGTCTGCTCAGCAACAAGTGGAAAACATGTTCGACCTGGAGAGACATCTGATTGTGACCCGCAAATTTTCCTGAGAAACGAGTGGAAAACGTGCTGGACCTCGGGGCACAATTGAATGTGCCCCATGAACTCCGCCTAGCAACCAATAGAAAATGTGTCAGAGTTCAAGCCACAATTGGACAAACCCCACAAAGTTCACCTAACAAATGGCGTCATTGAACACAACCCACAAACTCTGCCAAGCAACTCGTGAAACACACGCACAGACACATACAAGTCAAAATAATACAAATAACTTTTTGAATTTAATCATTTAAGGTGATGGTGTAGCGGTACACACGCCTGACTTTGGTCTCCCTGCAACTGACTGGCCACCACTTCACGGTGTAGCCTGCCCGGGCTCCGGCTCTCCCGTGAGTGACCCTTGTGAGGATAAGCGGCTCGGATAATAAATGGATGGAGAACAAGGATGTTGTTCCAGTCCAGCTGTTAGCATGCTTATGTAGGTCACCAAAGTGTTAAGCTTACCTGCGTTGGGACTCTACCCCTCCCAGTAGGTAAACGCACACATACTAGTATAAAGACTCACTGGTTACTTTATAATTTCACTGATATTCACCCAAAAATTCAACTGACAGCAATAATAATCCTTGTTTTTGTGTATTATTAGTGGGATAAGATTCCACCCGCAGTGTATTCATTTAAAAATATACCAATTATCGTGGTTATAGTGTCCAGTGGTACCTTGCCAACAATTTAGGTTACAGGTTGTATGCTTATTGCATTTTTAAATCGTTTGATAGCGGCACAGATATTAAACAGTAGAAAATCACATGCAGTACGGCGGACGACTCAATGAGCAAATCCACCTCACAGTCAGAAGGTTGTGGGTTCAAATACAGTGGTACCTCTACGTATGAAGTTAATCCGTTCTGGAAGCAATTTTGTAACTTGAATTTTTCTTCAGTAAAACCGCATTTTATATGTAAATAGCCTAATCCGTTCCAAGCCCCCCGCCAAAACTAAGCATTCAAAGTAGTCTTCTTTCCTTTTTGGATGATTGAGACATTTTGGTGCATTGTTTTGTGCATTGTGTTATGATAGGAATGGCCACCCAATTCATGTTTCTATGTAAAATTAGTCTTTGTGGGGTAATTTTTTTGTCACTTTCCAGGCCCCCTTTTTTTTCATGGAATTCATCCTGCATCCAAATGGCTGCTTTTAAACGTGCAATTCTCAGGAATTTGGTTGTAAGAGAAATCCGCAGGTTCATCGCAAGTGAATCGCGTTGGTACCATCTGCTTTTTTTTTTTTTTTTTTGTCTTCACAGCTTCTTAGTTAGCATTAGCCGCACAGGGCAGCTAAGCTTAGACAGCTTAGTTCAGTGACCCAGTAGGGGGGGAGATACGGTAAACGAAAGGAGCGAGGGGGTGGGGGGTGAGAGGGATAAACAAAAGCATCGCAATTAGCGTGCACAAGTGCAAAATTAAAGTTGCAAGGCTGAAATTACAATTATGCAGATAATTAAATGTGAAAAAGCCATTCGCAATTTTGACTTTTTTTTTTTCTTTCAAAATGCAGAAACATGATAACGTAAAGAAACTGATCAGTGGGTCAAAAAATGTTAAGAATTTTTTTTAATTGTAATTGATGAGGAATTAATGAATATTATTATATTCAAGATATTTACATATTTTCCCAATAGTTTTAACATTATTGGCCAAAAAAACCTTTAGTGGGAGATAAAAGTTAAAAAAAAACAAAACCTAAGGTTATTTGTGTGTGTATTTTATATATATATATATATATATATATATATATATATATTATATATATATATATATATATATATATATATATATATATATATATATATATTATATATATATATATATATAAAGAGAGCAACAGAGGTGTGTTTATAATTTTAATAATTGATGAATTACAATTTTTAAAATTAATTTAAAATGTGGCTGAGTGTCAAAAATCTAATGACAGTTGAAATAAAAGGGTCAATTTCTATTTTTAATCTCAAATGAAGTGTAAAATTGTGCATGTAATAAATATGCATAAATAAAGTATAAAGAATCAGGGAGGCCAGCTGAGAATGTGAAACGTTCCCCAAAATTTTCCATTTTAAATATTTACCATGTTGGTCATACAATTATTGCTTTCTGGCAATTAACCTGTCCAAACGTATCAAAGAGTCTGCCGAAACGTTTTAGCGTGTGACTTCCTGTTCCTGCCAAACGTCCCCGTCCTCCCAGCAAAGCAACACGTCTCCTCACGATTAACGTCAATAAAAGGTCTTCCCCAGTGTCTTCCGGTCACGGGTAAATATAGCCTGGCACAATCCTCTGCGCTGACCCGCTCGGACAGATTAGCCAAAGACGCAGAGCGGCCCTTCTTTCAAGCCGCCGTTGAATCTTTGTGACCTCACATCCACCTCATCTTGAAAGGAGGCGACAAATTCGCAATGTTCATATTTCTGCTATCCAATTGAAATTAATATTTAAAGAAAAAACAAATAGTTTGCAATTGTCCACCAAGGAAATGTAGTCGCCCATCCGGAGTGTAGAAATTGTTGGACTTGTTACTTGTTATTATTTTCCTCATGAAGGGAAAGAAGGCACCTTATTTGTTCAGTTTTGTCCAATGATTGAGGCCTTTCATCCATTAAAGTTTTAATTTTTTTCTACGCAAATAAAATAATGCAAACTTTTTTACGTGTTGTTGTGAGTTTTATACAATATAATATAATAATATATAATACAAAACTGTGCCAAACAAATATGCGTTCATCTAAGATGACACGCTGCGGCAACTGCTAACAGGACAAGCCTAAAGGAAAAGAATAATATAATATAATATAATATAATATAATATAATAAATGTCAGTTTTTCTGTACATTATTTTCCCTTCTAAAATATATGCACTTCATATTATAATTATTGTAAAAGTATAGTATGTATGGGGCCATTATTTAGATACATTTATACAACAGAGAATATTGCAGATGAATAATCTATTATTGTATTAATATAGTATCATAACTTCAAAGTATTTATAGACTGAGGTTTAAGACTTGATCCCTTTTTTTTCCTCTTTTCTTTCCTCTTACCAATTTTGAAAATGCAAACTGACCCAAATGATGCCCGTGATTTATTTTTATAATTTTTATTTATTTCAGTTTTCATATGTCCAAAATTATTTTTTCTGTTTAAAAAAAAAATCAGAAAAATGTCCCTCATTTCATTTATGTTTGTTCAAAAATAACAATAAAACTAACAAGTTTTAGACAGAAAATAAATATTTTATCTTCTAAAAAGAAATATGAAACATGCGAATTTTCCCATTTTGTTTATTTTTCTCAACATGTTATTTTTTTCATTTTTGGATTTTTTTTCAAGTAAAAAATACCATCCATTTTTTTACAAGTACGACCTCTCCATGGTGACAACATGAAAATAAAATGGTGTAGTCCTGAAAATAAGCAATGGCAGCAATTTGCTTTGCAATAATCACAAATACATATTGCTCACTTTTCAGATTAAATGCAGAAATCATTTGTCCTAAAAAGGTAAATACAACTGAACGGTAACAAGGCTGTGATTCTTTGGCCTACCACTAGAGGAAGCCCCCGTACCACCAGTGGCACGACCAGTGGCACACTTCATTAATCACTCTTCGAAAATATATATGTATAAAATGCATAAAAATTTGGACTTGACGTTTTCAAATCATCACAGTCATGAAGTCGAATGAGAAAATAACAAGTGTGACCCACTTTGGCACGAGTGTGCGAGACGACGCCATCTGGACGGGTCGCCGTTTCAGCAGGTTAGCATTAGCTCAGTTTATGCTAATCCTCTAATCTATCCTGTGTGTGTGTGTGTGTGTTTATTAGTGGGATAAGATTCCACCCGCAAGCCTTAAAGAGCCCAAAATGCGTTTTCACTGCGAACCTAACGTTCCCACGGATTTAGAGGGAGGGGGTGATCTGACGGGCCGGAATACAGTGGCGCCTTGACATTTTGAGGTGAATTCCTTCCATGACCACACTCGTATCTCAAATCGGCTTTCCCCTTTGAGCGCTGGTGCCTATCCCGGGTATCTTCGGGCAGGAGGCGGGGGGTGGACCCTGAACTGGTGCCCAGCCAATCGCAGGGCACATCTACCGCTCACATCCGCACCTATGGGCAATTTAGAGTCTCCAATAATGGGAGGAAACCGGAATTCCCGGAGGAAACCCACGTAGGCACGGGGAGAACATGCAAACTCCACACAGGCGGGGCCGAGATTTGAACCCCGGTCGTCAGAACTGTGGGACGGAAGCTCTAACCAGTCGCCCACAAGACTAAAACGATAACCCTTTCTTCAAATTATGACTCCATTTTTATGATCCGTTTGGGGCCGCCGTTTTTGTCCTCGTCGTCCTTGGGCTTCCGGGTGAGCTCGACTTTGGGGGATGGGAATCGGTTGCCAACCAATCGCGGAGCACATCCTGTATAGTACAGACAAAATATTCTCGCTCATATCCAGAACTATGGTGCCCTGCGATAGGCTGGCAACCAGTTCGGGCTGCCTGTTGACAGCAGGGATGGGCTCTAGCAAGCTCCGCGACCCTTGTGAGGATAAGCGGCAAAGAAAAAAAGGACGGATGGATTCAGAACTATGCACAATGTAGACCAGGAGTGTAAAATAAGTTTTTGTCGCAGGCCACGTTGTAGTTACGGTTTCCCTTAGAAGGCCGTTACGACTGAAACCATAAAAATATTGAATTACCTCGTCGTATTTGCATTAATTTATGAACAACTTTTGGAATCAGAAAAATGCTTGTAATATCTCGCCGTTATCATTTACGGTGAATGACTTTGAAATTTACAGAGTTTCACAAGATTCATGGAAGTCGACACGCACATAAAAATCACATGGCGAGCTGGATCTGGACCCCCGGGCCTTGAGTTGGACACCAGTGATGTAGCCGTTTCAAATAAGCGAACGGGTGTTTTTGGAAGGCGGGAGCAAGATGGAGTACCAGGAGAAAACCCACACAAGCACTGATATTGATGACTGATCAATACCCGCGCCTGTACAGATACATTTGGATTGATCTTCCCAACTAACCCATCGGCGCGGACCGCCTGCGACGCCCTCCGAGCGACGCCGTCCCGGCCGCGGCAGCATATGGTTCTGCCGGATTAAGGTCTTACGAAGTGATGCAGGTGACTTGAGAAAGCCTCCCCTTAATCGCTGATCTGTTAATTGATTAGCCAGCCCCTCGGGCCTGGACCCCCCCTGCACCAAAAACGGCAGCGACTTAAAGGCCTCCAATCCTATTGCGCTGCGTCAACACGCCAACGTGACCAACCGCGCGGACACTAGCGCACGCGCGGGTGAGGGATTTGAACGAGGCGTCGCTAAGGTTTCATCTACGGGGGGGGGGGGGGGGGGGGGGGATTCTGCCTCGGGAGCCCGTTGTTGACTTTACGCCAGTCACGTGACAAAACAACAAGCGCAGGATTGATGGCCATTGATCTGCTGCTCGCATTAATCTCATCATAACATTGGTTTATGCCACAGCTGTCAAACTCAAGCCCCGGGGGCCGGATCTGGCCCGCCGCGTGATTTCATGCAAATCATGTGTATCAACTTCGGAGATTTTTTTTTTCAAATCTGTACCAAAATTTCAATTCGTCCTATCATAAATGATGACGTTGAGAAATTACAAGCATTTTTGTGTTACCAAACAAGATTAGTTGGTGAAACCCATTACCTTTGATTTCTGATTCCAAAACTAGTTCATGAATTTCATGTGTAACTATGATGAGGCGGCGGCACGTTGGCCTCATAGTTCTGAGATCCCGGGTTCAATCCTTGACTTGCGTGCGTGGAGTTTGCATGTTCTCCTCGTGCTTGTGTGGGTTTTCACCGGGCACTCCGGTTTCCTCCCACATCCCCAAAACATGCAACATTATTTGGACACTCTAAATTGCCCATAGGTGTGATTGCGAGTGCGGCTGTTTATCTCCATGTGCCCAGCGATTGGCTGGCAACAAATTCAGGGTGTACAACGCCTTCTGCCCGTTGACAGCTTGGATAGGCTCCAGCACTCCTTCGCGACCCTTGTGAGGATAAGCGGCCAAGAAAATGGATGGATATGATGAGACGGTGAAAGATTTTTTTTATGGTTTCACAGCCATAACGGCCCTCTGAGCGAAACCGCAAGTACAATGTGGGCCGCGACAAAAATGAGTTTGACACCCCTCCTTTATGGGATCATCATCACAAAAGCGCACAATTGTTACAACACTCATTCAGCAGAAACCCCCGGAAAGCCGGAATAAGCGCTCAGCGACCGACACCGGCTTCACCGATTAACAGGAAATTGGGTGGACACGTCGCTAGTGAGGATAAGCGGTACAGAAAATGGAGTATGAAAAAGTCACAAAGAAAGTGGAAATTGGGCAGGAAGTCAGACATTTTGCTTTGAAGCAGACATTTTGTGGGTGAATTTAATGAGCTAATTTCATTGCTGCCTTCATATTTATTTATTATCCATTGTCCAAAAACTCTCTGGGAATTGAAAGTATGTACTGTCGGGCCCGATTTTAATATATATACAATCATCTTAGTTCTACAACTGCACCCAGTGACATATTTTAAGATAATGTGCCATTAAAATGAAGCTAACGACTAGGACGCCAAGCATGTTATCGGCTTTTAGTCAAACGGTGTGCAAATAGCAGCAGCGTGTGTAAATACTAAATGGCGGACGCTCTTTGATGGCGCACATTTGGACTTTGTTGTTTAGCTAGCGACATGGGCCGCTTGAACTGAGTGCTAAGTCGTCCCCCCCCCCTCCAAAATGGCTACTACTACCGCTATTTATCGATTAAATAACAATTCAATCAAACAAAAACAAATATTAAAAAAATATTTTGACAAATCAACCACAGTCAATCGCCAAATGACTTGTTCAAAAGGCCCAAGACTGTATTATCAATAATGGTAAAGGATTTAGCATTGAGTTACGGTACTGTTTGTATTTCTATAACAACAACTCATATTGTAAATTATTGATGGACACACAAAAAAACATTAATTAATAGCACTTGTGGGCAAAAAACATCTCTGACCCCGATTGATGACTCGAGAAATTTATTGATGACCCCCCCCCCCCCAAAAAAACAAAAAATAATTACTTGAGAGCAATTTTAAGTTTTAACCCCAAATTCAGTGTTGGGAAAAAAAAGGCAAACCTTAACTTGCACATGAAGAGGAAAAAAAAAATTATATTCCATCCCACTTCTTAATTTAAAAAATATATTAAATTCAATAGTATGATATAATATTAAATGTAATTGTTTTAATTTTAAATTTCTTTTACATCAATTTTCACATTTGTGATCTTTTAAAGATGTACAATTCTATATATTATGAAGACATTTTAAAAAATGTGACCTTCGCGACAGGAATTGGACTTGATGACTGATCAATGAAATGGATTGACAAACCAATAAAAATTGACTTGGGAGTCACTTCGGGCCACAACCCGTAGTTTGGAGAACCCACGTTTAGCTTACATGCAATGTGGAAAAATGTAAAAAAAAAGAAAAGAATCACCATTTTTTTGTCTTTGTTTTAATTGGTTTTATATAAATAATCCATTTATAGATCAAAATAAATACAATTAAAAGGCGTATCATAAAACAAACACAATTTCTGAGAAGGAAAAGCATGTGAACGTTGAATGGAGATGCAGTGGCATCAATTGAAATTTAAAAAACTGAATTATATCAGTAATAAAGGAACTTTTTGTTGAAAAATTGTGAGTTTTAGTCTAGAGAAAATGTCATTTTAGGAATATTGGAATTCTTGGAATCTTTGAAACAGTTACAGGGATTTTCAAGGATGAGCTGAACATTTTCAATTTGAAAATTGGGATGATGGAGATTTTTTATTTTTTGTATGCCCAGTTTATTATGGGGCCTTACCTGTCTTGAATGTTTTGGAATCTCGGGAATTTTGAATGATTTGAAATGTGGAAGTAGTTGAAAGCTATACAAGAGGAGATAAATATTTTAATTTATCTGACCTTTGGGGAAGGAGTTGGGCTGGACCACGTAGAGAAAAGCGTGGACCATGTGGAAGAGTAGCCCCATCGTCCCGGGCTCGTAGTAGGCGTGGGTGTCGTACACCGCCGCCGGGACGAACCCAAAATCCAGCGGCTCCACCGGCGGTGCCGAGCGCTGCCGGTGGGGGTCCGCTCTCGAGTCGCCCTGGTTGGGTTGCTGATACTGGCCGCTCGCGGACCCCCACCAGCACAGGAGCAACGCGAGCCACCGTGTCCACAACATGGCTCCGGCGGGCGGTAAAAGAAAACAAAACAAAACAAAAAAAAATAATCCGTGAAGTTAGACGACCTGGAGTTCGAAAAAGATAAGACCGCTGCGGTCCGAGCTCCGGGACCACCTCACACGGTCACACCTGACCGGCGTACAACCAAAGCAGGCGAGGGGTGACTTTTTCCCCCACACTCTCCTTAGATCCAGCCAGCTCCGTGGGGACTCTCCACACGCATCTTCCCCGGGGTAGGTCGCTTCTCGGACGGGGTGGAATGAGCAGAAGAGGACGCGGGGGCTCACCGGTCGCCCAGCTGAGCTCTAAATCCCCGCTGGACAGAGGCGAGAGACCGTCAACAAACTCATGTGCACGAATACGACTGCGTAAAAATCGAACTAAAATCGATGTGAAACAAACGTGTATAAAATGGACTAAAGTGTCTCTCAAAGGTTTGTGGTACATTATATTAATAGCGACACGATGAGTAGAACGATATATATTTTGGGACGCCTCGAGACATTTGTGGACGGTGCCTTTGAATTTTTAGTGCACCTGAAAAATAAATTAAACATATTCCGAGTTTCCTCCCACGTCCAAAAATAAAAAACAAACAAACAAACAAAAAACACATATGGTAGGTTAATTTAAGACAAAATTGGTCGTTTGTGTCAATATGAGTGAGAATAGTCGTTTGCTTTTATTTGTCCTGCGATTGGCTGGCGACCAGTTAAGGGCGTGGCCAGCGCCCACGCGAACCCTCGTGAAGGTGGGCGGTATGGAAAATGAATGGATCGATTTTAATTCATACAGCATTCCAAATAAATAAAATGTTAGATCATGTCTCTTCTTGAAAAGCTGGACAGACTCATAATTAATTGTTCTCTAGGAATTGACTACTATATAAAAATGAGTTAATTTTTTTCCCCCCAAGCAATTTGTTTTACCACTCCAAAATTATTAGAATATAATGCAGAGAACTTGCACATCATTTTACCTAAAATACAATCACATGACTAAACACATTATACTCCTCGGACTGGGTCGACGGAACATAAACACAATTCTGTTTGTCGAGTCCATTAAGAAGCAACACCGCCAGAATGGATTACAAAACAAAATATTTTATTCTTCCGGGAAAATGGCATATCTCTTTCTCACACACACAAATTGAGAAAATGAAGAGGATGAAATTAAATCGAGGCCCAGTGGACATCAAAAGTCTACGTACACATCCCTGCTCTAAAACCAGGATTTTGTAATACTGTGTTGAAAAATGAGACCAAAAAAAGGTCATTTTAATTATTTAAAATTTTTTACACCATTAATTGTACTTTATAATCTGTACCACACAATTGAAAAAATACTTTGATTTTTGAAACTTAAAAGAAAAACCTACTACAGTTGTACATCAGAACTTTATTTGGGTTCATCAGAGGCACTTTAAACCGTGGCAGGTGTGTGCTGAGTCTTATTTAACATTTTTTAAACGTGACTGGATTATTCATAGCCACTAGTTATGAAATGGTGTCAACTGCACACTTTTGCAAAAAAAATTTTCAGATGTCATGCAATCCAGGGGTCGCATTAATGATGGATTTTTTTTTTTTAATGATTTATCTTAGTCTTGTTTTTTTACATCTCAAAAACCTGCCATTTGAACAGAGGTGTGTAGACTTTTTATACCCACTGCGGATAATATCAAACAAGTGTGGGTGAACGTCAGTCATTTCCTATTCAAAAATGTCACTTGGAATTCAATTCAGTTGCAATTAAAATATAGATGACAGTGGCATTTATGTATGCTCTCATCTTATTATTATCTAAGTCAGTATAAAACAATATAAGTGTGACGTCCTGCCTGTCAATGTCAGCAAACCTGTGGAAAAATATTTAATACCTGACATGTAACACATGGCGAAAGAATATTTCATGTATTACACGTAGAATGAGAGTTGGTATATTATCACGGCCAAGAAAAACACCAACAACTTATTTCAGTCAATTTACCAGCAAAAAGGTTGTTCTTGATTTACTGTTCTGAGATTGGTGAAAACATGTTCATGCACACGGAGCAAAAAGAGATTGAATTTGGTCATTTAAAAACAATTTTGGGCAGTCTTGGTAAAATTCACGCTGCCACTATAATGTCAAAAGATTTCCCAAAAAATCTTTTGGTCTTGTATTCAAAGAAAAGGGGTGGGCAATCTGTGGCCTGCAGACCATAATGTGGCCCTAAAAACCTGACAAGAACCTGTATAAAAAGCCTGGCAAAATGCTTAGAAAATATATAACATTTGATCGCATTATGTTTTTACATCATTTATGATGGCTCCTCGGAGGACTTTAAAATAACTTCCTTAGATAGGAAAAATGGTTCCCCGTGCCTGGTGTAAAATTGTTCAGCTATTGTTATGTCATTAGCCTCTTTCACGCACGCACACACGCACGCACGCACGCACACACACACACACACCACACACACACACACACACACCACACACACACACACGCGCGCGCACACACACACGTGCGCGCACACACACGCGCACACACACACACACACACAAAAACAAAACAGAAATCTGCCGCTAAAGAGTAATTGCATTTCCCACTGCAACACAACAGGGTGGGAAAAGTTAGTGTCAGCTGTTAAATGATAAATATGTAAAAATAACTTTTTTTTAATCCACTAGCATGAGCCCCACACAAGGATCCGCTCCACAAATTTGGTCTAAACTGGAATCTTGGTGATGAAATATTGCTTACTGCCTTTGCCTGGGGACAACGCAGTTGTCGAGGTGGTGGGTGGTCTGCCTTCGCCGACAAGTGCCCAAGTGTGATTTGGCAGCTCGGCGATGAAATGCTGCTTCCACCAATTAAACATAACACATTTTTATGTTCATATATCGTAACTGTGATATTACTAACTCTGGTGTCGTCGTCAGTCTTCATGAGAATGAAACTTGTTCTGTGCCTTGGTTCCGGGGCACAAGAGTGTGGGGTGAACAGTGGCTTGTGTAATTCTTTATCCGCTGTGTATTTTGACCAAATAACTGTGCTGGTCTTGCGTCCCTACACGAACCACTGCACCTCAACGCACCCAGCTGTCAAAGTCCTGAAGTTTTCAGACACCACAGTCATCGGCCGCATCACAGACAGCGATAAGTCTGCGTATTGACAGGAATGTCAGCGGCTGGAGCTGAACAGGCTTAAGGCTTTAGAAATTATTGTGGACATCCATCACCACATCCTCCCCTCACGCTCTCAAGCTGCCGTGTCAACCCTTGAGACTTCAAGTTCCTGGGAATTACGGTCTCTCAGGACCTGAAATGGGAGACAAACATCAATTCCATCCTCAAAAGGCCCAGCAGAGGATGTACTTCCTGTGGCTTCTGTGGAACCACCGTCTGTCACAAGAGCTGATGAGGCAGTTCTACACAGCAGTACTTGAATCAGTCCTGTGTTCATCCATCACAGTCCGGTTTGGTGCTGCCACCAAAAAGGACAAAGTCCGACTGCAACGGACAAAAAACTGCCGGTCCCTCCCTCCCTATTCTAGAGAACTTGCACGACGCCAGAAGTAAAACAATCCTTTTGGACCTGCCACATCCTCGTAACCACTCAACTAGGGAGTGTCAAACAATGCTAATTAAAACTAGCTAACATTGGAACAGCTGCTTCCCCTCGTCATGAACTTTTTAAACACTTATTCGCATACCTGTTGTTGACCAATACTGGTGCTTGAGAGGTATCGGCACCATTTGCACAATTG
The DNA here is from genome assembly GCF_019802595.1 of Syngnathoides biaculeatus. Taxonomy (NCBI): domain Eukaryota; kingdom Metazoa; phylum Chordata; class Actinopteri; order Syngnathiformes; family Syngnathidae; genus Syngnathoides; species Syngnathoides biaculeatus. Next base: position 17,361,641 of record NC_084648.1, on the reverse strand, counting down.
ACACTGTTCCAGATTATTGCACTACTAGTCCCTTTTAACTGCTTACATTTCTTGTAGTATTCACAAATGCTCTATGAGTCATTTCAAATTGCTGGAGGATTCTGGATTATTTTCCAATTGTCCTCCCCGCAAAATGTATCAACATTACCAAATTCCTTGTGTGTGTTTTGACATACTTGCCAAATAAAGATGATTCTGATTCTAATAATGTTATCAACACACTTGCATACGGTTTTAAAATGTGTAAAAGATGCATAATGTGAAAACTTTAAAATGAGTAAAAACAATCATTATTTATAAGTGCCTTTTGAGGGGGAGAGGGTTGATGATGAGCAACCGCGGGGTACGTTTGTCTTGACTGGGGAGGGGTCAGATGTGAAGGACTTCAAGCTAAATAAATTCATATGTGACTGTATATGATTCTTTGCATAAGCCCTGTGATTGGCCGGCGACCGGTCATGAGTCTGCACCGCTTCTCTCGGCCAAAGTTAATCACGTGCAAACGTCTTGAGGCTATTGAAAATGTCTCCTTGAAACTTCGCACCCCTTATCCCGCATATTCATGGGTCACTATTTCCTGCTTTTCCAGGCAGTCTGAAACGGGTTAATGACTCAGAAACACGTTACAAAAATCAACAAAACGCCTCAAGATTCCAGCTTGTTACTGCGAGTCTGCCGCTGCAGATAAAAACATAAAATTTTCCACTCAAAGTTTAAAAAAAAAAAAAAAAAAAAGTTTCTTCCTAAAGTAACAACCGACTGCGGATTGTGCTTTTGAGAGAGAAAAAAAAAAAAAAACACAGTTCAGTTGTCACCATCACAGCAACTTTCACATCTCCCATTTCTATGTGACTCCTGTGTCCACGCCGTCCTGGGCAGGTCACGCAGCAACCGGGAGGGGGTCCGGTGAGTCCCAGTGAACTCCTCGCGCCGGCGCGTAGTAACAGCTTAAAGCCTCTGCTGGTTTGTGTCAGTAATAAATTAATAAATACTCATCGGTTGCTGCCGCCGTCGTGGCGTTCAGTCGATGCGGTTGCCACAGATAGTGAAGCGGTCGATCTCCAGCAGGTCTTTCTTGGGGGTCCGGCGCACCAGGACCTCTTCGTCTAGGCCCGTCTCTGTGTTGATGATCTGAATGACGTCATCCTCCTCATCGGGCGTGGTGAGGAAGGCATCCGAGTCGGTCTTTGGGAGCGCGTCAGCGGGGAGGGCCGCGCTCTCGGGCGTGCAGGCAGGCTGTGGGCTGATCGATGTCAAAGGTATTCCGTCATGGTCCGTCGTCGGATCTGTGGGAAGAATTATTGGGTTTCGGAACAACGGCTGTGATTAGAATGACTTAACATCTACTGTATCAGCAATTGACGCAGCCTCTGTACACAAACGTGTCCCGGTAGTGACTGTTGTTTTTCTTTTTAATCGAGGACCACCGTATGAACCCCCAATCATGGCTCCAAAGAAGGGAAGTTGCTTGTTTAAAGTTATTTTGCACTTTTGTTCATAAAAAAAGTTTACAAGGCTGGGGGCCGAGTCGCTACAGATACGGCAATGCACTCCCAGCCTAGCGTACTCTACTAATAAAGCAGACATTTTAAGCAAAAAATAAATATATTTCTTAAATTATTTTATTGTGTAAAGTATTTAAACTATACATGTATTTCTACTATGCAGTTTATTTTCAGGAAAAGCTGAAAAAAATGCTTTAATTTTTAATTTGAGGACTATTAAACCCCAATCATGGCTCCAAAGAAGTGACACTTGATGAGTTCTTTGGGAAAAGAACTTCCGGGTGTTTAAGTCACCCCCACCGAAGAGATTTGATACAGTTGTGAACTTTCATAATGCTCTGTTCCATTAGAATTTCCGCATTTTTGTTTTGTTTCCAAGATTTTGTTTACTCGAGTTGCGAGTTTATGTTTTTGTATGTTACTTTTTGTAAAAAATTTTTTTTTTTGCTTTTTTTCTCTCGTTATTGCTGTTTAAAGTTATTCTGCACGTTGGTTAATTAAAAAAAAAGTTTATAAGGCTGGGGGCCGAGTCACTACAGATACGCAACGCACTCCCAGCCTAACCTACTCTAATACTAAAGTGTATATTTTAAGCAAAAAATAAATATATTTCTTAAATTATTTTATTATATAAAGTATTTAAACTATACATGTATTTCTACTGTGCAGGTTATTATCAGGAAAAACTTTTAAAAATGCCTTTAAAAGCCTAATTTTTTCAAGACTTGGAACGCATTATTTCTTTTTCCATTCATTGTAATGGGAAACATCGATTCGGTTTTCGAACAAATCACTTCTCGAACCGTTTTCTGGAACGGATTGTGGTCGAGAACCGAGGCATCACTGTACCAAACATAATGCATGAGTTTATATACAAGGCCCACTAAATGCAGATGATGCATCGCGCTCACCTGGCTGCGTCGCGGCAGCGTGGGGCGGCTTGGCGCGGTGAGCCCGGGAGTTGATGCGGCTGGAGACGGCCGAGGGCGGCGGGTCAAAGAGCTTCTCCTCCATGTTTGCGTCCTTTACGAACGCGCACGACGTGCCCAGCAGGATGATGCTGTTGAGCACCTTCAGCGTGATCAACCTGCTCACAAACAAAAGACATACTAGTGAACGTGGCCATTCTTGGACTACAAAACAAAAAAAGGAGCACAATGGTGGACTATTACCCAAAATAGAAGAGCAGCACACACATAAAGGAGAGCGAGCCTTGGATCTTAACTGAGCTGCTCACTACGCGGATGAGCTGGGTAAATAAAGGGATACATTGAAACATACACCGTACAGGACAAGAATTACACTTGTATGCGTCAGGCGACTGACCAGCAATGCGAGAGGAAGAGGAATGAAACCCATTCTTCTGGAAACAGAGTCGCTGTAGTCTGTGTAAGCCTACACACACACACACACACACACACAACTCGCGTTATCAACCAACAACCAGCTTCTTTATCAGTCACTCACATTTGAAAAATATGCGGGTGTGGTCAGTCATGCCCGCGGATATAATGTCGCGGGTGTGATTAGGGATGGAATCGCAAGACCTTAAAATAACTGGTATGTACTTGTTACCTAATACCATAATCATAATTTATTGACACTGCACAGACTGAGACAGACATTTTTAAAGCGGTCAATAAGACATTCAATTTCAAAACCAAATATTCATATAATCAAATCATTTGATTTCATCATGATGTATTGTTATAACTTAGCGTAATTTACGGTGCTATCCATTGTCAATCCATTGACGAAAGCTAGCAGCAGATGAATTATATCTTCCAAAAGCATGGAGGGGGGAAATTTTTTCAATTTCATGATAATACGCTACCACGGACGTTTATGAAATAAACCCGTAAATGAATGTCAAGACCAACGTTCCCTCTAATTTTTGACGTGTCTGAGCAAACACACTACGCCCGTGAGCGCCCCCTTTGACCAATGTGAGCATCATCAGACATATGCACTGTGGTCAGATCAGTGTTACATGGCTCATTCAAAGATTTCCTCGCATTGAAGTCCATAGTTGGGATCCACGGGGAGGGCAAAGCAAGAATTTCATTGTACAGGGGGAACATGTTTCTCTACATTTTTCATGATAAACACTTTCAATCTTGAATCATGAAGAATACTTACTAGTTAAACACGCACACACGCAGACACAAAACAATATGTTGCGATATCTCACGTTTTTCTGTCGACTGCTGACCAGGTCGAAAGCGAGACTGGCCCGGTACTCCCCGTAAACCTGTGCCGCAAGTATAACAAGGACAAAATATCAAAGGAGTGCTTTGCCCCCAGCCCAAGATGAAAACGGCATGTGAAACAATGAGAACATCATACAGTATAATGTAATACAGTCGTGCCTTGCCACACAAAACACTTCCCAAGTGATGTTTTCCAGTTATGAATGGAAATGCCGTTAATTAACTTGCGTTATGCGTATTTTGATTTAAAAAACCAGCACTTCATAATATTGAAGATCATAAAAACATAGCACTATTGAAAATGGGCAGCTGGATCATACCTTATTGCATCGGAGTAGCTACACAATTGACCAAGAACACATTAAATTGAAAATGGCACGTATGACTATTCCATTTGTATATTCCAGTTCCTGCTCTCTATTTACAAATGTAGGGTAATTTCCGGCCTATAAGCCGCGACTCTTTTCACACGCTTTCAACCCTGCGGTTTATGCGCTGACGTGGTTAATTTGTGCATTTTTTCCTAGCGGCCGCAAGGAGGCACTCGAGCGGAAAAGGTAAGAGTGAGACCGGTGGAATATATGCGTCGAGGAAGTGACTTTTACCCGGTCCAGCCCTGTTAGCACTGCGCTAGCGTGTTACTGCCGCGCCTCGGTGATTTTTACCAGTATGTTTTTTTTTTCCCAACCGGCCCTGTTAGCGTGGGGGCGCTAGCGTTAGTATTAGTGTGGAAGTGCTAGTGTTAAACTCTGTGTACCGTGTTTGTAAATATCTCATGTTTCAATGTGGGCACTTGCGGCTTTCACATAGCTGCGGAGTATGTATGTACCAAATGGTATTTCCTTTACAAATGTACTGGCTGAGGCTTATAACCAGGTGCGCTCTCCAGGCCGGGAATGACGGTAATTTTTTTCTGTCCATGATGATAGTTGGAACTTCAAGGTGTATTTTCTACATTTTTGGTCAACTCCAAATTGTGCAACAGTAAAATTAAACCAAAAACCTTCTTCGTCGCTGGACTGACTGAGAACAGATTTCATTGTGAGGGAGTGACTACAGGTTTTATAGTCAGGGAGATTTTAGTGATTAGCTTTGACAGTGTCGGAAAGGGGCTAATCGCTTCCTGAGTCAACGGCTCCCAGTGCATACCTGCCATCCCTCAAACATGCAGAAAGAGTGAAAGGAGTTGTCGGTATCGGCACTTCTCCCGCCCTGCTGTGCTCACAACAATTGTCTGACAACTATTTCATACGGCACAACTATTGCACGTGGGACAACAGACACTGATGATGTGATAACATCCATCCATCCATCCATTTTCTTAGCCGCTTATCCTCACAAGGGTCGCGAGGAGTACTGGAGCATTATCCCAGCTGTCAACGAGCAGGAGGCGGGTTACACCCTGAACTGGTTGCCAGGCAATCGCAGGGCACATGGAGACAGACAACAGTTACACCTAGGGGCAATTTAGAGTGTCCAATTAATGTTGCGTGCTTTTGGGATGTGGGAGGGAGAAAACCCACGCAGGCACGGGCAGAACATGCAAAATCCACACAGGCGGGGCCGGGATCGAACCCGGGTCCTCAGAACTGCGAGGCCAACGCTTTACCAGTTGACCCACCGTGCCGCATGTGATAACACTTATCACAAAATGTTTGCCTTGGTTGGGTTTCACGAATAGCGAAGTCGGAGAGGGACTCACGTCGGCACTGATGTCGTTGAATTTGGTGATGAAAGCGTGCTTGACCACGTCCACCGCCACCTCGGAGGCAATCACCATGGCCACGTCGGGCAACAGCACCCACAAGTGGTCTGGGGGAGAAAAAAGACAGTTGTGAATCACAAATGTATTATTAATTAAGGATAAATAAGACTTTAATTTTGAAAAATCTACTTTCAAGAAACTCCAGGTAAATGGCAAAATTGGGTGTTGGTCTCTATTTTGTCCATAAAGTGTACGTTCCCATGACGTTTTTATGATCCAAAAGGGCAGAAAACTATTTGACTTCATGACACTTTCAGCACCTTCAGACGTTACATTCCACAGATTAGGGATAATATTTTCCATTCGTTGTATATTTATGCATGGGGTTACCGGGGTTCCAGGAGAACTGTTCCATGTTTCTCAGACAGACAATGAGCAGGAGGATGTAGTTGGTGAACCTCTCTTTTATGTCTATGGGCAACAAACAAAATCAATCCTGGATTAACCTACATTGCGCACACTGCGTCTGCGGGCTGCAACTCCTCGGTTTCATATTTAAATTCAATCATCGTGTGCATTGATCCACTTACCGCTGTTTGACATCTGGAAAAGGTTATTCTTCTCAAACTTCTTAAACACGCTTCCTTTGATTTCCACAAACTGCGAGCAGAGAAAAATGGATGAGTATTTGCTTTATAATCACTGGCCAAAAAAGTCGGATCAGATTTTTAAAAAAATTGCCGATAAAAAAATTATCCGAAAGTCCGCGCCATCGGACTCGCAAATCTGCACAGTCGAGCGCAAAAGTTGGTAAAATTTGTTATGAGTAGAAATACATAGATATTGAAAGACGTCGCTTATTTTGAGTAGTCTTGACCAATGTTCCGCCTAAGCTGCGCCACTGTGCAATTGTGCACTTGTCGCACACTCAATGTACGTGAAAACCGATCCAGCGCAGTGAACCACAGCCTGGCGTCTTTTTTTTTTTTTTTCAACACGGAAGCACACGGTGTCTGACAATTGCTCCTGCTCAGCCTACTTCTACTTTCTACTTCACCTGACACCGGCCCCCTCCACTCTTAAAGGGGTACATCCCTAATTACAAACAGAACAAACACCCACAACTTTATATCTACAGGCATGACTGACCACACCCGTACATTTTTCAAATGTGAGTGACTGCAATGCCAACTTAACTTGGGAATGATCCACTGTAATGAGTATTTTGCAATACGAGCCATCGCCTGGGTGATATTTATGTCTTGAGTTTTGAGAGAAAATGTGAGTTAAAAGTGCAAAATAGTAGCGGTGACCTTCACAACAAGCATCAGTTTGGAAGACGGCGTACAATTCTTCAAAAAAAAGAGGCTAAATACTTGCTGTTTATTGTCCCTCCCACTTCAGGCTTTACTGGAAAACTATCCATCCATCCATTTTCTTAGCCGCTTATCCTCACAAGAGTCAGGAAGTGATGGAGCCTATCCCAGCTGTCAACAGGCAGGAAGCGGGGTACATCCTGAACTGGTTGCCAGCCAATCGCAGGACACGTCGAGACAAACAGCCGCACTCACAATCACACCTAGGGGCAATTTAGAGTGTCCAATTAATGTTGCATGTTTTTGGGATGTGGGGAGGAAACCGGAGTGACCGGCGGAAACCTACGCAAGCACGGCGAGAACAAATTGGAAATTGGGCCTGATCACATGATATTTAGGTATTGTTAGCATCTGGAAATGTCCACGCTTCAACCTCCATGCACAATATTGGACAGACGTGACATGTTGTTGGATTATGACCCGTCTCCATAGGCGGATTTCTCTGATTTAAACTATTTGAGTTTCATCGGGCCAAAGAATCCGACTATGACGACATTTTGAGTATTGTACTGCAGACAATCAAATGCCATCGTCTATTAATTAAAGCTGAAAGTAAGTTTCAGTTCAAATCCATAACAAGAGTGTTTAAGGGGGGGGGGGGGAGACAACCACTAAAGTGAACTGATACGTGGTACTACTCACATTGTTGGACATCATGATGGTAAGCAGTGACTTGTTGTGCGAGTTGAAGGCGACGTTGAGCGTGGTGGCCTGGACCATGATGAGGATGGCGTGGAGAACTGTGATCAAGCACGTCGAGGAGGAAATAGAGTACACTTTTAGAGACAGTATGCATTTCTTTCGGCTTGTCCCGTTAGGGGTCGCCACAGCGCGCCATCTCAGATGAACCCTCGCATTTGTTTGGCACAGTTTTTACGCCGGATGCCCTTCCTGACGCAAGCCCTCTGCATTTTTGCAGGGAGAGGGAGCTGGAGCCTATCCCAGCTAACTTCAGGTGAAGGCAGACTACACTCCACTACACCATCGACGAGAGGGAATCGATCCCACGCTGCCTGCGCCAAAGGCAGGGGTGTGTACTACTACACCATCAGTGACTCACACTATTGGAGACAGTAATGGACCTAAATGTTAGACATGTATAATAAATGACAATAATGTAATAAATCCCCCAAATTCTAATTTTACAGCGATTATGAACACTGTGATATGTTGGCAGATAAGACTCATAATCATCTTTATTTGCCAAATATGTCATAAACACAAGAAATTTGTCTCTAGTAGTAGTTGTTGCCACTGTAGTACGAAAACAGATTGGAACTGTGAAAAAATTTTGTTTTGGAACATAAAAAAAAAAAAAGACACAATCGCAATGAACGGTTACCAATAATGTGATCATGCTGATAGGATTGTGAATAATAATCATAGTATTCTGTCCAGGAGAGCCTATACGGTCAAGGAGGCGTATGGCAAAGGATACAGACGTAGAGCACCGCCATGAGGAAGTGAGGGATGACGCCGATGTGCGCCCGCTTCTTCTCTTTGGGCTCCGTGGCCGTCCAGTACAGCGCGTCCAGGATGTCCTGGCCGAACGACGAGAAGAGGCGGTCAGCCACCTGTCCAAAAAAAAAAAAAAAAAAAAACAGCGGGACGGAGACAATGAGAGGAGGCTAGCCGCCACCAAAATCCTCATCCTCAACGTTCAGAGCACCTCCAGCATGTTGTAGATGATGTAGAGCTTGATGACGGACTGGCCTCGGATGAGGTGGTACATCATGGCGTAGTCCACGTAGCTTATCATGCAGTAGCACAGGACCATGATGAAGCCTTTCAGGACATCACACACCTGAGCCGGTTGCAGGAGGTGCCCACCGCTATTAGAACAAGATGATTTATTACATTACAAGATTACTTACTGCCCTCTAGAGGCAAATAAATATAATGCGTTGCATGTGATGATGTGGCGATGTCCACGCTTTTCAGTTGTTTACTGGCCAAAATTGATGTCTGCGCTTCTATGTTATCAGTAATTTATTATCACCTGTGCTGATAATCTGGTACAGTCTTGAAAAAAAATTGGAATTTTTGATTCATTCATGCATGAGTAGTGAAGGATTAAGGGAGTGTTATGACAGTCTGCCACCCTGAAACTGAAATTGGGAGCTTTCTCCTTAATAATTCAACACTGCCTAAATTATCCAAAAGATAAAAAAAAAAATTCCACCCAGATTTTCTAGACTCTGTTTTTGTTTTTAGAGGTTTATTTGATATACGATGGCTACCGTTGTGGCAATATGCGTTTGAAAACTAAGGCTAGAGTGCACGATTCGTATGGGTGGAATATACAAATTTGAACGCTAGATTGGAGATAAGTGCTGAAAACATAACTATGGCGCACTCAGTGATGGCAATATGGCATTAAAGCTCTTTTTTAATCATTTCAATTTTCCGGCTGGAAGAATGTGTAGACATAAGAAATATGTGTACTATTTGAAAGACATTTTATAGTTCACTGGTGCGTATTTACAATGGAATCAGTGGATATGGCAAACTATTGATTAATTTTTAAAACTGACAAAGATGGGCTAGTCCATTTACAAATGAGATAAGAAGAAAAAAAAGTTGACATTTCATTAGCAAATCTATATTTAAAATGTGCAAAATTTTTTATTTTAGTAGTATAAATTCATTTTTTGTATTTGTTTGAACATTAAATTAATGATCATTGATTAAACTATCTTAACCCATTCATGGGCGGCGTCCGATTTTTGGGACATCATGATTTTCATCCATTATATCCTTCAGTATATCGAAATATTTAAGTGTTTTAATCTGATTCTGGTTCAGCGTCCCATTTTTGGGACGAGATTATAAATTGGTAAAGTTATCATATAGCTTAACCATAAACGAAAAAGAAGTGTTATTTCCTTGATTGTGGCCTGTTAGGAGACTTTTATCTCAATAAGGCAAAAAATTGCCACCCTGCCTGTGAATAGGTAAAAATGTGAAAATGTGTTTATTTTGGTAATATACATTCATTTTTTTGATTTGTTTTCAGTATCATTAAATTAATGATTAATTAAACTATCTTAAGTATTGGTTCATGTATTTTTCATTTACTTGTATTTAGTATTTTAGATTTGCAATAAAGCAATTAACCAATTCAGAGATGAATGAATATGATTGAAATGCTAAACAACAAAGTCATGGATCCATTTTTTTTTTTCCTTACCCGAGACCGCAACACGGCAGTGTGAGAAGCTGCACGAGGGCCAGCAGCACTCTGAGGGGCAACAGCGTGAAGACGTAGAGGAAGGCATCCAGGCACAGGAAGAAGCCAAATGTCATCAACTGAATAAAAAGAGACAAAGCGCAACAATCATAAACGTGGAACAAACTCCAACGGTCCGGTGCCAGACCACAGAGGCTGGCTCACAACACTGTCACACTGCCAGTCTGAAGAAGCCCCAAGTGGTCTTCATGAAGGTGCACTTAATGGGCAGGCCTAAAATTCCCCCTGATGTTGCCATGCTACGAGAATCAAATATAAACGTCCCCGCCCCCCCCCCCTTTTTTTTTTTTTTAGCTGCTGCTCGTCTCCTCATTATAACCAAAGCCAATGAAGCAGTGACAAATCCATATTGCTGAATTGTGGCCTAATTTATGTCCAAACCAGCGGAAAAAAGGCGGCAGCCTACTTCGGGTTCAGTCGCTTAGCAACGCCCTTGCGCCATGCTACCGTTGTCCCTGCGGCGTCCTGCACGCGACGCAGCAACGATCGCCGCGCAAAGCGAGTGCAGCGTGTAAGCGCCTTAAAACTGAATAATATTTACAATCCCACAACACAATTTGTTTGCGACTCTGTGGTGGTCGAGTGACATTAAACTTTACTCCGCGTCACGACCGTGTACGATATATTTGAACCCAAAAGCTAGTTTATAGTCAGATTTTTGATGTACTGTAAATTTCTGGCAGCCAATAAAGTTATAAAAGGGGGGGGGTACATGTAAGGCCTGGAACAGAGAGAAAATGGGTCTTTCGTGACTTGCACTATGACAAACTACTGAAATTAAAGGCAGGGATATCATTGTGGATTTAAAAAAAATGAAATAAATTTGGAAGCGGCCTTTCAAATTTGTAGTTCATTGTTTTTAGTTGACTTAGCTTGGTTAGTAATATTTTTTGTGTTAAAAGAACATAAGTTTGTTGACATTTTCAATTTAAGTTTGTGAAAACACAAATAAAATTGTTCTTAAAAGCGTTGTGATGGAATGTAAATGCTGTCATCTTGATTCTTATTAATAAGCCATGTAACTTCAATGGATGACCCAGACCGGACAGACCACGTTGCACATGTCTGATGTTGCTCGCATTGGACAAAAGAAGCGCTCAGGTGCTTAATGTGTCAAAAAATTACAGGGAACTGGTCACCAGCATGATTGAAATTAGTTAATGAGGAACCCCTTTTTATGTTAAAAATCGGTAATGTAATACTTGTTGCAGAATAGAGTGGTCAGCCACAAAGCTTAGTAAGGCTGTGTGCAATTTATTACCACTTTGTACACAGGTTAAAAATCCGCTATTACACCGTTATTACACCAGCCATGGCTCTAACAACTTTAACAGTTTTGCAGAAGATGATTTGGCGGCACGCTGGCTCAGCTGGTAAAGCATCCGCCTCGCCTATGTGGAGTTTACATGTTCTCCCAGTGCCTATGTGGGTTTCCTCCCACATCCCAAAAACATGCAACATTAATTGGACACTCTAATTTGCCCATAGGTGTGATTGTGAGTGCGGCCATTTGTCTCAGCGTGCCCTGCGATTGGCCGGCGACCAGTTCAGGGTGTACCCCGCCTCCTGCCCGGTGACAGCCAGGATGGGCTCCAGCACTCCCCGCGACCCTCGTGAGGATAAGCGGCAAAGAAAAAAGATGGATTTAACAAATGTTTGTGAAGCACTGAAACCTTGTCAACCTTGTAGGAAAACTTGTTATTTTGGAGATGTGAGGATTCCACCCAACAGCCATCATATGAACAAATGAATATGTCCACTAGTACTTTACACAAGCTGTATAAAACACTAATCGCATTTTTTTTTAAATGCCACAATAAAAATATACAAATTAGCACATGCAGAGATGTTGCGTCAGTAAGGGCATCCGGCGTAAAACTGCGCCAAACAAATATGCATTCATCTGAGATGACACGCTGTGGCGACCCCTAACGGGACAAACCGAAAGGAAAAGAAGAAGAAGCTGGGGATGCGAGCTTCCCGGAGAGCTTTGGGCGCTCGCTTACCTTCTCCAGCTCCTTGGGGATGCGGAGGCAGGTGTAGACCTTCTCCCTGCCCTCGGCGTACTTGGCCTCGTTGTGCTCCAGGAAGTAGCCCCTGGTGAGCTCAGTGGTTACAAACCTGACCAGGGACAGATCTTCACAGAAACAACATGCACCATGGAAGCAATTCAATTTCAAGGGTTACACTTTTGGGGGGGTGGTTACACTTTTTTTTTTTTTTTTTTTGGGCACAACGAGCTAGCGAGAACACTGCTAACTACAACTACCGCAATGAACCATCGGTAAATCAATAGAGTACAGTGTCCAAAATGTCATGCAGTTGACGGTCATGGTCGCCGCATATCTTAACCGGACGGGAAGCTAACGTGACGTTTGAAGAATTATGTCCGCATTTCAAAAAGGACGTTCCCTGCTAAGCGTGTACAACCGTGTCATTGACACCCCGGGATAACCACCTCATCGTCCGCGACAGTAACAGTTTGCTATCGCTGTCAAACTAAGGAGGCACCGTTTGTATCTCCACTAGTAGCCACTAGCCGGGGCTTGTTGACCCACCTGACAGGTTGCGCTTCTTCCGCTTCCCGCTGCCATTTTTGTCGCTAAACCGCAGACTCTCCGTTCCGCCGTCCTTGCCCTTGGCCGTGGCCGTCCTCGACGTCCGCCCGCCGCTCTCCCTGTCCTCCTTCTCGGCATCGTCCGCCAACCCCGTCGACTGCGAGTCCGCCATCTTTTCAGCGACACTCAGCGCTGCTTGGGAGACTGGCGTGGCGCGTCGCGCCGTGACGTCACGCGTACGTGGGGTACGGACTGCGGTCACCCGGAAGTTCTGTACCGTGTACACCGTACACTGTACAATATCGTATGCACAATTAGTGAACTTTGATGACTTTATTTTTTAATATTGTAACCCAGCCCCAAGTGTGAATGTTTTCAAATCCAGGTTGAAAACTCTTCTTTTTTCTCATGCTTTTTAGAATATATCCACTTTTTGATCATATTACTTGTACTGTGTGGGGTTTTAATTGTCTTTTATTTCATGTTTTGTTTGTAATTTTTATTGGTTTTATCCCGTTTTAAATGTTTTGTCTGTTTGTTTTTCAAATGCCTTTAATTATGTAAAGCACATTGAGTTACCTCGTGTATGAAATGGGCTATACAAATAAATTTGCTTTGCTTTGCTTCCCCCCCCCATTGATATTGTAGTTCTTTAAGAACTTTATGAAATTACATGTCTACGAATAATAATCATCAGCATGATAATAAGGACGGTTTGTTTTTTATTTGATTGCTAAAGACGCTAACGATAACGATCTTTGTTTTAAAATTTTGAAGTGAGGACAAGCAGAACGGAAGATGAATGAAAATGAATGAATCTGAAAAAATAGACGGAAGGAAGGAAGAATGGGAAGACCAATACCAATGCTTTAAGTTCTTCGATAGATAGATAGATAGATAGATAGATAGATAGATAGATAGATAGATAGATAGATAGATAGATAGATAGATAGATAGATAGATAGAGATAGATAGATAGATGATAGATAGATAGATAGATAGATAGATAGTAAAATAGTTTTTTTTAATCTGAAGACACAATGCTAAATAATGCAAATGAAAAATTTAATGGGGCCGCCATACTTTGCGTATTCGTGTTACTGTAAAAACAATCTTATAAATCAGGGGTCTCAAACTCGCGGTCCGTGGGTCATTTGCAGCCCCCCAAGATTATATTTTGTGGCCCCCACCTTACTACGAAAGTTAAAGGATAGTGCGGCGCTGAAATTTTATACAAATGGCGTTTTATACAGTATTGTATGCCGAGCTGAAGAATCTACCAATCACGGTGTGGTTGTGGCTCTCGGGGGCGTGTCAGCGACCAGGCTTGATGCAGGCAGAGAAACATTTTTTTCATTGAGTGAAAGTTACAGTCGTGTTGCCATGGAGAGTTTCATGAATAGTTTTGCACACATCTTGTTTACACCAGCTTCATTGCTTATCTTATTTTGTGCTAAAAAAAAAAAAAAAAACATTTTAAAAAGACAGTTTTTTAAATTTCTCAATTAAATTGCGTGCATGTGAACCGAGGCTCCGGTCTCAGCTAGAATGGCCCCCGAAGTGAATTGAGTTTAAGACCACTGTTATAAATGGAGGCGGGGGGGCATTATAGAGTTGTAACCTTTGCTATTGAAGTGCACGCAATTAACCACGCGTGTGTGATTTTTATCCGGGCGCCAAGCCTAAAGGTCACCAATTGGACGCCTCCCGAAGGCAATTTGGTATTTATCGCAGCGGCCGGGGCCGGCAGGATAGAATTTCCCCCAGTAAAGGATCCCTTTGACCGCCATAGATTCGGTTTCTCCCTCCCTTAGTTACGAGCGCCGTGTCAACGCCTCTCATTGCTTCTGCGAATTAAGACTGCTGGCGATTACGCCGATGGTGGTGGCCGAGGCCGTACGGCTGCGGTCGCTGCCCGGCGTGGTGTTCGCTCTCCCGGGGCGACATGCAGGGCCGGTCGCCGTAGGATGCCTTCGCTGTGGAAGCGCGTAAGCTACTCGCTGGCCTCGGCGCTGTGCGCGGGATCCGTGGCCCTCCTGCTGGTGGCCCTGTCCACAGAGCGCTGGGTCACCGGGCGCATCCTTTGCAAAACCGGCGTGGAGCTCGTCAACGCCTCCCACCCGGAGCTGGACCTGTTCACCGGACAAGTCTACTACGGTCTGTTCCGCGGAGGGAAGACCAAGAAGTGCGGGCTTGGGACCAGGCGCTCCAAAATCCACAGTAGGCATCTTTAAAAATTATAAATTAAAACAGGCAGCATGTTTGTTCTCTTCGTATGTGTGTGTGTGTGTGTGTGTCTGCGCAGTCTTCCCAAAACTGGTCCGGACATTGAACGGTGGTCTCCACGTGATGGTGATCCTCTTCCTGCTGACGGCCGTGTCCTTTGCGCTGGTCAGCCTCTCCTTCAGCATTTATAATGCACGTAAAGTCCCCTACCAGAGCATCAAGGGTCACAAGGGACTCTACCTGTGGAATCTCATCGCCGGTACGTGGCGCTCGCGTACGGTTTTCCTAGTCACGTGACAGCAGTTTTGCGTGCTCATTTATTGGCAAGTCGAATTTTTAAAGCACAATCATACAGACAGGAACGAGGGCCACCATACTTACAGTTTGTTTTCTGCATCTGTCCATTGTCCATTTACGGTTCGCATAAATGTTGGGAATTTGCTTAGACAAAAGCCTTATCTCATAAAAATAAAATAGTTTGGGCTGGTGCCAGGTTGAAGTGAGTTGAGGAGCGTAGTGAGTGATATTTTGCTGCCATTTTGGGGTTCTTTTTTGATGAAAGCTCATATGTGTTTGGGACAGTTTTACGCCGGATGCCCTTCCTGACGCAACCCAGGCTTGGGACCGGCCTACAGATTGCACTAGCTTGTGCTCCCCATAGGGCGGGAGATAGTCGAATAAAGACAATCAAATAAACAAAGTCAACACACAAAGTACACAATTCACATACTACCTATGCTAAATTAAATTAAGGGTCCGAACCCATGTGAAGATAGAAGAAAACGAGAGATAAAACAGATTCAAACCACCCGGCAGGAGTGGAACAAGTTCGAAGTTGAGGGTTGTGTCCATTTGTCCAGCGTCCTCAAAATCCTCACGGTCATCGTTGTAGTCTTCTTCTTTGTGGTCCAATGTAGACTTTGCGAGCGTTAGCTCGTCGCTAGCATTAGCTCGTTGCTACAGTTAGCTCGCGACAGGGTATTTATGGCCATTTATTTACAATTTTGTTGGAAGGTATCAGTAACTGATTTTCTAAATCCTCACGGTCATCTTTGTAGTCTTCTTCTTTGTGGTCCAATGGAGGCCTCGCTAGCGTTAGCTCGTCGCTAGGGGTATTTATCTATCATGTTGTTGGAAGGTATCAGTGACTGATTTTCACTATTTGCGGGCAAGACTCATCCGTTTACATCTTGACCTACTGCTGTTTATTCATGTAATGTGTGTCTAATATTTTTAAAATCGATTTGTTGAATGATTGAGTAATAATCAACCTCTCACCCCCACTACCATTTTGTTCTTTTTACTACAAACATGTAATTTATTGTCATTTATGAGGGATGGTCTTTGATCTTACACTGCATATGTCAGTACTGAGTGTATGATACAAATTTGTCTTCCAGAAATGGATCCGGCAAAATGCTAACTATAAAAACGTTAGCATCAGGGCGCTACCAATTATCATTTGACAAAAAATTCTAAACTACTATTCAGCTCATTCATCGTCATATGTACAGTACAGTACATTACACATCGAAGAGTATTTTTTAAAATAACTTTTAGATGCTCCTCTGTCATTTTTGGCAAAGTGTATCAGTGCCCCAACATTGCGTCCGTCTCCAATAAATATCCGGCGCAAACATGGTTCCAGGTGGAACTGAGTTTTTCTTTTTTTGGTGCCTCTAGAACTTTGAGGCAGAAATGATGCGTTGACTTATTTTTTAAGTTCAGTTACCAGAGATATTTGATGTTTATCCCCCTTCAACCCTAGAATGAACAGATAAGGTGAAAAAAATAAGAATGTGTCATGAAAAGCATCTGTATTTTTAATAGCGCATATAAAAAAACAAAAAAAATCCTCCTCCTCTGCACTTACGCCTCCAGCTATGTTCGGCACACTGGCAGCACTCTGCTTCGTGGCAGCCGTGAGGCGTCACGGCCTCACCGAGCGCGTGGTCAACTACCGGGAGAGCCTCTTCGCTCTGGTGGTCCTGGAGGACTCGCTGGACTGGTCCTTCTGGCTGAGCGTGGCCAGCGTGGCCACCCACTTGGCCGTGTGCGGAGTGGTCGCCGTGAGCCGCGTCAAGCTGCCCAAAGCAGAAGTTAAGATCCCCGAGGAGCCCACCGTGTCCTCTCTGGACTTGCTCTACTGACAGTGATATTAAATATTTTGCCAGTGATTGTGTGCATTATGGAAAGATGCCAAGTAGATGTGACGTTTTGTAATGTAGTTTTGTTGAGATGGACTTGCACTCACAATCCGAAGACTGCAACATGAACATAACGGCCAATATTAATGTTGATGATGACAGAAATACCATGGAGAATAGAACATATGAAAGAATTTGTTGTCTTATTTTGCATATTGTTCGTAGATTGATGTTCGTAATTGCCCGCGTGTATCAGATGAAAGAAATACTGCATGTCCATTGTTTTTTTTTTTTTTTTTTTTTTTTTGTGGATAGATAACCATCTGTTGTGACTTAAGATGTTGTTTGAATAATTCATAGATTTCTAGATTTTCTTTTATCATGTTCTGTGTCATAATTGAACTGGCACTACATTGTGAGTGTTTTGCACATCTGCCACGAGTTTCTGAGCTTTGGCGTGCGCATTTTAGGCCGAGTCTTTTTAAATGTTCTCCCCATGCTTACACAGTTTTTCTACCGATTCTCTTGACTTTCTCCCACATTACAAAAATATGCAAATTAGGATAATGGGAGATTCTAAACTGTCCATATGTGTGAATGGTTTGATGAGAATCATATGTGCCAAAGTCAGCTGTGATTTTTTTCAGCTCACCTGTGATCCTAATGTGCTTAAGCGTTAAATAAAAAGTGTTTCACGTTTTAATCATTTTGTGAATGTTTTTTTATTATTACTATTATTATTATTATTATCATCATTATTATTATTACATGAAGGTTAAGTAACTGTTACAGCTTCTCCCATTAAGGGTGCAATATTTATATTATTTGCCTGAGTTTTTACAATTATGCCCTTGCAAACCTCATCCATCCATTTTTAAAAATTTCTTCTCGCGTGGAGAAAAATTTTAATATTGAAATAAAAAAGAAAAACACAGACTTACCCCAGCATGTAAAGCCAAGTCATTTAAATTAAAATCAGATAATAATTTATATTTTAACTTAAAATGATTTCGTAGATGAAATATCAAACAAAATATTAAATTTATAATTTTGTTTTAATAAATACATTATTCGTGGGGGGTATTTTATTTTTGATACTTTTACTTTGATAGCGTCGCTCGTTGATGACGTCACAAAAAGCGCCTTCTTTCTGGTATCTTTCCAGCTCGTGCGACCTTTATAACTTTGTACTTTGCCCACACATGATTGCGAGATATCGAAAATGTTCCTTATGAGGAGAACTACCGTTCTGGCACTCTCGCGTACCAACTTCTGTCGGACATTTTGTTCCTCGCAAAGACTCCAAATGGAAAGAAAAGTGAGAGACCGGAGGAGTCCCGACAGGCTCAGAATTACATTCAATCAATTAATTCTTAATGTTTCCCCCCCCCTCCCTCTGTGTCCCAAATTTAAACGTAAGCTTTGAATCAGTTTTACTGACTTTTTCTTTTTTTTTTCCCCCCACTGCAGGGTTTGGTGCTGGGCGTGTTCGAGCGGAAAGAAAAGGAGGGCATCTTTCGTTTGACAGATGCAGCAGAAGGTTTTGATCGCAAAGTATCCGGCAAGCTCTCCGAACTGCTGAAAATGTAAAAAAAAATTTCCCCCACACACTCGATAAATCACAATATTAGTTAAATATTCTTTTGTAACACTGCCCGGTCATACTTTCTCTTTGCATGTTAATATTGAAACATTTGTGGTACATAAGTGATTCAAAAATGTCTATGTTGTTTGATTTCTTTCCTCGATTAACATCGATTAATTTGATTTGACAAAGTTTTGTCTGCGCCAAATGGTTAGCACATCTGCCTCACAGTTTCCTAGTCACGGGTTTGAACCCTGCTCTCCTTTTTGGAGTTTGTACATTTTCCGCGTGCACCTGTGAGTTTTCGCCAGGTACTCAAACTTTCTCCCACATTAAGGCTCCCATATTTATTCCCTAATTTAATATTGGAGATTCACAGATACCGGTACTGATCCTGTTACTGCACCGTAAAGAACTTGGTACTGTACATCTAAAAATTCTTTGCAAGTACTCATCAATACTTTTAAGGACCTGCAAATTATTCTCTGTAAAGTGGAGGATTGAGTGGTGACTGCTGCAGTAACACAATTATTATCACAATTCCGAGACATAATTACATCAAAGTATGGGATCTTTATATCGCCGATTACACCAATGTAAGAACGTCCTTAGTCTGGGGTAAAAAAAAAAGTGCTATCGGCGCCACTAAATGGGTTTCTTGCTTCTATATGTGAATACTCCAACCACACAATGTGTCTTTGCAGTTCTGGAGTTCTCAAGAAGGGCAAAAGCAGAGTGTTTTATGGGGTCCACAAGGTGGGGAATTGCACGTTTGTAGAGGAAAAACAGGCATATAATAGCAACAAGAGTAATCACTTGTCGAGTAATTTCCCCCCCCCCCCCACCCCCAACCACCCCCCAGGACTTCCCGTGCGTAGCGGTGGTCGGTCTGGATGACGTCACGGCGGGCGTGTGCCGGGCGGAGAACTGGGACGCTGCCAAGGAGAACATCCGACAGGCTGTGTCGGCCGGCTGCAGGGTTCTTCAGGACCTGGAGGTCAACCTCGTGGAGGTGGATGGCTGCGGTGACCCTCAAGCGGCAGCAGAGGGCGCCTTGCTGGGCCTGTTCCAGTACGACCAGCTGAAATCCAAGAAAAAGCCCAAAGTGACCGTGCAGCCTCATGCCAGGTGTGACCAGACACGGACGAGTATTATTTATTCAGTACTACTCTATTTACTCATATTCATAATAAACGTCGGTCTTTATATGCTCATGTACCGTAATTCCTGGCCGACAAAGAACACCTGGTTCTAAGGCTCACGTAGTACATTTGTAAAGGAAATACCATTTGGTACATACATACGCTGAAGCTGTGTAAAAGTTGCAAGTGCCCACATTAAAACCCACGTTGAAACACGAGGCATAGTATTTACAAAGAAAGACGGTACACAGTTTAACGCTAGCACTGCTGCGTTAATGCTAACGCTAACGTTGCCGCGCTAACAAGGCCGGTAAAAAAAAAAAAAAACATACCGATAAAAATCACTGCCATACAGCGGTAACACGATAGCGTGGCGCTAACAGGGCCAGACTGGTAAAAGTCACTTCCTCGGGACATATGACATATATACGGTTAAAATAAAACTTGCACGCCACTAACACAGCTGCAACATGCTAGCACAGCGCTAAGGCTAGCGCCGCACGAACAGGGCCAGTAAAAGTCACTTCCTCGGCACATATATTCCATCAGTCTCACTATTACCTTTTCCGCCCGAGTGCCCCCTTGCGACCGTTAGAAAAAGTGCACAAATTAGCTGCATCACCGCATAAACCGCAGGGTTGAAAACGTGTGGGAAAAAAGTCGCGGCTTATAGGCCAGAAATTACGGTACATCATTTTTTTTATGTGTGTATTCGGGGTAATCTTCCACTGTATTTTCCTCATAGAGTGGCTCAACTGCAGAGGATACAGGCACTTGTATTAAATGCACGTGTGTGTACATGGTTGCGTTTAGTGCCGAAGCGACTGCATGGGAGAAAGGAGTCCTGTACGCTGATGGCCAAAACCTGGCCCGACTCCTCATGGAAGCCCCGGCCAATCACATCACTCCCACCGCTTTCGCCGAGACCGTTGAAGAGAGGCTGGCGCAGTACGGCGACCGGGTTGTTGTACATAAGAGGTAGATTTTGTTATTAGTAGTAGTTGTGTACGTGAGTAATTTTAGATGAAAAATAGCAAAATGCAGTAATTGTTGGTGATATGGGGGGAAAAAATGGAAGCAATCGACGGTGATGCAAAAAGTTTTATAATTCCGCATCGTTGCCACCAGATGGTGCCAAAATACTACTTTTCAACTTGCATTTCTGAAGTCCACGAGCTTAATGCTAACACACAAGGCAAAACACCACAGACGGGCTAAAAATATATTAATCAATGTTGCGGTCGTTTAAGCGCTGTATATTTGAACAGAAGTGGAGCAGAAGCACACGTAGACTGACGATATAAAAATAACAGCGAAAATTACTTATTACTTCTATATGATAGATGATACGATATAATGATATTACTATATTACTTCAGCTGACTCATCGGCTGTGACTATCTTGACATATTTATTATGCATGCATGTATGTTACTAATAAGTGGTGGCCAAGGCGCACATAGGAGGAGGACCCGCACAATGAATGCATGTGATCATGATGCAGAAATGAATTTTATTTTTTATTTTATTTTTTAATTTTATAATTTCATCCCAGTTCATAAGGGGAAGATGATTTGAGATGGAAGTGTTTTGAAGTATGAGCATGGTCCCAGAATGAATTCAACTTTCAAATCATGTCTGGAATATCTGTTTGTCGGACCACTCGTTGCTAGGCAGAATTCCCAGATTGGTTTCTCTCCACTCAGATCGCAGGCGTGGATCGAGGAGCAAGGGATGGGCGCGTTTCTCAGCGTGTCCAAAGGCTCAGAGGAGCCCCCCGTCTTCCTGGAGCTGCACTACAACGGCGCGCCCGACGGCGCCCAGGACCCGCTGCTTTTGGTCGGGAAGGGCGTCACCTTCGACAGGTAGACCGCGACAAACGCACCCGGATGCCCGCGTGCATTTTGCGTATGATTTCGTCTCCTTTTCCCAAGCGGCGGCATCTCTCTGAAGCCGTCCGCCTCCATGGATATGATGCGAGCCGACATGGGCGGGGCCGCCACAGTGTGCGCCGCGGTCGTCACGGCGGCGGCCCTCAACCTGCCCATCAACATCATCGGTGAGCCTCTCTCGCTCTCACACACGTTTGAGGAATACCGTCATTCCCGGCCTACACAGCGCACCTGGTTACAGCCTCAGCGAGTACATTTGTCAAGGAAATACCATTTGGTACATACATACACCGCAGCTGTGTAAAAGCCGCAAGTGCCCACATTGAAGCCCGCATTCAAATACGAGATATTTGCAAAGAAAGATGGTACGCAGAAAAAGTTTAACGCTAGCGCTGCGCTAAAGCTAACACTAACGCTAGCACTACGGTAGTGCTAACGCTAACTGGGCCGGTTAAAATAAAACTTACACAGCAGCAACACGCTAGCACAGCACTAACGCCAGCGCCGCACGAACAAGGGGGGTAAAAGTCCCTTCCTCGGCAAACGTATTCCACCGGCGTCACTCTCACCTTTTCCGCTCGAGTGCCCCCTTGCGGCCGTTAGGAAAAATGTACAAATTAGCCGCATCGCTGCATAAATCCCAGGGTCGGAAGCGTGTGGGGGGGAAAAAAGTCACGGTTTGCAGGCCGGAAATTACAGTAATTCATATTTTTACAATGTTAAACAGTTCCCAGATGTTTTTAAAAAAAAATACCAAAAGTTGCCAGAAATTAATCGTTGCATTATTTATTAGGGTGTGACCAGATAAAGGGCTGTCAAATTAAAAAAAAAAAAAAAAAAAAATATATATATATATATATATATATAATATATATATATATATATATTTGTTAATCACAATACATTTCAGGATTAGACAAAGGTAATGCATTTTGAATAAACATTTGATTTTTTGGGGGTATGAAAATTCCCCAAAAATGGGCATTTCCTTTCCTTTAATTTATTTTTATTTTGTTTTGGTTTTTGGGGGCTAATATCAAGCGTTCTGCCTGTGATTCGTATATTTACTGTTTCAAGCCTCACAGGATCAAAAATGAAGTTGTTTTTGCCATTACATATTTTTTTATCAATCATCCCATACGTCGGTGATCAGAATTTTGTTCAACCGAATATCAAAATCGTCCCCAAAAAAAGTCCATATCCAGTGGACAGTTATGCATTTGTTTGTTTTTAACAGTATACCATTGAAAAAATGTAAAATATCAATAAGTGATACTTTTAAGAGGTACAGGCATTGTATTTTTTTAAAACCTGAAGTGTGGACAGACTTTATCTATATATAGTTTATTTTCCGTAATAAGCCTCCTTTTATTGTTATTCTGAAATTGTTGTTATGACGATATAAATGTTATTATCCAGGCCTGGCTCCACTGTGTGAGAACATGCCCAGCGGCAAGGCCACCAAACCGGGCGATGTTGTCACGGCAAAGAACGGGAAAACCATCCAGGTCAGGTGACCGTTGAAACGTACAGGAAGTGGGTTCATAAATGTTCATTTTGTGAAAGGCTTTCATATTTCTTTGTGCGCACAGGTGGACAACACGGACGCAGAAGGGAGGCTAATCCTCGCCGATGCGCTCTGTTATGCTCACACCTTCAACCCCAGGGCTGTCGTCAACGTCGCAACGCTAACAGGTGGGATTTGAAATGGCCCCCGACGCAATCGGTCTGAAAAAAAAATGTGCTTTAGTGGTGGACTCGAGTAATATCGTTCACAAAAATGAGTTATTTTAGCGCTACAAGGATTGCAACCTGACAAACGCTACACCCCCCCGTTGACCACACGTTTGTGTGTTTTCTAAGGCGCCATGGACGTCGCGCTGGGCTCGGCGGCGACCGGAGTCTTCACCAACTCTGATTGGCTGTGGGAGCGGCTGCACAAGGTCCGTGCGTTGCGTTACACCAGGGGTGCTCAATGCGTCGATCGCGGGACGGCGTGCCCAAAAAAAAAATAAGAAAAATGTCAGCCAATGTTCCCTCGAAACTACGTGCGTCCGTTTAAAAAAAAAAAAAAAAAAAAAGTATAACATCCAGCTATTCAGTTTGTGGCATTTTGCAATATGATTCAACGAGTGAGGAATGACTGCATGTTACAGCCAATGGCACAATTTACATACATACTGTAAAAAATCGAAAAGAAGAAGCCACTGTTTTCTTTTAGGCAGCGCGCGGAATTTTCTCTAACAACGACCGCTGCTCCGCCACACACTCCTTTTCTTAGTTTACCTTATCCCAATCAAATGTTGCAGTACTTACGCGTGTTTTATAATGACTGTTAGTTAGCAACACATTCTGGGCAACGTAGAGCAAAGACAAACTAGACTTGCTGCTTGTGTTTATTTTTTAGTATTAATGGAGAACGTTAAAAAAGAAATGTTGTTTTAAGATGCAATGATTGTCGGAGTATGTGAATAATCGAAGAAAAAGTAGTTAAACTGGATGAGATTTTCTCTTTTGCGAGTGGGAAAGGTCTGGTCTGAAGCTAACGTAGAAAGTGCAGGATGAGACGGTGTGTAAATTTTTAAAATTCCACCTTGGTACATCATCTGATCCATAATGAAAGCACAGACAATACAGTGCACAAAAAGCTAATTCTGTATTTTAGATATAGGAGGCAACATAACATTAACCTTAAAACGTCGTCGGTAGCTCGCGAGAGCCTGGCTGCTTGAGAAGTAGATCTTGGGGTAAAAAAAAAAAAAAGGATGGGCACCCCTGCTTTACACACTCTCACACGCATATCTCGAAGCTGGGATATTGACATAAAATGGGTGTGCAGGCCGGTACGGTGACAGGCGACCGAGTTTGGCGCATGCCTCTGTTCCAGCACTACACCAGACAGGTGACGGACAGCCAGCTGGCCGACCTCAACAACGTCGGCAAGTACAGCCGGTACGTATCTCGACGAGCTGCTAACCCCCCCGAAAAAAAGGAACCTCAGGTCCTCAAAACGGCGCCCGCTTTAACTTCCCGCTAGGTCGGGCGGCGCTTGCACGGCGGCGGCGTTCCTGAAGGAGTTCGTCACCTCGCCGCGCTGGGCTCACCTGGACATCGCGGGAGTGATGAGCAACAAGGACGAAATTCCGTACTTGAGGAAGGGCATGTCGGGGAGGCCCACGCGCACCCTGGTGGAGTTCGCGGCCGCGCTGGCACGCGACGAATAAACGGCTTTGCAAATGCGCCGCTGACTTGATGTAGGGGTTCAATTTGTCCCGTCAGCACGCTTGGAGCTCAAATCGCTTGACTCGGAAGTCATCGTTGCTCTTTGAAATGAATGGAAATGACCATCCATTCCAACCGCTGCAAAAAATAACCAAACACTTTTTTTACAATGTTTTTTAGTGGAAAAAAAATACGATACAATTGTACTCTATGATAATGTAATGTCACGTCGTTATCCAAGCCGCTTATCCTCACAAGGGTTGTGGGAAAGCAGGCGTCTATTCCAGCTAGCTTCAGGCGAAAGGCGGGCTACATCCTGAACTGGTCGCAGGGCAGAGATCGATCCCACGCTGCCAGCACTAAAGGCAGGCGTGTGTGCCACTACACCATCGGTGACACATACAGTAATGGTGTAAAAAAAATGGAAATAGCTTCTGTCACATTTTGGATCCATTGTTGCTGCCCATTTCGGCCGCCTGGGGACAGTATAAAACGAACAGGTGGACGTTATGACAGGACAGTTGAATGTCTCGATGTGTTGCTGCACCATTTGTGTTGAAATGGTTTCAGACTATGTCTTAGCATTAGCATTCAGCTAGAGGCTAAGCTACGGAGTTATTTTATCTACACGTAATTCTCGTTCTTTTTGATGGCAAAAACTGCTACTTATTGTGAAGTGAGTTGAGTTAACTCCCACCGTAGGGCGCTCACGTCTCAGGTTTACGCTCTCATGTCATAACAATAAAAAAATTAAATAGCCCAAATGGTTGCTCATGACTCCATGTGTCAAGATTCAGTGCAAATGTTAACACAATTATGTCATGAAAATTGTCAGTATATAATATTCTAGTACTATGCATAGTATTTCATTTTTTGAACTACCTAACTAAATTAACCTTCAGACTATTCTAATTGATCCATCCATTTTCTTAGCCGCTTATCCTCACGAGGGTCACGGGGAGTGCCGGAGCCTTTCGCAGCTGTCATCGGGCAGGAGGCGGGGTACACCCTGAACTGGTCGCCGGCCAATCGCAGGGCACGTAGAGACAAATAGCCTACGGGCAATTTAGGGTCTCCAATAAATTCCTCATTTTGGGATGTGGGAGGAAACCCACGTCGGCACGGGGAGATCACGCAAACGCAACACAGGCGAGGCCGGGATCGAACCCGGGACCTCAGAATTGTGAGGCCAACGCTTTCCAGCTGAGCCCACCGTGCCGCCTATTCTTAATTCATGCACAAAATCTAACAAAACGTCCCCAAAGCACAGATGATGACAACACAAACATGGTTTTATTGTTGAATCAGTTGCATTCTTGTACTGTCCTGTCTACACGTCCGTTTCCAACAACGATACATTCATCAATTCTTCCACGCGTGTGCAATATGATATACAATATTTTGCGTCCATCCAATTTCGTGTCAAGCAATGTGAAAATGGAACAAAACGAGCTTTCACGGTTCCTTACTGAGCGACGCACCGACAAAGGAATGGCTTTGGGTTTGCCCGTTAAATGTTACAAAACACACATCAACATTTTTCGCTATACTTGAGTCGATAAATACAGTCCAATATATATGTATATAAATATTATTAATAAGAATTAAAAACAAATCCTGTGCTCAAAGCCAAGCTGTTGCTGTAACCATTCATGATGACGATAATAGTGCTTTTAATTTTTTTCATGTATTTATTTTTACTTTAGTGTTTTACCCTTCACCGCTGGTCCCGTTATTATTAAATTGAATTTTATGTGCGTGTCTGCAGCTTTCATTGATTACAGGGATGGTTGCTGTCTTTACCAATCACAAGAAACAAAACGACACATCCAAAACATAAATAAAAATGAGAATTGCTCTGCCTTAGTGTGTGTAGGATATTAAAACACGAAGGGACAACGGAAAAAGGGGTGAAAGACGTGCCGAGCCGGCGTTGGGTGCTCGGGCGCCGCCGTCTTCGTTTAGAAGTTGAGCGTCTCCGACATCATCTTCCACCAGTCCATGAGCTCCTCCCTCTCCTCCTCCTTGCGCTCCACGAGGGACTCCAGCTCAAAGTCCACCTGCGCACACACACACACACACACACAAATGTCATTGCATCGTTATTATATTTTTTAAATACATATCGACATGAATTGGACACTCTAAATTGTCCGTAGGTGTGATTGTGAGTGCGGCAGTTTGTCCCGATGCGCCCTGCGATTGGCTGGCGACCGGTTCAGGGTGTACCCCCGCCTCCTGCCCGATGACAGCCCGGAAAGGCACTGGCACTCCCCGCGACCCTCGTGAGGATAAGCGGCAAAGAAAACGGATGGATGGATAAAAAGTATAATTACACTGGAACAAAATAATTGGATTAAAGTTTTTCCTAAACTAAGAAAATTACATTTAAAAAAAAAAAATGCATTGAAAATAAAAAATATTTGACTTAATTGAATTAAAGAAAACAAAAGTACAAAAAAATAACACAATTATGTTGTGAAAATTGTCAGTATATAATATTCTAGTACTATGTGTAGTATTTCAGTTTTTCAACGACCAAACTGAATTGAGCTTTGGACTATTCTAATTCATCCATCCATTTTCTCAGCCGCTTATCCTCACGAGGGTCGCGGGGAGCGCTGGAGGCCTATCCCAGCTGTCTACGGGCAGGAGGCGGGGCACACCCTGAACTGTTCGCCGGCCAATCGCAGGGCACATCGAGACAAACAGCCGCACTCACAGCCACACCTACGGCCAATTTAGAGTGTCCAATTAATGTTGCGTGTTTTTGGGATGTGGGAAGAAACCGGAGTGCCCGAAGAAAACCCGCGCAGGCACAGGGAGAACATGCAAACTCCACACAGGCGGGGTCCGGGATCGAACCCGGGGGTCCTCAGAACTGTGAGGCCAATGCTTTACCAGCTGTTTCACCACGGTGCCTGTATAATTTAATATTGAGGCAAAAAAAAAAAATTAAAACTTGTACACTACATTAGTTAAGTAAAATTCAACCGTATTTCACTTTTCAAAGCCTTTTGATTTATTATTTTTATATTTTTCCCAATTATTTATTTCATATTTATTTATTTATTTGCGGAGGTGATGTTTTGCTTTTCCGACTGTTCGTACCCTGGTGGCGGGGCTGTGCGCGACTGCCACCTTCTTGATGACGCTCAAGTATCCCGGAGCCGACGCTGCCACCTTGTAGTTGCCAGCAGTCAACAGGCGCCAGTAGTCGCCATCTTTCGCTGGGGGGGGTGGACGATAAAAAACATTTGCATCATAAAAATTATCAAATGTAATTTAAGAATACCAAATATGTCCACAAGAAGGTCAACAATGGTTAGCATGAAGCATGTTGGCGGGCATCGAACGTGACGCCTTGTGGGCACAGGCCGCAAATTTTAACCGCTTTTCTGAAGCCGAACAAGCGAGATGTGGATACGGAATAGAAAAATGTTAAAATATTTGTCTTTAATCGTGATATATGTTCACTAAAGCACATTTATTTTTAAATGTCGATATTCCTCTTAGGAGTTTGGTGTTCGTTCCGCGTACACTTTCTAAAAATGAGAATAGATTGGCTTGTGTCATTTATTTATTCATTTTTTGTTGTTTTTTTTTTTTTTTGCACCTGTGGTGATGTCGTGCTCGATGCCCTCCACAGAGATGGTGGCGTTGCTAATGGCGTTGCCCTGCAGGTCTCGCACGAAGCCCTTCACGCCACGGTGCACCTATACGCACACGTACGGAAAAAAAACACAAATTAAAAATGAAATGTAAAAAAAAAATCACACCGCGTCATTTTGTGACCGCGACGTGGCATTTAGCAGAAGTCCGCCCGCCCACCTGCTGGATGTAGCTGACCAGCGAGTCGCGGTTCTGCTCCCAGTAGCTCTTGAGCGAGTCCTCGGGGGGGAATTTGTCACAGCTCAGCTCCAGCGTGATCTCGAAGCAGTTGCTGCTCAGGTAGTTGAAGTCCTGCATCCCTGCAGCACAACGACGCTCTCAGCAGACATCTTAAGCCAGCCACCGTGCTAACGCTAACCTTGTTTCGATAGATAAAGCGTTGGCCTCACAGTTCTGAGGACCCGGGTTCGATCCCGGACCCGCCTGCGTGGAGTTTGCGTGTTCTCCCCGTGCTTGCGTGGGTTTTCTCCGGGCACTCCCGTATCCTCCCGCATCCCAAAAACACGCAACATTAATTGGACCCTCGAAATTGCCCGTAGGTGTGATTGCGAGTGCAGCTGTTTGTCTCTGTGTGCCCTGCGATTGGCTGGCGACCAGTTAAGGGTGTACACCGCCTCCTGCTCGTTGACGGCTGAGATAGGCGCCAGCATTCCCCGCGACCCTCGTGAGGTTAAGCGGCAGAGAAAATGGATGGATAAAAAGTATAATTACACTAGAGCAAAAATAATTGGATTAAAAGTTTTTTTAAAAAGTTTTTACTCAACTGAAAAATTTCATTTTTTAATTAAATTTAAATAGAAAAATTTTTATTGAAAAAATATTTTATTTAATTGAATTCAAGAAAAAAATTATTCATCAATGACAAAATATTTACATTTTTAATTAAATCTTCATTAAAAATACATTGAAACACATTTTAAATTAAATAAAAATAAATCTAAATATTATATTGTAATTATTATTTTTTTAATATGAAGAACATTTACAGTGGACGCCCACTATTTATGGAAGTTCTGGACTATGGGAGGAAACGAAAATACCCGAAGAAAAGCCACACAGCCACGGGGACAACATGCAAACTCCACACAGGAAGGTCAGATTCGAACCTACGACCTCACACGTGTGAGGCGGATGTCATCTGCCATGACGCCACGCAAAGAACGATTATATCAAATGAAACTGAAATACCAAAAACACACAAAATTCTGGTATTAGATTCGGATAATTATTGCGATTTCACAGTAACATATTATTTATATATTATATACATATGTTTCATATTAACATCTCTTAAATGTGTACTTGTGAAATCTTGGGTGAATTTTTAAAAAAACATCAGTTTCATTGACTGTTCACAGTAACGTTGAGCAGGGGTGAGACATGTCAATTCGACCACCCCCTCCAAAAAAAACAAACAAACAACAACAACAACAAACTTTGATGGGTTTTGTGTAAGCGATTCTTAAAAACGCGGCCGACCATCGAACCGAGAACCGCCGCTCGTGTTTCTTACCCCCCGGCACGTTGTACCAGGCCCCCCCGTTGGTGATCCCGTCCTTGAAGCTGGAGTCGTCGTCGTTCTTGCGGCAGGGCTCGCGCAGCGGGTCGGACATGACGGGGTTTTTGGCGGAGTAGGCCTTGGCCAGCGACTTGAAGATCGGGTCGTCGGGGCTGGCGCTGTACTCGTGGGTCGAGCCTGCGGCGACAAACGGACATTATCGGCCATGAAAAGGGAAAAATATAGAATATTTATTTACCACTGCGGGTTTCGTCGTAGGGATAGTTGGCCACCACGTCGCCGCCATGCAGGTTAGCAGACAGGACGAAGGGGATGTCCATGATCCAGTGGATCACCGCCTTGGTCTCCGGAGCCAACTACAAATACAGACCGACAAACTACTCCGGTTTCCTCTCAATCAGCGGTACGGCAAACGCTCGGTTCTCGAACGTCCCCGTTCTCCGACAAATCAGTTTTTCGGACGGAGATTTCGAGATTTTTTTTTTTTTTTTGCTTCCGTTTTCAAACGAAAATCGGGACTCGAACGCCCCCCGACAAAACCCGACCAGCTTTGTTATTGTGTGTAACGCAGCCTCTGTACGCAAACGTGTCCCAGTAGCTCCATTTACCGACTGTTAACCCCCAATCGGTGACACGCGATAAGTCCTTTGGGAAACGAAAAAAAAAAAACCTTCCAGGGTGGGGGGGGTCGAGTCACCCCCACCGAAGAGATTTGATAGTTGATAGTTTTGCATTGCTTTTTTTCTTGTAACTTGAATAATGCTCTGCATTTTTGTTTTGTTTCAAAGATTTCGTTCACTCGGGTTACGAGTTAATGTTTTTATATTTTTACTTTTTGTGAAAAAAATTGTTTTTGTCCCCCCCCCTCCCACCCCTCATTAATGTTGTTTAAAATTATTCTGCGCTTTTGTTAATAAAAAAAAAATACGGATACGGCAATGCATTCCCAGCTGAGCCGTCTTTACTTCTAAAGTGTACATTTTAAGCAAAAAATAAATATATTTCTTAAATAATTTTATTGTATAAAGTATTCAAACTATTCATGTATTTTTACTGTGCAGTTTATTTTCAGGAAAAGCTTTAAAAAATGCCTTTAAAAGCCTCGTTTTTTTAAGACTTGGAACACATTATTTTGTTTTCCATTAATTGTAATGGGAAATATCGATTTGGTTTTCGAACAAATCACTTCTCGAACCGTTTTCTGGAACGGGTTGTGGTCGAGAACCGAGGTTGTACTCTATCTATACTCTGTGTTGGTGAGTACTCAAGAATGAATACTCGTGGGTGTGACAAAAGGTCCCTTGTTTGCATCAAGGAGAGGATGAAAGTACTTAAACCCACCTTCGTATTTTCATCCACAGACTTTTTCATGTTTTGCAGAAGATGGCCGTTGGCTCCTCCCTCCCGCTCGTTGAGATAGATGATTCTGTCCAGGTCGGGGAAGTTGCGGTTCAAGTCCACCCCCTGAGCGTTGGTGCGGCCCACGAACCAGTCCTTGATCTCTCCGGACTGAACACAAGACGGCGGCTTAGCACGCTGTCGCGCCGTCGCTCGTGGGCACCGTCGGCCCGGCCGAGGTCACCTGTGAGGCGGCCTTCTCGAACCCGTCCGGGTTCATGGAGGGCATGAGGTGTATGCGCGTGCTGTGGATCAGGTCCACGATGGTCTCGTCGCCCAGCTGGTACTGGTTGCACAGGTACTGCGCCAGGTAGACCAGAAGTTCCCGGCCCACCGCCTCGTTGCCGTGCATGTTGGCGACGTACTTGAACTCGGGCTCGCCTGCGTGCACAAAACTTGCCGTCAGTCGCATCTCTAACACGCGTTCTGTCACAAATCCAGAACTTGAAATTTTTTTTTAACATTTGATTGTGGAAAAAAAAAAAAGGATGAACTCCGAAAAACACAAAAAGGTCAGGCAAAAGGTTTCGTTTGTCACGTTATTTAGTCAGTTAGTCACTCCATCAGTTGCTTGGTTGCTTAGATTAGTCAGTCAGTTAAATCAGATCGACCCTTATGAGGATAAGCAGCTCAGAAAATGGACGGATGGATGTTTGGTTTGCTAGTGATTAGTTCAGCCAGTTGATTGGTAGACAAGTTAGTAAGTTGGTTAGTCAGGAAATCAATCAGTTAGGCAATGAGTAGAACGGTTGGTTAGATGGTTAGTTTCATAATTACCGTAATTTACGGCCTACAAGGCACGACTTTTTTCACACGCTTTCAACCCTGCGGTTTATGCGGCGATGCAGGGCTAGCGTTACAGCGGCGCTATCATTACCGTGGTGCTAGCGTTGGCACAGCTCTAGCGTTACCACGGCGCTAGCGTTAGCGTGGTGCTTGTGTTAGCACGGCGCTAGCGTTAGCGTAGTGCTAGCGTTAGCGCCCATGGTTATAAGCTTCGGTACACAGAATGAGTTTAACGCTAGCGTGGTGCTAGGTACGCAGAAAGAGTTAAATGCTAGCGCAGCGCTAACGCTTGCACCACGCTAGCGTTAACATCTTTCTGTGTACCGAGGCTTATAAACAGGTGCGCTCTGTAGGTCGGGAATTACGGTAGTGAGTTAGTCGGTCATCAGTCAGTCGATCGGTCAGGTCGTCAGTCAATTTGTTGGGTCCTTAGTTTCCCTATTAGTTGTTTGGTTATTTCGTTGGTTATTTGCTCGGTCAGTCAGTCGGTTAGTTCGCAAGATTACACAAATAACACGCGGCCCAAAGGACAAACCGACACGTTTCCGACGCAAAATGAATAAATGAGGATCGTCGCAACGGAAGATGAATGAACAAACGTTGCGTCGTCCATCAGGGAACCGCAGAAGGTCCCGTACACGCACAAACGGGCTGGACGCTCGGCGGCAGTGACCCAGTGACTAATCGCCAGAAAAGGTCAAATGAGGGTTGAGCGCTGCAGACCGGAAATCCGTTGGGAAAGTCGGGATCTCACACACAGAGATCAGGAGACTGGACTTGTGGACGTGGAGAAATACAATTTCCGCTTTCCGTGTGAGTGTTTGAGAGTGAAGGGAAGCCCATTTCACGCCGTGAAGAAAAGATGGCACCGGAAAGAAATGGGGGGGGGAGGAATCCAACCGGGTGATTGCAGCCGACCGAGGCCCCTTTGACGATGCCCGTTCAGGTTTTCGTCAATTAAACAGAACAGCGACTCGGAAGGGACGTGTGGAAATATTGTACCGTCTTTTTCAGGCGGCGTGAAAGGGGCCCTCCGTTGACTGCGTTTTCTGAGTTTGCATCAGAAAGAGAGAAGTCTGGGGTGTGAAGTCCAACACACGGTAATAATGCGACAACGTTACAATCTCTTTGTAAAAAAAAAAAAAAAAAAAAAAAAAAAGGCAGACAGCCCCTTTCACGCGTCCTGGAAAAATGGCAGTTTGGCACAACTTGGAACTGAAGTGGACCCAGTGATGCAGTATTTTGCTTTCAGAAATATCATCAGAGGTGTAACGGAGCCCCCTTATAGAGGCCTGTAACATTCTTACCATTTATATACAAAAAAGGAAAAAGTTAGAATAGTTCTGGATTTTCCAGACAACATAAAAGGGGCTTCTGTTGCGGGTTCTGCTTTCTGAGGTACTTTGAAAGATGCAACAGAAGCTTGACAAGGTGTCATTTTGGCACATTTTCACCTTCTATGTTACCATTTTGTAAGAATGACTTTTCCCCCTCAGAAGTTCCATCAGAGCTTTAGCCGAAGCCCCTTTCACACTGTAAGATGGTATTTGTTCCGTCTTTTTCCCCCCCCTGTGTCTGCGTTATTCAGACGTCACACTGACACAGAAAACAAAAGACTATCAGACAACTATTTGACACCTCACGCCACAGGCTGAGGATTGTGATGGTGGGATGCAGTGTTGCTGTGTGAAAGGCAAAGACGGATAAATGCTGGACCTTCCCTTACAGGTTTTCTGCGTCAACGAGGCCAACGAGAGCTGTGCTGGTTTTGGTCTTTTCACAGCTAATAAGTACGTAAGTCCCAGCGGCTTCTTGGGTGAGTAACACACGCATCCACCCCCCCCCCCTCCATCCCCCTTTACACACACACAGAGCACATCTGGTACTCGGGTTATTTTTAAAGCCTTCAATCTGGCTTTCCGTTTGACTCGTTACTAATGATTTCAAGGCTGCAGTTAACTCTCGTCTAATGTCCTTGTGTGGGTTGAATGGTTTAAACAGGCTTCGGAGGGCCTAAAATAGAGTGTTTTTTAATAAGTCTACACACCCTTGTTGAAATGCCAAGGTTTTATTAAAAAAAAAAAAAAACGGAGTTGTGGTTGCACAAGTGTACACACCCTCTTAATAAAGGATGTAGCTGTTTGTAGAATTTGCCAATCACATTCAAACTCGTGTGAAATTAGCGGCAGCACGCACTGACCACCATTTATTGCACCTCCGATAAACCCCAAAAGAAGTTCAGCCGTTGAAATGTTTTTCAAGTCGTGGTGATAGAACAGACCTCGTAACCTGCTAGCGCACACCCACTGTGGCTCAGGACTTAGTCATCGAGGTTCTGACTCTAAAGTATCTCTTTACAGATAATTTTAGCTTTTAATAGCTCGCTAGCATTTTATAGAAAGTATAAAAGGGGGTTTATTTTCAGCTCTAAACGTACCTCTGAAGATGGAAATTTTGTTCTGTCCTTTAGCAAATTCCCCGATATAATAATGATAATGTATGTGTATAAGGTATGAAACTATAATACATGTATTGTTTACTAGATGTCTCGTATACAGTTGAGTCACCTCTTTACCGATGTGTCATTTTGCACACGGCACCTCGGCATTATGGTTTCCGACGCGACCCCATAATGACGTCGCCGGGGAGGGTAAGAACAGGGTGGCTGCGCAAAGTCGCCGTGGCAACCGTGAATGGGCAGAGAGCGTCGTTAGGCGCCCGAGCGACCGTTAGCATACGCAAACACAAACACATTTCCTGCAGTCGTATTGGAACTGTAATAAAAGCCCCTCTCACGCGGCTTTTAAGATGGAATTTTCCCACCGCTCTTTAGAAACGGCACGGGCGGGAAATGGGGCGGACAAAGTCGAGCTGTTAATTTTACACCTTAGCGGTAGTACCAGATTTATGATATCATCCCCTTACACACTATTTTTTTTTTTCAGAATAGAGATGCTTTTGCCTGTTTCGGAAGCTTCCGCGGCGACGATGTAGACGCTGCAATTTTCCGTCTTCAGAGGTAGTATCACAGCCCCGACAAAAGGATTTTTCACGCCGACGATATTTTTCCTACTGTTGTTTATAAACGGCAGTGATAAAACTCTCAATTTGACACCTTCTGATAAAGAATGGACCAGGCAATTAAAGGCAATTTTCCATGTTTGGAGGTCGTGTGAGAACCATAACAGAAGCCCCTTTAACACGGAAGATGGTATTTTCCTTTTCTTCATTTTTTTTTTTTTTTTAGAAACCCCTTCCACCACTGCCTGTAAAAAATCTGTTCTGTCCAAATATCACTGACGCGGAAAGAAGAGGAAAAAGCTGACAACGAGTCCATTTTCCGCTCTCAGAGGTAGTACCATGGCGAAAATATAATCTCCTTCCATTCTACCTGTAAAATGGTACGTTCCTGCTTTTTTCCCCCCACCTTTCTTTGTCAATTTCCGTGACACCAAACAGGAGACGAAAACAGATCCTGGACTTTTCCACCACGGTAGGAAGTATCCGCCCCATAAGGGGAGGTCTTTTCACACTGCTTGGAAAAGCGGGACGGTACCATCTAATGATCTGATAGCGGGGTACCACGTGCGCTGTGAAACTGCACAAGGTCAAACCGTGCCTCGGGTGAGTTGCGCGTAAAAGGCAAAGGCTACCGTTCCGGTTACGATGCAGGAACTGTGCGAGATCCTTACGTGAAAGCGACTCCGACTTGGAGCGAAGGCCGATGCGTACGGCCGTGCATGAATAATTAATAAGTGCTGCCTACCCGCTTGTCATCTTTCATCCTCTCCCTTATTAGAAGGCGCTTTTGTAATTTATGACTATGATTTCCCACATGTCATTTGATACCAACCGATTGCACATCTGCGTTTATGCTCATATTTAGTTTGCGTTCTTATGTCGGCCATTGTTTAAAAAGCTCAGTCCAGTCACAAGGGAGACCCTCTCATAGACCACAACGAATCCGATCTGACATCTTCTGGTAATGTAGTAAATTATTGGAGTATACAATGTGATTATTATTAATTATTGTTATTAATCTACCCCAGGTGGATCAGCTGGTAAAGCGTTGGCCTCACAGTTCTGAGGTCCCGGGTTCCATTCCGGACCCGCCTGCGTGGAGTTCACCTGTTCTCCCCATGCCTGGTTGGGATAGGTTTCGGCGCTCCCTGCGACCCTCGTGGGGATAAGCAGCTAAGAAAATGGATGGATGGATGATCCACCTCAATTAATCAATGGTGGAATTGATGTCAAATTTCCTGAATGCCACTTTTACTTGGCGACATGACATTTTGTTGCCATGGGTATCATTAAAAGACCTCCCAAAAAAGACAGGAAGTTGGCCATTTTGCTTCCGGGTGATGATTTTAGGCTCATTTGCTGCGACCGTCGTGAGGATAAGCAGTGAAGAAAACGGATGGATGTTTTTGGGATGTGGGAGGAAACCGGAATGCCCGGCGAAAACCCACACAGGTATGGGGGAGAACATGCAAACTCCAAACAGGCGGGGCCAGAATCAAACCCGGGACCTCAGAAATGTGAGGCCAACGCTTTACCAGCGTGCCGCCGCAGTCTACTTCAGTAAGGTCGAAACTGCCACATTGGTTCAAAACGGCCATTTTGAAGTCATTTCGGACATTTCATGATGATTTCAAAATGAAGCCTTCGAAAACTGTTTTCAGCGAGTCGATCACGAATACCACCAACCAAAAAAAAAGTCTCACGAGGCACCTGAAAAGAAATGAATTATGGCTATTTTAGTATTTATATTAATACGACCTATTTTTAGAGACGCTTCCAAGACAGATTTTATGACTGCGACCAAAACTATGGCCACATACACGAAGCCGATATTCGGAAGCAGTGAGC
Source organism: Syngnathoides biaculeatus (assembly GCF_019802595.1). Taxonomy (NCBI): domain Eukaryota; kingdom Metazoa; phylum Chordata; class Actinopteri; order Syngnathiformes; family Syngnathidae; genus Syngnathoides; species Syngnathoides biaculeatus. Next base: position 17,324,579 of record NC_084648.1, on the reverse strand, counting down.
CATTCGTCACTACTTGTCACACGCGACGGTCCAGCAGAAACATCCCGGCCAGGACCACATTCCGTCGGGTTGTCACGTAACCGAACGCAGATGAAACCGCCGACAGATGGCGGCTTACTAACCGATGCAGTAACGGGTGGATGACAAGGGGAGGGAGGGGGGCGCAGAGATTCCGTTCTCTCCCGAGACGGCCCCGGGCTCACCGCGAGCCTGACGGTCGGCACGGTGCAGCTAAGCCGATCTGTTGCCATGACAACCGCTATTTCCGCCCCGCCTTAAGAACGGCGCTAGGCAAGGCGCCCTGGGGGGAGCTTCAAAAAATATGGCTTCACATTTTTCCTTTTTTTTTTTTGCAGCCTTGTTAGGGGAAAGTCATCTGGTAGCGGGGGGAGGGGGGGGGGTGTGTGCTTATTTGTACACAAGCATGTGCAAATGCACACACTAGACACAAACTCTATGTGTGTACATGCGAAAGTCATATTTTAGTTTGATTTTTTGCTCTTTTCTTGTATTTTTTAGCGGCATTCTGCAGCTATCGGGGGTCATTCGTGCATTGCAAAACTGCTATTCCGATGACTTTGCAACAACTTTGTTAAAATGTTTTTTTTTAAAGCTACAATTTTTTTAAATACAAATTTACAAATGGTCGGATTGAATATTATTTTAATTGATTGATAAATGTTTTTTTAAAGATGTTACTCGATAATAGCAACAAAAATAATAATATGTATAATATCATATCTATTGGAGTGATTGCCTGGTTAATACTATATTACTGTATTAGTCAAGCATACTTTAAATATTAATTTAAAATATAGAAATTACAATTTAAAGAGCAAAATAATCGTTTTACAAGATTCAAAGATGGATGGAGTCATTATTATGAGTATTATTGGAACAAAATGAGTTGTCTAATTTGTATGACCCCCCCCCCCAAAAAAAAAAAAAAAAAAAAAACAAAAAACAAAACGGCAGTTTTGCCCCTTTTTGTGGGGCAAAAGCCTGTTAAAGAACATTTCAGCGCGATTGTCGTCTTGGCAATGGCTGCAGCTTGTTTGAACTGCACGATCACGACCGCGGATCAGCATCGAACTGCAAAATGGCGTCTGAATGGTTCTGCTCCCTCCCCATTTTTTTTTTTGGGGGGGGGGGTTATGGTGGTGCTGGTACCTTGGGTAAAAATGCGTTTTTTTTTTTTTTTTTAATTATTATTATTTTACGGCACGGTTCCAAGAACGCGCAACACCTGCAGAGCGACGTCGCTAAAACGACACCCGATCGTTCAGAAATATAAATCACAGGCAGAAACTATTAAAGAAGCTGAAACGGATGGAATGGACCGACCCGGTTCGTGGGCGCCGGGGTTGTCGGACATCTCCAGGACGAAGAGCTCGCGGCCCTCGAAGCTCTCCCCGACGGTGTAGATGCGCGCGATGGCGGGACACTGCAGCCACACCGACACCAGCGCCTTCCGCAGCTCGTCGTAGCGGTGGTACTCGAACGAGATCTCGGCGTCCGCACACAGCGCGCACGACGTCGCGCCCACGAGCAACAGGAGCAGCGGCTTCGTGATGGCCATCATGGTGACGGCTGCGTCCCTCCCCAGGAACAACAACAAAAAAGATGCTGGGGTTCCCTTCGGCTGACTGGATGGATGGACGGACGGGAAACAACCGCGCAGGCTTCCTCGCTCTCCTCTTTTGGCCCCGACGAGGATGCGTACCTGAGTAAGAAAGCGGCAAGTCAAGCCAAGCCGAGGGAGGAGTCGCACTTCCTTTGTCTGCCTTCAAAATAAAAGACAGAGCCCCACATCCCGCTATAGCGTTCCATCGGCTCAACTGAATTGCCTTACCCGGATAAATAAATGGGAGGAACAGTGGGTCAGCAGGCCTCAGAGTTCTGAGGGTCCGGGTTCAATCCCAGAGCCGCCTGTGTGGAGTTTCCATTTTCTCCCCGTGCCTGCGTGGCTTTTCTCCGGGCACTCCGGTTTCCTCCCACATCCCCCAAAACACGCAACATTATTTGGACACTCTAAATTGCCCCTAGGTGTGATTGTTTGTCTCGATGTGCCCTGCGATTGGCTGGCGACCAGCTCAGGGTCTACCCCACCTCCTGCCGGTTGACAGCTGGAATTGTCTCCAGCACTCCCCGCGACCCTTGTGAGGATAAGTGGCTAAGAAAATGGATGGATATTTTTTTGGATGTTTTATATATTTTTCTGTAAATCCTTTTAATACCAACACGACACAACTTATTTATATCATAACCTGTGCATTTGAACACTTCAAAAGTTTAGATTTTTTTTACAATTGGAGAAAAGAAATGTAACATTTCCATATCCAGCACTCCCAACGATCCTTGTGCGGATAAGTGGTTAGGAAAGTCTGAAAAATCCACAAAAACTTCCCAATATATTATAAATATTATAATATTTCATTATTCGAGATTATCATCATCCCAGCTATTGAACTATTAAAAAAATAGGGTGCGATTATTAAAGGGGTTCCGACCAGATAACCAAGTTTTGTTTCTTAAAACGTTAAATATGTTTGAAGCGGGCAGCACGGTGGACGATTGGTTAGAGCATTAGCCTCACAGTTCTGAGTACCGAAGTTCAAATCCCGGCCCCGCCTATGTGGCGTTTGCACGTTCTCCCCGTGCCTGCGTGGGTTTTCTCCGGACACTCGTGTTTCCTCCCACATCACCCCCAAAAAAACATATTAATTGGAGACTGTAAATTGCCCGTAGATGTGATTGTGAGTGCAAATGGTTGTTTGTTTCTACGTGCCCTGCGATTGGCTGACGACCAGTTCAGGGTGTACCCCGCCTCCTGCCCGTTGACAGCTGGGATAGCCTCAAGCACTCCCGTGACCTTGTGAGGATAAGCGGCTAAGAAAATAGATGGATGGATGGCAACGGAAGCTGACTGGTTAGAAGATCTCCCTCACAGTTCTTCCAAGCTAACGCGCTAACTGAAAACACTAAACTGACCATAAGTGTGAACAGAAGCGTGAATGTGTAATAAACTAGTTATACATATTCCTTAGTCCCTAAGAAATACTTTTTCAGCCGCAAATAGGCTGAGTTCTGGTCTATATTGTCCAAATGAGTTCCCGTAGCGTTGGTAACATTGAGAACTGTAATAGTATCCGTCGGCTCATTTGTCATTATTATTATTATATTCTTAGTTGTTATTATAATTGCACATGTACTTTTCAAAATAAAAGGGAGTCAGCTCATCCTCACTTCCTGTCTGATAGCTGCTGCCGCACGCTGACCTGATGCAGCGGCGAGTTTATCCGCTGCGTGTGTGTCGGATGTGGCTGCAGGGGTGTGTCCTCAGTGCAGCAGTGGGCTTATGGAGCGTAACCTATAATATATACACATGCGGGGAGGGGGAAGAGAACATCGTCAGACGCGCTCATATTTTTATTCCAATACGAACATAAAAATATTCCAGGGCTTCTTTGTGGGATAGGTATAAAAAATATAACGTGGGTTACTGTTTAACGTACAATTACAAGCGCTCGGTCGAGACGGAAACGCCTCGAAAACGGCGTTTTCTCAAATAGCGGACACCCCGCTAGTTATGACTAATAAACATTTGCCTCAAATACATGCCTGCCTTTATACATCTCACACAAACAAATAAATCTGGAGGTATGTTTAAAAAAAAAAAAGACAATTTTTGACACGCTGAGGTGTTAACTTTGGAGCTCACTTTGATGCTGTTGCTAAAAAAAACAGCTGCACCGATCGAGGGACACATAAGTCGATCTAACGTGTTCCACCATGTTTTTTTTTTCTTTATACAAATATTTCACTTACATATTTCCATCTCAGTATTTTGCACATTCTCTGATTGTTGGGGCAAACCTTTTCTCACACACACACCGTATAAAAGTACAAACACTGTGGCACTCAGGTGGCAAATTGGTGCCCGGGAACTATGTTGACGTCGGGGGAGGAGTTTCATTTACTCTGATTATCGCTTTGCCAACACATTAATTATGTCACGGATCCGTTTGTATTAACAAGTGCATATTTTCAACCACAGTGCCTGGCCCGTATGCAGTTGAGTCGACAAACGGTGCTATCATATTTAAAAACCAAACAACACAAAACAAGAGAATATTGATGGTTGTATTTCTGCACCAACCGAAAACCACTTTAGGCACAAACCCGCCAATCCGGATTCAATCCAGGTCAGATTCCAGACATTGTGCCGTTTTTCTTTTCTTTTTTTTCGTTTACTGCGCCTTCTTGTCGCTCCCTTGTTTGTGCATGTAATTGTTGTACTGGCTGTCGGTGCTGAACAGCTTGTCCCACCAGGTGAAGGTGGAGGAGTAGTTGCCGACGAAGTTCATGTGGTGGAAGTCGTGGAAGCGGGCGCCGGCGTAGAACGGCAGCAGGTGCAGAGGGTTGGCCGGGATGTCGTACCCGCTGGGGACGGTAAAACAATTTGAATGTGGTACAACGTTAAAAAAAAAAACAAAACAAAAAAACTACCGTTTCTGGGGTTAAAACATCCATCCATCTTCCTTTGCCGCTTATCCTCACAAGTGTCACGGGGAGTGCCGGAGTCTATCCCAGGCGTCAAACGGGCCGGAGGCGGGGTACACCCCGAAGCGGTTGCCAGCTAATCGCAGGGCACATAGAGACCAACCAGTCGCCCTCACAATCACACCTTGGGGCAATTTAGAGTGTCCAATTAATGTGTTTTTTTGGGATGTGGGAGGAAACTGGAGTGCCAAGAGGAAACCCACACAGGTACGGGGGAGAACACGCAAATTCCAAACAGGCGGGGCCAGGATCGAACCCGGGTCCTCAGAACTGCGAGGCCAACATTTTACCAGCTGAACAACTGTGTCACCAGGTTATAACATCACATTTCATTCAGTCTTGTGTTCTCTGCTGCCCCCTGGCTGGTTAACGCTACTCACTCCACAGCATGCTGGGGCCTGGGACCCCCCCCCCCCCCCATAAAAAAAAAAACAGGACATACATACACATTCTGTCCTCAGAGTCCACTGTAGTTTATTTCAGACATTGTGATTAATACAAAAATACTGAGATTTTTTTTTTTTTATAACAAAACTTTCAAGCACCTTAATTATGTAATTACTGTCAGGGTAACAGTTTTTTTTTTTTTTTTTTAATATTCAACTTCACTATTAGGCGACTGGTAAAGCAGAGTTCACAGACTCACAGTTTTAAGGATCTGGGTTCGATCCCAGCCCCACCTGTGTGGAGTTTGCATGTTCTCCCCGTACCTGCGTGGGTTTTCTCCAGGTGGGCACTCCGGTTTCCTCCCACATCCCAAAAAACACGCGACATTGTTTGGACACTCTAAATTGCCCGTAGGTGTGATTGTGAGTGCGGCTGTTTGTCTCTATGTGCCCTGCGATTGGCTGGCAACCGCTTCAGGGTGTACACCCCCTCCTGCCCGTTGACGGCTGGGATAGGCTCCAGCACTCCCCGCGACCCTCGTGAGGATCAGCGGCAAAGAAAACGAATGGCTGGAACTTCACTATTAATGCATTTTTCGAAAGTTGCCTCACTGTACAAAATTGTTTCATAATATGGGAAAATACGATGGCTCACCTGTGCACGTCGATGGTCTCCAGCAGCCGCACGGCCACCCAGGCCCACAGGAAGAAGACGTGGTTGCAGAAGATCATGATGCCGATGAAAAAGCCGGCCCCCAGGATGATGGTCTCGGCGGGGTGGGCGTACTCGGCCTGCATGCCGAACGGCGCCTGACCAGGTGGGAAAAAAGAACCGTCAGCACGGGTGTCAAACTCAAGGCCCCGGGGCCAGATCCGGCCCGCTACATGGTTTTATGTGGCCCTCGAATGGCGACTCACATGTGTCAACTCCCAAGATTTTTGTTGAAATTTGTACAAAAATTTCAAATTGTCATATCATAAATGATAACACGGAGATATTGCAAGCATTTTTGGCTGAACAAAGTAGTAGTACTAGTTCATAAATTTCACGTGTAAATATGATGAGGCGATTAAAGGTTTTTATGGTTTGAGTGATGATGACCCTCTGAGGGAAACCGTAACTACTGTAATTTCCGGCCTACCTGGAAAGAGTTTTCAGAGTTTTAATACCTTAGCTTAGCTTAACATAGCAACAACACGGTAGAACGAACAGGGCTGGTTAAAAAAAACATTATCGGCCGGAAATTACGGTAAAACGTGGCCCGTGACAAAAATGAGTTTTATACTGTACATTTTACAGTATATGTTTTTGTCTGCCAAGGGTAGGGGTGTCAAACTCATTTTTGTCGTTGTCCACATTGTAGTTACGGTTTCCTTCAGAGGGTCTTTAATCACCTCATCATATTTACACATGAAATTTCTGAACTTGTTTTGGTATCAGAAATCAAGGCTAACGGGTGTTGCCAATACTGTGGCCTTTTGGGAACTAAACATTATCATTCATGATATGAGAATTTGAAAGTTTGGTACAGATTTGAACAAAAAACATGGACGTTGACAAACGTGATTGACCTCCGTGGGCCACATACAATCCCGTGGCGGGCCTGATCTGGCCCCCGGGCCTCGACTTTGACACCTGTGGCTTAGTACGATTGTAAGACTCACCGTGAACTCGTGGTGGACTTTGTGGATGTACTTATAGATCCTGCGGTGGTGGAGAAGCCGGTGGAGGAAGTAGTGCCACGCGTCTTCCACCACGGCGCAGCCGAAGCACTGAGCCAGGATGCGCGGCCTGCAGTCCGCGTAATGTAAATATTAGTACCGTAATAACATAAACCGTAATCTGTCCACTGACCATCGCGGCATGGAGTCCCAGTCGTAGGGGATGTTGAAGAACTCGGTGAAGTAGTACGTGCCGCAGATGAGGGGCAGCTGAATGAAGAAGTGGTTGAACAGCAGCATCTTGAAGCAGCGCCACTGCTTCTCCCAAGTCTCCGGTTTATCCTGCACGCATGCACACCGTCATTTCCGGCCTACAAGACGTGACTTTTTTCGCACGCTTCCAACCCTGCGCCTTATGCGGTGATGCAGCTAATTTGGGCATTTTTTTTTTCTAACGGCCGCCAGGGGGCACTCAAGCAGAAAAGGTAAGACGAAAACCGGTGGAATATATGTGCCGAGGAAGTGACTTTTACCGGTATGTTGTTGTTTTTAACCGGCCCTGTTAGCGCCTTGCTAGCGTTTTGCTGCTGTGTTACTGCCACGTCTCAGTGACTTTTAGCAGTATGTTTTTTTTTTTAACAGCCCGTTAGCGCTGTGCTAGCGTGTTGCTGCTGTGTTACTGCCACATCTGAGTGATTTTTACCTGAATGTTTCTTTTTAACTGGCCCTGTAAGTGCTAGCGCTGGCATGTTACTGCCGTGTTTCAGTGATTTAAGTATGTTTTTTTTCCTTTTAACCGTCTCTGTTAGTGCTGTGCTACCGTGCTGCTACTGTGTAGCTGCCGTGGCTGTTAATTTTTTTACCGGTATTTTATTTTATTTTTTAAACCAGCCCTGTTCGTGCTACCGTGTTGTTGCTATGTTAAACTAAGATAAGGTATTAAAACTTTGAAAACCCTTTTTGTGTACTGTCTTTCTTTGTAAATATCTCGTGTTTCAATGTGGGCATTTGCAGCTTTTACACAGGTGCGGCTTGTGTCTGTACGAAATAGTATTTCCTTTACAAATCTACTGGGTGAGGTTTATAATCCGGTGCGCTCTGTAGGCCAGAAATTACGGGATATTAATCTGTGATGTCATCGCACTTCACAATTTGTAAATACACCTATTTGTCCCCTAGGAAAAAAAATGATTTGCCGCCATCTTGTGGCATGTGTGATGCACATCAGTTTATGATAATATGTCATTTAAGATAATATATCAATCATACTGAACCTCATATGAAGGGAGTTTGTGTTGAATAATTTAACTACTGCATATACTTGTTTATGCAACATGAATTCACGATTGTGTACATGCTTTAAGAGCGTTTTTGTTTCACGTCCTTTTTTGTAGTCAATTTGTGGCATCTATAGTGTATACTACAGGTGTCAAAGTCAAGGCCCGGGGGCCAGATCTGGCTCGCAACATGATTTTATGTGGCCCGTGAAGGCAAATCACGTGTCAACTCCCGTGACAAAAATTTCAAATTGTCATATCATAAATGATAACATTGAGATATTGCAACTGTTTTTGACTTACCAAACATCAACAGTAGTTGAAAAACACATTAACCTTGACTTCTGATTCCAAAACTATCCATCCATCCATCCATTTTCTTTGCCGCTTATCCTCACGAGGGTCACGGGGCGTGCCGGAGCCAAACCCAGCTGTCAACGGGCAGGAGGCGGGGTACACCCTGAACTGGTTGCCTGCCAATCGCAGGGCACAACGAGACAAACAGCCGCACTCACAATCACACCTAGGGGCAATTTAGAGTGTCCAATGAATGTTGCATGTTTTTGGTGATGTGGGAGGAAACCGCAGCGCCTACCCGGAGAAAACCGACGCAGGCACGGGGAAAACATGCAAACGCCACACAGGCGGGTTCGGGATTGAACCCGGGACCTCAGAACTGTGAGGCCAACGCTTCACCGGCTGCCCCACCGTGCCGCCGATTCTAAAACGAGCTCATAAATTTTATGTGTAAATATGATGAGGGGATTACAGATTTTTATGGTTTCGGTCATAAGCTTAATTTCTCATTGATTTTTGCTATTCATGGGAGGGTTCAATTCCTGCCCCCCTGTGACTAGTATGAGCCTTGCACGAGAAAGAGAAGAAACTCCCATCCACTCACTGACCTGCTGGATCTTGTACTTCTGCATGAAGGGCAGGAACTGGAAGAGGAAACCGGGCAGGCAGAAGAGGAAGTAGATGAATTCGTGCACGATGAGCGAGCCCCAGGTGGCGATCTGGAACTTGGTGTAGTTGTCCAGCATGTAGCCCCACGCGTGCTTGAGCGGGGGCTGCAAGGGGTTCCGGGGCAAGACCGCGTCCACGTACTCCGCCGCCAGGTAGGCCGAGCTCAAGATGGTCGCCGTGCTGTTGAGCTCCATGATGGACGACGGGGATGACTGCGTTGCAGACAGACAGGCTACATTATTTAAAATGGTACGATCCAGGGTCCACGAGCTGTAGTTTGGGGATACGCAAAAAAAAAAAAAAAATCTGCAAAAGATGATGATGTTGCATCATTTTAAAAAGTGCAGAAACATGCAAAAGGGTATCAATAACACACAAAGTCAATGAATGACAACGAATCAAAACTATTTTCACATTAACTGAATGCAGCATACAGTACACAAAATGATCACGACAAGTATTCTAAAAAACAATTCAGCACAATACTGTACAGTGTACATACATACTACATCTTAGTATGACTATATAGCATGTCCACAAAGTTGATCAGTTGAACAAATAGCGAAAGCAAATGAATAATAAGGAAAAATAAAAACGAAATGATTTAAAAAATTTTTTTTTCGTTTACATTGCAATGTTTTAATATCAAAACAAAATGCTAATGTGAGAAGACAAACATTGTTTTAAAATAGGAGAAAAAAAATCTTTCTGAAAACGAAGTCAATGACGTCACATTATGCTCTGACAAAATTTTACTGTTTCGTCAAATAAATAACAATTGTAATAATGAAATGTACATTTATGTCACAGACGTATAATGAACCGTTTCATTTTAACATCTACCATAAACTGAACGTCTCTTCTTTTAGGCTTGTCAACACTTGTAAACGACCAGTTTGACATTTTTTTCAAATCGCTTATATTTAACTTTTAATGACAAATTAGGGCTAGAATGGGTGCCTTGCAGTTCAACGAACCGGGTTCGTATTACTGTACATTTGTTCCCAACGTTGCCAATTCACGAGTTCAACCTTCGCTTTAGTCTTTAAAAAACAAATAAATGTTTAAAAGTTAAGCTAACTGTCTGCTTGTTAGCATTATTAGCACTCACCTTAACAAGGACTTGAGTAGTGTGTGTACCTGGTAGCCTCGCGCGTCAAGTACTCAAGAGGACGACCTTCTCATTGGACGGCAGGAAAAGCAGACTGACGTCACGGGGCCGAGCGGCTTTTCTGATTGGCCGGCTACATGGAGCGATGATAGTGAGACTGAAGGTCTCCGTGGCGACAGCCAATCAGAATTATAGCATGGCTTTCATAAGGTTTTCATAAATGGGGATGTTCCGCCTTAATAAATACGAGGATAGAAGTTCTGATATAGGTATACCTGTTTAAAAAAAATGAAGATGAAAATATCGATGAAAACGTCTTGTTTGCTTGTATCCACAGGAAAAATAATGACTTTCATTACAGACATGGCAAAAAATATTTTGTTTAAAGTCCTTTTTGTTTCAACTTACTTTGTCATACATTAAAAAAAATATTATTTTTTTTTCCAAGAAAAATACTACTTTTCAGTGGTATTTAAAAAAAAGGCTTTGTAAGAAAAAAAACAGGCTTAGTTTTTATCCTAAATTTTTGGGTAAATATTTCGTCAGGAAGATTAGTTTTTTTTGGGGGAGGGTTAATTATTGTGGGTGAAAAAGTTATCTTACAAAAATTACAGAGAAAAAATATTGTGCTAAACAGATATACATTATTGTTTTAAGGAAATAAATCACTTTGAGAACAAAATATATTTTTGTAAACAAAACTGAGCATATTTTGTAGTAAAAAACTAATTCTTGGGAAGAAAGGAAATCCCTTTAATTTTACTTTTATTTATAATTTTCTTGGAAAAAATATTTTAGAGGAAAAAAAGTGCCCAATTTATATATATATAAAAAAATTGCAATAGTTTTCAGAGAAAAAGTAATACAGTATTTTCTATTGGGTATGCCCAAACATATTCCTCTTTAGGAAAAAAACACATTTCAATGTTTTGTCACTGTGTCCATGAACAGTCCTGTCATTCAGTTACTCTCAAACGCTCTTAAATATCAGGAGCAAAGTCAGCTTTTTAAAAGAAGCAAACTTTTTTTTTTTTTTTTTTTAGATTTTCTTCAATTGAGTTGTACAGGTTATAGACCTCTTCCTTCGTGGAAAAAAAAATCTAAAAAAATGGTCATAGTTTTTTTCCTATTACACCAAACTGAATTTGAAAAGGCGTCTGGCAGTGTTTTACAGAAATTAAAAAAAAAAAAAAAAAAAAAGAAGTATAAGACAATCCATTTAAATAAGTTTACTGATTTGGCAAAATTTTTAAAAACAGATCACTGTATGTCATTTCACAGCTTTTTTTTGTTTTTTAAATACAAGCATATGTTTTATTAATAATGCTCTACAAAACATGTAGTGTGAAACATATCCAAAGTCATTAAGCCTACGTGACAATCCTCGATATACAGCTGACGAAACGTATGCGGCGAAAGCGGTTACGAGAAAGGGAGGAAGGGGGGGGGGGTATCCCAAGAGTTTGGTCACTTTTTGGAATGAAAGAAGATGCTGTAAAATTGGCACATTCAGAACACGTCAGTTTATAGGGTTAGTCCGGTCATGCAGGGGGGGCAAACTTGGCAACAGTAAAGTATGTGCGATACTGTACGACCGCTCGGAGGACCTACCACCCACTTTCAGGCTGGCATGCGTTTGGCGATGCTCTTCACTAAGGCTTCTCTTCTCCATATTTTCTCCAGAATTTTTTTTTTTTTTTTTTATAAAAAAAAATAAAAATTATTTAGTGTAAGTTTGAGGAAAAAAGCCAACTAAAAAAGAAACATGGAATATATATACTGTATATTTTTTTAAACGTCACAATTGGAGAAAATGCAACAAAAATGTTTAAAAACAAAGTTAGATTTATGGTATTTTTTTTCTCTCATTAAAAGGGTTGCATTTTTAGACAATTTTGGGGGTGAGAAAATTCAATTTTTTCTCCTTTTCATATTGTTTCTAGATTTTTAAAAAAAATATTTTGAGTAAGTTTGAGGAGGAAAAAAAGCCAATTAAAAAAAAACACACAGAATATATGTACTGTATTTTTTTTTAACATCACATTCAGAGAAAATGCAAATTTTTAGATTTTAAACAAAAATGTTTAAATACAAAGTTAGATTTATGGGATTTTTTTTCTCAGTAAAAGCGTTGCATTTTTAAGACGGATTTGGGGAAGAGAAAATTCAATTTAGGAGATATTTTTTGAGTGAAAAAAAATTGTTATAGAAAAGTCAAATTTTCAAGAAAAAGGTCATACTTCAATTTGCCACAACAAAAAATGTCTTAAAAAAAAAGTTTTTTCAAGAAAAGGTCAGCGTTAAAGAAGAACATTTTATTTTTCAAGAAAAACTCTTCTGGGGGAAAACAAATGAAGGAAAAAGTGTCATTTCCTGTCAGGTACAGCTAACCTAAAATTGTTCCTCTTTATCCACTGTTATGTTTCGTCGCTGTGTCCACGGAGGACGCTAAAGGCATCATGAAGAGGAAGAATTGGGGGGAGGAAGGAAGGAGGAAGTGGCCAGCCGTTTAACATTCGGGCGCTCTTGGACGCTCTAAAAAGGATCAGAGGCCAAGCGCAGTGCATCCATGCGGCGGTCGACTCAAAATGCACACACACATACGCACAGGCTCACAAGCAATGGAGAACCCTTGAAGGCAAGCGCATAAATACATACACGCAGACACAACTCCAGCGATGAGAAGATTTTCATAGTCCCACTTCTAGAGCAGCAGCCTCCCCTCTAGCAAATGTTAGCACGTTTAGTAGCTTCATGTCAGTAGTCATTGGGGAGCAACGCCTGGCTGCCCCACCCTACCACACCTTGACGACGGCCAGGCCGGGATTGCCTCTCCACCCGCCCGTGACGAGATTAAAACCGGTTCAAACCCTCCCTTACGCTCACGTTAAGTGCAAAAAAAAAAACCAAAAAAATCTTCACGATGGCCAACATCATCACCTTCGTCGTCGTCGTCGCCGCCGTCTTGGCACTCGTCGACATCGGTGACCAACGTGCAAACGTCGCGTTAAGACGACGACAGATACCGCCCGGGAGAATTCAGCAGGAAACTGCAACTTCCACTTCTAATCAGCGTCGGGGCTCGCCGGCAGTCATAAGGGCTTGTCGATCACGGTCACACCTACCAACAAATTAAAAAAAAAAAAAAAAAATGTAAGAAGTCATATTTTGGGCCACGCTAAAGCTAGCACTAACACTAGCACCGCGCTAACACTAACGGGGCCGGTTAAAATGAAACTGACCGGTAAATATCACTGAGACACGCCAGTAACACAGCAGCAACACGCTAGCACAGCGTGAACGCCAGCGCAGCGCTCACAGGGCCGGTAAAAGTCACTTCCACGGCACATATATTCCAACGGTCTCATTTTTGCCTTTTCCGCTTGAGTGCACAAATTAGCTAAAAAAAAAAAAAAGGCATTTTATTTACCCCACCAAAAAATGTCTTTGTGACAGTCTTTCCTTGTTTGTGACAAAGTGTTTCCTCCTTTTTTTGTCTGAGATTTTTTCCTTTTAATTTCAAGTAATAAATTTTATTGAAAAAACATAATGATTGAGCCTTTTCCACGAAATAACTTTCTTCGGGATTGGCTAAAACGCCTTAGGGTCAGAATCCGCCATATAAAGAATGTCTTTAATCCTGCTGTAAAAATTCTTATTTATTTTGTCCAACGTACCCGCGTAACTGCGTCCCGTGCTCATGCAGCTGGGCAGCACCGTCCACTTGTCCGAGTTGGGGTTGTAGAACTCCACCGACGCCAAATTACAGCTGCCGTCGTCGCCGCCCACCACGTACAGCAGGTTGTTCACGGCGCACACGCCTGCGACACACCACACATCATGCGGCCGCCGTGCGAGACTCCGTCTTATCAGCGTGTTATGGAAAGATGTTTGAGAATCGATTATTTACTTCACATCCGTGCATTATTACGTACCCTCTTTGTCCTCACTAGTCAGACAACTTAGCACTAATAGAATGACTCCTACTTTTAACACAACATCCACGCCAGTGGTGCCTCTACTTACAAAATTAATCTGTTCCGGAAGTCATTTCGTAACATGAAACGTCCGTAAATAGAAACACATTTCACATGCAAATAGCCTAATCCGTTCCGTTGTACTTTGACAATTCTGAGCACCAGCAGAACGACAAGGCCCATTGGTAGAGCAAGGACATGTGACTAGTGAGGCAAAACTGAGTACTAGTACACAACTGTGTGTTACTAGTAAGACTAGTGACATTTTAAAATTAAACGAATTAAGCTCTAGGGCAGGGGTGCCCACGGTGGATCAGCTAGCCTCACAGTTCTGAGGTGCGGGGTTCAATCCCGGAGCCGCCTGTGTGGAGTTTGCATGTTCTCCCAGTGCCTGCGTGGGTTCCCTCCGGGCACTCCGGTTTCCTCCCACATTCCAAAAACATGCAACATTAATTGGACACTTTAAATTGCCCCTGGGTGTGATTGTGAGTGCGACTGTTGTCTCAATGTGCCCTGCGATTGGCCGGCAACCAGTTCAGGGTGTACCTCGCCTCCTGCTTGTTGACAGCAGGGATAGGCTCCAGCACTCCCTGCGACCTTTGTGAGGATAAGCGGTGAAGAAAATAGATGGATGGATGGCAGGGGTGTCAAACTCATTTATGTCGCGGGCCAGATTTTAGTAATGGTTTCTCTCAGAGGGCCACTATGACTATGAAACCATAAAATGGTTTAATCCCCTCATCATATTTAGACATGAAATTTATTAACTAGTTTTGGAATCAGAAAGTTTTTCAAATACTGGTTATATTTTTTGTGTTAAAAGAATTTGAAATTTTGTACAGATTTAGCATAAATCAGGGAAGACGACACACATGATTTGCCTTCGCGGACCACATATAATCATGCGGCGGTTTGTCACGTGACGTTCCGCATACAGTGGATTTGTCTTACTACTGAGGACAAAGAGTGGACTGGTACGCAGACCTAAAGCTGGATATCAAGGGACCGTTTGAAAGGTCTTGCCATTGAGGGGGCGCTCCCTCCCCAGCCGGCCTCACCTGCATTACGGCGACACATGTTCATGTCGGCTACCTGCCGCCAGCTGTTGGAGGCCGGGTCGTACACCTCGCAGCTCTTCCTCACCAAGGGGCCGTCATGGCCGCCCACGGCGTAGAGCAAACCCTTCAATACGCCCACGCCTAGCACAGAAAAAAAAAAATTATAAAAAAGAATTTTAGAAGAAGGTGAAGAAGAAAAAGATCACCTGCACCGCTGCGTCGCGTGCCCATCTCGGCGATGTAGCTCCACGCGTTGCTTTTGGGGTTGTAGGCTTCCACGGTGCTCAGACATTGCCTGGTGGCGCCGTCGTAACCACCGACGGCGTACAGGATCCCTGACAAATGCACGAAAGGACTCGATTTATAGATTAAATCCCTTCGGTGACAACGATTTGAACGTAAAACATCTGTCACAAATCACCTTTCCCCATTAAAATGAACGGAAATACCTTTAATCTTTTCCAGCATTCCGTACAAACAATTCTTTTTGTAACGTTCATTGATAAGAAAAATATCAATTTACACTTATTTCATTTAAAAAAAAAAAAAACCTTCAGTAATAACGATTAAATAGAACACGGGCGCCCAAACTTCTTCTTCTATTAAGCAGCCAACCTTCCGCGATCTACCTTTTTTGTGGCGTGTGGCGGTGACGACCGTGTCTCCAGTTTGGGAGTGCAGAGAACTACCATCATCTTCACGTGGGAAAAGGCTGACCAACATAAATAAGTGCAGCTAAATAATTCAGTCAATAATGTAGTACATTTCCTCACATTGGGGGGAACTTTAGCTCTGTGAATACGTTCCAAAACTGCGGTGAGAAAAACTCACAATCTCTGATATCCTTTCACATGAAATCATCAGCCATGGCTTCACAGTGCTGTGTAACTGTAATTCTCGACAGCTGGAGAGCTTTGATTGAAGATCATATTTTTAAAAATGCGTCAGCTGCTTCACCGATTGTCCCTTTTACCATCTCTGCGTGTTGGAAGGACTTCTCGTTCTTAACAATGACGTGGCTCGACCGCCAACGACGCTTTGGAAGTATGTTGTGTGAAAAGTAACTGCTGTCCGGACAACTGGGATTTCAGTTCCTTCACCTTTCTCTCTCTCAGCTCCCTTTTTGGCAGGAAGCCAGCGACGTATTTTCCGTGTAGGGTCCTAAAGTGCCGCTCGACATTTCCCTTCTTTGGTAATGCGATGACAGACTGGAAGAGGAGGCATACGCATTTCGAAAAAGGTTATCGGGAAAAAATATTCCTCCCATTCTGTATGAAAGTGCTAAGTTTTTATCTTCTTATTTGGTCCAGATCCCCCACTCATTTTTATACCCTTTCTTAAGTCTAAGAGAAAACGTCGAGAGATGAAAATTGGAGGTAATTACTGACTAGCTTGTTAGGTCTGACATACTTAGTGCATGTACATGACCCAAGTGTCAGAAAAATTGAGTTGTCATCGATTATTTATCTATATCTATCAAGCTGCAGGATGGATGAGAGGCTGACAATTTCTTTTTCGTCAGGCGATGTGCCGTGATTTACCAATAGTACCTATCGATCGCGATCGATGCAAGGAGCACCCCTGAAATAGAATGTAAAAATGAAAGCTTGTGCGTCATGAGTTCAAGCTTCAATATCAATTGCTCCTTCTGACTTGGGCACTTGGGAGCAATATTTATCATCATTTATGCAATAAACCCTTGATGACATCATCCATCTCTTGTAACTATTTTTGTATTTTTTTTGCTTGCAAGTCAAAGCAAAAATAAATAATAGTTGAGGCGGCACGGTGGAGAAGCTGGTAAAGCGTTGGCTTCACAGTTCCGAGAACCCGGGTTCGATCCCGGCCACGCCTGTATGGAGTTTGCATGTTCTCCCCGTGCCTGCGTGGGTTTCCTCCCACATCCCAAAAACACGCAACATTAATACGACACTCTAAATTGCCCCTCGGTGTGATTGTGAGTGCGGCTGTTTGTCTCTATGCGCCCCATGATTGGCTGGCAACCAGTTCAGGATATGCCCCGCCTCCTGCCCGTTGACAGCTGGGCTAGGCTCCAGCATTGCTCGCGACTCTTGTGAGGATAAGTGGCAAAGAAAATGGATGGATGGATATTGTTCTGTTCACGGGTTGGATGTGGAGGAGGAGCTGGAGTCAGGTCAGCCGCGTTAGTTTGCGTGAGTGTCTACGTTTGACATGTGGCCCACAACAGCTTCTTGCGTGTGTTCTAATTTTGTATTTATGTTTTTGTACTAATTTAAAAAGAGCTGAAAGCATTTGCACTACTTGACCACATGCAAGGACATTACCTGCACTTCAAATGCTAAACTTTCCATTGAAAAAGTCAAAACTCGTCCACATCTCAAATTATGACTTGAAACACAAAACAAAAAATAAATAGGAAAAAAAATGTTGGGGCACTGGCAAGTGAGCACTCACCATTGACAACACCGACTCCCACGCTGCTACGCCGCGTGCTCATGGGCAAGACGTGGAACCACTCGTCTGTCTTGGCGTTGTACGCCTCGACGGTGGACAGACCTACCGAGATGCACGGCGACAAGTTTGAACAACAGAAGCCGCTGCCAAAGCTAACGATAGCGGGAGATTGCGCTATCCAGCTACATTATTGATGCTTCATGCTTGACTAGCTATATTTCCCTAGATACGACATAATATGGCAAGATGCTAAGAACTCATATGTTTTAATTTAATATTGTTTTAAGTTGAGTAAGTGCAACGGTTTTCAAACTGGGGCTGTCGCGACCCCACGAGCTGCTACCTGTGCTTCCGTCAAAGCCGCCCACAGCGTACAAGAGCCCGTTGAGCACGGCGGCCCCGAGTGTCGATCGGCGGTCTTGCATGCTGCTGACGCTGGTCCAGCGGTCCATCGTGGGGTCGTAGCAGTCCACCGTACGCACGCGCAGGGAACCGTTGAAGCCCCCGACGGCATACACGCAGGTGCCCACGTACACGACGCCTGAACGCAACACGGCAAATACAAATATTCCTTTAAACATCAAACAACTAAAATATTGTTTTCAATACATTTCATATTGAACACAGATCATTATATTTTTTAATAAGCAGCATATGTGCGCTATAAATACTGCCTTGCAACAAGGGACCATGCAATTGTGCCTGATCTAAAAAAGGGAAACCAGGTATCATAATAAATTATTTGCTTTGAATCAAAACTTATGAAGCACGCAACCTTTGGATCCCTTGTCATCAGTAAGCAAGCTATTATTAATATTTATTAGCTCATTACCTGCTCTACACCTGCGGGTGGGCAGCTCGGCCACCTGGTACCAGCGCTGCTCCTCAAAGTCGTAACATTCCACACTGCGGATGGCCTTGGGCGCCTGGCCGCCGACCACCACCATGACCTGAACCCAAGCGGCAGGCGGAGTGAGGATGTTTTACTTTCCCCAAATATGACGATTATTAACGTGGTACGATCGATACCTTAGGGCAGCAGGCAGGGGTCCGCATGCGCGTGCGCGCCGTCTTCATGAGCGCTCGCTGGTCGGCGGGCAGCAGGTGGTACTTCATAGCCTCGATCAAGTAGTCCTTACACGCGCTGCTGTTCTTGATGAGGGACTCCTCCTCCACGCGCTGACGCCATAAATAGAGTGTCCAATCAGATGATAGAATGTATTTTCAGGAGTTGATCAATTTCAGTATTGTTGATTTATGCGCCAACGTTTTTTTTTTTTTTTTAAAGCTTTGTGTCACAAAGCTCTTTAGTTCTGACTGGATAATCATAAAAAATTGGATTGAGCGAACAGGACTCTTATCATAATTTTTATTTTTTTGGCCAAATTATGCTACAAATTTCATGAAATAGCCAAAAACTCACACGGAGCAGCACCAACTCTCTGTGGTACGTTTCTTAAAGGCATACATCTAATACAAAATTGTACATTACGTATGGTCAGTACACTTAATGAAACCAATTTATTATTTTAAATTGTCCTTTATTATATATTATTTTTTATAGACTACATTACTATTTCAAATTACCAAACTAACAGGCCACTTAAAATATGGTGGTGTTTTTTGTTTTTTTTTTGGGGGGGGATGGGACAGATTTATGGTATTCATATAAATTTCAACATGGAAAATTGCTTTGATACACGACGAATAAACTGAGCTTTTGTGCGAGCACACAAACACACACAACACACAAAAACGTAAACACTTCCACAGAAGAATAAACATATTCAGACGCCAAAAGAAAAAAAAAAGTTCCACAAAATCACACGGAAAAAAAAAGTGCAAAAATAAAGCACAAATACAAAAACAGTATTTAGCACTCTTGACTGTTATACTAGTGTCATAAGTTATTAATGCTTTTAGTGCACTATAAAAGCAATCACTTCATATATTTTTCATGGTGCAGAAATATAAAAAGAAGTAGTATGTAATATCTGTAAATATGTAAAAAAAAAAAAAAGACTGTGGTTGTCTTTTTCATTGGAATAAGGGCTGCAAAAAGCCTTTGAAAAAGATAACCCGAGTTAATCCTTATACGATGGTTGAATAGAGGTCTCGTGGCAGTTTTTTGCCAAATAGCATCTTGACGTCACAGTTGAAAACCGTTCATAACAAACAACTTTAATCACGCAGGCGAAATATCGCAAGTTGTTTGCCAAGTGGAAAAACAAACAAAAGAAAGAAATAGTTCAAAACTGTGTAGCTACCTGGACCAGGTATTCTCTGGTGAGCAGGGGCAGGCGCACGTGCTCCATGAGGTGGGCCAAGTGCTCCTGGCGCACGTCTTTGTCATGGTTGACCCAGGCGATGACCGATTCAAAGACCTACACGTTCACAGCAACATCAGGTGTGTTCACGTTGCCACATGCGTTGCGCGTGCGTACCTTCTCCTCTGTGGGGATGGCCAGTTTGTCGCTGGCGATGAGGCTGGAAACCTGCTCCATGCCCAAATTGAGGAACTCTTCGCTGCCGACCACCTCGGTGAAGTGTTGCTCTAGTGCGACGACAATAACCTTTCATTACACACCACGTGCGGCAAATTAAAAAAAAAAAAAAAATTCTGCCAAAAATAGATGCCCCTTTTCTCCCGTACGCCAAAAAATGAGTACCCGTAATTTCCGGCCAATAAGCCGCGACTTTTTTCCACACCCATTCTACCCTGCGGCTTATGCTGTGATGCGGCTAATTTGTGCATTTTTGTGCAAGGGGGCAATCAGCGGAAAAGGTAGAAGTGAAACCGATGGAATACATGTGCCGAGGAAGTGACTTAGTCCTGCGCTACCGTTAGCGCTGTGCTGCTGCTATAGCTCAGTGATTTTTACCGGTATGTTGTTCTTTAACCAGCCCTGTTAGCGCTGTGCTAATGTTAGCGCTGCGCTTGCGTTAGCACTGTGCTAGTGTGTTGCTGCTATGTCTCAGTGATTTTTACTGGTATATTTTTTCTTTAACCGGCCCTGTTGCGCTGCACTAGCGTTAGCACTGTGCTAGTGTGTTGCTGCTATGTCTCAGTGATTTTTACTGGTATCTTTTTTCTTTAACCGGCCCTGCTAGCGCCATGCTAGCGTTAGCGCTGCGCTAGCATGTTGCTGCTGTGTTACTGCCGCGTCTCAGTGATTTTTACCGGTAATGTTTTTTTAACTGGCCGTATTAGTGCTGTGCTACCGTGTTGCTAGTGTGTGGCTGTTTTTTTTTTTTTTTTTAACAGTATGTTTTTTTTTTTTTTTTTTTACCAGGCCTGTTCGTGCTACCGTGTCGTTGCTATGTTAAGCTAAGCTAAAGTATTAAAACTTTGAAAACTCTTTCAGAGCATCGTCTTTGTAAATATCTCGTGTTTCAATGTGGGCACTTGCGGCTTTTACAAAAGTGCGGCTATTGTATGTACCAAATGGTATTTCCTTTACAAATGTATTGTGTGAGGCTTATAATGAGGTGCACTCTGTAGGCCGGAATTTACGGTACGTGTAAACATCTCACGTCATAGACGCGACTGTTTCACAGTTAAATGCTAAGCCCGTTTCAAGTTAGTTGCTCCCAACACAGCAACAAAAACACCATGCAAAAAAATACACAAACAAAAACTGAACCCAGACTAGACAGCCAAAGCACCTGCGTAGCAGTTGGCCTGCGTGAGTAGTTGCGAGCAGGCGTGCAGGTCAGCGAACGCTCGTATGCCCAAGCAGTTGGACGGGTGCAGCTGAGAGCTGAGGAAGTCGCAGCACGCCTTCTTCACCTCGTTCAGCTGCAGGAGACCCGCGGCCGGCAGCAGAGCCTAACACGGACACCCAAACAGAGAGAGAGAGACACACACACACACAGTCTTGTCAGTTTTCCAGTAATCTTCAGACGGGACTCACAAATGAAAACCTCGAAACAAACATGCTCTGCCTTTTATATGGAGAACTGTTCAAGAGTCTTCTTTTTGAGTCATCAAAGTGATGTTATATGATATTTTATGACAGCGAGAGAGTGATGACAGCTGCTAAGGAATACCTTAAAAAGTATCTTTTAATAAGTTTCTGTATGTTTTAATGGGTTTAAAGTGTGTATGAAAGGTAAAATTACACTTTTTAGAGGTAAAATTAGATGTTTTTTCCCCCCGTTTATAATTGATGCGCTGAATCAGGCGGCATGGTGGAACAGCTGGTAAAATGTTGGCCTCACAGTTCTGAGGACCCGGGTTCGATACCGGCCCCACCTGTGTGGAGTTTGCATGTTCTCCCCGTGCTTGCGTGGGTTTCCTCCGGGCACTCCGGTTTCCTCCCACGTCCCAAAAAGATTAATTCATTGGAGACAGTAAATTGCCCGTAGGTGTGATTGTGAGGGCGGCTGTTTGTCTCTATGTGCCCTGCGATTGGCTGGCAACCACTACAGGGTGTACCCCGCCTCCTGCCTGTTGACAGGTTGATAGGCTGCAACACTCCCCGCGACGCTCGTGAGGATAAGCGGTGAAGAAAATGGATGGATGGATGTTTTAATGGGTTACTGATAGTGAAGTGATACACACGCCTGCCTTTGGTGCGGGCAGCGTGGGTTCGATTCCCCTCAATGATGGTGTCGACATATGCCCTGTGACTGACTGGCAACCAGTTCAAGGTGTAGTCGGCCTTTTGCCTGAAGCTAGCTGGGATAGGCTCCAGCTTTCCCGCAACTTTTGTGAGGATAAGCAGCTTGAATAATGACTTGACATGACATGTTTTAATGGGTTTAAAGTTTGTATGAAAGGTAAAATTACACTTTATAGAGGTAAAATTGTATTTTTTTTTTCGCTTTTAATCGTTGCTCTTAAAGATTTTCACCAGGCTCTGAAACATGTCACCTGCGATAAACAGGCTCACTTTGTTCAATTGTGTGTCCTACCTGCACATTTTCCTCTGTGACTTGTATCTCTGCAGTGTAGATGTAGTCCACCAGGAGTCCCAGAGTCCACCCGTCCATCTCCTTTATCCTCACGCGCTTGGCTCGGCTCTCGGCCATCTCCCCTGTTGCACAAAAAACAGTTTTGTTTCCTCGTAGGGAACCTAGGAAAAAAGGAGTCAAAGGAATGGAAGCGCACCTGTGAACATGGCGTGGAAGTACGGGCTCCCGGCAGCAAGGACCACGCGGTGAGCAGCGATCTCCACGTCCTCCGCTACGATTGTGACGTCACACAATGAGCTTTGACTGCGGGTGAAGGACACAGAGTAGATAGAAATTCAACACACCCCAGATTTTTGACAGGAAAAAAAAAACATTCAAATAATTTCTAACATATTATGAAAGTAGTTTTTAATATACAGTGACGCCTCGGTTCTCGAACATAATCCGTTCCAGAAAACGGTTCGAAAAGTGAATTGTTTGAAAACCGAATCGATGTTTCCAATTACAATGAATGGAAAAAGAAATAATGCGTTCCAATGCAAAAAAATTAGGCTTCGTAAAGCTTTTTTTTTTTTTTTTTTTTTTACAAAAAGCACTTGGGACAAACAACAGTCACTACCAGGGCACGTCTCTGTAGAGATGCTGCACTATACAGAATGACAAAAGTGATTGCGTCGTAGGCGTTATGTCATTTCCGTTTTTTTTTTTTTTTTTTCCGGGGGGCGTTCGAATAGACAATAACAAAACGCGTCGTGGGTGGGTCAACTGCTTGTGCCGCGCGGAATGTTATTTCCGGGTTTTTTCAGCGGCGTGGGATTTCATAACAAGGCGCGTCGTGGGTCAGATGGTCTGTCCGCGCGCAGTATGTCATTTCCGGGTTTTTTTTCCAGAGGCGTTCCAGTACCGATTTTCATTTGAAAACAGAAGCAAAAAAATCTTAAAATTTTCTTTCGAAAAAACTATTTGCTCGAAAACGGGGACATTCTCAAACCGAGGCTTTACTGTGTTGTTTTTTTTAAGTCCTTTGATGACAAATTTAAGAATAAATTATCAGTGTAAAAAAGCAGATGTCGACCAAAATTATTTTAAAATTGAGATTTAGTGTTGGACGGATGCTACAGTGCTTTCTCAGAAACAAGCTAAACGGAAAAAAAGACCAGCGTAGAGTGACTTATTAGTACCTGCGCAGCTCGTTCATGACTTTGAAGGCCTTCCTCATGTGTCTCGGGTTGAGCGTGAGCGCGCCTTGTCGCTCCACTCCGTCCTCTTTTTCCAGCGCGTGTGAACAAAGCCTTGTGCACCTGTGACACGTCCACACACGCATTGCAAGACAACAGTGATGAAGTCAAAATCTGAATCGCACATTACGAAATGAATCGATGTTCCTAACCAAATCAGCAGCAGTGACGCGCATAATCTTTTAGACAATTTAAAGTAGTATCTTATTATTTACGAGATCCCTTCACAGTACTAAAGCTGATGTGGAGACTCTTGAGGGAGGCAGTGGGAATTTTTTAAATCATTTTTGAGCAGAGAGGGAGACAGGTATTTAGAACCTCGTGTGTGCACTTGTGAATGCTGTGTTCCCGCCATCGATAGCCTCCGATGGGGAAACTCCAGCGTTCCCCCCAAAGTCACTGTATGAGGAAATAAAATAAACATGGACAGCTGATCACTTGAGTTTCCGCACAAGTATTGACAGTATTTCTTTATGCTGTAAATACACTTCTCACAAAGCGTTCAGGATATTGGGCTTGCGGGTGAAATTTCAGACAAAATGCACTTTAACCACGACCGGTGAACTTCATTTTGACCTGCTGTAAACTTTGAGCAAATGTCACATGTCCAACTGTTAAAGGTTTCAATACTTTTTGCACAACTTGCTATTGTCTAAAAGGGAGCTGAGCGGCAAAATTTCCAACAAGTGTTTCGTCCCTGATAAATTCCGAGGACGTCCACTTCTATACCTTTCTGTGACTCCTCCAGCCTTCCTCTATCGATATTGCAACCTGCTGACGTAATTATTCCCCAAATGAACTGATACATTTTCAAAGGCAACCACTTCTATGTATTCTGATGAATCTTCAAGTTACGGTGTATCTCAGCCCCAACGGTGTCAAACTCATTTTTGTCGTGGGACAAGTACAGCAATTATTGTTTCCCTCAAAGGACAGTTTTTACTGAAGAATCACATAAATGTGTACACTGAATTATGAGATTAGGTGTTTTATGAGGGCGTGTGTGCTGGGAATACATCTGTATGCATGCCACTATAAAACGGAATCATTGCCTCATCGTCTTATTTCATATACAGTGGAACCTCAGCTTTTGTGTGCCCTAGTTTTCATAATTTTTTGGGACAAAATGTTGCCCCTTTTCCTTGGTTTACAGAGTTTAAATGCTCCAAATGGCAAATCCTTAACTGTACGCTTAACTTTGAGATTCATAAATTCTTACCATTTGCCAGTGATATTAAAAATGAAGACAATTTGGATTTTGACACAAAAGAACATGAATTACTTTCAAGGGCTATATGAAGTAATGTGGTACCCCATATGAGGCCCATGGGCCTTGAGTTTGACACCCGAGCAAGTCTCAACTTTAATCTAAATTTACTACGCACTACAAACAGGTCCTCTGATGACATAAATACGTGCAACAAAGTGGGATTAATGGTATAATAGTGGTAGAAAATATAAATATAAATAGATTTGTGCAACAAAACAAAACAATTACAAAGCAACGGAGGCCACGTGAAAGGCAAATAAGTACTTAAAATGCTCAGGAAGCGCGCCTGTTATTACGTTGCCTTCAGTTAAACCACATGGCACACCCACAACAAAGGGTGGTGAAAATAAATTGCCAAATAACAAGAAAACATCTCATCAAGAACATGCTAACGCGTGTTTCCAACCGCCAGCACCTCTTCCACCACCTCCCCCACGCCGCCTCTAAAATGCGGCTCCATCTGTCACACGTCAAAGCCAAACGTCAACGCACACGTTCGCGAGTTCCGACTTACAGTGGATGCGTGTCCATGATTCCGCTTGGATTCAACGGCTGCACACTCGGCCCAGCGGCATGCACCATTCCATACCCGCGCGGTGTTCTCGTCCTCCTAGTCCCGGGTCGCGGGTTGGGTTAGCTACACCGGAGAACCGACCGCGGTGACTCTGCGAGCTGACACGGAAGCTGAGGCGAGCCGGCTAGCCTTGGAAGAGAGGCGCGAGCTAGCTGGTAGCCGACCGATGAGCTAACAACTTCGGCCGAGGGGAGTGACTGGGAGACTGAAGGGGAGGTTTTTGAATGTGCCCCCCCGCGTGTCCCTCCTCGTTGCTGGGTGTGTTTGTGTGAGAGAGGACGGGCAAAGCTACATGTTTTTTTTTCTCTCCTCCATTCCACTCGCTGCTCCGAACGCACAAACAAGGAGGCGACGTGTCGGCAAAGAGGGTCCTGGAGACTCCTACAAGGAGTCGCTCATGGAAACCACAGCGACACACTGTGGTGGATATCCGTAAGTGCGTGGTCGCGGTGTTGTCATCCGACTTTTACTGGATGCAGTCTTGGGGATGGATATTTTTAATATCTATTTAATGTAGATAATGTGATTTTTTTCCCACCATACAAGACATTTTTTAATCTCAACAGAAGAGCGGCTATATAAAAGAATTAGGGAGGAAAAATGACAAGAATAATCCAATGATGACACAAAAACAGGAATATTGTGCAAAAAAAGGGGATTTTAACATTGTCACAATAACATTCATTAACCCATTCATGGGCGGGGTGGCAATTTTTGGCCTTATTGAGATAAAAGTCTCCTAACAGGCCACAATCAAGGAAATAACACTTCTTTTTCGCTTATGGTTAAGTTATATGATAAATTGACTAATTTATAATTTCGTCCCAAAAATGGGACGCTGCCCACGAGAGGGTAATTGAGTTTTCTTAGTAGATCATCCCAAAAACCAGAATCAGATTAAAACACTTCAATATTTTGATATACTGAAGGATATAATGCGTGACAATTATGATGTCCCAAAAATGGGACGCTGCACAGGAATGGGTTTAAAAAAAAATCAAAGAAAAGAAATCCAAAATGCAATCTTCAGAGGAGGAAGTAATTGAAAAAAGGGATGTTAGGAGGAAAAAAAGTAAAATGAAGATTTTTATGACCAAAAAAAATGGGATTTTACCGGAATAGTCGCAGTATTATGAGAAAGACATTTCAAATTTAAGAAAATAAAATCATTGAATGTGGAAAAAAATGTCATTTAATGAGATATAATTGATCAAATAAGACACAAAAAACAATATTTACGGTAAAAATGCTTGCAAATAAAATGAAAAACAATGTAGCAATTTATGTTAAAAACATGTCATTCTGTAAAGACAGAACATGAGCAAAAAAATCTTTCAGTATTTTTTTGGGATACAGCCAAGTGTATTGAGTAGAATTTATCCAAACACACGCATTCCGCTGAGATATAAAATTAAAAGAATTCAAAAGGTTGGTCTTATTGTCCCACACGCACACAATCACAGATAAAACAGTCATATTCCTGATACAAAATGGTGCCCTATGATGACTTAACGTGACGCGACAACTTATTCATACACATGCTCGAGTGAAGTCACTTCACACATCAAATGCTGTTGCCGTTTTAAGCGGTCAAACCCAGTTTGGTGGAGAGATGAGCTCATCAGAACCCCCCCCCCCATCCGCCGCCTCACATCCATCTGTGAAGAGTGCAAACTGAGACAGATGATAGCTGTGAAGACGGCGAGAACAAGTCTGTCATGGTGTGAAGTCACCCAGTGCATCTGAAATGAAATGGCAGAAAAAAACAAAAAACCATCCAGACACTCTTGTCAGTGTTGAACATAAACTCATTCGGACATAGCAGACATTTGGAGAAACTGGACTGGAAAACCCTTCAACATGGGAGGAGGGAGGGGTCCAAACTTTTTTTTTTCATTTTTTTTTTTTTTTTAATATCCAAGAGGCGCATACAGAAAAAAAAAAAATATATATATATATATATGGATCTAAGGGTCACTTTGAAAGACTCCCCATTATTAGATGTTGTTCTGTTTCTCTAATGAGAATTTCTTTTAAAAACATTGTAATTAGAAAGTCATAAGCTTATAAATGTAATTAAAAAATGTCACATTTTTCTTTTTTAATGTAACTAATCTTTTATATATTATATAACCCAAGAGCAGAGAATGAGAAAACAAGTAATCCTCTATGAGAAAGACCCAATTTTAGGAGATAAAATGTTTTGCTTTACCAAATCAATGATGAAAAAGTTTAAATTATTGAAATATTAAAACAGTTGCAATTGTAGTATAAAGATTATGCAGTAATTACTATGTAGAAAAAAAGATGCTGTATTAGGAGAAAAATACAGGAGACCAGAGTTACAATAATACAGAACAAGTAATGTAATTAAATCAAAACATTGAAGGAAAAAATAAATAATTTTTATGAAAATAAATTGATTAGGAGAAAAAATGAATTTTAAGAAAGGGAAAAAGAGATCTTTTTGACAAAAATTGTAACATTACAAAATGTGTACTGTATTTGTGGAAAAAAAATAACATAATGAGTACAGTATTCTGCAAAAAATATCAGGAATACAGGCGACACAGTGGAGCAACTGGTTAGAGTGTTGGCCTCACAATTCTGAGGACAGGGGTTCAAATCCCAGCCCCCGCCTGTGTGGAGTTTGCATCTTCTCCCCGTGCCTGTGCGGGTTTTCTCCAGGCATTTGGTTTCCTCCCATAAACCCCCCAAAATGCATTAATTGGACACCCTAAATTGCCCCAAGGTGTGATTCCGATTGCGACTGTTGTCTGTCTCCATGTGCCCTGCGATTGGCTGGCAACCAGGTCAGGGTGTAACCCCGCTTCCTGCCCGTTGACAGCTGGGATGGGCTCCAGCGCTCCCGTGACCCTCGTGAGGACGAGCGGCTCGGAAAAATCAATGAAACGGGAATACATTTGAATATTATGTGGAAAGAATATATTTTTTAAAAAAGTTACAATTTTATGAGTAAAAAATGTGAAAGGGGGGGGGAGACAGGAGAAATATTTTTATACAATGAAATTGAGGGGAAAAAATAAGGCCAATTTTTTGACTGCATAAAATCCTGATCTAACAAGAGTAACATTGTAATTTACATCCTGTCTTACAATATCCGCCATTTTTTTCTTCCGACGTAATCCTCCATTAGTCCACTGAGCGGTCAATGCTGTTGTGCTCCGATCCAAAAGCCCCCCCCTCCACCGGATCAGGTGGGTTGCTGCCCCACCGGGCCTCAAGCCATGCAGCCGAAATTCAACCCGCACTGTCACATATATTTTCCATTTTTCTCACGTTTATGGATTGTCCTCGGCGGAGTTAAACCACATACACAAATCTCAATTTCAGTGCATTTCACCACCCCTGGATTTTGTTTTGACTTTTGCGCGTGGCCCAAAAGGACCCCCGCTAGTTTGGCTTTAGAGGGGCGGGAGGCAGGCTAGCGGACGCCTGCTCCAAGAACGCCAGGGGTCCGGGGGGCGGGAGGTCGCTGGGCTTGCGGTGCTGCATGCTGACGTCCTCCAGCACCTGCTGCCAGTGGTGCAGCTTTGACAGGTGCTTCTGCACCAGCATCTCCTTCCTTTGGAGCTCATTGCGCAACTCGGACACGTCCTGGAAGGCAAAGCGAGAGACCGTGAAGACGCAAGATTGGGCCGCCAAAGTCGAGTCTTGACGCAACGGAGTCGACTCCGGCGGTACCTTGACACACAAGGCTGCAGCTATCGAATATTTTACCCATTGGATAATAAATAAAAGATTTTAAGTTGTTAAACAGCAAAAGGACAGGATAGCGCATACACATCGAGCGGTATGTCGATTGGTTGAAGCCAGTTGGCCGCCATCTTGGTACTCTCAAATTGTGTGGAAGTCATGGCTTACAGCACTGATTTCTAACCTTTAGAGAGCCAAGGCACATATTTTACAATTGAAAAATCCCACAGCACACCAACAAAAGTAAATGTTACCAAAAATGGATCGATTAATTACTGTATGTACTTCCTGCCATCTAATAGATAACTTCCCACGGCACAACTGAAGAGCGCTCACGGCACACTGTTTGGGAATCACTGGTTTACAGCGGGGTTTTTCCTCAAAGTTTGGCATGTAGAATTCAAACTGGTCGTGCGAGCTTGACATTTTTTCAGTTCTGGTAACATGAAGGATTTTTAATTTGACTTGGTAAGCTAAAAAAGACTAAGTGCAAAGGAAAGACATAACACCGTGACTAGCAAGAAACCTTGCATATGACCTAGGGCCCGATTTCCATGACATGTTATCTTTTACCAAAATATGCTGTGAAGCACTATCACCATAACGGCAAAAAACAAAGCATTTTTTGTCATAAAACAAAATTTAAGTCAGTTCAATATATTTTTGGAAATAAGGACTCGCAATGGGAAAGTTCATGCTAAACCCATTGTTCATTTTTTGTGTCTGCAATGTACTATTTCAGACAGAAAATTTAAACTTGCTTCCTCGCATTTAAAAATCAAATTGTTTGAAGAGTTCTGTATTACGAAAATCATAAAAAAAAAAATAAAATCGCTTTTTCACAAAAAAAAAAAAAAAACACCAAAACGTCAGCTTATAAATGTGAAGCATAGTGACCAGTGAACAACAACAACCGTCAACAAAACTTTGTTCAGGTGAATTAAGCTCATCAGAAAAAAAATAAAAACCTTTACAAACAAACTTTAACAGTGTCAAAGTAAATCTTTCCAACTTACCTGTGGAATGTTTGTTTTGGGAGTATCAAATGGCGGATGGCGATTTGAGTTTGGGTGGCCAATGAGCCATCTAGTCTTTTTTTTTTTTTTTTTTTTAGATCAGTGATAGGGGTCATGCACAACCAACTTTCGCATTTTGCAAAACAAGATGAATCACTGCCTTCCAATCAAGTCAATAATATTAGTAATAATAATATAAAACATTACCTCCTTAACCACCTGCTCCGGCTTCTGCACAGACAACTGAAGTCTCTTTTGCAGGAAGAAGCACTCCGTCTGCCGGGCTACGTCCAGGAACTTTTGAATGCACTGGTCCACGCCTGGAACAATCAAACTCCGAAGTTAAAAATCAAAATATTCACAAAGAGGTCGCATGATGAAAGATGCGTCCCCCTGACCGGTTCGGATCTCCTCCTGGTCAGTTCCGTTCACGTAGTCTTGGCTTACCAACGATGCGAAACATGCCTGAAAAAAACAAGTTATTTTTAAAAATTCAATTGAACTAAATTAAGCTAATTAATCATTCGGTGAGGTTGTTGGGATAGAGGAAAGTTGGCATATTAAAGAAGAGAGACAGCAATGCTAAAACCAGTTAGCACTAGCTGCTAGCTAGTTTGAACGACTTACCTCGAACGAGGCTTCCAGTTCATCCACTAGCGTGTTGCCTCCTTGGCTTCGGGTCGCCGGACCGGGGAATCCGGGCTGGCCCGGACCACCCGCACCGGGGACATTGTGCGCGGTCGGCGGCTGCTGACCGGGGAACATACCGCTCATGGAAGACGCCATTAGTTACAGGTGGTCGGAAAATGCGTAAAACAGAATTCCGGATTCGGTTTAAGCACGGGGAAAGTACGCTGATAAATTCAACATGCCTACGCGGCGGCCATTTTGGTCAGGGCAACATCCCCTTCAAAGAAATGGGTAAAACAGCAACCTGAACATCGGTACATTAATTTACAATTTGTACCAGTAGGTGACAGTGTTGGTGTAATTGTTATTTTACCCTCTGCCTGCGTGGGTTTTCTCCGGGCACCCGGGTTTCCTCCCACGTCCCCTTGCAAACCTATTCCGTGAACCTTCTCGCGTTCATGGAAATAATTACGTTTTCTAATTTCTATTTTTGTTGACGTATTAATGTTTCATTGGAATAAAAACCTTTTAGGAAGCTCTTTTGATGATAATTTTTGGATAAGAATGGAGGAGGGAAATGTTGGAATAATGTAAATATGTGAAGTAAATTTCCACTTAGGTGCAAAACACACATAGTCAAACAAGAACACGATACCCCCCCCCGCCCCCCTATTTAGGACCTCGACGCAAATAATAAGAGATGGCTTGGAGGAACTGCTTTAGAGCGTAGTGAAGAATTGCATGGTGCAGTTCTTCTCCGTTCTCCTTGCACATTTGAATCTGGTAATGACTGTTTTCATCTCCTTCTTGCGTGGTTTTCATAAATGTCTTCCTGGTGAACCTGACATTTAAATCCCTCCATTCCCATACTGGAGTCAGCGGTTCACCAAGGGGGACTATACTGACTTCCCACTGAACAGGGTGAGTATTACTTTCTGTTTCAGGGTGACTATTACTTTCTGTTTGAGGTCATTGTCAAGCTTCTACCACAAGCGGTGGAGAATTCTTGCTTCTGCTTCCCCAAGCAGTTGTCACTTTAATTTCCAGTTCAAATGAGTTGGCGAACCTCCACTCAAAATTTTACACGTGCACACTTTTCGTAGAGTTTGTTTCACAGAGTTCAAGTACTTACATGACACTGTCGCCCTTTTTTTTTTCAGTTTTATGGTCTACGCTGTCTCTGTCACTTGACAGGGACTAGTATGCTCAAGGTTTTATTCCTGCCACAGTCACCTTGATGCACATTTCACTCATTCCTCATGAGCGTGTGAGTTTCCTACTCATCCGAGAAGATGTCTTCATTCCTTCGGCTTCCCGTCAACCCTCAGTCTCCAGACGCAGAGCCGAGGCTCAGTCCCGGAATGGGTCTCAAATGCCGTGGCCACGGTGTTTTGCCTGGATGTCGACTCAGGTCCTGGAAGCTTCCGGTATCTTGGGATCCAGCTCGAAGGACCAATTTAAATGTCAGGTTCACCAGGTGTGTGTGTGTGTGTGTGTGTGTGGGGGGGGGGGGTACTGTGTTCTTTTTTTGACTACGTGTTTTTCACGTAAGTGGAAATTTACTTCGTACATGTGTATTGAGACATTTTAGCAATCATAAGTGTGGCAGGACATTTCTGCGATCATCAGCAGGTGCCTTCCATCAGACCTGCTCCTTCTGGTCTTCTGCATTTAGTTGCTTTCTTCTTTGGGTCCGGACTTGTTTCCTGTTCATTAGCTACTGAGTACGGGTGTATGGCAAAGCATAATTACAATTATTCCAACATCCAGCAAATTTTTCATGACTATTTAATTTTCTGAAAAAGTGGATACAAGCTCAAAAGTCAGTATTTTGATATTTACAAAACATTACACATAAAAAAATGAATATTGCACATACACACATGATTATTAGCAAAATCAATATTTAAAATGTAACGAACATAACGCTTCAAAGCTGCAAGACCAAAAATGGAAATATGAAGTGGGAAAATATCTGTTTCTATTTATTGTTGCTCAAGTACAAAAATAGTAAAAAAAAAAACAAAACAAAAATTTAAAAAAACAAAAAAAGAGAACATAGCCAGCTATCTCTCAAATTTGGATCAAGAACACATTAGGATTACAAAAATAGCCAACATTAATTTGCATTTTCAACAATAATGTCCTCTCGCCCCTTTTCTAAATGTTTGCTACGCAATTTATTAATTACTTTGATTTGTTAGTTGAGTGAATTCAGGCCTTCTGCCAAGTCCAAAGTTTTTTTTTTTCAGAATTTTGCTAGTAGTGGAACTCTGAAGCACAAGCAGACCAACAATCTAGAATTTTACATTAAGCTGAAAGAGCAAAAATACAATTTCAAGAAAATTTAGCAAGAATTTAGTGGGGAAAGAAGAAATTTAACCTAGGATTTGAAGGAAATAATGGTCAGAAAATGGAACCAAACTCTTGCTCAAAAATCAAGAATTTGGTAAAATTTGATTCAGAATTTAAAACAAATTGTGGTCCTATTTCACACAATAATTGCATGAAAATTAAAAAGGAAGTTTGTATGAACAATTTTGAATTTTTTTCTAGGCTAAGGAAACAGTTGTCCTGAAGTCACACAACTTATTTTGAAATTGGCACTCAAATTTAAAGGAAGTCTCGCCTGAAATGTGAAAATTTCGAGCAAACGTTTCAAGACAATTACAGTCAGAAAATTTTATAAAAAAATCAGTTCGCTAGAAAGACATCAAATTTCAAGAAAATCATAGGTGGAAAATTGGCCAGTGATATAGCACAAACAAAGATGCATCAACCGGATTTTTTCCCCCTTTTTTTTTAAATTGGAAAATTTGACCACAAGCAAAATTTTGCACAAGATTCAGGAATTCTGAATAATTTGAAATAGTGTCTTACCTTTTCATGTTTTGACTACCATTTTATTTCATTCTACACGAACTTGACATTATTCAATGACAACATGCTATTTAAATATTTTAAAAAAGGTAAAAATTTTCTTTTTTTTTTTTTCATTTTTCACTAAAACCATATAGTACTGCATGTAGACCACTTGGAATTTTACCTCAAATTTCTGACTTTTGGGCATAATTGTTGTACAAATTTCAGAAATTCCCAATTGTTGAAGCTAGCTACATTAAAAAAAAAAAAGTTTGGCATTTTACAAATTTTATGAATCTCCTATATATGACTATACTTGTGATCTGAAAAGTATTTAAAAGATTTAATGGGGCAAAAGTTTGTTTTTCAATCGGAATTGTATATACAGCAGTATGAAGACATGAAATTTAAGATGAAATTTCTGATGTTTGAACAAAATTGAATTCAGATTTTTCCGATGGACAATGGACGTCTTTTTACACGAACGTGATACCACTTAATTACTACGAAAATGTAACATTTAGATTAAAAAGTGTGAAAATTTGCATGTATTTATTTGCATGATTAGCATGTAACACGTGGACCACTTAAAATTCAATATCAAATTTCTCATGTCCAAGCGGAATCGTCGTAGAAATTGTCCAAGCTAGCAAAATATTCAAGATGAATTTTTGATGGTGGACACATTTTTCTGGAAATCCTTTCATACCAACACGACACAACTCACTTATATCATGACCTGTACATTTAAACACTTCAAAAAGTTTAGATTTTTTTTTTTTTTTTTTTACAATTGGAGAAAAGAAATGTGACACTTCTGGGTTTTTTTTTTTTTGTTTTTTTTTTTTTGTTTTTTTGCCGTCGTCCTATTTTTCTCAGCACTGCAGCTTGCGCACGCTGCGCGAAATCCTCTTAAAGTCGCGGCGTCCCTTCTGCCAACGCTTGAGCGAGGTGACCACCAGGCGCCCGTCGTCCATCTTCCGGCCCAGCACCAGGTAGGCGGCGTCGATGTCGTTGATCTCGTCGCAGACGCAGCGCAGGCCGTCTTTGAGCCACAGCGCCGTCTTTCGCAGGTCGCGCTCGCTCACGCCGTGCAGCTTGTAGATGGTCTTGCTCTTGTTCTCCGGCACGATCCTGGTGTCGCCGTCCATGTACGAGATCTCCTTCACTTTAATTTTCAGGGCTCGAGTGGGGGAAAAAAAATGTCGACTTAGGTGCTAGCTGCTAGCTTTTTATTTCCGTAAAAACTACGTTCTGATCGACTTGTACGTCGGTACCTTTGTACGTTTCCAACAACAACGCCATTTGTACTTGAGCACCGTCAACCGAAAATGAAACGAATGTTTGGAGCGGTTGCTTACCAAAGTCGTTTTTACACAAGTTGTCCACGATGTCGTTGTCATTTTCGTCGCGTTCCTTGCAGGCGTCACACACTCTGGGCACTGAAACACAAACAAACGCAAACAAAACGGGAGTTGAGGTGACAATGGAGCGCAGTGCCCCGCTGCAGCCAGCAGAGGCGCTGTCGTTGCACTCGCAACGAGTTTTGAAAATGTGGCAAATGTCTGTTACGATTTTACTCAGCTGGACTTTTCTTTTACGATAAAGTTGCAATATGACTGCAATTTTTGGGCCAAAAAAATGTGAATATTTTTAATTTTTTTTCTGTAAAATTATTAGAATAATTTGTAGTGTTCCTCTTTTTAAAAAAAAAAAATTAATTCTTGTCAGAATTTTTTTTTTCTAGCAAAACAGCATTTTCCCTAAAAAAAAAAATCTGCTTTTCTCGTGTGTAACTTTTTTTCTTGGGGAAAAAAAAGAGAGAAGCATCTTCCTCCAAAGTAGTATTATTTAAAAAATATATATTTTTATTGCCCTAAGGGGGGGAAAAAAACAACCCACATCTTCTGGAAAGGTGACTTGTTTTGTGAAAAGAAAAAAAAAACAAAAAACTTTGACTATTGTTCGAAAATATAATAATTTATTATTTATAAAAAACAACAACATAGAAACAAACTCTTTACACCCTATTTTTGTCGAATTAACATTTTGTCTTGTAAAAGACATTTCATTCTTGTCTGTTTGTTTTTCTTCTAAAAATAAGACTTTATTTTCAGAAGTACATGATAACTATTCCAGTTAGTTATGATCTGTTGAAACAACTTTGTTTTTTTGGGTTATAACCACATGTAATTTGTCTTCTAAAAAAGTACTGGGAATTTAAAAAGGTTTGTTCTCAAAACATTGTTTTTTCACGATTCTCATTTTTTTTTCCATTTTATTTGACTTTTTTATCGGGGGAAAACAATTTTGTCAAACCTCCCCTATATTTTATCAGATTATGGCGGTGATGTAATTTTTTTTTTCTACCAAAGCGCTTTTTTCTTTACTTTTTTCTTTTAAAAAATTGAATATACTCCAATGAACGTTCATCTTTTTCTCTTCTTTTCCTCAAAAACAGTATGAAATGTATTGTAGTTTTTTCTTTCTTGCATTGCCTCTTCATAAAAACGATTTGTGATTTTTCATCTTGAAAAAATAGATGAAAATTTTTGTCAGATTATGAATAATTTTTTTTCAAAAATTATTTTTTCCCCCAGTGCAAATATATATTTTACTAAAAACTATTTTTGATATAAAAAATGAATTTAAAAAATTCTCCTAAAACTTAAAAAAAATATTATTCTTAAAAAAAGTAAACACATTGTGATTGTAATCACACATGATTAATTTTTTTTTTACTTTTTTCTCCTGATTCCCTGATTTTATATATATATATATATATATATATATATATATATATATATATATATATATATATATGATATATACTTAATAATCTTATTTTCATCAGAACATGAAATATTTTTCTAAAAAGGCAATTATTTTATCAAAACATTGTATTTTGACCTCGAAAAGAAGTGTTTATTTTTTCAAGAAAAATATTATTCTCCTCAAAAACTCATTTTGATCAAATTTATTTTTTTCTTTAATTTTTCCTGAAACTAAAATCTTTTTCCCCCCTTCTCCAAAAAAGATGAGATTAACAATTAAAACACCTCATAGTATAACTTTTGTTTCTTTTCTTGTGTGGCCTTCATATTACTCATTTAACAATAATGCATTACACTTATTTAGCACTTTTAATATGATATCAATAAAATATAGCTTTGATACAAGAATCAAAGGAGGGAAGTAAAGTAAACCCCCCTCCACCGCGAGCATTTACGTTCCTGATGCCTCCGCGATAAGCGAAATCAGTGAAATATAAACACCCCATTTAAACACATCCTAACGATGTTTTAATAACATTTGTGGCATATTTTTCTATAACATTCTTATAAAACAATCCAAACATGTATATTGAGGGAGAACAAGTGGCTTGGGTGAGACAAAAACATTTATAAGTGTTGAAAGAAAGAGAGTAAATACTGTAATAAGTGACTTTCCAAAAAAGCAAGAAGTGTGAAAACTGCCCGGCGATCTAGACGGGGTTTACCCAACCTTCTTTGGTGACGGGCACCATGTTGCGGTGGTCGGCGGGCGGGATGCAGAGGTCGTTGTCGTCGTCGGCGGGGAAGGCCCGGCAGTCCAGCATGGGGGGCCACGGGAAGCCAAAGGCGGCCATGATTGGCGCGCAACCTCGTTTGACGCCCTCGCACAACGAGCGGCAAGGCCGGACGGCCTCGTCCAGGTCGGGCAGGCAGACGGGCGCGAAGAGCGAGCACAGGAACTTGCGGGTGTCCGGGTGGCAGCGCTTGTGCGCCAGCGGGATCCACGAGGACGCCTGCTGCACAGCCTCGCTCATGCTTTCGTGGCCCAGCAGGTTGGGCAGGCGCATGTCGCTGTACTCCATGTCCCGGCACAGCTGCAGCGAGGGCGGGATGGACTTGCACTGGCTGCGCTTGAACGGACGCTCCTCCTCCCGCGGGGGCCCGCCGAAGTCGAACGGGCCCTGAGCCGCCGCCGACGCCAGCAGCAGAGCCAGAGCCAAAGCCGGCATCATCGTGCGTAACGCGTGTGTCAGTGGACTGGGAGTGTGCGGCCAGCTGGCGAGAGTTTAAATCCGGCCAAACCTCTGGGAGGAGTCCAAACGCGTTCTGCAGGGGGAACCAGGGGCGTCGTTAAGACAGTAGCTAAGAAGGACAACATTTTCAATGTCAATTTGTTGGTTATTATCATTTGCGGGGGATTTTGAAATAAGACAGACATCTGAAAACAAAGCTTTCCTATTCATTTTTTTATTATTATTTTTTTCAATGTCAATCCAGTTATACCTTGGTTGCCACGGGGATTAGACGCCAGAAGCCGTAGAAGAAATCAGCAAAAGATCGACCCCATATTGATTTCATTACTTTTCTTTTCTCGCTGTTTGACATGAAATGACAGTATCAGATGCTGCTGTTTTCTGTCAATTGGAATTACCAAAATTATTCAATTTGGTAAATTTGGGCGTAATAAGAGAAGGAATCAAAAAAAAAAATTCTCATTACTTCTTTAAAGTCAAAGGTTTATGTAGATTTCATTAGTATTTGGTAGCATTTGCCTTCAAATGGCATCATACGGGTAAAACGCCATCATCTTTGTCTCACAGTAGTTTGCAGGAATTAATAATTGTGCCAAGTTTGGAGGGCACCTTGCTTGAACACGCCTTTTTCAGCTCTTCTCATACGTTTTCAATATTTACCCCAATAGGGTTGAGATCAGGCTTTTGCTATGGCAACTCCAAACATTGACACCAGCAGTAAAATATCCATCCACCATCCATCCATCCATCCATCTTTGAAACCTTTTCTTCAATAAAAAAATCTTAATCCCCCCTCCAAAAAAACCCATTGAGCATCAGAAAAAGTACTGCTCTCTCTCTCTCTCTCTCTCTCTCTCTCTCTCTCTCTCTCTCTCTCTCTCTCTCTCTCGCTCTCTCTCTCTCTCTCTCTCTCTATATATATATATATATATATATAGACTGATTCCCTGATATATATATATATATATATGATATACTTAATAATCTTATTTTCATCAGAACATGAAATATTAGACTATGGACTTTTAGTTCTTGTATATATATATAAATTTAAGAAAGTGGAAAATTCTTCTGAGCAAATTACCACTTGTCATTTTTTTTGTAAAGAAAAAAAGACTTTCATCCATTTTTAGAACTTTCTTTTAAACAACTTTATCCTCCAGCCCCCTTTTTTTTACTATTGGGAAAATCACCAATGCTTTTTTGTATTTAACATACAAGGTGTTCACATTTTTATATTTCTAAAATAAAATATGATTTTATTCTTCTAACATTCCTGTTACAATAGAACTCAATCAAATTTAAAAATGTGAAATTCCCCTCCTTGCTCAAAGCCATTATCCACCTTATGATTGTACTCACCCATTACAGTATTTAAAAAAAAACAACTTTTCATATGTACTGCAAAAGAGGCTGCTTTCAATGTCATTATGCAATTTTGACAATAAATGGCATATTATTCTATTCTTCAAATTTTCTATTCCTGAAAAATAAACATGACTCAATGCAAAACAAACCTTGCACAGTAAAAAAAAAAAAAAAAAAAAAAAGATGCTTTTGCTCCAGAAACGTGACTTTTTCTAAATTGTTTACAACTTTCTTCTACAACTATTTGTCAACCACCCCCAAATATGAATTTAACTTCATGAGTGACAGCTAATGTTGTCCTATTTTTATCCCAATCTCCCCTCCTGACCTTCACGGTGGAAATCATAACAAAGCTCGCTTGACGCGTTCGCTTCACTGCTGTCAAATTAGCGAAGCCGTCCGTCTCTCTCGGACCGTTTTTTTTTTTTTTTTTTTTAATAGAGGCGCGCTGAAAATAGTCGGGAAATGTCAACGGGGGCGTTTAAGTCCGCTCAATGGAGCGTTCATTTTCCATCATTAGGAGTATTGTGGTGCACCTCGGCGCGCCCGGTGGTGGGCGCGGGAGGTGCTGGGCGGTGGGGAGGTGAAACCCAATCTGGGCTGCACACTTCTGCTTTTTCTCAGGCTCCAACTCCTCGTTTCCCCTCTGGTGGCCAAAGAAACAAACACACACACACACACGTACACAAAACCTGGCAACAGTTCTTCGGTTTGTGCGTGCCGCTTGTCGGAATTTGTCGCTAAATGCTTTCTTGGGTCTAAAAACAAGCAAACAGTGCATCCATGTTTGTGTCGTGACCATGCGTGTTGCTGGTTTTTGCTTTCTTACGCTGTGGGGAATGCTCAATATAAGACATTTGCACAAAAATGTGTGATTTTTATTTTTTTCCCCAGAAAAAAATACTATATTTCTATGATTTGTTCTGGAAAATACTTATAATAATAATACTAATAGTACAACAATCTATGAAAAACGATTACTTTCCACACCAAGTAATAATTTCCTTTTTTCAAAGGTACTGTATATTAATTGGAAAATACAATTCCATTTTTAAAAAGGAAGTCTTTCATTTTTTTCCTAAAACAAACAAATGCTTATGTATGGCCAAAATGTATTGATTTAAAAAAAAAATAAAAAATCCCTTTGAATTCTCCTCAAAATTAATGAATTAATGAACTTTTTTAATTCCCTAAATAGCAACTTTTCTTTCTATTCAGATGATGATTATGTGTATCTATACCTATATTATATTTCTAAAAAAATGGACTTTTAGTTCTTGTCACACAAAGCCTTTTTTGTTTAAATATTTGAACGAGTCCTCAAATAATTAAATTATGTATGACATTATTGTATAAATGACTTTCTACTAAAACCAATGCAACTACTCCAGAAACCCCCCCCCCCCCCCCAAAAAAATGCAACTTTTTAAAAAGCATTACCTATTTTTTTAAGGTCGTTTTTCTTAAAAAAAATGTTGGAAAATATTGATGTTTCTTGAAATAATACACTACGATTGGCTGGTACCCCGCCTCCTCCACGATGATAGCTGGGATAGGCTCCGGCACTCCCCTGACCCTTGTGAGGATAAGTGGCTTGGATAACAGCTGGATGAAATAATACATTTTTTGTCTCTTCTTTCTTCTTCAATCAAAAAGCAAACTCAGTGTTGTTTTCAACCTCTTTTCATTCTAGAATTAAGGACAAGAAATGATCTGCACGAGGCGCAACTGAAACGTGAACCTTTCTCCGTTGTTGAGGGTAAGACCGAATATTTGTTCTTTTTTGGATTTTAAGACTACCGGTGCTTAACTTCATTTTATACTTGGAAAAGACCAAGAGAAGACTTTGTGTTAACAACGAACAGGCCGTCGAAGGTTTGTTGTAAACTGATCCGAGGCCTGCGTTTAGAGGCTCGCCAGAGGGTTCTCATTACTACTCTGTGTTTCTGGTTGTGTGTACAACATCGAATCCCCCCCCTTCCTGCAACTTCTCTCTGAATTCGAGAGGTTAAATGACTGAAAAAAATAAAATAATACTCCATCTTTTTTTGAAAGCCAACAAAAATTCACCATTTCTGCTGCAGGAAATAATGTAAATGTGTCATAAACTTCATGAACGAGACAAATAATATTTCAAAGTTTATGTCCAGAATTGCTTGATAAGAACCTGTCAGACAAAATGATGACGGGCGAAAGATCTCAAGAAGATCCAACGAAATGGCACAGGCCAAAGAAATTCAAGAACAAACGAGAGACAAAGTAATTGCCAGCTATCAGTCGGGAAAAAGGATACAAAGCACTTTGCAAGGATTTCAGGCTTCCAGCAAACCACGGTGAGAGCCATGATACCAAGACTTTTTGGAGAATATTCAATGAAATGAAAACTAATTTTTTGGGGAGCTGTGTGGCAACACCGCATTTAAAAAAATCATACCAACAGCCAAACGTGTAAAAAAAAAAAAAAAAACACAATGTATATCAGCTACAAAAACGGAGATAGATGCTCGTTTGTTGGACTTTAAATACAAACTAAACGCAGTTCAGTTCGGTTCAGATTCAAATGCCCACCAGGACCTGGTGTGACAAGCACCCTTAAATCAGGGATTAGGTCTTTTGAACCTTGACCCTCACTTAAAGTGGCTGCTGACCTTTACGATGTGAAGGTTCTTAAATCTACGTGACTATGTTATACGACCAAAGTACGCACTCATTCTCACGAGGGCTCTTTAGGGAATCATCGCCGGCTGGTCTGCAAGCCCACCGACAGCCCCCTTCAGATTCAAACATTCCACAAAAATGTTTCATTTCTGGAACGACATGTCTGTGCCTTTTTATGCAAATTAGTCTCGTGCAAACTTCGCAATCAGTTTTGGAAAACTATTTAGTCTTTGAACTTGACATACTGTCCGTGGATTCAATATGGAACCTTCAATGAACTTTCAAATTCAGAGTCTGTGATTGTCAAGACTTCTTCAAAACTGATATATGCGTTTTCGACAATTCAAAAGACAAACTCTTTGACTGATGTCACGTACATTTTTGCAAACGTCACAATTTAGTCTCCAAAGGAACCGAACTTCAGTTTTATGCAAACATCAGAGATATTTTTGTCTTTCATGATCCTGACCTTCAGTACTTTGTGCTTTAGCGGTTCCAGTTTTTGAAAAAGATGCGATGCTAACAGTTTGTGTCACTGAGGTCGCCGTGAAGCTCCAAGAGCCAAATTTATTTATTCATTTTTTGCATTATGACTGCTAACAAGATTCGACATG
This sequence comes from Syngnathoides biaculeatus, assembly GCF_019802595.1. Lineage (NCBI taxonomy): Eukaryota > Metazoa > Chordata > Actinopteri > Syngnathiformes > Syngnathidae > Syngnathoides > Syngnathoides biaculeatus. Next base: position 17,282,252 of record NC_084648.1, on the reverse strand, counting down.
CGGTTCAGAGACTAAACACGATTCGACATTACCGCCTTTCTGGCGTAATCATTTCTAAAACACATTCATTGTTAGGCCCGATCACGCTGACGAGCAGATCAAAAACACCAAAACGTCAGCCACAAGCCGCATAAGTCCCATCCCAAATTTCGTACATCCCAAACGCGGTCGTTTCTGGAATCCGCATCTGGTGATTACGACTTTGAGAGTTGAAACGGAAAAGTGACGAACTCGCTTTGCGCCAAACGCAGAATAGCAGAAGACTTTGTTGGCCCGCCTTCAGCTTCTGTTCTTCTGCCAACAGAGCGCAAGAGTGAAATCGAGACCTTGTTTTTACTTTTTTTCTCGCCCCCCCCGGTACGATCTAGTCCAGATGGACTGAGGTGAGAGGCTGACTGATCAGCTGTCAATCACACGCCCAGACACGCAAACATCCACACTTGTAAACGCTTTGGTCTGCGGTGACTCTAAATGTGTGCGTTTGTCTCGACATCAAAGACAATTTCATAATTTTTCAATCGATGTCAAAGTTTTCGTAAATATCGAAGACCATTTGGTCTCTGATACACGTGCGTACGCGTTTTTGTAAAACTCAAAGAGAATATAGACATCGACAAATCTCGTCGATACATCAAAAGCACTTTTCAGTCTTAGAACTCGATGTGTAAAACATGGACACCAACCTACTGTACTGTTTTTTTTTTTTAAAACAACAAAGACAATACTGGATATCAAGGCTCAGCAAACTTTTTGAGACTGAGCGCTACGTCGAAAGCGCCGATCGTACGTATGAAGGGCTACGTGACCTGTTTGCGGCTAATTTCACACTCAGTTCATTACACCTACAGAAAATATTTTCATTTTAATTTATTGTAGTAAATGACATTACAGGTATTTTCAAATTTTAATACACGTAAGCAAGTCAGATTCAGAATTTAAAGCACAAATAATAGTAACAATTTGTGGCCTATGGTATTTTTAGAACATACATTGCGTGCGCCTTATATGGTCCTCGCGGGCTACCATTCGCCCTCGGGCACCGTGTTGGTGACCCCTGCTGTATATTGTTCAATGAAAATGTAGTGTTTTGCTGTCTTGGAAAAAAAAACTTTACATTTCTTAACAATACAGTAATACCTCTGTAGTTCGCGGATCACCTATAGCGGATTCAGTGCATCGCAAATTTCTGACCCCCCCCCCTGAAAAGAAAAAAAGATGGATCACTACGTACTGATGCGCCATCCCCGGCGCGACGACATGACCAATGAAGCAATTAAGAAAAACACCATTTACCCCTACTTCACTGTTTTTCACTTTTCGCGTGTGGGTCTGGTACCAATTAACAGCGAAAAACGAGGGATTCCCGTATTTATCATCTTCTTTGAACCATTGGTGTGTTTTGTAAACATCAAGGACAATTTCCTTCAGTGCTTGTTTCAAGAACAACAAAGACACTTTGGAATCTTGCGTGAATCTGACGTAGTTCTACTAACATCAAAGTCAAACTACAGCGTTCAGTGAACCTAATGTGGTTTTTGTGAACATCAAAGAACATTTCAAGCACTTAGCGAACCGAATGTACATTTTTGGTAAACATCAAAGACAACAGTCCTAGAACGAACCTTACACGTGTTTTTGAACACGAAATGTTAGCGTTTCCTGAGCCTAATGTACACATTTTACAAACATCTGAGAGATTTTAGTCTTCAACGAACCTGACGTACGCATCTTGTCAGCATCAAAGACAACTAGGAGTGTTCACCGGACTTTAGTTTCGTTAACACGAATGACAATTTAGAGCACTCCGGAAACCTAACGGCGCCTCGCATCAAATGAGCTCAACATGAGGTCCGAATTGGGTCCTGTTTAATGCCTCTTAATCTGCCTGTCCCAAAAACAGTCGGGGTTCAGTTATTCTCAAAAGCCGTTTTTAGACAGGGGTGGTTTGGAGTCAGGGACACATAGCAAGGGTCTCGAGGTCTGCTTAGGTGGTTGGTAGCCGGGGGGGGGGGGTTGGGAAAACTTGACCCTGAATTTGTTTGGCCCACCCCTTTTGGTTCCCGACCTGTCGTCAAAAGTACGTCAAGCCTGAGTTTGTGAGGGGCATCCATCTTCTACGGTGACCGGGGTTAAGGGTTGTCGGGGGGACATCCTTACAGACCCCATCCATCACTGAAGGATTGTCAGAGTGGAAGAGGAGGAGGGGGCAGTGGGGAGGGTCACCTGCCCCTCTGTTTCCAGCCCCCAACCAACCCCCGGTGCCTTCCGCGAGGGTACAGAGGTCACCTGACGTGGTCGTCAACGACACTCTGTTGAAGGGACTTGAGGCCTTATGTTATTTATTTATTATTATTTCATTAAAAAAATGTGTGTAAAAATAATAAATATCTCTAGATATTTTGTAAATATACATTTTAATCATATGTTCCAGTTTAAGTAATTCATTTGAAAATAAACACCCTTTTTTTATTCTCTTTTATTTTTTGTTTTACATGACAAATCTACATACTGGCAGTATATTCAACATATATCAAATATATAATTAAATATGTGTAAAGATTACACATGAGCATTTCTATTTTGTACTAATATATAACTGACAAAAATGGATGGATGGATGGATGGTTTTTGTTCCCTTTTTTACTATTTTGAACACGTAATTATTATGAAATGCATTATACTGTATGAATATTAAAATATTAAATGTGTATAATACTATAATAATAAGAAGATAACCTTTTAACCTTTTTAAATATTATAATATATCTTATTCATACAATAAATACATTGCACTTTTTCAGAATTAAATTTAAATTCCGAAAAGGTGCAATGTTTTTATTGTATAAATAAGATATATTATAATGTTTAAAAAATACAAACAATTTTATTTAATAACTGGCAACCTTTCTGCTCCCTTTGGTTCTTGTTCATGTAAATTCCACACAGGCGGTGCTGGGATTTGAACCCCAGTCCTCAGAACTTTGAGGCAGATGCTCTAACCAGTCGCCTCACTATGCCATCAGCAACAAAACATATAAAAATATCTCTATAAATATTCTAAATATAAAAATAACGTTTCTGGCATGAAAAAGTGTATGAAATGCATTTACATATATTAATGTTGTTTTATATGATTGTATTTGTGTATACATTGTTTATGTGAATGATCATATATTTATATCAATCCAAGAATACATTTTCATCTTATTTAGACTTTTTCATAAAGTTGAAAAATATGCGAAAAGACAAATAAAGGGAGCAAAAACAGATACGCGGCCGTGCCACATTCGGACCATCTGTTTTATATCATGTAGCAGCAGAAGCACAAAAAAACCCCAAAAAAAACCCGACATGAGATATTTGATTGGATCCAAATGTGACGCTTGAGGCTGCTCCGCGTATCCAACTTTGACCCGCTTTCTCCTGAACGCCTGCCTCCATCTTAACTTCCAATGCGCCCCCCCCCCCCCCCACCCGCACCGAAAACCCCCCCCCCCCCACCCCATCCAGTGGCCTTGGCCCAGGAGAACTAAAACGTGCTCTCAGGTTCTACTCCGACAGCTAAAGTTTCGAACTAAATCTAACAATAACCCTTTGCTGGGTTCGAACTCTGAATAAAAGAATCAGAATAAAATAAAAATAATAAAAATACAAAATAAACATAATTCCTCTTTATTGTCCAAAAGCTGCCGCACATCTCCTTAAAGTTGCAAAATTTTAGGTAGGTGTCGTCTAATATATTAGTAGTAGACAGACTTAACATACATCTGATATGTGTAAATACTGAAAACAAATTTTCTTTCACAAACCTAACATTCATATTTTTGTAAATAAATACCAAATCATCAGATTAAGTCTTTTTCAAATGTAATATACTGCCATCGGCCACAAGGAAGTATTGTAATACGTACAGAAGAACTCCACAAGGAAGGCGGTCTCAACAACTCTGAAAGCTGAAATAATATTAATCTTTTTTTATGTACCTGAATATGAATTATTATTACTGAGAATTGTTGTAACCTCTATTTGTGTTAAATTATCCAGCCATTTTCCTTGCCGCTTATTCTCACCAGGGTCGCGGGGAGTGCTGGAGCCTATCCCAGCTGTCAAAGGCCAGAAAGTGGGGTAAACCCGGAACTGGTTGCCAGACAATCGCAGGGCACATTGAGACAAACAGCCGCACTCACAATCACACCTAGGGGCAATTTAGAGTGTCCCATTAATGGTGCATGTTTTTGGGATGTGCGAGGAAGAAACCGGAGTACCTGGAGAAAACCCAGGCACAGGAGGATGTGCACACTCCTCACAGGCGGGTCCGGGATTGAGCCCTGGACCTCAGAACTGTAAGGCCAACGCTTTTCAGCTGAGGCACCGTGCTGCCCTTGGTTTAGAGTGTTTGAACCTAAATATCTAAGATAATTTGGCATCTTAAATGAACGTACTCAAACAGTTTTCATTAACATTCAGGACCGTTTAAAGCAGGGGTCTCAAACTGGCAGCTCCCGGGCCACTTATGGCCTTCGAGGCGATATTTTTTGGGTCCCCACCTTAATGTGAAAGTTTAATGTTAGTGTGGCCGTTGAGTTTTATATGAATGGCATATGGCGACCGGGCTAGGTGCAAGCAGACAAAACATTTTTCGATGAGTGATAGACAGTAGCGTTGCCATGGAGAGTTTTATTAATAGTTTTACACACAATTTGTTTACACTAGCATCCTTGTTTATCTTTTTTTGTTTTAAAGACTAAAATAGACATATGAGAAGCTTGGATTTTTTTTTTCTCTATTTGTCCCCAAGGAAAATTGTGTTTGAGATCCTTGATTTAAAGCATTCACATCTAATCTACGTATTTTAGTAAATACCCAACTACAGCGTGAACTCTTCAATGGATGAAAGTCCTTGAACAACATAATGTGTTTTTGGTACAGGAACACAATAGATGTTATGAGGTTGGAATATGGGCTGTTCTGTAAGCACTTTCATAATGACAGATGATAATGATAACGAGCATCCTTCTCATGGGGTCCATCAGGAGCATGCGGAAAGCATCTAGGCCGATGTTCCACGTGGTTTTCATCAGAGGCAGGCCCGAGGAACGCTGTGATTAATTACCTCCACCGAGGAGGTCATGCGTGCTATCCGTGCTATTTGTTTGTTTGCGTGCCCGTCAGCGGGATTGCACAAACGCCCCGGGGGGGGGGGGGGGTCCCGCACGTACAAAGTGTACTCATATTGACCTTCAACTCTTTAAAATGTACGGCATCGCCGTTGTACTCCCTGCGAAGACATCGCTCACAATTTCATTGTTAATGTGCGATAAATACAATAACGCGACCAGCGCAGGGTGTACCTCGCCTCCTGCTTGTTGACAGCTGGGATAGGGTCCAGCACTCCCCGTGACCCTTGTAAGGATAAGTGCCAAAAAAATGGATGTATTATTGAAGCCCCATCGAGCCAATATTACATCCTACATCAACATTAAAACACATACATTATGCTACACTATTTCAGTTTTCACCATTTTATTTTCAAAATACAACCAAGCGCTTTTCCTGAACCTTGCCCGCCGACCGACCGTGTGTGATAGCGATCCACTTCAGGCTAGCTGTGTACCCCTCCCGACTCGAAAAGGATTTTACGAATTGACCAGATCACCCGATACAGCGGGAGAACTCCTCCATTTGAACTCCAAATAGAAGAGAAAGAGCGAATCCGCGCACCGACGGGAGCCAATAAATAACGGCGTACCTCAGGGTGATTACATGGAAAGTCACAGCTGCAGTGTTTATTGTCGCTGCTCAGATGTCTGGTCGAGATTTCAGCAGCCTCAATGTTTGCTTGGCCGGTGAAATAGGGGACGCACACCGGATGAACTTCCACCAATTAGTATTACAGTATTCTTTAATCCTATGTAGATATCCGTATTGCATAGTTTCGGGACATTTGTGTGAAATAAAATCTTTTATGTACACATTCATCCCCATTTAGTTCAAGTTCCCTATTAGTGGGGCCTACAAGCGAACGCCTGGTGAATTGTACTGTACTTCTCTGAATGCTTATGCTTGACTACCCCGAGCCACGACTAGATCCTGGATATTGCCAAGGACCAATCTGTGGAAAGCTGTTTTTCCAAATTTAAATTAGAATAATTATCTAATCAGGACAAAATCTGGCAATCTTAAATGGCAGGCGAAGCTTGAAAAAGGACATTCTGGGCAAATATTCTCGCCGTTGCTGTTGACAAGGTCTCTAAATGTGGAAGTCGATTCAGCGATCTACAGGATAGAGATCGTGCACCTACGTCACCGAAATCACGTGACTGGCCATATTGCCAGTCTAGCAAAGCATTGTTCAATGCTAAGTCCATTGAGACGACACAAAAATATCTTTTATGGCATGACGCCCAGAGTCTGGTCTGATACTGTTAGACATTTCAAAGGTGAAAATAAACAAAGGTATGTGGAAAAAATTAGATAAACTCAGCAGAGAGGACCCGTATTTAATGCCGAAGTCGATGTTTTCGCCGATAAGAAATTGGACTGTTAATTCGCTTCCGCTTGTCTTGGACAACTGGATCTACACATGGATCTGATGAGTAAGTCGTCGAGATTTACAAAGAAAAGTTTGAAAGCGTATAAAAGTCTGGATGCATACAAATACTTTGTTCGTGGATCCGTTCTCATCACGAATAAATCCCACATACTGACGGCTCGTGAACACGGAAGCGTGATTGGCGACACGTTAACTTGTGCTGAAATCCATCGATCTTTTCAGCTAGTACACGTAGCAATATTAAATAAATGAGCCCTGGTTTTACACAAACTCACATTTATTAACTGTGATTGGAAAAAAAAATAAAAGAGGACGCAGTCCTCTACACGGAACGTACACGGAAGTGATTGCAGCCACACTTAACCTCCGTAAACCTCTGTGACAACTTGGCATTATAAATACTTGTTGGTAATTTGAGATTGTGAAGAATATTTCCTACCTGAAATGTAGCTATCGCGACACAGTTGTGCGTATTTTGGTTGGGCACCATCCATCATGTTTAATTGCCGTATTCCATAGAACGATCTCTTTGAATATCGATCTCGTCTGTTGTAACAACCAACAGCACAACAAGTCTCGGGTACTGTAAATATTCTCCTCCGGTTCTACGTCTCCCACAATGTTGAGCAGCTCTGACTGGCAATATGGCGCCGCGAAAAAGGTGACGTCACGTGCACGAGCCGAGCTCTGTATTTGACCCGAGTATTGAACGTTTACAGTCTACAATACAGAATGAGCTGGTGAAAAATCGCTGGCAATTTAAACATGTCAGCAGACAACACTGATCTATATCACCTCCAATGATGTTTGGAAGAGGCAAACATCCCAGCGAGTGTTGCGCTCACTCGAAACTCAAGATACGCCATCGTTTGCGTACCAGTGCGCATTGCGACCCAATGATCGTCTCCTTCATCACCTTTAAATAATGAGTGTTATGTGCAAGGCTGGACCACGGCCTAGACGGGCGTGGCCCGGCCACCGCTCCGAGCGGTTTCATCTACGAGACATGCGCCGGTCTCAGCTGTTTCACATGAGGAACTGTGATTAGACCATGTGTTTGAGTTGCAGTTTTGTCTCTGGCATTTGCCAGTTCGTTGAGTATCTTTTACTGCATCCTGGGTTACTCCGCAATTGCGCCATTATAGTACAGTCATGCTTTTGTTACGCTCTTTAGTTGACTCGTAGTTATCGGACCTTGTTTCTTGTTTTGTGGATCCCGCCTTCTTGGACAGTGTTGTCGTGCACAACTTAGTTTATAATAAAACCCATTGAACATCATGCCTTTGCCTGGGAGTCCTGTATTTGGCTCCGTCCCTGCACCGTTGGTTCGTGACAATGAGTCCTTTATTCAAAATAATATTGTCATGTTTTTTTTCATTAATTAATGATATAACATGACAAGAATGCCTGAATGTCGGGATTGTATGAACAATGATTTGGTGATAAAAGTGAAAAAAATAAGACCAAGTTTGTTTACACCTGTACTGTCATGTAAACGTATTTTGCTGTTCTTTTAATCCATGTTTGGATGATGACAATCAGTAGAACAAAAACCACCAAGACAAGGTCTTTGTTAGATAGCAGACGTCATCCTTGTTCATGGAAAATGACTGAAAGAATCACTTTCCATGTCCATAACCCTCTTTGGAATAGCTTTTTCCCTGATAACAACAACGTTTTACAAATTGAATACCGTAAAGCTAATCACTTGTTCATACTTGGATTTCTGCCTCCAGAAGGCTTGCGGCGAAGGGCCCTGATTCTAGTCTGATACCCCGCACCCTGCCGTCAGTTATGACTGGAGACGCGCTGGGGCTCCTGGAAGTGAGTGACGACAGCGAAGGGGAGAATGTAGGAGTCATGGCTGTTGGCGTGAGTCCCGTGTTCCTGGTTAAAGGTGGGTAGGCATACCTAGGGTAGGAGGGCCGCCGCCCCAGGCTGTGTGCCCGGGAGGGTTTGCGGGGCGGCACGGTCTGCAACCCCGGCTGGGCCACGGATGTTATGAGCGGAGGTGGGTGTGACAGGTCATCGCGGCTCCCATGGAGCTCCTGGTTCGGAAGCATCTCAATGTCCCTGAAAACCGACGCCAGGGTCTGGAAGCATGGCTCCCAGTCCACCAGGTAGTCCCATGCGTGGCCCCCATGCAGATGCTCCAGAGCGGACAGAGTATCTCCAGATTCCCCCTCTATCTCCCTTTCTCTAATTCTTACTAGTAGACTCTTGCCCCCTCCTTCTTCTTTGAAGTGGTCCAGACTATCTGCACTGGCCATCTCTGGAAGAAAACACCTACTGACTGATAAAAACTGGTCTAGCCCCACATCCACAGAGTGACAGGATGAGGCATCCCCATCTGGGTTTTCCGAGGTCCTGTTCACGCCTTGTTCATGGCAGGGATACTCATTGATCCACTTGATCTCCTGATCCTCAGCCGTCTCGCCTTCCGCCGAGCCGCGGCCACTCCAGTCGGACGGCGTGTGGCAATGGGACGCATCGCAGTTTTTCATTAAGATTGTAGGTTTCATGCCCTGCAGAGAAATGGCACAATGTAGTTTGTGGTAGACCTACTGAGGGTATCCTCTTTACACTACTTATTTGGTCATCATCAACATTAAAACACTTACATGAAGTACTGGGCTATCATAAACATTAAAGCACTTACACAGTTTTTCATTAAGATGCCAGGTTTCGTGCGCTGTAGAGAGAAGGCACAGTCTGGTTGCTTAAGGGTGGTGTTTCTCTTCTTGAAGGTGGCCTCTTTGAGTTTTAATCTGAGCACCAGCCCAACAAAGACAACAAGGAAGAGCAGGACTATGGCAAACGAGATGCTCAGACTAAGCATGTGGTCGCTGAGAGGCAGCCTGACAAGTGCCTTGGCTGAGCTGGACACTTTGACAAAAACCTGACAAGAAGTTGTCCTGGACCCCTGACGTGGACTCCTGGCGGACACGGCCAGCTCTAGCGCATCCTCGTCGCTCCGTCTGCGGAACAGGGGTGGCGATGCATAGATGGCTCCAAGTGTTTTGTTGATAGAGAAGAAAGGTGGCGGGTCAAGGAGGGAGTACTCCACTACACCGTCCACACCTCTGTCCTGGTCAAGAGCCATCACAAAGCCGACGGTGTTTCCCGGCTCGATTTTTGCTGGCAGGAGGAAGCGGTACTGGTTCTGGGTAAAGATGGGGCTGTACTCATCCACTCCCTTGACGAAAATGTGCACTTGGACCGTCGCCACCTTCGCACCAATGTCTCGGGCTTCCACCATCAAGCAGTATTTGCTCTCATGTTCATAGTCTAACGCCTGCCTGGTGTGAATGTCACCACTGTGGGGGTCGACGGCAAAGGGGGACTCTGTCCTCTGCACCCCATCAAAATCTGTGAAACAGGAGGACAGTACAGAGTAGGTCAGTTGTCCATAGATACCCATGTCTTTGTCGACACCCCGGATGGAGCAGACATGGGTGAGCGCTGGGAGGTTCTCCAGCACAGAGCAGTTAAACTTGGGGAACAGGAAGTAGGGACTGTTGTCATTCTCGTCCAAAACCGTGACGAATACCATGGTGAATGCCTCTTTCCGATCACCCGGAGAGTCGCTGCTATCAGACACTCGGATGGTGAGGGTGTATTCGGAGTCTTCCTCATAATCCAAGGAGGTGTTGACCACCAGAAGTCCAGACTCAGGGTCCAACTTGAGGTGTCCTCCTCTGTTCCCAGAGATGATGTCATAGTGCAGCAGACCGTTGACTCCCAAATCGGGATCACTCGCATTGACCTGAGCCAGACTGGTACCCACGTGGCTGTTTTCACTGACTTCTATGTGATACTCTTTACTCGCAAAAAATGGTGCGTTGTCATTACAATCCAAGACAGTCACCACGACGACGGCTGAGCTGTTTAGTCGTGGCACCCCTCGATCAGAAACACTCATTGTGAGCGCATAACTCTCTACGGTCTCGCGGTCCAGCGAGCCACATATGACCAGCTGGCCGACATTTTTCATCTGATTCTCCACCCGTGTTGGTTTGACTTCCAAACAAAAACGCTTCTCCTCATTTCCTGCCACGAGGGCATAGTCCAGATGTGTGTTTTCAGGGCTCCAGTCTTGGTCGGATGCAAAAAGGGTCAAGAGCGTGGTGGCGAAGGGCGCATCCTCGGAGACGGTTACAGTGTAGACGTCCTGGCTGAAGAGTGGTGTGTGGTCGTTGGTGTCCAGGATTACCACATCGATTGAGGTAACGGTAGAGAGAACAGGTTCTCCTCCATCTTGGGCTTCGATGATTAGACGTATGTGGTTGTTGCTGGCGGTGGCCTTGATGGGTTTATTGGTGTAAATTGATCCTGAAAGACAAGTTAAAGGGTTAGCATGATAAACTAGGTGGAATGGTCACTAGCTTGGCAATCATAATAGTGTTTGTTATTTTTGTGTGACCCCCCCCCCCCCCACCCTCCGGAGTGGTGCAGCCAAGTGGAGACTCCAGTCCAGTCACAGCAACATGCTAGGTTAACATTAGCCGTATACAAATCTGCGCAATCAACAGTGGCTTTTGTCCTCTGCATGGTGTACTTGGATTCCCGTTTGTCATGTCCCACAAATAGTACGTGTTTTAGTACCCTGGACTGGAAAAGGGGCATGCCCAAATGTGAAAAAAACGATCACATTCTACAAAAATATCTTTGTATATAAAGTATTATGACCACTAATATGATTCCTATAACACATGAGCCGTTAAGTTATCCTTTCTCTTGTTAGTCTTACTAATGTAACTCGTCTCATTTTAACCAAAACCACGTGGAGCTCATTACAACACGCTCGAGTGGCAGTAACGTATCACCCCGCCAACCGATTTATTATCCGGCTCCAATGCCCCCCCGCTCTGCCGAATTTTCGACATGTTGACTTGATTAATTTTCGAGTGGATGGAAGGACCTCATTTTACCGAGGGAAGTCGCGTATCGCATGGCGGTATTAGTTACACTTTTTGCACTCCTCAACAGGAAGCTTAGCAAATGCATATTGCTCATATTCAATGTTCAGGTTTTTGAGGCAATGAATTACTTTTTTTGTGTGTGGGTTAGATTTAGGTACTAAAGCATTGTCTGGACGACAAGCTGCTACTTTTTTCAGACGCTGTGAACCCTGTGGCATATTTAACGATGCGGCTAAAATTTTGATTGATAGCGGCTATGAGTTTAAATGCACAAACAAAAACGTGTCTGAATGAAATAGTTAAAACGGACTGTCGGCGCCACCCCACCCACCTTTGAAGTCTTGCACGCCACATAACAAAATAAAAAAATAAAATAAAATTGAGAGCGACAGAGAGAGACTGAAATGGTGTGTGATGGAGACTTCCTGAGGCTCGTCAACTCCAATACTAAAGATGAGGACTTTAGTGGTTTCAGTGAACAGGGGGATGATGAATAAAAAGTATTTTTCCGTTATGTTTAAGCCGTTACACTGCCGTGTTACTCTCACGTTTTGGGGACAAGGTATGTAAATATACATTTACATAAACCTTCTGTGTGAAGTTCCAATTTCACAACATACCAGTACATTCAGTATATATCTGCAGCATATCGTCAGGAGCGGATATGCATGGGAAAATTAATGCTACAACAGTGCGCGCAGCTTATGATCCAGTGAGCGCTGTCGTCCGGAAAATAAAGTACATGGACAGAATTACTTGGACATGAATGAAAACTAACATCCAAGGCTAGCTAGGTGGTGATTCTTTACCAAAGTGACATTGCTACCATTGGCCTGACACGTGCATCCCAGAAATTTCCGTTGATTTTGCAGGTCTGTGTGTTTTGGCAATTTTCCTAAAACTCAGAGAACCCGGGATCCGCCCACAGACCAAAGAATTATCAATCACTTGTTGAAACTAGCAAACGAATTCACTGCCGGAACTGGCATACGAGCTCATTGCCATTGTTGACAATGGGGTTCATTGTCATAAGTGACTAGGTTTTATTGTTGTCATCTCCATATTGTTTCATTTACTGAAACTCCCGCAGCGGTTTGTTGTTTAACTTGCGCGGGGTGCTTTGTAGCAACTGGCATAGCCATTCTGGCATAGGGCTGAATATCCCCATAAGTAAGCCTCGTTAATGTTCTTACCAGTGTGCGCTTGGACGTAAAAACCTTGCAAAGCAGATGAGAGCAGCCTGTAGGTGATCTTGCCGTTGAGTCCAGAGTCTTTGTCCGCGGCGGACACATTCAAGACAAATGTATCGGCCTGAGCGAGTTCGGACAGCTCCACCTTAAACGAAGAAGGAATAACCAAACACGTGACATGCACTTACAGACACTGTACCCCAAAGAAGTGCTGAATTGTGCCTCATTCACTCGAATGAACGTCACACCTCAAATTATGCCGCATTTCCTTAAAGTGAGGCTTAAGCTATTTTTGATGCCATGTCTCGGCAGTCATCCATCGTCCAGTAGAATAATAAAATAATAATAAAAAAAAAAAAACATGCCACCACGTCTCTTTAAAGCGTGGTCTTCACTGTTACAGACACTGTGCACCACGTAAAAACATATATCCATCATAAATTTGAAAATTTTTTGCACAAACCTGGTATGAGACCTGGTTGAAGACTGGGCTGTTGTCATTGACATCCAAGACCTGGACTTTCAACTCTCCAGAGGTCTGGTGGAGAGAGTCCGATGCCCAGACGGTCAGCGTAAACTCGGCCTCTTCCTCAAAATCCAAAGCTCGGGTCAGCGTGACCACCCCTGTGTAACGGTCCACAGAGAAGGCACCTTCGACAGCAGCATTCCCCGCAAAGCTGTAGGTGATGGCCGGGCTTAGGTCCACGTCATTTGCCGTCAACTGTGTCACCATGTACCCCGCAGGTAGATCTATAGGATGCAGTCGGAGGCATGATGATATTCTCTTTTTTAAGGTCCTGTCAGTGGGCGGTGGTCTTACTCTCGGATATGAGCACAGACTCCATGGGGGGGATGGTGGGATTGTTGTCATTGACATCCACCACTTGGAGCCAGATGATAGCGGTGCTGCTGAGTGGAGGGTTCCCCTTGTCTGACGCCTGCACCACCAGCCTGGAAAGTGATGTGAAATCATACCATTCGTGTCTCCCAGCTGACTTTGGGTCAAACAAGTCAGGAACTCCATGGAATTATTGATGAGCAATGGCATATAAAGCGTCCATCTAATTTCTATACTGCTTGCCCTCAATAAGGTTGCGGATTATTGGAGCCTATACAAGCTAACTTTTGTTGAGAGGAGCAAACTGAAATACTGGACCGGTCATCGGTAAATTGTAAATTAAGTTACACCATCATCTTATCCTAATGAAAGTGTCAGGTATCTTATTCTATCTCATTTTTAGTGAGCGAAGTGCGGTACAGGTCTTTTAGAAATAGCTAACATCAACATTCACACCTATGAATTTATTTAAAGTCTTCACAAATGATTCACACCCTGGTCTTCGACCAATCATATGATTTTCTGGGTTGTGTTATCGCACTTGTACGAAGACGCGATCTCACGATCCAGCATCGCGTTGGTGGCGAGGATCCCATGAACCGACTCCAGGATGAAATCCCCGTTATGGTTTCCAGAGATGATGGAAAACTCGATTTGGCCGTTTGTCCCGCTGTCAGCATCGAAGGCGAAAACCTACACGGAATGTGACAAGATTGGAGGTTCACCTGCCAGCATGCATGCAAAACACTGTCGGAATGTTAAAGGTGCTCGAAAAAACGTTTAGGACAGATTGAGCACAGATCTTGAGGGAAATTGAGCCATCCACCCATGTTTGATACAACTTATCCTCCTCAGGGTTGAGGGGAGCTGGAGCTTGTCGTAGCTAAGTCAGTGCATAAGGCGGACTACACCCGAGAGTGGTCTCCAATCAGTTGCAGAACACATCTAGAGTCAGACACTGAACCCATGCCCTTGCACCAAAGTCGGATGAACATACCACTACAGGGACGTCAAACCCTTCAGGATTTTGTTTATATTGTTTATATCAATTTTGGGCATGTGGTTTAGGGAAATTTTCGGGTGTCCTTTTATGATTAGCATGTCAACTCAATTTCATGTCTATCATTGAAACTGCTGGCAGGAGCTGGGGGAACTTGGGTGGAACCAGTTGCGAACCCCAATCTAGAGTCCAATTTAAGAGCTGAGGGAACACTTTAGTGGGATACATCTGCAGATTGCATCGGTGGACTGTATGTAAACCCAGTTCTTGTTCTTACCAGGTCATAAAAACGATACCATCATCTGTCCATTTTACTGCAGCCCACCTACCTGCATGACGTACGTGTTGCTGACTTGACCCTCCCACACTGCGGTCCGGTAGGCATCACGTTCAAAGACCGGGGCATTATCGTTTTCGTCCCGCAGGGTGACGTCCACCCTGCAGTGGGCCGTCTGCCGCCCATTCTCCGCCAGGACCATGAGCTTCACTCGGGGGCTCGTCTCAAAGTCCAACGCGTTGTCCTTTTCTACTTGAATCTCGCCTGACACAATGACAACCCAGTTCAGTGAACATACTGTTTCCGGGAAGTAGCAAAATAAAGAGTATGTCATATGTGCAAAATATTAGCGGTGGGGACTGGGTGAAGCTTCTTCAGGGTAGGGGGTATCTATCCAGAATAGCATAGAATAAAACTTTATTGTCACTGTCACAGGAGCAGTGAAAATCAGTTAGCCATGTCACAATCTGCAGTGTTGAGGTAGAAAATATATAAGTACTGTACACAATTATCAAAATTATACCAGTTACAGGACATAGTTGTTCACATTGGGAAGAATGTTCTTAATGTGATATGGTAGGAGAGTCGTTATTTACATTTCTAACAAATTCCACGCAACTATGTGAATGTAATATTTTGGAGATGAATTCTTTTATCAACTCTGGAGGGCAGTACTGAGCCAAAGGGAGTGCGTTGAACCAAGATAGCAGACTTCCAGTACACTTTCAAGTATGGCTTCTTCAGACTTTCTTGTTGGTCTTCTCATGACAGACATCTCTACCAAATTCCATGGCGCTAAATGAAAGTGGCCTTTATTCACTTATCCATCCATCCATCCATCCATCCATCCATCCATCCATCCATCCATCCATCCATCCATTTTCTTCACCGCTTATCCTCACGAGGGTCGCAGGGAATGCTGGAGCCTATCCCAGCTGTCAACGGGCAGGAGGCGGTGTACACCCTGAACTGCTTGCCAGCCAATTGCATTGATACAAACAGCTGCACTCGCAAGCACACCTAGGGGCAATTTAGAGAGTCCAATTAGTGTTGCGTGTTTTGGGGATGTGGGAGGAAACTGGAGTGCCCACACAGGCACGGGGAGAACATGCAAACTCCACACAGGCGGGTCCGAGATCGAACCCGAGACCTCAGAACTGAGGCCAAAGATTGTCAAGTCATGAAGATGAACGAAGTCAAGAGTCATGGATGGCAATCAAAGTCAATTCAAGTCTTTCATAAATTCCGCCCAGCAAGTCCCAAGACCTACAATTGCCGACTAAGTTTCACTTGAGTCAAATCATGTGACGTGAGCCTCTCACCTGTGGGAAGCAGTACAATAACCACAAAGAACACGAGTATCTCATTATTCTCTCATATCAAAAATATGTCACGGAGGGCTGGAACCCGATCCCCAAATGTGAAGGCTGGAAACAATTTAGAGATAAAGTGGATAATTTAATTTTGGCAAAGAAAGACAGCAGAGATTTTTTTTTTCTTTTTTTGTGTGTGTGGCAAAGATGGTTTTGTGGATGGCGTTGTGGAAAATAAAAAGGCTGATTAGAAGAGAATGTGAAATTTGCATTTTGGCAGTGAGATGAGGAAGGCTACAGTTGCTACTACTGCTGTGTGTTGTTTACCTGTGTGAGGTTCAATGGAAAATATGCCACTGTCGTCCCTGGAGAATATGGAATATGAGATTCTTTCAAATTGGGGATCTAATTGTCCGCGGGCATCAACCGTCGCAATCCGAGTTCCTGGAAAACATCATCAGACAAAAGATGTTTCATCAAAACAAAATGGCAGACTTCCTGTGCATTTTTGGATACGGTTTATTGAAAATGTTTGTTGGATTACTCATGATCTAGTGACCCCCATATGTTATGTTGATGAATTATATTGTCTTTGGGGGAGGAATTATTTTTATATTCTGGATTGCACTACTGAATCAAAATAGTCACTTCAAACCAAAATGGTAAACTTCGTTTCTTTTCAGGTATAGCTCTTTTTTTGTTACTTTTTTTTGTGGGCCCACTCCTGATCGACATACCACTCAAATTTCATGTGGTAAATTGAAACTGGCTTTCGTAATTATGAAAGCCGTTAACAACCGAAAAGTCCAGCTTGAAACCAAAATGGCAGACTTTCTGTGTCTCTGGGGATGAGTTGTTGAGACGTTTTTGTGGCTCCACTCATGATCAACTGTACCAAATTTGATGTTAGTGGAGCTGGCTTCGAGGATGAAATTGTGTTTAAGTCTGAAGAGTGCTACTGTGCCAAAATCGTAGGGGTCAATGCATTTTCAATCATGGCTTCTTGAGACTTTAGTGCGGGTACCGAGCTCGTGCACCTACGTCATCAAATCACCTCACTGGCCGGAAGTGTCGGTCAAGCAAAGCTTTGCTCAATGCTAAGTCGGTCGGAGACGACACGGAAATATGTCTTGTAGCACGACACCCAGAGTCTTGTCCGATAAAATCAGACATTTAGAAGGTGAAAATAAACGACGGTACGTGGAAAAAATTGATAAACTCAGCATAGAGGACCCTTATTTAATGCCGAAGTTGGACCGTTAATTCGCTTCCACTTGTCTTGGACAACTGGATTTACACATGGATCTGGTCAGTAAGTCGTCAAGGTTTACCCGGAAAAGTTTGAAAGCGTATAAAAGTCTGGACGCGTATGAAAACTTTGTTGCTGGATCTGTTCTCATCAGAAATAAATCCCACATAGTGACGGCTTTGACGGCTCGTGAACGCGGAAGTGTGCTCGGCGACACGTTAACCTTTGCCGGAATCCTTCGATCTTTTTAGCTAGTATTCTTTCAAATACCAATATTTAAATCAGTGACCCCTGGTTTTACATAAACTCGCATTCGTTAACTGGGATTGAAAAAAAGACGGCAAACAACAGCAGAACAGGTCTCGGATTCTCCTCTAGTTCAATGTCTGCTACAATGTCGAGCAGCTCTGTTTGACCGGCAATATGGCGCCGCGAAAATGGTGACGTCACGTGCACGAGCTCTATACTCATGATAAATATGTACCCGTCACCCCAAAAAAAGGAATATGTTATCTGATACAGTTGCCTTTTCAAAATTCTTCATACCTTCCACAGAGAACAGCGATAGGTTCATCCATTAACAGATGCAAAATTTGTCAAGAAAACAGGACAATCTTAAAAGTAAAAAAATTTTCTGGGATCTTCCCCAAAATGTCTTCATGCAAAATCCAAAACTGAAACCAGGAAAATAAAGGTTCCACTTACCCGCCTTGCTGTTTTCTGGGATGGTGGCGTTGTAGACCTCGTGCGTGAACTTCAAGCGTTCGATTTCCCCTTTGAGGTGAACAAACACCAGGCAGCTGGAAGTCTGTGCGGGATTTCCCAGATCGGACACCGCCACCCGAAGCTTCCTGCCGGAGAATCCTGATCTCACCCGCCGCCTCACTGAGATTTCCCCTGTCTCTTCGTTGATGTCAAAGAGGTTGTCGTTGTTGTCAGGCAGGAAAAAGCGTATAGTCCCATTGGGGCCCCGGTCGGCGTCTCTCGCCTTCACTGTGGCAAACACTCCATTCGGAAGCGTCTCAGTGGAGACAATTGCAGTGACGGGACTACTCTCGCACACAGGAGCGTTGTCGTTGACGTCGTCTACATGGACACTCACGGAAGCCACTGAGCTCAATGGGCCTTCAGTTCCGCAGTCTGTCGCTAGCACCTTGAGGAAGAACTGGGCCTTGGTTTCCCGGTCCAGGTTCCTGGTAGTGCGGATGGCACCGGTGGAGGAATCAACAAAAAAGGTGCCACGGCTGTCATCGTCCATCAGCGAGTATGTAACTTCCCCGTTGGGCCCATGGTCAGGGTCCAGGGCGGTGACGCTAAGGACCACTGCTCCGGCTGGTAGATCCTCACTGATGGAGGCATTGTAGCTGTCTTGGGTGAAGGCTGGGGCATTGTCGTTCTGGTCCAGGAGAAGCACTTGTAGCTGAGTGGTGGAGCTGAGCTGCGCAGGGCCGCCATCGTGGGCTTGAATGGTCAGCAGGTAGTTCTGATGGCCCTCACGGTTCAGAATCTGAAGGGTTTTGATGGCCCCTGAATGGCCGCTGATCGCGAAAACACCGTAGTCCTCGCCTGAAGACAATCACACGGGGTACAAAGAGTGTGTGTGAATAAGATTCTCGCAAAAGACTACAAAAAGAAATACTTTATTTAGTAGCTATAACTTTTTTCACATGGAGGGTGGGAAAAATGTAACAATTTCAAAACGCGGTTTTGCCACCTTTCTGCTGTGATGTGTAAAAAGTAGCTGACATTTGCTTGTGGTACTTCAGAGCAGGAGACGCGAGTGTCAGGTGGTAAACTTCAAATTTCTCCCAGATTTTGACACAGCGGCACTGAATCTGTCTTTGGTCCTTACCTAGGATGGAGTAGCGAATAGTGGCGTTCTCGCCAACATCTGGGTCGAAAGCCTGGGCGGTGTGCACGACGCCGGGTGGCAGGTTCTCCGAAAGACTGATCTGGAAGGACGACTGCGAGAAGCCCGGCGGGTTGTCGTTATCGTCCAGCACTGAACACAACACCGTGGCCGTGCTCGAAAGGGGCCGCGGGCCGCTGTCACGGGCCTGGACTGAGGACAGGAAACGGCATGCAAACGGAATCTTTATTTCCTGTCTTGATGTACTGTTGATCTTTACCTTTACACTTGGCTTTGTGAAAATATCCATCATTATTTTGGTGCGCTTTCACGTCTTTTGACCTTTTGTGTTATTTTTGCTTGCTGTTATTAGGTCCACAGTGGACAAAAGTATTGGGACACACTCCCAATTGTTGTTTTCTATTTATTTATCTATTTACTTCTGTCCTTGGCAGCCGAACCTCATCTGCCTTCACCTTTTTCTCCGCATTTTTAAACGTCTTGCAGTGGGGAAATGGGCCGAAATGATTCTCTCAGGTTTTCACTCCATTTGGTCATAATTACAAATGTATTAGGACATATTCCTAATTCTGAGCTTCCAATTCATTTTTCTTATCAGCTAAACGCCTTGACTTTTTGACACATTCTGTCTTTGCTTCCACTTTCCATCCTTCCATCCATTTTCAGAGCCGCTTATCCTCACAGGGGTCGCGGGAGAGGCGTAGCCTATCCCAGCTATCTTCGGGTAGGAAGCGGGGTACACCTTGAACTGGTTGCCAGCCAATCGCGGCGCATGTAGAAACGAACAAGCATTCGCACTCACAATTAGACCAAAGGGGAATTTAGACTCTTCAATTAACTTACCGTGCATGTTTTTGGGATGTGGGAACCGGAAAAACCCACACAGGTATGGAGAAAACATGCAAACCTCTCAGAAGCGGGGGCCAGATTTGAACCCCAGTTCTCAGAACTTTGAGGCAAACGCTCTAACAAGTCGGTCATCGTGCCGCTGATTTGATTTTTTCCTCTACATTTTTGTCTACTTTTTTCTGATAAAAACTTGATCTGATTCTGGAACACCTTTACACGAACCTGTCTTGCCTGTTATTATATTTCATTGTCACTTCTGCTGTGGAGGGAAAAAAATGCTGGCTTCAAGTTTTGTTTTTATTAGCAGCTGAACCTCATTTACTTTTTGGCATATTTCATCTTTGCATTCACCTCTCCTCCAGATATTTGAGTATTTTGTTATAGCAAGGAGCCCGGCGTGATTCTGGCCCTCCTTCACGGGATTCAGCCTTTCCTGTTATTACATTTCACGATCTGGTCTAAATGTTCACCATGCTGAGTGATAGCCCATCTGAAAAGAGTTTGTCGCTGCAAGGGCGATATGGATGTAATGGGAGGAGTGAGTATTGGTTTCCCACCTCGCAGGGTAAACTGCGGCTGCTGCTCTCGGTCCAGGAAAGCTGATGTGGTGATCAGGCCGGTGGAAGGGTTAATGCTGAAGAGCTCGGAGCCAGGACCCGGTAACAGACTGTACCACACCACAGCGTTCTCCTCTGGGGAACACAATAATCAAGTGTGAAGCATCCTTCACGGACAACAAAATGTCACATATGCTAGCTAACATAGAGATGACATGATTTTTCACTTTGGTTCAAGAAATGTATCTTACGAATTGATATAATTCATAACCCTACTCTCTGGAGAATGGTCGCGTCCTTTTAGCCTAATGTCAACATTTTGATAGTCTTTTTTTCGTCAAGTTCCTTTGATGAAAAAGTTCTATTTTTGACCAAATAAGTTGTATTTTTGAGGACTTTTTTTCAAAAATACAACTTAATAAATTTTCGAGAACTTTTTCTCAAAAATACAACTTAGCATATATTTTAAAAATAAATGTATAATTGATATCGAATCTAATAAATAATTTAAATGATCTTGAATTTTTTTTTTTTTTTTTTTACGTTACGAAACAGAGAAACAGTATTTTGAGTGTTTTGGGGGTCTTGAGTCATACTCCATATATGTTGACACAAACATATGGGGCGGCGGTACGGTGACACAACTGGTTAGGGCGTTGGACCCTCAGTTCTGAGGACCGGGGTTCAAATCCTGGCCCAGCCTGTGTAGAGTTTGAATATTCTCCCGGTGCCTGTGTGGCTTTTCTCTGGGTGCTCCTGTTTCCTCCCACATCCCCAAAACATGCATGAATTGCAGATTGTAAATTGCCCGTAGGTGTGATTGTGAGTGCGACTGTTGTCTGTCGCCACGTGCCCTGTGATTGGCTGGAAACCGGTTCAGGGTGTACCCCACCTCTTGCCCGATGACAGCTGGGATAGGCTCCAGTACTTTTGCCCTCCTTGTCAGAAAATGGATGGATTTTTTTTTTCGTTTTTATTTTTCCCTTGACAAATTCAACAACTTTTGCAATAAAAGACATTTTTTTTCAATTAAAAAAAATGTTATTTTTTTTTTTTTACAAAAAGCCTTTTTTTCCCAATTGAAAAGGTTTTCTAGTAGTTATTTCGACAAAATAATCTAAATTGTATTTTTACCCAACTTTTTTTTTTCAAATAAATAACTTTCGATGACAAAATGTGTCTGTTAAAAGAAATACTTTTTGGTAAAAAAAAAAAGTTCATCTAATCCTAACATTTTAGGTGAATAATCGCAGATGACGACCACAGTCGTTTATTGGCACAGATGGCTCGGATTATCGACATCATCACCAGAGGAGACCTTTGAGCGCCCCCAGCCCTGAGGTGTAGCCCCTGCTTGCTGTTTTAGGACTCCACTCACTCCCAAGAATGTTTGTATGAAACCCCCTGGTGACCCCCCCCTCCCCCCCGCAACCCCTACACACACACACACACACATCAGCACCCCCACTCCTGTCTAAATAGCAACAGCTTTTAAACAGAGCTCCACTGTCGGTGGCAACAGGTTAAATAAATGGGATTGGGGGGGGCCCCCCCCATGTTAAAATAAACGCCTGTGATTAGGGGTTGGGCTCGTGACATTATTTCTAGCCATTCTGTTTATTTCTAGTGAGCAGTGTTTCGGTTTTCCATGAATAGCTGGCAAGGAACCACTGCATTACTCTAAATGTATTTACACGTCGATTCAACTGCATGTACTGGACCTTTTTTTATTGCGATGGATTTTAATTTTTTTATAGAAGTTCATCTATACTGTACAACTATTGATTTCAAATGTGCGAGGTGGTATGTGATAATTATGACTTGCAGATGCATTGCAGTGTTATGGATGTTTTTGACTATGAAACTTTTATGTACTTGATGGATTATTTCAAGTCAGTGTATTTATTTCTATTGTGCGAGGTGGTGGCGGTTTTCATGACTAACTGGAGAGAGGTCAGAGTGTGGTAATCATAGTATCATAATCTCATGATCAACTATGAATGTAATGCCCTGCGTGTAATTGACTTTTTTGACTCTGGTTTATCTCAAGTCATTTTGTTGATCTCAGTTGTGTAAGGTGCAGGTCATCATGAATCCCTGGCAAGGAAAGCTCTCGTTATGGTGATTCGAAGTGAAAACGTGTCTTAAAAGTACCTGAATCCTCATCGGTGGTGGACACTTGGACCACCAACTCCCCGGGCTGCCTGTTCTCTGCCACGCCGGCGGCGTAGATGTCCCGACTGAAGGCAGGTGAACAGTCGTTGACATCGATCACCTCTACCGTCAGCGTCTGGCTGGATGAAAGCGGAGGGAGGCCGGAGTCTACCGCGCCCACGCTCAGCCGGTGGAAACGCGCCGTCTCGAAATCCAGCCGTCCCGAGAGCGACAAGAGTCCTGGACAGTGCGTTTACTGATGTCAGCTTTGAGTTGAGTACTCTCAAGCGGTTCAGTATCTTGGGAGAATGGGTTTTCAATTCAGTTCAGTTAAACTTTACTTAGAAAGACCCTTTAATAAACATAAAACACTAAATATTATAATCAATAATAATCACATGATTGATGTTGACATTGACCACTGACGAGGTTGATGTCATGCAAGTTGTCATTTGCGACGCAGTCCTGCCAGCAGAAGTTTAAATGTAAACAAACAACTGCAGTTTTGTTACAGCCATTAAATTGTCCATTGGTAAGTAACACATACATAGAAAATCCTTTTAGGTTTGTTGTTAATTAGGTAACAGGAAGGTAGTATGTATCAGGCAGGTGGGTCAGTAGTTAATCAATTGTACCTGTTTTCTCCTCCAGAGTGAATAACCCTCTCTGGTTTCCTGCCAGGATGACATAGGACACCGTCCCGTTTTCCCGCTCGTCCGGATCCGCTGCCACAAAACGGTGGACCGGACTCCCTTCTGCTGCGTCTTCTGCCAGCTGCACCACACCCGGCGACTCAAATGCAGGACGATTATCGTTGACATCCAGTAGAACGACCCTCGCCGTCATCGACACGTGCCTGCGCTCTACCCGCTTCTCGGCTTGGTCGCTGGCAGTTACGTCGAAGGTGTAGGTGGGGTTCGCCTCCCGGTCCAGGGTGGCAGCTACAGTCAATCTACCACTCCGAGGGTTAATGTGGAAGGGCAAGCCCGGGGGTGAGGTGATGGAGTACCGCAGGGCGCTGTTGGGATATGTCCCATCCCCGTCTCTGGCATCAAAAGCAAAGGCCTGGGTTCCGAGGGCGGCGTCCTCCCTCAATGCGAACACTACAATTTTGTCAGGGAACCACGGTGGGTGGTCGTTCACGTCCTCTACAGTCACAAATACCCTCATTGTTATGTTTCCACCGGCGTCGTCCTCGGCGAGCGCAGTGAGCGAGTATTGGGCAGCGTCCTCGTAGTCCAGAGCGCGGTAGATGTAGATGTCTCCCGACTGGGAGTTGACACCAAAGTGGCAGTCTCCATCGTCTTCCATGATGGAGTAGCCCACTTTCTTTCCAGGAGACACAATGCTAACAGAACCAATCACGGTGGCCAGAGGAGCATCCTCTCTGACCCACAAATGTCTCTCAACTGGAGCAGAGCTTTGTCCGGACTGGGCCTCGGACCCATACACCTGAAAGGGATGTCTTACTGTGAGATTCATGAGTTAATTGGTCGGTGGTAAGCGGGTAACCTTAACCATTAACCTCCCCAAACCATTGGATGCTATGCAATAGGGGTGACCATCGGGGTGACCGAGTTTAAGTCTAGGGTGGCTGTGGTTATCTCTGACAACACTCTGGTTCTGGCCCTTGGTATAGTTGTTACCATAAAGGTGGGTAAATTGGTAGTAACTGCTTGTTGTTACGTCGGTAGGAGGGAGTAAGTCAATCTAGTAAGTAACTAGGTAGTCAGTAGGTAGATAAGCAGCAGCTAAAAGAGCTAGTTTGTAGGTAGGTAGGTAGAAAACCAAGTAGAAGGCTAGTGAGATGAAGGTACACGTATGTAGCTGCAGGGAACAAGCGTGTAGCTATTAAGTGAGTAGGTATGTATCGAGGTAGTAAGTTACGAGGTAAGTCAAAAATAGGTAGAAGGGAGGAAGGTTAAATACACATTGATGAATAGCGAGTAGGTAGACAAATAGGTAATTATTAGATAAGGTATTGGTTTGGTATAGCTTGATTGTAGGTAACTGGTAAGGTAAATAGTTGTAGTTA
The DNA here is from genome assembly GCF_019802595.1 of Syngnathoides biaculeatus. Taxonomy (NCBI): domain Eukaryota; kingdom Metazoa; phylum Chordata; class Actinopteri; order Syngnathiformes; family Syngnathidae; genus Syngnathoides; species Syngnathoides biaculeatus. The sequence continues at coordinate 17,257,445 of NC_084648.1, read as the reverse complement.
GTTGGTCGGAAGATAATTGATGGGCGTTTAGTTGTTAGGTATGCGATAGGTTGTATGTAAGTTTGTGGGTAGTAGGAATGTTCTAGGTAGGGTGGTAGATAGTTGGCAATTAGTGGGTTAGTAGAACTGTTCAGTATAAACATGTACATGCTCTACAAGGTCTTCCCATCCTTCCATCCCGTATCTCTAGTACTCATCCTGTTTAGGTTCTCAAGAAGCTGGAGCCTATCCTAGCTGACTACACCCAGGAACAGTCGCCATCAGTGGAAGACCACATGGAGATGTAGACAACCATTCACTCACACATTGACACCGAATGGAACGGAACCAGGAGTGCGAGGGGTAAACGTGTCAGATGTTACCCTCTGGTGGTGAAACTGTGCAATTGGTTGACGTGCAGTTCAATGTAGTAAGTGTACCTGCAGGTGAACGAGTGCAGTATTCTCCAGTGGCGGCGATCCGCCGTCCCTGGCCGTCACTTTGAGGATATAAGTTGTTTCCGCGTTCCGCTTGAAGAGCGACGTCGTCCTGATGTCGCCGCTCTTTCCGTCGATCTCGAAATGTCTCAAACGTTGACCTTCTGCGCCGACTGACAGATGCACATGCAAATGTTCAAGAAATGTTCGACGCCCACGTTTAATAGCGACAACTTAGATTCACTAAGGAGGAGTTACCGGTCAGCAATGTGAAAGTAACTGTTCCATTTTCTGCCACATCCAAATCTTTGGCAAAAACATTTGTCACAAAGGCGCCTGTTGGTAATGCGGAAGATATCTAAAAAAAGAACGGAGAAAAACCCGCCATTTAAATGTAAAATAATTCTCTGTCCATTCGCATACACACGATGCTCACCTGGAAATTGCGCTCCTTGCTAGCTGACAGGTGCTTGAACTGTGGCACGTTGTCGTTAACGTCAGTGACCAGGATGTGGATGCTGGCGGTGGCGTTGCGTCGTGGGTTGCCCTGGTCTGCAACCATTACCTCCAAGGTGTGCTGGCTGTTCTGTTCCCTATCCAACTCCACCCAGTTGACAATCTCCCCTGCATAAGACAGGAAATTGAGACTATAAGACAGGAAGCTCAGGACGTGCCAGTTCTTAGGTAAGTAGGTTGTAGGTAGGGAGTAGTCAGGAAGGGTAGTAGCTAGAGAGCAAAAGGTATGTGGCGTGTACTAGGAAGTAGAAGATGAACCCACTCCTCATCAGGAACTGCAATAAGTGGCTTAAAAGGTGGGTGGGTTTTTCGGCAGACCATTGGAATTTACCCGTTTCGGCATTGATACGGAAGAACTTCCCGTCCGAGAGCAGGATGTACGACAGCTGTGCGTTTTCCCCAGAGTCCTGGTCAGTGGCTGTGACCTGTCCCACCAGACCCTGTGGCGACGGCCCCTCTGGCAGGACAAAGTAGTATGTGGCACTGCTGAAAACCGGCGAGTTATCATTGACGTCCCGCACCAGAACCACCACCGCCGCTGTAGTGTTGGCCTCGCCCGCTGTAGCGACCACTCTGAAGCGATAGGCCGATTCCTGCTCGTAGTCCAAATTGTCAGAGAGGAACAACCAACCGGTTCTGGGATGGATCCGAAACGGAACCCGACGGAAGCCCGGTTCTTCCAGGGAGTAAACCAGGCCTGCATTATTGGAGGAGGCCCTGCGGACGTGGTGCGCCCTGACCTGGATCATCCTAGATTCCCTGCGGTGGGCCTCTCCTATCTCCACCTGGTAGACCAGTGTCTCAAAGGCCAGGCTGTCACTCAGCGAGGCATGGTCCACGTTCACAGCGAGTGTCATGGTAGCGTTTTGTGGGGGATCGCCACCGTCTTCGGCCATAATTTCCAATAGAATCGGTCTTAAAAGAAACAAACAAAAACAAAAAAACAACAACAATAGAAATAATGTAAACGTCTTATGGAGTACAGAATGGGTCACCTCAACACACAGGATTTCCTTGATACCAATTACTACTTCCAAATTAGCCTGGACTTTGGCGACATCTTATGACATCTTAAATAAAAATGTCCAAGTGACGATGGTAACTCATAAAAATCATAAATTAGGGCACTCATAAGTCAAGGCACCACTGTATTTATTGTTTCTTGAATTTCAGTCAGAGCAAAAAATTCCTACCTCTCCCGAGGGTCTGCCATCAGGCTTTGGTTCAGCGTCACCGTTCCGAGGTTTGCATCCATCAGGAAGACCCCACCGTAGCGACTACCTCTGAAGTTATAGGTCACCGCCCCGTTGGCACCACTATCATCGTCGTGGGCGTGTGCCCTGTAGACCGTGGTCCCCGGCCTGGTGTTTTCTGACACAAAGACGGCGTCCCGGACTTTGTGGAAGACGGGCGCCACGTCGTTGACGTCGGCCACGGTGACGTTGACCCGTGTCTCCCCATACACCGTGGAGGACTGGGTGTAGGCCTGGAGGAAGAGCAGGGCGTACGGTCGGGTCTCGTGGTCCAGAGGATCCACTGTGCTGATCAGGCCCGACTTGCCGTCCACGGAGAACAGACCCCGTGGGTCACCGGACGAGATGCGGTAGGAAACGGATGCCGCTGAATCTGTGAGGAAGAGGGTGACTGAATACAATGGGACACGCCCAAACCAATTTGGAGCCTCTCGGATTGTTTTTGCCCATTTTTGTCCTTGGCCGTCTTCGGCCATGTCGAGTATAGACAATGAATCTAATAAATCTCACCAAGTCACAGAAAAGATTCACATAAATGATCAAGTAAACAGTGTGATTATTCCACACTAAACTACGAGTAATTACAGCGGAATGAATCCCTTGAATTAAGTGTTTGTCGGATCACGCATTTAACAGATTACAGACCAGTTTAACGACGCCTCGGACAAACGTTTCTGGTGTAAACTTTAAGACAATAATCCGTTAATTAATGAAATGGCCTCGCTCGACTGGTTGACTTGTCACTAAGCTTCGACTTCGCACGCCGCCGGGTTTGTCTTTTCTATCTCACACTTATAGGCAGGCATACATTTGTTGGCAACCCGCATGGTCGCCTAACGTTTGTCATCTGTTGAGCTACTTAAAGCGGATTAGAGATTAAAGGGCAGCCTTCTTGTTTGCCTCTTCATGTCTGGAAAAAGACACTGGCACTTTTTAAACAATACAAATGTATACACTGTGTCCCATTTTTATGAAAATTATTCCTCAGATGATTCCGTTTGATATCTACGTGTACATCAAAGACTTTTCATTGCTCTCCATGTTCAGAAAAACATAATAAGAGATAATCAAAGACTCAATGTCTTTGTTAAGAAAAACGTGTAGATACATTTAAGACTAAATTGCATTTTATGTTAAAAAATGCATACGCACATCAAAGACTTCATTGTCATTGATGAAAAAACGTGTTGGCTCGTTGTCGGCTAAATATTCTGATGTTTCAAAAAATGTCTGTTAGGTCGTACATAATTGGTTTTCGAAGTTTACAAGAATGTATACTTCAGGGTTCATTGAAGTCTACTGTAGTTGTCGATGTTCAAACAAACGTATGTAGGGACATCAAAGTCTTTCAATTGTATTCATCCATGCATCCATTTTCTTTTGCCGCCTATCCTCACCAGGGCTGCAGGGAGTGCTGGAGCCTATCCCAGCTGTCAACGGGCTGGAGGCGGGGTACACCCTGAACTGGTCGCCAGCCAATCGCAGGGCACATAGACACAAACAGCCGCACTCACAATCACACCTACGGGCAATTGTGTGTCCAATGAATGTCGCATGGTTTTGGGATGTCAGAAACCGGAGTGCCCAGAAAAAAACCCACACAGGCACGGACGGGGAGAACATGCAAACTCCACACAGGTGGGGCCGGGATCGAACCCAGGTCCTCAGAACTGTGAGGCCAACGCTTTACCAGCTGCTCCACCGTGCCGCCCAATTGTATTCAATACTTTTTTTTTTTCATTTAATAAATGCGAAAGTCCACATTTTCTTTGATTTTTTTCCGCGGTCACGTAATAAAACGTACCCGATGGGTTTGTGGCACGCACGATGCCCACCCTGGTGCCCGGTGGGGCGTCCTCAGGCACGGTGAAGGCGTAACGTGCCGTCTGGAACACGGGCGGAGCGCGGGTGCTCGCCAAGACGTGAACGGTCACCTGGGCCGGTCGGGGCGACGACACGCCCCCGCCGTCCCGCGCGGCGATGCCCAGCTTGACGCTGCCGCCACCAAGGTGGGTCAAAGAGGACGTGAGGGAGAGCAGTCCTGTAGGGAACATCAAAGACAATTTAGTATTCGTCAAAACCTATATTTGCATTTTGTTATAAAAATCTTGGGGCAACAGTCTAAGCTATCCGGTTTGTCACATTACATTATCGCAGATGGATAAACAGGCTAAAGACCGGTGCAGCCGCCTGGTGCAATACCCCCCAGCCGCCACGAACTTTTGAAATGATACTGTCATAAAATGTGGTCATTTGAAATGTTTTGAGCAATCTTTATTCTCGAGTCAGAACTGCTGCTACCGTGAATGCTAATCTGCTAAATAAAAATCATTTTAAATCCGGACACGCCTACTCGGGTTCCTGCTGTCAGTAGGATTTAAGCACACTAAGTCGTCAGGTTTATCCTGCTGTTTTGTTCACCTGTTTGTTGATCGAGGGCAAACAGAGCAGACCGGTCGGCGGGCAGGATGTGGTAGGTGACGGAGCCGAAGCGACCCGCGTCGGCATCGGCGGCGACCACTCCGAGGAGCTCCGTGCCGGGCGGGGCGTGACTGCCGATGGTTGTGGCGTATCGCTCGGGGTTGAATACCGGCGGGTTGTCGTTGAGGTCTTGGATCTCAATGTGCACGTTTGCGTGGGCGCTGAGGCCTCCCTAGCGAGCCAACAGACAAAAATTCACAACGATAATATAAAAGGTTTTAGTTAGAAGTCATCTGTTTTCTAAAACATCACAGATGGTGTTCATGTATATTATTTCATAAATATCAAAGGCAATTTTGATTTGACCAAGAATCTGTGTCTGACATATACTGACCGGATCCTCTGCCCTGACCAGGATGTCGTGGTCAGTCTGTCCAGCGTCTCTATCGATGTCCCGATAGACGCAGAGCTCTCCAGTCTGAGAGTTGATGTAGAACAGGTTCTGGTCCTGGTCTGACCCGTCAAAATTATCCGGCAGGGAGTAAACTAAACCACTAAATTCTGGACCATCTGCGTCATTGGCCACAACCTACAAAATTAAATTAAAAATACTGTAAATGCTTCTAGTTTGGTGTCCATTTTCGAAGATTTTTTAATCTTAAATGAACTGCGCAGATGTCCTTGCGTAAACGTAAAAAAAACAACGGCGTCTTCAACGTGAGTAAACCTCATGTATGATGTTTGTAAACATAAAAGAGAATTTTGTGTGTGAGCTTCCAGTACATACTTGTAAAAAACAGGTTCCAGGGGTGCTGTGTTCTGTCACGTTGCCATTGTAGAGTTTCTTCTGGAACACCGGCTCATTGTCATTGACGTCATCCATCACCAGGGTGACGGTGGCGGTGGTCGACCTGACCGGTTCCCCTCGGTCTTCCGCCACCACCAAGAACAAACACACCTCAGCCTGCCGCTCCCGGTCCAGGTCTCCGGTTGTGACGACCAGGCCGGATTCTGCATCAACACTGACCAGACAGTCCCAGTTGGACTTGAGGACTGAGTAGGTGATATCAGCGTTGACTCCCTGGTCCAAGTCCTGGGCCTCCATCTGGATGACTGAAGTCCCTTTCGGGGCATCCTCAGGGATGTGGATAACAAACATGTCCTTCTCAAAGACTGGGGCAAAATCGTTGGCGTCGGACAGCTTCACGAGAAGAACCGCCTCGCTGCTCAAAGGGGGGCTCCCGAGATCCGACGCTAGGACCCTCAACTTGTAAAAATCCTTCTCTTCCCGGTCGAGTTGGGCGCAGACACACAATGCATAAAGGAAGTCATCTGTTTGCTTTAGGTTGAACTTGCCATCACCGCCTTCGAGGTGGACTGACAGGGTCTCCTTTTGGCCATCCGGGTCCGACACGGAAATCCGAGCCACATAGTCTCCGATCTCAGCGGCCTCGGAGACCACCGCATCCCCAGTCTCACTTAGGAATAGCACGCTAATAGCGGGGCTGTTGTCGTTGACGTTCAGGACTTTCACAACCACCAGGGTGCTGCTGGACTCCGGTTGTGCTCCGTTGTCTCTGGCGGTGATGATCAACTCGTGGAAAGCCTACATAAATCCAGAGTAACATACAGTAAGGGTTTCTGTGAGTTGAGGAGTTTCATATACAGTAAAAGTAAGTAGTGCCTGGCTGTCATTTTGTGTCGTGTACAGGCAATCACGTACCTTTTTGATGGGGAGTCTAAGACTCGTGGAGTCATGGCATGGCAATGTCTCTATTCACTGTAATAAAAAGGGCTAAGGGTTCCGTTTTTGTAGATGGCACAGCTGTGCTTGAGTTTAGAAATTGCTGCATCTTGATTTGTGTCAGCTAGATCTAAGTTTTGGCACAGGTGATCATATGCGATTATGATTCATTTGATGCAGGCAGAAAGACAAATGAGTTCTGCGGTCGTGCATGGTGGTGACAGAGTTATTTCAACAACGGAAATCCAAGCCTCTTACTCGTTGGTACGAGAGAAATCATTGAATTGAATTAATTATCATTATCGTGATCAGATTTTGAAAATCATCCCATTGGCAGCGGCACAGCTATGGGAGCCACAAGGACACAAATGATCGGTGTTGGGGCCGGTCTTTAAGTGCCCCCACTTCAAGGCACAGATCTGCCCTCTCAAGGCAACATTACATCATGTCATGTCATTATCCAAGCTGCTTATCCTCACAAGGGTTGCAGGAAAGCTGGAGCTAGCTTCGGGCGAAAGGCAGGCTACACCCTGAACTGGGCACCAGTCAGTCGTAGGGCAGATATCGAGACCATCACTGAGCGGGAATCGATCCCACGTTGGCTGCACCAAAGGCAGGCGTGTGGACCGCTACACCATCAGTGACTGAGACATTACATCATCTGCCCGCAAACGTCTGCTCACAGACTCATCCAAATAAGTTTCTTCTTTTGCCAAGTCCAAGACTGTCAGTGCACAACTCACGCGCTGCATTTAAAGGGAATGAGAGGAGTCGCTTTAACTGGACAGGAAAGATTGAAGATGGCTGTGATGATGCCCGTTCCAGTGGAGACGAGCCACTTTTAAACGTGCTGGGGCCGATTCACGAAATGACCAACATCAGGTTGAACTCGCCTGCTTGCAGAGTTACGCCAAATGCAAGGCTGGCTTTATATAAAATAGAACCCTTTTCGTTAACCCTGCTATTAATTGAGGGTGAATTTGCCATCGCCGCCTTTGAGGCGGACTGACAGGGTCTCCTTGAGTCCATCCAGGTCTAACTCAGAAATCCAAGTCGCGTAGTCTCTGATCTCAGGTGCCTCTAAACCTGTGCAGTGTTGCCAAGAACAAAATGACTGCTTTTCCAATTCATTTGATTTGAGATGTGTGATTTGGGTGAGAAGCTCTGTCATCAGGGAGGGGCTCAAAGTAGAGCTGCTCCTCCTCCATATTGCGAGGAGCCAGATGAGGTGGCTGGGGAATCTCATTTAGATGCCTCGCGGACGCCTACCTGGTGAGGTGTTCTGGGCACTTCTCACCAGGAGGAGACCTGCGACATACTGGAAAGACTACATCTCTCGGCTGGCCTGGGAACACCTTGGGATCCCTCCAGATGAGCTGGATGAAGTACCTGGGGAAAGGGAAGTCTGGGCGTCCCTGCTAAAGCTAGTACGACTTCTGGAAAGTCCTTGCGACCCGACCTCGGATAACCGGTAGAAGATGGATGGATGAGTGATTTGGTCAGAGAATGAATTCAACTTCAAACATAAATTGATTATGATTCAGTCATTTTTCTCTGGCAAAAGTTTTTGATTATTTTTATCCAAAGTGAAAGCAGATGTTTGCAAATTTCTTGTTTTGATTAACCTCAATATTGATCAGTCTGCTTTCATGAATGGCTATAGAAATCTGCAAAAATTTAATGAGAGGCTGAAAATACAGAGGATAATGATCAATTAATTATCAGAATAGTTGTCGATTGATGTTATTGATTAGTTGTTGATTAATTGATTATGTGATATGTATACTCCACCTGTGCTTCAAAATCCAGTGGCTTGTTGAGGAAAACCATACCGGTGGTCACCTCAACAGAGAAGAGATCGTCGGGGTTGCTTTGTCGCCGGTTGATCTCGTAGCTGACCTTGGCGTTGTCGCCACGGTCCCTGTCCGTGGCATGAACTTGGCATACGGAAGACCCGACTGGAGCATTTTCCACAATGGATGTTTGGTACTCGGTCCGGTTAAACACAGGCGGGTTGTCATTCTCATCCAGGACCCAGATGTTGACCTGTAGAATCCCGATTCGGGCGGGGATGCCGCCGTCGAAGGCCTCCACGGTTAGAGTGTAAAAGTCCTGAACTTCTCTGTCCAATTTCTTAGTCAAAATCAGATCCAGGCTCAGGTGATTTCTGGCACTGTGCTGCTCCACCCCGAAGAGCTCCCCCATGTGGGCCTCTCGGATCCGGTATCCCTGGATGCCAAACTCCCCCTCATCATGGTCCAGCGCTCCTTCTATTCGGAAGCGGCTCCCGGGCGGGCTCAACTCGGATACTCTTAGGTCCATGTCTTCCGAGGGGAACGCCGGCGAATTGTCGTTGACATCCTCCACGTTTATGCGCACTCTGACCACCTCCCCCGCCAGGGTGGCTGCCACAAAGTCGTAGCTCCCGCGGGTCTCCCGATCGAGAACCGTCGCTGTGGAGATGATACCGGTGTCGGGGTCTATCTCCAGGTCACGGTAGACGTGCGAGTCGCGGCTCTCTGAGATGAAGAAGCCGAGAGTCGGCCGGCTCAGACTGGTCGCCAGGTCGCCAACCACGGTGTGTGGCGGGAGCCCCTCCGGGACGGAGAGCGTCAGGTTGAAGACGTTGGCTTGCAACGGGGCGCACAGGAGCGCCAGAACCAGCACCGTATATGCATTTTGCAGGTACATTTTTCAATTTTCGGTGTAGACCAGGGGTGCCCAAACTTGTTTTTTCCAACAGCCATACAGAAAAATCCAGTAATCAAAAGAGCTCTTTGACATTCTTCAGCTGTGATTTATTTAACACGCTAAGACCGATCCGTTAGCGTTGATAAAGGTTTTCAAAGTTTTACAGAAAATGCCACCCCCCCCCAAAAAAAAATAAAACTTGGCTCTCCAAGCACCACCATCACGACTACGACCATTTAAATTCAGTAGCGTGGTAACCCCAAGTGTTCATCTAAAATGAAATTTTTTAGTCCTAAAAAAACACATTTAATTTTATTGTAGTCCAATGTATCTTAAGCATTAATAGGCCACTAAAATCTATAATTAAATAATCGCTCAATTATAATGTAATGCACAGTAAAAAAAAAAAAGTACCAGAATAAATGCGTAAAAAAACGTTCCTGTAGATGAAATGAAAATATATTGAATTTAAAAATTAATAAAAGTGAACTGTGACAAGAGGAAACCTGCACTCCACTACCACAGTTCAATTAATGATCTAGTTAATATTTGCCTAAAAAAACAGATAGATGTCCCACTAGAACAGATTCTCCTCTATATTGATCTGTGCATGATCACAGCTATCTATATTTCAGAATTCAAACAAGTGAAATCTATTAAAGGTCACCTCGATACGGAGCAGAAAGTCTTTTTGGGATTTTGCGATTCTGAGCCGATTCTTACCGACTGATGTGCCATTGGTAGGAAAACAAGGAAGAAAAAGAGGAGAATGAATTTCTTCTTCTTCTCTCCTCCCTCCCTTGCAGCCCAATGAAGAAAGTAAATCGTACGACGCAGCCAAACGACATTGACTGGGTCGAGTTGTAATTTTAGCGCATGAAAACTGAGTTTGGACAGTCCTGGATTAGATTTAAAAACAACCCCCCCAAAAAAAAAGTCACACTATTGGTTTCTGGTTGAAATGTTTGCGAGCATCTCTCGGGCGAGCTTCTCCGCGGACGCTCCCCCACCCTGGCGGACTGCGTGACACCATCTGTGGCACATCTTAGCAATGCCACGCGGCTAATCAGCCCACCAGATTACGCCGGCGCCAGACGTCACGGCTGCACCGAGGGCGTCCGCGGAGAGGACACAAATGGACACACTGAACACTCATTGACTCATCTGACCCTGTTCTGTTGCTCCTCAAATGAGCCCATTTTAAAAATCAACTGTCCTGTTATATTACTGGTCAAGGTGCTCCTTGCGCTCTAAATGATTAATATATTATATTAATATCTTAATATTGATATAAAACCTGCTCGAGCTTGCTTTGAAAATGCTGTAGGCAAAAAGGTACAGGAACAGTTGGCAACGTAGGCAGAGCGATTATACTGTCGAGGCCCCGTCTTCGAAGGCCGCGGCGGCACTGGTTGCAGCCGGTTGCAGGTTCAACTCCCCAACCCATATTTATGCCAGAGATATTTAGTGGTGGGGCAGCACAGTGGAGCAGCTGGTAAAGCCTTGGCCTCACAGTTCTGAGGACCTGGGTTCAATCCCGGCCCCGCCTGTGTGGAGTTTGCGTGTTCTCCCCGTGCCTGCGTGGCTTTTCTCCAGGCGCTCCGGTTTCCTCCCACATCCCAAAAACATGCAACATTAATTGGACACCCCATCGGTGTGATTGTGAGTGCGGGTGTTTGTCTCCATGTGCCTGCGATTGGCCGGCAACCAGGTCAGGGTGTACCCCGCCTCCTGCCCGTTGACAGCTGGGATAGGCTCTCCCTGCGACCCTCGTGAGGATAAGCGGCAAATAAAATGGACGGATGGATATTTACTGGTGTTAATCAGAGTTGTCCGATTCGTCTCAGCAGTTTAAGATGGCAGCTGCAGTATAAGTAATTGGGATGTTCCAAAGCATAATTAAGTCCTTGTGGCAAAGATTAATTAATTATGGATAAGAAAATTCACCAAAACCCAATTTTTTTGAACTGGGCTGAGGAAAAGAATCAAATAACTCGGTTAAGTTGCCCGAGAAAATAGGTCGACGCAAAATTTCTGTCTTGAAGCTCCACCTGGGGGGAAAAGAAAAGAAAAGAAATAGGTTCCGTTCAACACAGAGTTTCACACGGACAATTATTGCGGAAGGACCCAGTGCTGGGCTATTGATCAACAAAAACCAAAATGACAGAGGTGCATCTGTAAGTGATTTTTAATACTGTTTTTCTGTAACACATCTTGATTTATGAGTGAGGTGAATGGTGGTTAAGGTTCTTTTTTTTTTTTTTAAGCATGTATTGGTAATTAGTAGCGCGCTAATGCTAACCACAAATGCTAGCTGATCAGGAAATGCTGATTACCGGGCCTCAAATTCAGTATGTGATTTAAGAACCGGCTCTCAGAAAAGAGAATAAAATGCAATGGCTTGTGGACTCAACGTACAATTATGGCAGGGTACACCTTGAACTGGTCGCCAGCCAATCGCAGGGTACATAGAGACAAACAGCCACACTCACAATCACACCTAGGGGCAATTTAGAGTGTCCAATTAATGTTACATGTTTTTGGGATGCGGGAGGTAACCAGAGTGCCCGGAGAAAACCCATACAGGGACGGGGAGAACATGCAAACTCCACACAGGTAGGGCTGGGATTGAACCTGGGATCTCAGAACTGTGAGGCCAACACTTTACCAGCTGATCCACCGTGCCGCCACAAGGATAATCGATTGTAAAAAAAAAAAAAAAAAAGAATTGATTATGATGGCCTTAGTAGGTGTGCATCCTTTTTCCAGATTAAAAATAACACCAAAAAAAAAAAGATTTTCTTGACAGATGGCGATAGTGGATAGTGTACATGATTGTTGTTTGTCACATAAAAAAAAATAATAATATTTTTTTGAAAAAACAAAGAACAGAGCATAACAGAGCAAACACTTGTTTTTTTAATGATGGTGACATGAAAAAAAAAACTTGACAAAATTAAGAAATGTCTTTTTATCTCAGATAAAATATGGACTTGCTATTTTGCAAAAAAAAAAAAAGGAGAGAAAAGCAAAATAAACTTGTGTGTAAATGGGGAAAAAAAATTGAGACCTCAGTGTTGAGAAATTTAATGTAACGGTCCCCCCTTGTTACATCATGAATTCAATGTGGCTAATTAATTATAAGTAAATGTGGCCTCCTTTTTTTTGGTTCATCTTCACTGACCACACTCAAGCATGATTATCTCCGAATCTTGCCAATCAATACAATCCACCCCAGTCAACCCCAAAGTAGGTGTGGTTAGCGCTCACGAAGGGCGGGGTTAACCTGGCTTGCTACCAAGGACACGTGTCGACGGCAAAAGGTAGCGCGATGGGAAATTGGTCTGGTTTCACTTCCTTCATATGAGCTACGGTTGATTTTGGGAAAAAAAAATGGGTCGAGAGTTATGGGTAAAATTTTTAATTTAAAAGCACAAATAAAGGATAAAGTTGGTAGAGCTGTGGTAACATGCTGCTGAAACACAGGCACCAAGATTTGCTATTAAATGATTTAAAAAATTGACAGTCAGTGATATTGATTAGATTTTTTGTATTATTAATTTAAAATCATTTTTTAATAAATTGAGCAACTATGTATTACAAAATTAAATTACTAGACTGGACTATTAGTTTAAAATAATTTTTAATAAGAAATTGAGCAACTCGGTATCATAGACCGAAATCGCTAGTTGATAATTATTTATTTATTTATTTATTTTTGTTATTCATTTCTGAGTCATGAGTTCAAAGTTTGTTGTTCCTACTCTATGTACTAACTTGTATTTGCCAATTAATGGTTAACCAAATCGGACGCCCAAAAAGCACTTTGCCAGTGCACGAATTTCGCTGGTACAAATAGATTTGATAAAACAAACAAAAACAACGTTTGTGTGTGTGTGTGTGGGGGGGGGGGACGGACAAAACCCTCTATGTGGAGTGTAGCCAGCACAGACGGAACATTACAAAGAACCAGACCATACTTTAGACACTAAGCAGTATATTTTGGCTCTGGAATATCTGGTAGGCTTGAGATTTCACTGTACACGGCACAGATTCCAGTCAGATGAAAAAACATGTTTCAACCCCCCCCCCAAAAAAAAAAAAAAAAAAAAAAACAAAAAACGAAATGGCTATGAACGGAAGGTTTGATATGCGTCTATAGCTTGCAAACAGAAGCGTCCAATGTACAATTGTTTAGACGTTCGACAGCTATGTTAAGAGCTTTATGAAATTAGCCTGGCTGATAAGAGCAATTAATTATTGGCGGAAAACCGGTTTGCACAAACTTGGTAATAGTTTTGAAAAATTCACAAGGATTTCGGTCAAGACAACTCATTGATGGTTTCAGCTGCTGCTCTACAGTAATTTTTGGCCGACTGTTTTTGATCCTGACGTGATGATGGAATTTATCCTTGTTGGCTTCAGATGTAGCATCACGCGATCATTTTGCTGGATTTTTTTTCACTCAATTAACAAGGAAAGTCATTGCGTTTATCTGCAGTGAGGTGGTCTGGAGCTATTTTTTTGGGGTTGGCGGGGCGGCTTGTCAACCGCAGCAAATAGTGTTTGAGTACTGTCGAGGTCTAAAAAGTATTGCTGTCTGGCCTTGACTAACTCTTGGTTGAAATGACGACTTTGTAGAAATCTTCGTCAGTTTGAATTATAATAGGGAATCAGCAACATATAGATTCTATGAACATGTGAATTTCCATCCTCGTTTTTTGTCGGAAGTTGAAAAATTCAAAACCGAGTGTTTGCCTTCTGTTTTAGTGAGCGTTTCGGTGCACGCCGGCATTTTTTTCTTGTATCCAGCACCGGACGTCTCGAATCTGTTCTCGTTAGTAATGAAATTTTATTGGAAGCGGTGCACAGATTCGAGAAACTTCAGCAACTTGTGCAACCGAGACAACGTGGAAATGTGAACAATTGAAACTGTTTTGCTCCGCGTGGTGTTTTATTTGTAACCGTCACGGAATGCCGTGAATCTGTGCAGCTTACAACACAATATCAAGTCTTTAAAGCTGTTCTCGATACCTAATATTGAGAAGTCTCACTTTTGTTTTGCTGTACCAAGTACAGACGGCACGTTCCCATTCCTCTATTCCAAATGATTGAAGTCCGTCAAGTATGAGGGCAAAAATAAAACTTTATTCATCGCTCCAAGCTATAACCAAAAACAACAAGAGACTCTCCTTCGTTCTCCGATTATTCCACTCCGCCAAACTGCTTCACACCCGCCTGCTGTCCGCTGCCTGCCGTGATGCGAGTGACGGGGATGATCTTCATGGTGGTCTCCTTCAGGGAGTACCAGCGGTTGTGCCACGTCACCCAGATGATGCCGTTGTCGTAGCCGAACTCGCCGGCGTCCTTCTCGGTGTACCGCCCACCTGCGTGAAGACGAGCGCGGCGCTTAGGGATCGTTTTTCCACCGAGAGTCACGCCCAAAATCGGCGGAGGAAAGCGGCCGTGTTTCGGAAACGCACTAAAATCAATCCAATTCACCCTAAGTTAAGATTTTTCTTTGGGGGGGGGGGGTGCATTCTATCTGCAATTACTCAATGATAAATTCACCTATTTGCTTCTCATCGGGTGTATTATTTCTGTACTCCAAGATGGCCACAACTATCTGGATAAGAGCAAAAGGACGTGGTGTCAAGTACTTATTTTGAGGGGATGGAGAAAGGAGCTAAGTTTAGCCTGGGTTGTAAACGGAGGTTTCCGAGGGTCTTTAATACTTGTTGCATTTTTTTGCAATCCTTTCATACGTCCGTCAATCATCTATTTGCTTCTTTTTCATCCACACAAGTACCGGTAGATCGATTAAAATAACTGTCCAAGTTTGCTGTCTGGAGAAAGTGACCCACCCTGGTAGTATTTGCCGTTTAAGTGGGCGGCGTGGCAGCGGTTCATCCACCAGCCGGAGCCGTCCTGCAGGGCGCAGTTGCCGTCGTACTTGTCGTTGTCCTTGTCGAAGGTGCTGAACTGCATGCCGTTGTGCGACGTGAAGAACTTGTCGCTGGGGTCGTCGCCGAAGTCGAAGCCGTTGAAGGCGTCGCCGGCGTCTCCGCCGAAGTAGTAGCCGTAGGTCAGGCGGTACATGTCGGCCTCCGGCCCCACCCGGAACATGGCGTAGTCGGCGTATCTGGAAGGGAAGTTCAGCGGAGGCGTCTGTTTGCTTTGCCTTTATCTGTTATCGTGTTCGTGTGTGGGTGTCAGGCGGGTGGCGGTGGCGGGGGACCCGTAAGGGGGAGGAAAATGATGACTGATTTGATCCTAGAAAACTCTATCGACGCTCCTCTATTTACAAATGCATTTGTATTTTTTTTCCCCGTAATTCCGCAGCTTCTGTGTAGTACCGAATTGTGCTGCTGTATGCGGGCAGCAGTGAGGTCAACCGAAACAGATGCAGCAGAATCACAATGAAGCCCGAGAGGCAGTCAAAGTCTTCTTTTTCTTTCGGCTTGTCCCGTTAGGGGTCACCACAGCGTGTCATCTTTTTCCATCCAAGCCTACCTCGTGCATCTCCCTCTCTAACACCCACTGTCCTCATGTCCTCCCTCACCACATCCGTCAACCTTTCCTTTGGTCTTCCTCTCTCTCGATCTTTTGACTGGCAGCTCCATCCTCAGACTCTCTCGCCTCTCGGACCTCGTCTCCAAAACATCCAACTTTGGCTGTCTCTCTAATGAGCTCATTTCTAGTTCTATCCAACCTGCTCCCTCCGAGGGAGAACCTCAACATCTTCATTTCTGCGACCTCCGGTTCTGCTTCCTGTTGTTTTTTCAGAGCCACCGTCTCTAATCCGTAGATCATGGCCGGCCTCACCACTGTTTTATAAAGTTTTCCCTTCATCCTAGCCGAGACTCTTCTGTCACACAGAACACCAGACACCTTCCGCCAACTGTTCCACCCCGCTTGGACCAGTTTCTTCACTTCCTTCTCACACTAATTTCTTGTAATATCTGTTATTCTCTTAGAGGAGTGAGAATTATAAGCCTTGATTGGGAGTGACGTTTTATGCTAGTTTACTGCGTTTAGCATGAATGAGAGGGGTGGAGAGGGAAGAGTGACGCTACAGGGAGAAGAGATCGCGAGGGTGGACGACTTCAAATACTTGGGGTCAACAATACGGAGCAATGGAGAGTGTGGTAAGGAAGTGAAGAAACCGGTCCAAGCAGGTTGTAACAGCTGGCAGAAGGTGTTAAATGTGTTGAAACGCATTATTTAAATGTAATATTTCTGTGTTCTGGCTATGTCATGGTTGTTCACCTATCGCGAGTGGGTCTGGAATTTTTGCCGAACCCTTTTGCCAATACTGTAGTCCAGTATTTATTATTAAAATATATTTTAGTAGGAGAGCAGTACACGAAGGAAAGTACTTTGACAAAGTCTTGAATGAACAACATAGTCACAAATAAGAAAAATAACTTCTAAACAATTCAAGATGCGAGCTCCTTCCTGGAAAGGAACTCGTTTGGGTCGGGGCGTACCTTTTGGTGCCGTCCCAATCGACCAGCTCTATCCTTAACACCACTGGGATGTTGCTGCTCACGGACAGCTGGTGGATCTTCTCGTTGCCGAGCCAGAACTCGGTGCTGTCATCGGGGGAGAGGTAGCCGAAGCCCTCTTTGTACTGGATCCAGTCCTTGTGGAAGTCCACGCTTCCGTCCTGCCTCTGCAAATGCGATGAAACGCGCTCATTTGGGGAACTCAGATGGGATACTAACACCGAAACGCGGGAAAACAGTCACTTGGATCTAGTCATCGTTTCGACCAAGAAGAACTACCAGATGGACTGAAAAACGTTTCAAAGTACTGAAAAGTGAGTTATCGCGAATGCTGTCTGACCATATCGACAGTACCCAGTACCGTTAAGGTTCCATTGTTTCAATCCACTACCGTATGCGTTTTCTTCACCATTTCTATTGTCATACGTAATTGTAATACATTTTTTTCCCGTTTCTAAAGTGGCCCAAAATATCTGACTTATATTGTTACAGTTTTCAGTCTCTTGAGGTTTGGGTAGGGACCAAAATTACAACTCCTCTGTACCCTCGGACTGATGGCAACCTGGTACATTTTCACAAGGCAGAAAGGTTTGGTTCAAATGGGTACAGTATCATCTCTTTTTGTTAAAAAAGGATCCAAATTATTCCGACTGTTTGGCACTTTTATGTCAGGGTGATACTTATTTTGGTTCGAATTTTGGGAAAAGATACCAACCCTCTGGATGACTGTGAAGCCGCGCCCAAAGTTGTCAATCTCGCAGTAGACTAGGAACCGTTCGGTAGCTTGGGCCGGTTTTACGTAGTAAATTCCACTGATGGTGGCACCTTTGTTGGCGATATCCTGGCAATCTACAAAAAAAAAAAAATGGCAAGACACTTATAGTATATATATATATATATAGTAGATTGTAATACTTGTTTTTAAGACATACTGTACATTCGTTAGCACCTCATCATTTGGTCTAGAGTTACAAATTGAACTCTAAGTCGATTTTAGTTCCACAGCGCCAAATCACGACAGTTTTCTCGATGACCTTTACGCAGAGCAGGTCAAAGGTCACGCTCCTCACTCGTTAAAAGACTCACCGACGCCCACGTGAGCAAGCACGAGGCCACAAAGGCGAGGAAAGACTTCCTCTTGGGAAGAATCCTCAAGTACAACCAAGACTCAGTGTGGGATGGTATGAATTGGCTAATCCATTTAAAAGATGAAATGATTCTCTTTATAAAACAGTAATTAATGTAGCACTACAATACAATATTAAAATTTTAATTTATTACAATTTTATTACAATTTTTATTTGGAAGGGGCAAAGTGTTTGTGACTGATTGACATGTCATTTAGTAAGCATTAATATGCAATAAACGAACTAACAAATGTCCCGTGAGCCTTGTGAGGATAAGCGGTACAGCAAGTATATGGATAGATGGATGAATTAACAAATAAAAAGGTGAGTAAATCATTTGATTTTAATTTTAATTCAGATGATGAAAAAAGTAAAAAATGAAATACATGAAAATAATCCAATAATCCCCAAATTCATAATATTTTTTTTAAATTGTAGTACACACACGCACTTCAATCATAATGTAAATCATTTTGAAAACATTTACTTCAAATGCTAATCTACACTGAAAAATACAGGAAACAAATATTTCAAGGAAATCTTCCAATTGTGCACTACAAAATTGAACAAGTAAATTAAGATCAAATTATTCTTATTAATTATTAAATCAAGATCATCTATCGGTCTGTTGCTAGCTAGCTTCCTAACTGGTTTCAAAGTTTATTCATCTAGGGAGGGCAATGAAATAATTTGTAAATGAATATAAATTAAAATAACATGTTCAGTATCCGCACTCTTATTATTGGATTGATTTCATGGAGCATAAGCGACAATGTGCTTGTTACTACGACTTCACCGACGAGAGTTCACCGCACATTCCATCTGTTTACCGTCCACTGACGAGGCGTATTGATTTTTGCTGACTAAACACCGAAAGGAACACGTGTTGAGAAACCTTCTAAAGGTGACTTTTGGGGGGGTTTGCTCATGCCATTGTTGTTGCGGTTGTACCTGTTCCTGTGGTGGGCTGAATCTCAACCGTGTCCTTGCAGGGTTGGCTGCACGTCTTCTGGAGCTGACTGGCGAGCAACTTCAAGTCCGCCATTCTCCTCTCGTTGGTGGCGACGGCGTCCTCCAGATCGCTGTGACGGCGATGTGAAATCACAAGGCCGTGTTACAGGTGGGGCCAGGTTCAAACGTTCTACCCCAATCCACGCCGGAGTTATTGTATGGTGGAACGGAATGAAACGAACATCAAAGCGGGGCTAATTCAACTTACAATATTTGCTTCTCCTGTTGAATGATGGTCCTCTCAAAGCGGATCACGTCATCCAGCATATTGGACGACTTTCTGAAGTAAACGTCTGCAAAGAAAAGTTGACGTTGACGCCATTCGTGTTTGCATTGGTCACCGGTCAGGATTGAGCGCATATGCCACGCAGTCATAATTACATTATATGATAACTGGCCAAAAATCCCAATATACTGTACACCGTAACTGATGTAAATTGTTACTCTATGAGATTGAGTAATAGAGTGGCTCTTCTTCATTCACCTGTATTCACATTGTCAGGTTCCGAATAATTAATATTTATTTTTTTTCCCAGAGGATAAAGTATATATTTCCGTAAATGGTGTGATATGTTGCAAATATCCACAGGTTTTTCATACTTTGTTAATCCATGATCACCATCTAATCTTTATAATATATTAATTAACGTTGACAAAATATCGTTACCCTTGAGATCTTCATCTATAATAAAATGGAGATAATAGATGCAAACTATAGGAATATCATATTTCAAGTTCCCCTGAGATTCATAGCCCAAGTTTATCCTGCTGCGTATCCCGGGAGATATTATAATATTGTGATATTACCATAGGTTGATTGGAGACTCTAAATTGCCCTTAGGTGTGAATGCGAGTACGAATGGTTGTTTATACGTGCCCTGTGATTGGTTGGCGACCCCCACCTCTCTCCTGAAGCTAGCTGGGATAGGCTCTGGCACGCCTGCGGCCCTCGTGAGGATAAGCGATGAAAGAAAATGGACGGATGATTTTATCGCTGGCAAATGCTGGCCTTCGTCGTATTAAAGTGACGGCTCTGTTGTTCGAATGGAGGATTATGTTAGCCTGTGTGCTAATGGAGTTTCCCATTGTATGCTAGCATCCAGGTGGAAGAGTCTATGTGATTGCGTTTAAAGCTTCTGTAATTCCCTTTGTTATATATTTACCTGAACGGCAATTTTCAGCAGGCAAAAAGAAGTTTTTTTCTTTTTCAATTACTTTATTAAACCGTAATTTCCGTAATTTTTTTTCACACGCTTTCAACCCTGCGGTTTATGCGGTGATGTGGCTAATTTGTGCATTTTTTCTAACGGCCCCAGAGGGGGCACTTGAATGGAAAAGGTAAGAGGGAGACCGGTGGAATATACGTGCCGAGGAAGTGATTTTTACAGGTCCGGCCCTGTTAGCGCTCCGCTAGCGTGTTCCTGCCGTGATTTTTATTGGTATGTTTTTTTTTTTCAACTGTCCCTGTTAGCATTAGTGTGGCAGCGCTAGCATTAAACTCTCTTCACACGCTTTCAACCCTGCGTTTTATACGGGGATGTGGCTAATTTGAGCATTTTTTCTAACGTCCGCAAGGGTGCACTCGAGCGGAAAACGTAAGCGTGAGACCGGTGGAATATATGTGTTCCGAGGAAGTGATTTTCTACAGGTCCGGGCCCTGTTAGCGCTGCGCTAGCGTGTTACTGCCGTGATTTTTACTGGTATGTTTTAATTATTTTTTTAACCGGCCCTGTTAGCATTAGTGTGGCAGCGCTAGCGTTAGCATTTCCGCGGCGGCGCTAGCGTTAATCCCTCTGTGTACCGTCTTTCTTTGTAAATATCTCGTATTTCAACGTGGGGTTCAACGTGGGCACTTGCGGCTTTTACACGGCTGCGGCGTATGTGCGTACCAAATGGTATTTCCTTTACAAATGGACTGGGCGAGGCTTATAACCAGGTGGGTCGGGAATTGTGTTTTTTATTATATTTGCCCAACTGCCGCTTTTTCGGTGAAGTGATTTGAGTCACCTGTGACCTTACTGCGCTCGTATCCCAAAACTGGGCTAGCAGATAAATGCAAAAAACAAACAAACAAACAGCTTTTATGTTGAAAGCCACTCTCTTTGGTCCCTTCTTTGGTCCTCTGACCTGTCAGCTGATTTTCTTCCTTTACATCCAGTCTCGCACAGTTGCAGTACTGTGAAATTATCTAAATCAGAATCCCGATATTATACCTACACCGATATGGTAGATGGAAAATAGAGTGACTTGCCGGGCTGGATGTTCTTCTGGACCGTCTGGATGCTGTCTTTCATATAAACCACGCGTTCCTCCGCCCCATGCGTCAGGTTGGCGATGTTGTCCAGCTCTTTTTGCAGCTCGTCCAGGCTCTCGTGGGCACTGCTCGTGTATTTGAACATGTAGTCGGCCACGCCGCAGGTGGTGGGGCAGTAAGCGCCCTGCGAACGGCCAACCCAACGCGTCATACACGACGAGAAGCTCAAGAGCCGCCGGGGACATTTCGGACGGGTACTCACAAAGCCGTCGTTGGGGTTGCACGTCATGCTGTGGTCATTTCGGATGCCGATGTTGTCTCCTCTGATTTGCTAAAAAGAGAGAAAGGGAGACAGAGAGAGAGAGAGAGAGAGAGAGAGAGAGAGGTAAAAAGAGGTCACCGTTTGAGGAAGTGGCGCAGGTTCCAGTTCTGGTTGCTACTCTATGTTTATCATCACAATGTTCCTTGGGTTCAAGCTTCAAAAAGTGATTAAAAAAAGGGACATTTTCTTCAGAGAAAAAATAATTCTTGTGAAAATGTCATGATTCAAATTGTAAAAAAGCCTCTTTTTGTGAAAATTTAAAATTAATTTTCATAGATTGGCACATTTGTTTCATAAATAAGTAACATTAAAAATAACCATATTTTGACAAGAATTGTGTTTTTTTTTCTGCAGATATTTCCCCCCTAAAAAATCTTCTGTGTTCCCAAGCATACTTTGTAATTGTCTTAAAAATCTTGTTTTTATTGGGAAAGATTTGATGGTAGGAATTAATTTGCTTTTTTTTTTTTTTTTTTTAATAAAAATACACATTGTCCCTTAAGTGTTTTTTGAGAGGAAAGTATTTTTTCATAAAAAGCAGTTTTTAAGAAAAAGGCTTAATTTTACAAGAATAAAGAAATAATTTTCCATTTTTTTTATTTATTCAAAAATTTTCTTTCTAGGAACAAAATGTTTTTATCAAACAATAATATTTTTCAAAGGCTTTTTGTGACAGCGAGAAAAAAATATTTTATTTTAATATTATTTTACTTTATTCTGACAAATAAAGCAATAATTTTCTGTGAAAATCTTCGGAGAAAATTTTTTAAAAGACCATTTCTGAGGAAAAACCAAAATGTCTTGCATGAAAAAAAAGCAATGTGACTTAAACAAAATCATATTTACTTCTGGAGAAGGTAATTTTGTGAGAAAGATGGATTTTTCAAGAATTTTGCAAACACCAAAAATCATCAAATACTGTAATTGACGCTTATTACAAGTAAAAAAATAATGTGAATCTGTGAAAATGTGAGGGGCAATATGTATTGTTTAATAAATTAAATTTTTTCCCCAATTTTTGAAAAAAAAATGTTGTTGGGTGTGGGATTATTTTCAGACCAAAAAAAAATCACATTTTTAGGATTTTTAAATTGTTAATTTTTTTTAATTCCAAGAGAAAAACATCATAATTCCATAAGAATAGTCTTTTATTTCTTTTTCTTTTTCTCGGTAGGAATTGTCATATTTTGTTTTAGGAAAAAAGTCGTACTT
This sequence comes from Syngnathoides biaculeatus, assembly GCF_019802595.1. Classification (NCBI taxonomy): domain Eukaryota; kingdom Metazoa; phylum Chordata; class Actinopteri; order Syngnathiformes; family Syngnathidae; genus Syngnathoides; species Syngnathoides biaculeatus. The sequence continues at coordinate 17,234,970 of NC_084648.1, read as the reverse complement.
TTGTAAAAAGGTTGTAACTTTTCAAGTTACCAAAAGCTGCAATCCAAAAAGATGGAAGTTATTTCTTTTTTGAAAGAAATCACATTCTAAAAGCTAAAAAAAAACATGTTTTTTTTATATGTTTTAATTTTTTTTCAAGAAAAGTTTGATTTCCCAGTGAAGTCAAATTTTTCAGTGTAAAACAAATCATTGTGCTGCTCCTTCCAATTTTTTTTTTCCTTTTGTTTCAGGAAAATATAATCTGAATGGTTGAAAAGGTAATTTAAAAAAAAAAAAAAATTTTTCTTTTTATAAAACTTACGGCAGAGACCACGGAAAAAAGCAGCACGAGTCCGGCGAAGGCGACCAGTGACGAGGCCATTTTGTGTCCCGGTCTTCGTCCTTTTTTGACTGTGAAGCTTTTTGACGGGCTGCGGGAGGATATTTATCGGGGACAAGGTCCTTCGTGGAGTGTTTGACGAAAGGTTCAAACGTAAACGAACACGTGTACACCCCGGCCACGCACGCACACTGACCGTGACGCAAACGTCCACTCGGCTCATTTCCCAGATTTGACAGTTGACGTTCCTTTAAATTTTCCATCAATAAGTGAGAGATTTTCAACTTGTGTTTTGTCATCACTTCTTCCGTCAAAGTCGAAATCAAGTCCATTATTTTTTTCTTTGCCCCAAAAAGCGGAGGCACAACATCTCTTTGTACACGTTGTTTTGAGATAAGAGGTGAATTTGTTCGGTGACCACGCTCGTGACTCAAAACAATCGTATCTGAAGTCGCCATTCACTATTGGGAAAAATGAAAAACCCGTTAATCCGTTACAACCCCTCGGGGGCGGTGTAAAACAGATGCGTATCGTGCTCAGTGAGTCATCTCGGCTCCTCTTAACTTGTCGGTACAGCAGTAATATTAGTTGTTCTTTGCAGATGATAAGATTTTATGACTATGAGTGCTTTTGTCTTGTCTGGCTACGTGTGTTGCTGCACCATTTTTCTTAAAGTCATTACTTAAATGGTTCACGCTGCAACATACATACTTTTTAGCATTAGTTTTAAGCTAGCAGACTGATATAAAAATAATTATAATAGTACACGTATCCTCTTAGGGGAAAACAACGTTTCTTATGTTATAATAATTGCTATAGTATCATAAACTGTTTTAAAGACTTTTGCCATTCTTAACACTGTGCATAGAAGAACTGTGATTATAACCATAAGGTGTAATTTTTTTTTAATCTTAAAAAATATGAAAAAAACTTGTATGAATCAAAAAGAAAAACAGGCTTCTTCTTGAAAATTGAATTTATTATCATAAACTTGTTTGCAAAAAATTCACATGCGATTTTGACAACAATAAATAAAAAAATTGCACAGCAAAATATGACTTAAAAATGTATAGAAAAATATTTTTTGGGGACGGGGGTTATTTTTTTCACAACAAAGGCTATAGTCTTTAAAAAAAAATTACAATGCTGAAAAATGTGATTTTTGCGGGGGATTTGTACTCCAAAACGTCATTTACATTTTGCATAACAGTGATTTTTTTTTTTTTCCCTCTCTCCCCCTTTCTTGTAGTAAAAGGTGAAACCACAAGGAGGAGCAAAACTACAATACAAGTGAAGATTATGGATTCTTCTGATGCTTGTGCCGAATCCCACTTCCGAACAGGATACGCCCAGTATGGCATGATTGGCTGGTGCTTTGAAGCAAAGGTGGGTTATGCGGATATAATGGGGATGGCGATTCCAAATGCATAGGACATTATTTAAAATAAAAAAAATCGGTCAGAGTTAGGGTGGTAGCAGAAGGACGTGCCATGCAGCCAATCATATTGTAGCACGCCGTGTCCTGCTTTGACCATAACTGGAATTCATAATAATGCTTCACTAACCGTCTCATGAAATCCAACCGCAAATAAAAAAATGAAGACTTATTCCTAGAAAGATTATGACTTGTCTTCATCCAAAAGGAGTTCAAGATGAGTCGAGCTATATCTTGTTTTATTTATCTTGTTTAAATATGCCCTTTTGTCTCAAATATTTTTGTAAGATTTTGCTTTTGTCAATAACAACAACACAAAATTCCTTATTTCTAATGAGAAAATGAAGGAAATTTTTGAGAGAAAACTTTTTCCTGACAAAAAAGTATTCTGCACGATTGTAAGATTCGTTTTAACACGTTTTAAATATTTTTCCTCAAACTACACTATTTTTAAAAATAGGAAATGTTTGCATTTTTCTCTTTGAATAAATATGATTATTGTCAATATGACTATTTACAAACAATCTGAATTAAAAACCTGTTTAAAGGTGTATTTTCATTTCAATAATGACTCCCCCAATAAACAGTGATTATTCTCAAAATATTTCTACACTTCTCTATTAAAAATTACATTTGTCAAAAAGATGCAAGGATTATCTAAAATAAAATAAATAAATTCCACATAAAAGTTTCTTCCCCCAAAACAAAAATATTTTCTCTCAAAGTGCATCTTTCTTCTGTTAAAATATGTAATTCTTAAAAAAAAAGTATTAAAACAACTTTTTTTGGTAGACGAAAAATTTCTTAAAAATGTTCCTTGAAAATTATGACATTTTTCTTGAAACACAGAATACTTTTTTCACATAAATTGTCTTTTTTAGAAAAAAAACATCTGAATAAAAATAATCCCTGATTGTCACTTTGTTTTCTTTGTCTGCTATTTTACACAAAAATTAAAACGTAACACAAAGTAATGAAACATTTTCTCCCCTAAAATGACACAATTGTCATGAAAAAAATTACATTCTTTTCTCCGAACCCCCCACACTTTCCCCTTTTCTTTGAAAATTACTTAAAAAATGAAAATAGGAACAAATGTTTTTCCTTCAAATTATCATGACTTTATTCTCATATACTCAATTATTTATTTTTACTTAGAAAAATGTGGATTCTGATTTTCTTTCAACAATATTTTTTTCTAAAGAAATCCACACATTTTTTACTGACAATGTACAACTTTTTTTCCATAATAAAACCTTTTCTCAATTTTTTTTTCTTATTAAAAAAGACTTTTATTGGTGAAAAAATGCCCCCCCAAAAACTTTTAGGGGGGAAAAAAATGAAAGAAAATGTTTTATTTAAAAAGAATTTTCCCCCCTCATAAATTCAGCTTTGTTTCTTTAATAGAAAATTAGAGCTTTTTCAGGGAAGAAAAAAAAAAAAAAAAAAAAAATCTCCGCAACTGCCAAGTGCCTTTTTTGCGTATTGCACGTACAGTACAAAATTACTGTTGGACGAACCCCAAAGCAAGCAGTGTGGCCCATTGGCCTCATGTTGACTTTGCCCGCTGAATCATACCTTGGCCTTCCCTCTGCGTGACCTGCTTTTATGACATTCAGGCCCAAGGAGAAGACGGATGTCGAGGCTGAAGAGCGACCCGAGTGTGAACCGGCGGGCGGACCTAAACGCCGCTGAACTTTATGTGAACTGGCGACCTCTTTGTGAGCGTGCAGCGGCAGATGGAAAGTGTCTCCGCGTGTGCCAGGGTGCCTTTCCTAACTTTTGGCTGAACCTGGAGGCTCCCGGGCTGCACGCCTCCACTGTTGACTCAAGCGTCGATGAGGCCAAAACATGCTGCCGACTCATCAACTTTAGGTTAGCGACGTTCCCGGCAGCGGGGCTTAGCAAATGTTTTGGGCCGAGGGGAGAACTTTTTCAGAGGGCCTCCTCACACTCCGCGCACTAATTAAACATAACTATCATGTGCACCCCTAAATACCTTAGGAATTAAAAAAAAAAAAAAAAAAGGATAAAACTCATAGTCCCGTTACAATCTAACTTACTAACATAATGATGAAATGCAATTTATCAGGATCTGCAAAAAATAAACACACATACTGACTGAGTGACAAACTAACCATCCCGTTTTATAACGCCCTACAACAACAAAGTAATGACCTAACAAACAAAGTAACAACAAGCTAACAAAAGCGCAAACTAATTGACTGACTGGCGGATCATCTAACAACGGGCTCATCTTCCTGGACAGTATTTTGTTGCCATTTGTTCACTAAAATGCACCGGAAGATGTGGCTATCCTCTCTCTATCCAAACCACCTGTTATGGATTGCAATTTCTTCTGACTAGCAATGGTTGGCTAAATTGAATGAACTAATGATGTTTCTTTTACCAGAGACGTGTAGGTGCCTAACTCAATTGTGGCAATAGGCACACTGCACTTCAGCTTCATGTATGAAATATCTCCAAACTTTGAACTTTCTCTGTCTTCCCTCTGGCTCGCATTTATTGCTATGTGACTCTGCAGTGACAATCTGTGGGAAAAAGTAGTCAGTAGTAGCGAATAATCTGCTCTATGAGTACGATATAAAAACATCTGCAATATAAGCCCACATTTATACACTGTTTTTGATAATATGCCGCAGTTTATGGCAAATTATTCTGCGCACTGCCAAGCTACGGTGTTGAAAACTTTTGGCAAACCATCGTTCTAAAGTGTGCAACCCTTTGGGGCTAAATCTCCCGTTCCAGAAAAACGGGGCAAAGGTCGGTCTGTACGGCCACCCTCCGGGTTCAAGTGCCGGTCGCAGACGCTAAGCTAAGCTAAGCTAAGCTAAGCTAAGTCTGCTCAGCTGAAGGTGGCGTGATGGCCAGGAAAAAACAAACAAAAAAAAGCCTCTTGTTCACATTTTGTTGTCCCACCCCTTTGCCTGTCTAGAAAAATAACAGCAAACAATTAAAAAGGCTCACGCTAAGGCTAACGCTTTGCTTTAACCTTTGAGCCAGTAAACTCGCATCTGGTGGGGAGTCACTGGCACACGTGGCCCCGATGCAAGTGGACTATAACGGCCCAAAACTCAAAAATAAAGTCTAAAACTCAAATCCCTAACAAAGAAAAGACCGAACGGACGAACGAATGAACGAACGAACGAACGAACAATCTAAATGGAGTGGCTAGAACATAATGTACGAGTGAACAAATGATAAAACCTTCCTGAAGAACTGACGAGTGTAAAGCTCAATCTGGATCTGCACCTCTAACTAACAATTGGTTGAGGTAACGAGCCACTCCACGTTGCCGACTGTAACTTTGAACTCCAAATGACACGTTTGTACGATCGTTTTATGAGCAACGAAAGTATACATAGTGACAGGCGCGCACATACGCGTACTAGAAAGTCAATATTGTCCTATCGAGTCATTCCGCACAACGTTGAACACACCCTTGCGCACAAACATCGATAAGCGCGGCAGTAGCGTAGATGTCGGTTTTTCTTGGGAGGGGGGGGCGCCAATTCAACATCACCCCCACGTCTATTCCTAAATGCCAGCGTAAATGCCTTACAAAAGTATTTTCGTCAAAAGGGCGTGTTGTGGTCGTACCAGAGCGGCTCCAAATTCCTTGTCTGGTTTTTATTTGACACATTTGATCTCGACTTTCTTGATATCGTGGTTTGTAACTGATTGCTAATTATTCTACGGACCTCCCACCCATTGCTCCAGATCACGACCCACCAGGGGGACCTCGGTTTGCGAAGCTGCGCTCTGGAGTATTTGGGTCAACAAGTACGGAACACGTCCTGCGGTTGCTTTTGTGGGTAAAATGATGAGCGTGTCGTACAAAGCGAAACAGGATTGAGCTAATCAGGACAAAAGGAATGTTTTTCACGGTTTTGTGAAAAGTGCAGCTCGGACCAACCTACCCCCCACCCCCTTCCCTCTTCCTCCTCCTCTCATCATCCGTCCTCATCCTCATTCCCATTCCAGTCTGTTCTTGTTCAGATCATCGGATACAACAATCAGGATGACTACCGGGTGCCCCCCCTCAACCCACATGCCTGTTTTCTGGTTTCAATCTCTGGTGGGTGATCTTATCTCAAGGAGTTTTTAGACGGATAAATATCAAGGTATGGTTTAAGGTTGGAGTTGAGGTCAAGGAAATGCTCGAGGTTATGGTCGGGGTGAGGTTAAAGGTTGGGATGGAGGGTTCATGTTAGATCTAAGGGTCAGTGAGTAGTCCGCTGTCGGATAGTTTGGTTGTGGTTACAGTACTGCCTTGAGATACAAGTTCAATTGTTTTTCGTTTAGTTTTTTTGACTGAGCATGTAATTCACGGATCATCTTCAGGAAGCAAACGCCGATATCGGTCTCGGCCTCGCCTCCTCAAAAATGTTTGGAATGGGATCCAATCATATCCATCCATCCATCACATCCAATCATACAATGGGAAAAATAATAATGGCATAATTGGATTAAAAATAAGTAGTTGTTGTCGTCACTCTTTCTCTTTCAATGCGCATTGTGCTGCTCATTCTGGTGAGCAATTGCCTCTTGTTACCTATCGGCAGTGCAAAACAGACATAAAGGGAGTCCATCCGTCTACGACTGAGATCCGGTCCTACAGTAGCGACTTGACTTAAGCTCGGTTCCACCATTAAAGTCAGAATTTACATCGAAATGCTTTGTATAAAAAAACGAGTACATTGAAATGAACAAGATGATGTACTTGGCATTACTGCTGAGAGTTGGATCGAGAAGAAGAAGGGGAGGCTGTGCTGAGCTATCGCGAAGGAACCTGGTCCGCAATCCTCTCCATCTTGACCACTATCAAAGAACCTTGTTTTGTGATCAGTCTATCCGACATAGGAACGGAACCCTTCACAAGCGCTAAAATACGGACTTTGTCTTTAATAATTGTCACCACGGTCGACCGACTGAAGCCTTGGTGGTCTCCAATCTTTTTATGATCTTGAGCTTCGTTTCCATGGTCATGGATTTACTTATGGCTTCAGAAGCATTGCTAAAAGGCACAGCTTTCTTCTTTGGGGGGATAATGTCGTAAAAAGGAGGGCAAAAAATACGAAGATACTCCCGGCGCAAAAACACGGACAAGCGTTAGCCAGACAAAATGGCGGACGGGGAGCGGGTGTCGTAAAGTCGAAACGTCTTAGTTAGAGACCGTCTTAACCTGAGGATATATCATACTCGAGACTCAGCTCATCTCTTGGCTTCTCAGTGCAGCAGTAATCGAAGGCATTCCCTGTCGGGGATAAAGCAAATATGCGCCTGAGTATGGCAACATGTAATGTGTGATAAATACAAATAAATGTCATAAATGTGTAGTAATGTAAATAATAATAATAAATCCTCAACGCAAATGTCAGAACCAATTGCCCACTTATTAAATTAACCCGTTCCAGATGTCGTTTCGTAATATGAATTTTTCTCAAGTAGAAACACATTTCCCATGTAAATAGCGTAATCCGTTCCAACACCTTCGACCCCCCCCCCAACCAAAAATAAGCATTCAAAGTCCATAATGTAAAGAATTTAAAAAAAACAACCTTCCTTTCCCGGCGGCATGGTGGAGCCCCCGTAAAGCGTTGGTCTCACAGTTCTGAGGACTTGGGTTCAATCCTGGCCCCACATGTGTGGAGTTAGCATGTTCTCCCTGTGCCTGTGTGGGTTTTCTCCGGGCACTCCGGTTTCCTCCCACATCCCAAAAATATTAATTCGTTGGAGACTCTAAATTGCCCCTAGGTGTGATTGTGAGTGCAGCTGTTGTCTGTCTCTATGTGCCCTGCGATTGGTTGCCAACCAGTTGACAGCTGGGATAGGCTCCAACACTCCCGCGACCCTTGTGAGGATAAGTGGCTAAGAAAATGCATGGCTGGATGGATGTTCATTTTACCTTTGGCATTGGGCAACTATGCGAAGAGAAGGGTGAGTGACAAACAAAAGGCATTGTGGGGGACGGAGGAGGAGGAAAATTTTGACCGCTGAGAGCAAACATACAGTGATGCCTCGGTTCTCGACCACAATCCGTTCCAGAAAACGGTTTGAGAAGTGATTTGTTCGAAAACCGAATCGATGTTTCCATTACAATGAATGGGAAAACAAATAATCCGTTCCGAGCCTAAAAAATTAGGCTTTTTAAAGCATTTTTTAAGCTTTTGCTGATAATAAACTGGATAGTAGAAATACATGTGTAGTTTAAATACTTTATATAATACAGTAATTTAAAAAATGTATTTATTTTTTGCTTAAAATGTATACTTTAGTAGTAGAGTACGCTAGGCTGTAATTTTTTTTTTTTTTTTTTTAAACAAAAGTGGAGAATAACTTTAAACAAGCAACTTGCCCTTTTTGGAGCCATGATCGGGGGTTAATACGGTAGTCCTCCATAAAAAGAAAAACAACAGTCACTACCAGACCGGGACACGTCTGTGTATACTGTGTCTGTGCGTTATACAGAATAACAAAAGTGCGCTGGTTGTTGGTTATGTCAATTCCATTTTTTTTTCGGGGGGCGCTCGAATTGACAATACCAAAACGTGTCGTGGGTAGGTGGGTCAGCTGCTTGCGCCGCGTGCATCATGTTATCTCCGGGTTTTTTCGGCGGCGTGGGAATTCACAACAAAGCGCGTCGTGGGTCAGCTGGTCTGGCCGCGCGCAACATGTTATTTCCGGAATTTGTCGGGGGCGTTCGAGTACCGATTTTAATTCAATGGCAGAAGCAAAAAAAAAAATTTCAATTTTCGTTTGAAAGCCGATTTATCAAAAACGGGGACGTTCGAGAACTGAGGCTTTATTGTACATACAAACATACGCATGCACACAACTTAATTCCACTAAAGTTTCTTGGAGCCCATGGTTTAAAAAAAAAAAAAAAAAGAATACATTTCCAAAAAACACAAATGAAAAAGTTGTACTTTTGCAATGTGCGTTAGCTTGTGACCCCGCTAGCGTGATTCGGCGACAGTTGAGTGTCCAAGTGAATCAAAAAGCATCATGGGTAAAGACTGACGTCCCTGCTAGCCAACGGGGTGCCAGGAAGATGCTACGGCGATAGCCAATGAGAGAGCAGCTCTGTCGCTCCACACAAACCAAGATACAGGATGTTTACGTTCGATGGAATTTGGAGAATCCAGCACCCATTTTTTACTTTCATATCCTGAATTTCCTCAACATTATATCTTATATAATAGACTTTTCTTCAACAATAACATATTCATTGTTTGTTTGCGATAACAAGGTCTACTTAATAACATAATAACATTACAGTCACGCTCCAACTACCTACCGGTAAATCCAAACCTTGGAGATTAACCAAGCCCATCCTCTTCCCTGTAGCTCTCTGAAAATGTTTTTTTTTTTACTTTTTTTTTTTTAAAACCGATGTTGAAGATTAAAATTTTTTTGGTAATTTTTTTAAAAATAAATTTAATTTCCCATTGAAATTCTAACCACTCGCTCTTGAAAAAAAAAAACTAAATCTGAGCAGTAGACTATATTTAGTTTCATAAAAGAAATGTATACTTTTAAATTGAAGTAGATCCGAATATTTTGAAACAGTGTAGTGAAGAAAATTTGTTGCAACTATCCCTGAAAAGAAATTTAAATATGGTCAAATTTGGGATAGTTTGCTTGTGGTTAGGGTAAAAAGATCAAAGTTAAGTTCATTTTAAGGTTAGGACTGTTTTTTTTATAGGTTTGTTATTTTCTGTCCAAAGTCTTTCGAGCAACAAAACTCATTCACAAAATTCAACACGACTCTGGCAGAAGATAAACATTTTTCTCCCCATGTTGTTCTTTTTATAAAAGCAATCAAATGGGGGGGGGAATATGTAATCTTTTATGAGCGAGGAAAGCAATGTGACACCCCGTAAACATGAAAGCGGTTTGAGCGAGTGCAGATGTGCGAGGCTCTGGGAACTCTTCCGCGATATCACGTCGCGTGGAATACATCCCGAACAACAAGCTCGATGGCTTATTTTAGTAACTTTACTGACAAATACTTCAATTGCGTTCTGACGTTTTGTTTTTTAACTAGCTAGAAAGTTCTCTGTCGTGATATTGCATTAAAAATGCACTGCGAATCCAGTATATGTATACGCATGCAACTTTCTAGGGTTGATTCTGCAGTAGCAGAGCAACACGCTGTTTTCCAAATTAACTGACTTAAGACCGAATATATAGCAGTAATTGTTGAACACTTTAAAAAAAAAATGGTGTCTGATTTCAAAAATAGTTATCCAGCAATTTGTAATAATACGAGGCAATCATACATATTTCTGGGTTCACCGAGACAAACCATAACGAGGATGTGAAATGAAGCAAAAATGACTTTGAAAGTTTGGATTGATGGCTTGAACTTCCATCCATCCATCTATTTTCTTAGCCGCTTATCCTCACGAGGGTCGCGGGGAGTGCCGGAGCCTATGCTGTCAACGGGCAGGAGGTGGGGTGCACCCTGAACTGGTTGCCAGCCAATCGCAGGGCACATATAGACAGACAACAGTCACGGGGAGAACATGCAAACTCCACACAGGCGGGTCTGGGATTGAACCTGGGACCTCAAAACTGGGATGCCAATCCTTTACCAGCTGCTCCACCGTGCCGCCTGTCTTAAATTCAAAATGAATAATCCGATGCATTATTATTATTATTATTATTTTTACAAATAGGAAGGTCTCAGCAAGGGTTGTTAGGAAAAGAGTTTAATTTCCACCCATTATTTTTCACCGCTTATCCTCACAAGGGTCACGGGAGTGCTGGAGTCTATCACAGCTATCATTAGGCATTAGGCGGGGTGCACCCTGAACTGGTCACCAGCCACTTGCAGAGCACATGGAGACACTCACCGAGGGGCAATTTGGTGTCCAATCAATGTTGCTTGCTTTTGGGATGTGGGAGGAAATCCGAGCGCCCACCCGGAGAAAACCCATGCAGGCACGGGAAGAACGTGCAAACTCAACATAGGCGGGTCTGGGATTGAACCTGGGACTTCAGAACTGTGAGGCCAACGCTTTCCAGCTAAGACACTGTGCCGCCTGGATTGAATTTTAAACGAAAAACATGTTTTTTTTTTTTTTACAAATCGGAAGGTCGCAGCAAGGGTTGTTAGGAAAATAGTTCAAGTTCCATCTATTTTCTTAGCTGCTTATCCTCACAATGGTTGGTGGAGCCTATCCCAGCTGTCAACGGGCAGGAGGCGGGGTACACGCTGAACTGGTTGCAATTTCGAGAATCCAATTAATGTTGTATGTTTTGGGGATGTGGGAGGAAATTCGAGCGCCCACCCGGAGAAAACCCACGCAGGCACGGGAAGAACATGCAAACTCCACAAAGGGGGGTCCGGGATCGAACCAAGGACCTCAGAACTGTGAGGCCAACGCTTTCCAGCTGAGCACCGTGCCGCCGAGGTTTACTTTAAGCACGACTTGCTGCACATCTATTAAGCGTTTATGAAAAGCACAGTTTGACCTTGCAACGTGTAATTTCCGTCATGCCTTCGTGCATTTAATGAATTAAAACCATCTTTTTTTTGGGGGGGGGGGGTTCTGGTGTAGCCATGGAATATTCCATTGAGTGGTGGAAAAGGTCGCATTTTTGCAAGAATCAAGTTAAACGTGACTTGTACGCTTTAATCTTGTTTTTTGTGCATGTGCCGCTAATTCCCAACAAACATTCAAAAACGCACGCACGCACGCACGCACGTGGTGGTGGAAAGCTTCTCGGTGGGCTGGGTTGGGAGGGGGGGGGGGGTCTACTCCTCCTCGCCCCTAATAAAAGGGCCCGTTCCGAAGCGATGTGAGCGAGAGTCACCATGATCAACCTTTTCGCTTTCTTAGTGGAGAAGCTCGCCCTCCTCTGCAAGCTCAAAGTTTTGGTTTTCGGCTCTGCGCGTGCGCACGAGCTTCCCACCCAGCCCCGGGGATCCAGCGGGGGTTCTTCTCCTCCGCCTCCGCTTCCGTCTCCTCCTCCTCCGCCCCCTCCGCTCCTGCACCGGGGCGACCTCCTGGAGGTACCCCGCACGCTTTTCACCCACTTCGGGGTGTACCTGGGCGACGGGCGGGTGGCGCACCTCATCCCGGACATCCTCCCGGCGCTCACCGACGACCGACGGCGTTTGGCCACGGTGGTGACCAACGGGCGGCTGATCGCCGGGTGTTTGTGCCGGCGCGCCACGGTGCGCGTGGACACCCTGGAGGACTTCGCGTACGGCTCCCGGATCCTGGTCAACCGCGCGGACGGAGGAGGGGCGAAGAGCGCCGCGGCGCTGCCGGCGGAGGAGGTGGCCCGCCGGGCGGAGGCGCTGCTCGGCACCTTCCCCTACAGTCTGCTGTGGAACAACTGCGAGCACTTCGTCACCCACTGCAGATACGGACGCGCCGTCAGCCGACAGACCGAAAAGGTAAAACCCCCTGCGGGATTTGCGAGTTCCAGTCCGCCCTCGAATCTCAAAGTATCTTTTCTTGCACTAATTTAGAAAATGATTTTGCTTTTAAAAACAGAACCCATTGATAATTGACACCTGTTATCATCCATCCGTCCATTTTTTTTAAGCCGCAAACGTATGTAGGGTACATCAAAGTCTTTCAATTGTATTCATCCAGCCATCCATTTTCTTTTGCCGCTTATCCTCACAAGGGTCGCGGGGAGTGCTGGAGCCTATCCCAGCTGTCATCGGACAGGAGGCGGGGTACACCCTGAACTGGTTGCCAGCCAATCGCAGGGCACATCGAGGCCAACAGCCGCACTCACAATCACACCTTGGGGCAATTTTTAGTGTTCAATTAATGTTGCATGTTTTAGGGATGTGGGAGGAAACCGGAGTCCCCGGAGAAAACCCACGTAGGCACGGGGAGAACATGTAAACTTCACACATGCGGGGCCGGGATCGAACCCGGGTCCTCAGAACTGTGAGGCCAACACAATACCAGCTTATCCACCGTGCTGCCCGTGTTATCATCACATTGAAAAAACAAAATAAAAACACATTTTGAACGTGCCAAAATTATGACATGTTAAGTGAGGATTCCACCAACTGGCATGTTTGGGGTCGCCCCAAAATTAAATAAAAATCCCTCACCATCCAGTACCAAAATTTGGCAGAGTTAACAAAAAGAAAAGATAAATAAGTATAAAAAGATGTATTCAGAAACCTTTTGGAACATTCCATGACTAACTTTCAGGCAAAGTAAAAGGATAATTAATAATAAGTAGCACTTTGACTCATCAGTAATCCTTCCCATGACCAACCTTTCATGAATGTACCTGCATGTCAGAAGCATTGACATGAACTGAAATTCTATTCGTTCATTGCAGCCTCTGCAAGTTAAAAAAAATGTTTTTCATAAAGATAAATAACATTGCACTACATAACATCAACATAATAACACACAATCACAAAATCCTACAAGGAAATAAAAGGGTTTGTAAAGTGTAATAAAGCTGAAATGTAGCACTTTAGTAGAGCACCCCCACATTTTTGTAGTTCGAGCATTTTTAATTTCATGAATTTGCAGAATTTTGGGCCAACCGCCTTTGTTAGTGGCTGAAAAACTCACTTGTTTGCTGTTATTGTGCTCAGGCTAAAGCAACAAAAGTATGACTTCACTGCCATCTTCTGCCATTTTGGAACTATGAACTATGTTTAAGAGGGTTGAGGAGCTTCAGCTAGACTAAAGTCGTGCTTTGCTGCCCCCTTGTGGCCCAAATGAGTCGAATTCAAATGTTAAATAATGTATTTTTTTATTTTTGCTGTTGTTGTTCCCTTGTAGTTTTGCGAGTGCCTAAAATGGGTGATCAGAGATCGACGCAGCATCTTGGTGACGGGAATCCTGGGAATCATCTCCATGCTCTTCTGCGGCACGGCCGCCTCAACTACATTACCCACAATCCTTATCCCCTTCACCCTCTGGATGGCCGGTTAATTTGTGCGTTCGCTCGCCCGTCTTTCTAGTTCACCTCGCGCCATTCAAGTGTCTAATTTCATAAACTTTTCCCCCTGTAATGACAATAACTGCCTTATTTCGTGCAGTGGATTTGTTTTGTGACTGTGTAAAAATGTGTAAATAATAAAAACGTTATTTTTATGGTTGTGCATTTGAGTGTGACTTGTAAACATGAAAGGGAATCTCTTCAACAACCCTTGCGTACAATTTCACATTTCAACATCAAGTCTTCAAGTATATATATATACATTACAAATTTAGAATTTTATTAGCATCTTTTTCTGAAACATCAACACAATGTTGTCTTTGATGAACCGAGTATGTTCAGCAAAGGTGATAAAGAGTCGTCCATTATTATTAATATTTTTTTTTTTTGTGGAAGCACTTTGAACAGCAACGAGTCTTCGATAAACTTAACGTCATTTTCATAAACACCAAATATTACGTTCCGGCTTCACCGGACCGGAGGTGCAAGTTTCGGACATCAAAGACGACTTCGCCTTCAACCAACCAAAGATGGTTTGTAAACGACAAAGACAATTTAGAATTAAAAAAAAATGGCGATGTCGATCTTTTACAAATATCAACTACAATTTCATCTTCAATGAACTTAAATGTGTTTTTTCACAAACATCAAAGCCACTTTCATTTTTGAAAAATTGATGAAAATTGTGTTTTCTGACACATGGAGGATAATACCGTATCCACGCAAACGAATTTAGCGTCCATTTTTTGTTTTATAAACAGCAAAGACATCTTCGTTGAAACGTCAACAAAGATTGAAAACAAACTTTGATGTTTTAATTTTTTGTGAACAATATAGATGATTTTTTTTTTTGGTAAATTTATTTTACAGATTTTTTTCAAATGAGAATTTGTTCCTAATGAGGGACAATCGCTGTAATAAACTGCAAATTAGCCCCCGATAAAGTTAAGGTAATTTTTGTTAACATCAAAGACCATTAACATCAAAGACTAAATTCTCTTTTTTCTTCTATAAAATAAATAAATACATAAATAATTATTTTTAAAAAATGTTTTTGTTGAATGCAAAGACAAGTTTGTCTTCAACAAATGTAAGTTATGTACGTATTTTCGTGAACATCAAAGACAACTGAGTGTTGAGCAAATTTAATATATGTATTTTTGTAAACATCAAACATAATTTCGTGTCCCTCAAACTTTTCACCTATTTTAGGCAAACTCCAAAGACAATTTAGAGTAACGTGTTTGACTATCGCAAAGTTCCCGTCTTTGATGACACTCTGTGTACATTTTATGGTGCACGTCCATAATAATTGAGTCATCACCAACATCATTTTGTGTTTTAGTAAACATCAAAGACAATTTCATTTTTAATAGATTTACCACACGTTTTCCAAAGTATCAAAGACACTTTTGTCTTCAACAATGTTTTTTGTTTTCAAACAAAGACGCTTTTAATGTAGAGGGAGTCCTCAGATTAGAAACGAGTTCCGTTCCTCTGCTAGTACTGTAACTCGGATTTCGTCGTAAATCGGATTTCACCATTAAAATCGGAATTTACGTCAAATAAAAAACAAATGCGCTGAAATAAACAAGATGCTGTACTTAACATTACAGGGAGTCATCGGGTTAAAACTGTCTCGACTTGAAACGTTTCGACTTTTACAAGGCCCGTCCCCCGGTCCGCCATTTTGTCTGGCTAACGCTTGTCCGTGTTTGTGCGGCGGGAATATCTTTGCATTTTTCACCCTCCTTTTTAGAGATTATCGCCCCAAAGAAGAAAGTTCTGTCTTTTAGCGATGCTTCCGCAGCCAAAAGAAAATCAATGACCATGGAAACGAAGCTCAAGATCATAAAAAGATTGGAGACGACCGAGGCTTCAGTCGGTCGACCGTGGTGACAATTATTAAAGACAAAGCCCGTATTTTAGCGCATGTGAAGGATTTCGTTCCTATGTCGGGTAAAATGATCACAAAACAAGGTTCTTTGGTACTTGTCGAGATGGGGAGGATTGCGGACCAGGTTCCTTGGCAATAGCTAAGCACAGCCTCCCCTTCTTCTTCTTCTTCTTCTTCTTCATCCACCTCTCAGCAGTCATGCTAAGTACGTCATCTTGTTTGTTTCAATGTATTTGGTTTTTATACAAAGTATTTTTGATGTAAATTCTGACTTTAATGGTGGAATCCGACTCGAGTCGAAATTCGAGTTAAGTCGCTACTGTAGGAACGGATCTCAGTCGAAGACCGAGGACTCCGCGTACCGCTCCTCAATCCATAACGTAAATCGCCTCCATCTCGACAAGTACCAAAGAACGTTGTGTTGTGATCACCGAATCTGACATGGGAACAGAACCCTTCACCTGGGCTAAAATACGGGCTTTGTCTTTAGTAGTCGTAACCACGGTCGACCGACCGAAACCCAGTTCTTTCCCGATGTTCGTCGGCGTCTCTCCTTTCTCTCCTTTCTCCGATCTTTTTATGATCTCGAGCTTCGTTTCCATGGTAACGGATTTTCTTTTGGCTGCTTTCTTTCTTTCTGCGGAGGGCGATGCACATCAGCTGGGCAAAATGGCGCACTCGAGAAGGGCGTTGTAAAGTCGAAACGTTGTAGGTCGAGACCTTTTTAACTCGAGGACTCTCTGCATCTAAAATAGAAATGTGCATATTTGCAGAAGTATAAGACATTATTCCCTTCACCAATTGTAATGGATGCATTGACAAAAATATGGTTTTGCAAACAAAGAGCATATTTTGTCTTCAACAAACTTTTTGAGCGGTTGCTTTCACACGGAAATCAATTTAGTGTTGAACTAAGACAACGTCCAGGGTTTTGGAAACATCATTTGATAGTTTATCAGCTTTAACCCAAACAAGCAATTCTTATTATTATTATTATTTTGACATAGATGAATAATGCTGAATAATGGCGAGAAGAGTTCCAAACAAAAGCGGTCTTATTTTCCGGCCAACGCCGGTCAACCCTTTTTCGGGACCGGGATTTGACTCGACCTTAATACCAAACAAATGAGTCCCCCAATTTCGCATTCCTGAGCGGCCACAGAGTTCTTAGAAACAAAAAAGCTCCTTTCCCTCCGGTCCCGCTGCGACGTCGGCCGATTGCTAATCCGCGCCCGACCCGATAAAAAGCGCTCAGGTACCGGCTCGCGCTCACATCCCCGTCATGTTCCTCTACCAGCTGCTCAGCTTCTTCTTCGCCACCTCCAAGAAGGAGGAGGACCCCGCCTCCGAGTACGACCTGTCCCGGTACAAGAGGGGCGATCTCCTGGAGGTTCCCCGGACCCTCTTCACGCACTTTGGCATCTATCTGGGCGACGGCCGGGTCGCCCACCTCATCCCGGACATTCTACCGGTTCTGACCCGCGACAAGGCGGCCGTGGCCGGGATGGTGACCAACAACCGCTTGCTTCTGGGCGTGGTGGCAAAAGCGGCCAGCGTGCGGGTGGACTCGCTGCGGGACTTTGCGTACGGATCTCGGGTGCTGGTGAACCGAATGGACTCGGTGTGCAAGCAGCCGCCGCTGGACCCGGACGAGGTGGCCCGGAGAGCCGAGAAACTGCTGGGCGCTGTGGCCTACAGCCTGCTGTGGTACAACTGTGAGCACTACGTCATGTACTGCAGATACGGCATGGCCATCAGCTACCAGACGTATCAGGTACCCTGTGACTCGGAAATAGTCTTCAATTAACCTAAAATATGTATTTCTGTAAAGACCAAGGTTTCAAATCTTTTCTTTCTTGCCAGCCCCTAAGACAATTGAGCAATTTTTGTCAATTTTAATTGTGTATACATCAGAGAACAGTTTAGAATCTTCAACAAGAATCACGCACATTCATAAAAACCTGAAGAAGGTTTTCGAGCAGGGGTGTCAAATACATTTTTGTCGTGGGCCACATTGCAGTTACATTTCCCCACCCGTTGCTGTTAAGACTATGAAATTGTAGAAATCTTTAATCGTCCCGTCATATTTACATTGGAAATTGATGAACTACTTTTGCGTTCAGAAATCGAGAGAAACGGGCTTTAAAATTCATCAAAATTCATTCATTCACACGACTGTTTGAAATTTTGGTACAAAATTTCACAAGAATCATGATGATGATTTACTTTTGCGGGCCACATAAAATCACGTGGCGGGCCAGAGCCGGCCCCCGGGCCTTGAGTTTGACACCTGCGATTTAGAATTTTTTTTTTACTTGCTACGAACTTTTAACTTCGGTCCACATCTGCGAGGATTGTCTGTTCCTAAATTCTTGTTAATCTATGTTGTTGCTTCATCTGGAAGCTGCTTGCGGGAGGCCACATGGCAGAGATGAAGTCCCACTTTAAGTCCCATTGTTGACTCAAGCGCAGGGGTACGAAAATAACAAAGATTAAAAAGGGTCTCGAGATACCCCAAAGAGAAGGCACGTATGTGACCGTTCCTCCATTTTCCCAAGAATCATGAAATTCACACAGATGATTTGTCTTCGCGGGCCACATAAAAATCACGTGGCAGGCCAGATCCGGCCCCTGGACCTTGCTTTTGACACACGTGATTTAAAAAATTTTTTTTTTCTAAATTTCCATGATGTTTTAACTTCCGTCCACATCTGCGAGGATCACTTGTTCCTCAATACTTGTTAATCTGTGTTGTTGCTTCATCTGGCAGCTGCTTGCGGGAAGCCACATGGCAGAGATGAAGTCCCACTTTAAGTCCCATTGTTGATTCAAGCGCAGGGGTACGAAAATAAAAAAGACAAAAAAGGCTCTCTAGATACCCCAAAGAGCATCACGTATGTGACCGATCCTCGATTTTCACAAGAATCATGAAGTTCACACAGATGTTTTGCCTACGCGGCTACATTAAATCTTATGGCGGGCCAGATCTGGCCCCCGGGCCTTAAGCTTAACACCTGCGATTAAGAGCTTTGTTTTTTTTTTTTTTTTGTTTTTTGTTTAATTGCCATGAACTTTTAACTTCCGTCCACATCTGTGAGGATTCTCAATTCTTGTTAATCTGTGTTGTTGCTTCATCTGGAAGCTGCTTGTGGGAGGCCACATGGCATGGATGAAGTCCCACTTTAAGTCCCATTGTTGATTCAAGCGCAGGCAGGGGTACGAAAACAACAGACAAAAAAGGATCTGGAGATAACCCGAAGAGCAGCACGCGTGTGACCGATCCCCCGTCTGTGGTGTTTCGTTGCAGTTCTGCACGTCGGTGCGCAAGATCGTGTGCAGCCGCACCAGCTCGTACGCGACGGCCTCGTGCGGCGCCGCCGTCCTGCTTTGCCTCGGGTGCGCCACGCCCGCAACGCTCTTGGCCACGCTGTTGCTGTCCTTCACCATCTGGATGGCAGCCTAGAACTGAGGCCTCGGCAAAAACTCTCGGGGGGGGGGGGGGGGGGGTTGTTTTGGCGAAGCCAACATTTGCGCTTGGTTAACGACATCAAAGTTCGCTTGGAGTCGGAAGTTTGGGAAAGATCAAGGGCACTTTTGAGACATTTGATGCAAACAACAAAGACCATTTAGAATGTTCAGTCAAGCTGACGTGCTTTTTTTTTTGTAAAATCCGAAGACAAAGTCAGTTTTTGACAAACTTTGCATTCATATTTTCGTATTATTACAAAACCTACTACAAGATTTTATCAACGCTCAGTTGGATTTAGTCTTCATTTAACAAAACTCAAGTGTTTTTGCAAATATCCAAGACATAAAAATGCAAGAAAAATTTATGAATATAATAAATGTCCTTTTTTACACATTAAAGAACATTTTCAGCTTTAATTTTGTACATGATTCATCATCAATGACATCATTTTTTTCTTTTGCCTTGCCCACGTTTAGCTTTTTTGACCGATTCTGTGCAAAAACATGTTAACGGACTAATAAGTTAACATTTGCTTTTGTTGTTGTTGATTTAGTTTTTATTCTCTTTGCATCAAATGATTTTTTTATAAATCAATTATTTTTCATATAACATGATTTGAGTACATTATATGTATATATATATATATTATCTACATATTGATTTTATTTTGTATAGTATTATTACGTATTATTTTTTCACTGTATTCATATTTTATGATTGACACAATTTTGAACTGAATAAATTATGTAGAATACACGTCTGTAAATATTTAAATTTTGTGATGTATATGTTAAAATAAAAAAATTACATTATTGGGGTAAGATGAATGTATATTTTATTATTTTTATTATGTATAAGAATCAACTCTATGCAGTATATATTGATTTTTTTTTTTTTACATACAATATAATTTCACTTTTACAAATGTGCCGCATGCAGCTGTTAGAGCGCCACCTGCAGTTTTATCTGTATATTATTTTATATTTGCCGCAAATACTCATTTTCACATTGTTTCTATGACATTATTTGGGTTTTTAAAATAATAATAGAAATTGCTCAAATAAAAAGATAAGGTTTATAGTGCCATCTGCTGGTCTGGTGTGTTCCTGACAGCCTAACATTACATTTTTAATGCAAACCAAAAAAATGTATTTTTGAAAGGTCACTGTAAAGAAGAGTTCTGCTTGTCTCCACATGGTACCGTTTTGATGTATGACGTCATCCAAGTGGTTCTGGGTCCATCCAAAATGCATTTCTCGCTGCTTGTCCTGATTTGTTATGACTCAGTCCAAGTGGATCGTGTCGAATATCAAGTATTTGAACAAAAGATGATTCTATTAGGTATCCATTTTCTTTGCCGCCTATCCTCACAAGGAGTGCTGGAGGCCTATCCCAGCCGTCAACGGGCAGGAGGCGGGGTTACACCCTGAACTGGTTGTCGGCCAATCGCAAGGCACATAGAGACTCACAATTACACCTATGAGCAATTTAGTGTCCAATTAATGTTGTTTTTGGGATGTGAGAGGAAACTGGACTGCAAACTCCACACAGGCGGTTCCGGGATCGAACCCGGGTACTCAGAACTGCGAGGCGAACGCTTTACACCTGATACATCGTTCCGCCTCTGAATAGGTAATAAACTTTTTTTTTTTTCTTACAACCCATGTACGACATTATATATCAGAAAAAACAGGTAAATATGAGGCGCATTTATTGAATTTAATTTTTTATTATTATTATTTTATTTTATTTTTTTGAGCCACTCATAACTTGACTTCACTGGTGTGTCGTCGTGCTGCAGAGGCCCTGCTGACTTCCATTGGACATGCGTCACCCTTCTGTTAGAAAGCCCACTAGAACATCCATGATGCATTTTAAACTAGTTTGTTGGCACCCTTAGAGTGATTAGTAAAAGTCTGCACACCCCCATTTTTGGGGGGAGGGCTGGGGAAAGGAAAACTTAGTACTGCATTTATACTTTATTTCAGTCACTTTCAATGGTTGGAAGTATTTAACATGAGCTTGAATGTGATTGGTGAATTGACTGTAAAAATTATTGTTATTTTTTTACTCAAGTACATTTCAGATTGTGCACTTTTCCACTTTAAGTAAAGGAGTCAAATCAGTACAAAATGCTCGCACTTTGCGAATTCCAATATGCGACTCGACAGGCCTTCAGTGAGCCTCGGACTCAAAAATCTTCAGGGTGGCGTCGGTTGCGGTTTTGAGTTTATTGACGCGTGGGTGCCCCCCCACACACTTTAAAAACATATTTGGGCCTTTCCCAGCACGTATTCCTGATTCAACCGCCACGGAGTACATGCCACTCACTTGTTTTATGACTTTTCTTTTTTTTTTTTTCTTTTTTTTTCATGGTAAGCAAGTCACAGAATTCTGCTCATTTTCCCATATGTGTGTTATTCATTTATGTTTTTGTTTGTTTGTGGTTTTGTTCCCTCAGCGCTAAAACCTTCGAGGATGCCAGGCTGCAACACAGTCGAGGCGGGGTGAGAAAAATGGCTGTCCAGGACAAAATGATGGATGGGCTTGTTTACTGGCAAACTGCAACGTGGACGGTCGGGAAATGTGACATTGCTACGTAGCGTGTCACTGTTTTTTTTTTTTTGTTGTTTTTTTTTTCTTTATGGATTTTGTTTCATCACATTTGTTTATCTATTGGTTGTTATAATCATTGTACCTGCGATTGGCGGGCAATTAGTTGAGGGTGTAACCCTGCCTCCTGCTCGATGACAGCTGGGATAGGCTCCAGCACTCTCCGCGACCCTTGTGAGGATAAGTGGTAAAAGAAAATGGCTGGGTGGATGTTTATCTATTGGTTGTTATAATCATTCTACCTGCGAATGGCTGGCAACCAGTTCAGAGCGCAAGCGTGCCTCCTGCCCGATGATAGTTGCGATAGGCTTTGCCACTCCCCGCGACCATCATGAGGATAAGCAGCCAAGAAAATGGCTGGATGGATGTTTATCAATTGGTATTTTATGATTCTACCTGCGATTGGCTGGCAACCAGTTCAGGGTGTAATCCTGCCTCCTCCCCGTCGACAGCTGGGATAGGCTCCAGCACTCCCCGCGACCCTTGTGAGGATAAGAGGGGAAAGAAAATGGCTGGATGGATGTTTATCTATTGGCTGTTATGATTGTACCTGCGATTGGCTGGCAACCAGTTCAGGGTGTAACCCCGCCTCCTGGGCGTTGACAGCTGGGATAGGCTCCAGCACACCCGCAACCCTTGTGAGGATAAGCAGCTCAGAAAATGAAAAATCCAGTTAATCAACATTTTACTTCTGTTGATGGCGACTTTTTCTTCTGGTTGACTCGACCGGTGCAATAAATGAAGTCAAACGAGGACTCAAGACGCTAATTTGGTGGCCACGACCCCCCCGTGGACTTTGATGACGATTTATGATGACCTCGTTAGCATTCATGAAAAAGCCTCGGGATTAACCGAGACGTAAACATGCGCTTTAGAGCAATTCCTTTTAATTAAATCACATTTTTAATTGCTCGCCGGTATAAATCAAGTGTGCGCATTTCAAAAAATGACTGCAAAACGGCTCATTAAGATGGCGCTAAGTGTGCTCTTGAAAAAGACATTATGTATTACATAATGCCCCCCCCCCCCCCCCCCCAACAAACCAAGTCTCTCCGGCGATCTCATATAAAGTGGAAACGAAAGAAGCAAATACGGGCAAACTGATGCGACGACGAGGCACACCTCGATAAGACGCGAGTGCCTGGAGGGAGCTGATTGGTCAAATCAAAGTCGAGGCCTGACGGGAACACGTACAGACCAAAGTAAAACAAAACAAAACATGACTAAATCCAATCAAAACCAAGGCACAAACAAACAAGATAAAAACAGTGACAATGAATACCTGATGGATGAATGACTGAATGAATGAATGAATAAATAAGCGATGGATGCATGTTGAAGGTGGGCGGATGAAAGGGTGAATGAATGGGTTAATGAACACATAAAAGTACAAATATAGTGAGCGGATGAGTGCATGAATGATGAACTCCTTCAGTAACACACTCACTCTCACTGATGGCTGAACGAGGATGGCTGGCACGAAGTGACGGGTGAATGGATGAATGACTTGAAAAATGGAACGAATTGGTGTATGGATGCATGAGCCAATGAATGCATGAATAAAGAAAACAGGTGGGTGAAATAACTGCTTTAGGTGATGATGGATGATGATGCATAACAATGGATTAATGTATCGGTGAATGAATGAGTACGTACATAATTTAATGATTATGAATCCACAAATAGGTGGATGAAGATTAAGAAATTGGGGAAGGAATGGGATGCATGGATGGATGAGTCATCCATAAATGATATCGGGTTATGAATGAAAGAATGAATGAATGAACAATAGATGAATGAATGAATGGCAAAATGCATAAACAATGAAGGAAGGAAAGACGGATGTATGTTGAAAGATGGGTGGATGAATGGGTGAATGAGTGGGTTAATGAATGGTTTAAAAAGACAAATGCAGTGAGCTGATGAATGCGTGAATGATGAACTCCTTCAGTAACACATTCACTCTCATTGATGGCTGGCCGGGAGTGACAGGTTGAATGCTCCTTCAGATGCATGGATGAATAAGGTGAGTGAATGAATGGATGAATGACTTGAGAAATGGAATGAATGGGTGATTTGGTGTATGGATGCATGTGGCAATGAATTCATGAATAAAGAAAACAGGTGGGTGAAATAACTGCTTTGGTGATGAATGGATGATGGATGATGCATGTGCATGCATAGGATTCATGTGTAGGTGAATGAATGAGTACATACATGAACGAATGATTATGAATCCAAAAATGGGTGGATGAAGATTAGGAGGTTATGAATGAATGAATGGCAAAATGCATGAACAATATAGGAATGAATGAATGAATGAATGTACAAATCCACAAACAATATATGAATGAATGAATGAATGGATGGATGGATGAATGACAAAATGCATAAAATATGAATGAATGAATGAATGATGAATGAATGAATGAATGAACAATAGATGAATGAATGAATGGCAAAATGCATAAAAATAGATGAATGAATGGCAAAATGCATAAACAATATATGAATGAATGGGAAATGCATAAATAATATATGAATGAATGAATGAATGAAAGTTAGACAGAATGCATAAACAATACATGAATGAATGAATGAATGGCAAAATGCAAAAACAATAGATGAATGAACGAATGAATGAATGGTAAAATGCATAAACAATAGATGAATGAACGAATTAATGAATGGTAAAATGCATAAACAATAGATGAATGAATGAACAATAGATGAATGTTCGAATAAAACAACATGAAACACAAAATACAGTCCATGGAAAGAAGGCATTTGCAATCTTGACCTTTTGCTTATTTTTTTTTCTCTCTCTCTCTACAAGGCGGCTAAATGAGAGACGATGCCTAACGCCCCCCCCACCCCCCCCCACACGTGGCAATAAAAGTTAAAATAAACTACCAACAGTACCCCCCGCCCCCTAAAAAAAAGTACATTTACGCCCCAGCCAAGGATCGAGTGGAGGATGGAGTGAAAAAATGATGTCAGGTGCGGGGCGGGGGGGTAATTGGATCTGGCCACGGGGGGGCTGCGACGTGCAGTCGGAGCGCGTCACAGTTTGACGAGTCTTCTCGTGAGGATGCTTCCCATCCGCTTTGGCTCTTCGCCTGCACGTGGACGCCAGTAGCGCCTTTCTCCTTGCACACCCAGGTAGGACTGATGACAAAAATGAAAATGATACAAATATTAATTTTTGGGGGGTTATCATAGTGGACGTTACGCACCGTCTGTCATTCTTCTCCACTGCTTCCGCTTGGATTCGACCTCGTTTAGCGATGAGCCCGATAATCAACTCGATCGTGCCGACGCAATTGAAATATCGCTTCTCTGTATTCTCGTTTTTTGAAAAAAGTCAACTAAACATCGACGTCCGTGGCGCATTTTTTCTTGTTGTCCCGATGCGCCTTCCAGCACTGAACTATTTCCTCGGGCCGCAGCTGGTGGGACGTGATGAGACGGTTGTAGCGGCACCCGACCGCGGGCACCCGCAGGTGGTTGAACCAGAACGCGTCGGCCGGTTCCGTCGGCTTCAATCCGAGCTTGGCCAGGCACAGTCCCACGTAGACGTCCTCCAAGTAAACTTTGCGCACGCTCGGCGCCACGGCGTATATTTTCGGCGCCAGGTCCCCGGAGAGCACGTATCCGGTCCCGGAGCAGAAGTCGGGATACTTCTCTTCCGGGTACTCGTCTTTGGACACGTACCACTTGCTGGTTTTGTCCCGATGGGGTGAGAGATTTTTCAGGACTTTCCCCGTGAAGTAGTTGGTCTTGGGCTTTGAGTCCGGTCTGAGCAGCTTCAGGATCAGGTTCTCCGTGTTGATGAACATGTCGCTGTCGGTCTTCATGACGTAGGTGGCCCGCGGGCAGTACCGCGCCACCCAGTGCAGTCCCATCCAGATCTTCAGGGTCAGGTTCTTGTAGGAGTCCAGGAAGTCCTGCTGGATCAGATCGCGATATTTTCGACTCTCTTTCCGGAGCGTCCTCTGCTCTCCGCTCCCCGCCTCCCCGTCGTGTTTTCCCAGCAGAAAGATCCGTACGATTCCCACAGCTGGCATCAAAGACTCGTCGGCCCAAGTCCGTCGGATCGCGTTCCTCCGGTCCACGTGCGGCGCCTCCGTGGTTATCATGAACACCAGAAACGGCGCCGCTCGCCTCTCTCGGCATTTGTACGGCTCGTTGATTAGATAAGGGAAGAGCCCGCGGAGGTGGTTGGAGTCGACCTCGGGGGGCTCCCGGTCACCCGCCGGGTCCTCTTGCCGAACGTGGTGAAGCAGGAAGTTCAGCGCAATCAGCAGCAGCAGGAAAAGCAGGAAGTTGAATACCAATTGAAAACGGCGGCGGCGGCGTCGCCGCTGCATGACGTCCCGGTTGCGGGTCGAGGGCTTCAGAATTACACGACTGCTCTCTGCGACTCCGCGCCGCCGCAGTCCCGCATCGCAAAATCGTCTCCGGCGATTTCTTTGTTTGATAAATCCGCGTAGATCCTCAGGTCGGTGCAACAGAGGCTTTAGAAAGGTCGCAA
This sequence comes from Syngnathoides biaculeatus, assembly GCF_019802595.1. Classification (NCBI taxonomy): domain Eukaryota; kingdom Metazoa; phylum Chordata; class Actinopteri; order Syngnathiformes; family Syngnathidae; genus Syngnathoides; species Syngnathoides biaculeatus. The sequence goes on along the minus strand of NC_084648.1, from coordinate 17,208,739 downwards.
AGTAACACAAGCAGCAAAAAAAAAAAAAAAAAAATCCCCTTGTGGTTTTGATGCTTTGTGTCATCACAAAGGCGCATCACAAGTTTTTTTTTTTAATTTCAAAATTGATGTAAACTTTTCCATGATTTAAATGTCAACTGTTGTGGGCCATCAGAGAAGAAGAAGGAGTCACCCAGAAAGTAACTGGGGGGGGGGCCTCTTGAGGTGCGTTCAGACGCTTAAACACGAGCAATACCCGTTGAAGTACCAAGCAATACCAAGAGAGGAACTGTGGTACTGCACGCGCGAGTCCGGTGTGGCGGAGAAATATGTGAGAATAGTACAGGATGTGTTATGAGGGCAGCAGAACAGCGGTGAGACGTGCCGTAAATGTGTCAGAAGAATTTAAGGTGGAGGTGGGAATGCATCAGGGATCCGCGCCGAGCCCCTTCCTGTTTGCGGTAGTAATGGATAGGCTGACGGATGAGGTTAGACTGGAATCCCCTTGGACCGTGATCTTCGCAGAGGATATTGACCTCATTTATAAACTGTGCAAGAAAAAGGAGATGAATTCTTAATAATAATTAATAAAATATATGATGTATAATTATTATTGATTTCATCTTTAAAAGAATGCCTTTGAGATTGTACGACTGAAATTTGGAATGGAAGCACAAAAAAAAAAATCAGCATTTATTTAGCCAGTGTCCTGTGAGAAGCTCAACAGTAATTGAGTACTTTTTATATTTGCGCAAAATGATCATCAAATGTGAAAACGCCAACAGGCCACAGGGCGGCCGATGGGGCCGCCGCAAGATGGACGTCGCCAACGCGAGCGAAGCGCAGCTGCCGGCGGCAGACGATCCCTCCTCCAATTGCTGCTGGACTACGCCAGCGCCGCCTGGTGGTGAGGAGGACTACCCGGGCCTTGAGGATAGCACCCATCTGCCGGGCGTGCGCGCGGCGCTCATCCTGGCGTACGGCACCATCATCACCCTGGGCGTGGGGGGCAACGCCATGGTGATCCACGCGGTGTTCCGCTTCCGCCGCCTGCGTACCGTCACCAACTTCTTCATCGCCAATCTGGCCCTGGCCGACCTCCTGGTGGCGTCCCTGTGCCTGCCCTTCACGCTGGCGTACACCCTGCGTGGCGAGTGGGCATTCGGCCGGGCGCTGTGCTTCGCCGTGCCCTGCGCCCAGGGCGCCGCCGTGCACGTGTCCACCATCACGCTCAACGTGATCGCGGTGGACCGCCTCCGCAACGTGGCGCTTCGGCCGGACGGCGCGCCGCGTCTGTCCCGGCGGGCGTGCGGCGCCGTGGTGGCGATCGCCTGGGCGGTCGGCGTACTCCTCGCCAGCCCGCTGGCCGTCTTCCGGGAGTACGCCGTCTTCCAGCTGGCGCCCGGGAAATCCATCCAGGTGTGCGCCGAGAAGTGGCCCGAAACGGGTGGCAGCGCCCCCTACAGCCTGGCCATGATGCTGCTGCAGTACGGCCTGCCTTTGGCCGTCAACGTTGTGGCCTACGCGCGCATCTGGAGCAAGGTTAGAAGTCTGGGCGGTGAACCGCCGGATTTTTGATTCAACGTTTGCCGATTCAATCTCTTCATGTTTGAAATGATGACTCCAAAAATTAATCGACAGCTGAATGGATTTGTAACGTAATCTCATGTCAGTTTCATGCTGATTTTTTTTTTTTTTCTGGTTCCGCTTGGTTTTACCGGCGCCAGATGAACGCCGGCCGGCTGTCGCGGGCCCACCGGCGCCGCCGTAAGACCACCAAGATGCTGGTGACGGTGGTGGCCGTCTTCGCCGTCAGCTGGCTGCCGCTGCACGCCTTCCAGCTGGCCGTGGACGTGGACGGCCGCGTGGGCCGCGCGCAGGACTTCAAGCTGCTGTTCAGCGCCTTCCACGCGGTGGCCATGTGCTCCACCTTCGTCAACCCCATCCTGTACGGCTGGATGAACAACAACTACAGGAGCGCCTTCCTGGACGCCTGCAGCTGCTACCGGACCTTTGACCGACACAAAAAGCCAAACAAAATGGCCTCTGCCCCGCCTTGCAAGTCCAACAAGGGTTAAGTGTCTAGTGGGCTACCTCATAACTGTCAGAAACACCTCTCCGAGCTCATCGGTGCAGCACTATTCCTCGTTCTCAGCAGAGGATAAAGACGATATGATTTTTGAGAACTGTTGCTCCATTTTGTCCCCGAACATTTGTGTTCCATCTGTTGCTTGAAGGCTCAAGTTTCAGTCTCAAATCATTTCCCCCCATTGAAACCAATGGAAGTGCCGTTTATCCGTTCCAAAAACTTTGGGTTGAAAAATCGCTGTCCCCAATATTCTTACTTCTTAAAATACACAGAAGAATGAAATCATTTCAAAACAGCATTTGAATATCTCTTCGGTTATAGTTCTCGGATTTGTGTGATTCTTGTTTTCATTTTCATTTTTTTATCGTCGCTTACTTGTTTGACAATATTCAACAGAAAACGAGTACTTTTATGTTATTTATGACCTTTTTTAAAAATGTGATTCATTTGGATATTTGATTAAAGAAATCATCCATTTTCCAAGCCGCTTATCCTCACTAGGGTTGCATTTGTGCTGGACCCCTTCCCGTCTCACTTCAGGCAGGACCTGACCTGATAATTGTTTCAATAAAATGTCTGAAGAAATAATAATAAAAAAGAAAATAGTTAAAAATACATAACATATACAGTATTGGAAAATATTAAATTATTTAAACTAAAACAAATACTTTTATGTGTTTTATGCAGTTTTAAAAAACGTGATTGTATACTTTGAATAAAAAAATAAAATGTCTAAAGAAATAAAAATAATTAAAAAAAAGAAAATAGTTAAAAATGCATAACATATACAGTATCAGAAAATATTAATTAATTTAAACTAAAACAAATACTTTTATGTGTTTTATGTAGTTTCAAAAAACGTGATTGCATATTTTGATGCTGCAGATTAATAGGAAAAAATTTGGAATTTAAAAAAAATACTCAAAATTATTAGAATGTTATACAAAAAATATAAAAACTAGGACTACCAAATAAAAATCATATTGAGGGCAGGATGAAGTCATTTTTATTGGTTTGATGAAGAGTCAAAAACAGGGAATGGGGAAAAAAATGGCAAACCGGAAGTGATGTCAGCGACAGAAAGGAAGACGGTGACCGAGCGCTGACCCAGGCGCAATGCGACACTACAGGTCTTGACTCTCGGGGGGTCTGGTCCTGGCGCGGGCGTGCGCCTCGCAGTACAGCTCCCCCCCCACGAAGAAGTAACCTTTCTGCTTCAGGTTGACGTCGCAGTCGGCGCACACGAAGCAAGTCGGGTGGCGGAACTTGTCGCGAGCCTTCACCACCGTGCCACTGGACCAGGAGCAAATACGTCATTTGGGACCACCCACGCTTTTAACCCCCCCCCAAAAAAAAACAAAGTCGCTAAGAAATATTCGTGAGCTCATTTCAAATGTTCCGTTGTATGGTCGTTATGGCGCTTTCGCAGGTGCAGGTAAGACGCTCAGCCAATTGCAACGCTTGAAATAAAATGACATCCAATACCAAAATGGATGCAGAATTTAAAAAAAAATTTAAATAAAAGATCCAAAGTACAGAAAGTAAAATGTTTGCTCTTTTAAAAAAAATAAATACATAACAGTTATTTAAATAATGACAAATTATGTTGGAAAAAATTAACTATAACACGATACATTAGAATTTTCTTATTTTACATGAATATATATTTTTTTTGTAAAGTAGACAAAAAAACCTAAAGAAAATAAAATGTAAAAAATTATGAATAATCTATCCATTCACTGAGCCGCTTATCCTCACGAGGGTCGCGGGCGTGCTGGAGCCTATCCCAGCTGTCAACGGGCAGGAAGCAGGGTACACCCTGAACCGGTCGCCAGCCAATCTCAGGGCACATAGAAAAAAAAACAACAACACCACCTAGGGACAATTTGGAGTGTCCAGTTAATGTTGCGTGTTTTGGGGATGTGGGAGGAAACCGGAGTGCCCGGAGAAAACCCGCACAGGCCCGGGGGAGAACATGCAACGTCCACACAGGCGCGGTCGGGATTTGAACCCCGGTCCTCAGAACTGTGAGGCAAATGCTCTCAACCAATCGCGCCACCGTGTAAATAAAGTGAGGATAATTTCAAATGAAGAGTTGTTAAAAACAGACAAACAAACCAATAAATCAATAAATAAGGCAGCTCGGAGGCCGACGAGTGATTAAATGCTACGCTGTAATTATCATGCAACATAATAATAATAATAATAATAGTAATAATTTAGCATGTAGCATGCTAGTGTGCACTCACACGACGCCATTTCCACACTTGTCGCAGATGGGAAGTTTCTGCAGGTTTCCAGCAGGTGCGCTGGGCTTGGTGGTGGGGGCCTTCACCGTCCTGGTCACCATTGGTTTGGTCCCTGCACCAAGAAAAACAATCATCAGTGACCAATCATTTCAACGGGCGGACGACTGGCGAAAACCAGAAAATACTCTCAAGGCGGCAGAGATGAGATCATGATCACTGAAATAATGGCAAACTGTAATGCTTGAACAATTTGAAAACTTTTTTTATTTTTATTTTTAGAAGAAATTAATAATTTATTTAAAGGAATTATAAAGCCCATATTTGTATTTTTTTTTATAATTTAGATCATAATACTTCGCTTTGCTTATGTTTTTTTTTAATTATTTTACACGAATAAAACAAAAAAATCAAGAAAAAGGACAAAATGAAAATAAAATCAAATAAAACAAATACAATGAAAAAATACAAAATTACATTAAAGTATATGGGATAGTTTTTGTTGCTTTATTTTACCTAAATGAGATGGAAAAAATGTTTGAAGACAGCAGCTAAAATACAGCTGAATAAAAAAATAAATAACTAAAAATAAAGAAAAGGTTTGTTTTACAAGAACTACATTCAAATAAATATCATGAAAATAACAGATAAATAAAAATATTTTTAAAAATGTATATAAGTATAGGATTTTATATATATATATATATTTTTTTTTCTTTCGGCTTGTCCCTTCCGGGGTCGCCACAGCGTGTCATCTCAGATGAACGCACATATATGTTTGGCAGCAAAACTGCAAAAGAAAAAAAAAAAAAAAACTTTCCAACCTATGCAACTAATGACATCACCTCTCAGTTATGGAGTTATTAAGTAAGATGACATTGGCAATATGAGCCTATAACATACAATTACATTATGATAAATGTAATGAAAACCACAAATTCTGTGAAAACAAGTATCCAGAAAAAAGTCATCTTTGGCCAGATTACAAAGATAACATTCTCAAAGAATTTATTCCAGCCGTAAAACTACAATTTTTTTTTTTTTTTAATGGCGTTAGCCTACAATAGCACGTTTGAGCTCAATTTCAACGGACCGTCGCTCTCGATATATTCCTGCAGCGCCTTGAAGGATCCCGACTGGCGCGGTTGCTCCGGTTCCTCGTAGTCGTGCTGCAGCATGCGGTAGACGTCGGAATCCTCGATGTTAGCCAAGGTCCTCGGGCTGTGTGGATATGTTAGCATGTCACATTTAAACTATCAAGAATTATGTATGCGGCGTGTGCGTTTGTTGGTGGGGGGGGGGGGGGGGGTTCAGCCGCACATCTCAGGTTTTTGACGTTCTAACGACATCGCTATTTCGTCGCCACCCTTTTGCTCGCTAGCTCACAGGCTAGCGAGTTTTATAAACGGTTAACCTTCTCTTTGTCGCAGATGCGATGCGGGTGCGACCACACAATTTAAATTTAGCGAGTCCAGAAAAGACTGTTGTGTATATTAAATGGAACGATAACCCGCCCTACTCTGCTCCTGATTGGCTAGCACCAAGATATGGTTTGCACTTTGGATTCGCTGTGTGTGGCAGCTCTTCACCAACACACATATACTGTACATAATTGTGTATTTACTGCAGCGTGAGAGAGAAATAATACATTGATTAATTAAGAAATTAATAATATAATATTTAAAAAAAAAAAGAAATATGTTACAATATATTTCACTTGTGAATCTAATATTTTTTAAATATTTTTTGTAGTGTTAGATTTTTTAATCACTTGAAAATAACTTTCAGTTAATTTGTAATTTATTTCTATAAATAAATGTTTTGTTGAAAATTATTTTTTTGGATGTCCGATATAAAGATTGTTTTTTTTTCCTCATGTAAAAATATCACACTTTATGAAATGTAATATTTCAAAAGTAATTGTCAACATTTTTAGGGGACTTTTTGCTGTGTTTTAAATATCTTTAGATTGTTTTCCATTTTAAAACTTCATGTATTTTTTTTCTAATGCAATTTTCCCAATTAAAATTAAATGAAATAGTTTAAATAAATAATGCAAATAATTAAATCATCAATTAAATACATTTAAATATATCATGTATAATTATTATTTATTTCATCTTGAAAAGAATGCCTGTGAAATACGGGCTGAGAGATAAAAAAAAAATTGCAACTAGGAAATTTGCATTATGGAATGAAATGTAAAAAAAAGTAAAAGACTTTGCATGAAAATCCGGCAATTACAAGGCAAGGCTACAACCTACAAAGTACACATTGTACACAACCCGCATGCCCTAAAATGGCGGCCTGAGGAAGTGGCCTGGAACAACCGATTTCGACTTCACGAGGTTATGCAACACAAAAGCTTCGATTTATGCATAATTATGTCGTCACGGCGACCCGTCGTACATCAGACGAAAGACACACGAGCGCGTGGTTCAAAACTTCGTCACGACCGACATTCGGGATTTGCAAATCATCGCGTCGGGTTTTTATATTTACGCCTTACACAACACACACGACGGATGAAGAGTTTGGAGTGCTATTGTGATTTTTCTTTTTTTTTTTTGAAATTTATGGCGGTGTCGACCTGTTGGGCTTGGGCTGCACGAGCCCTTTCATCTGCCCCTCCATGGCGTCCTGGATGTTTCCGGAAGAGTAGAGTCCAATGGGGGTGTTGTAGGTGGTGCTGACCACCTGGCGCGTGTCGTCGATGTTGGCCGCCGCCACGAACGGCTGAGCTCGCCGGTTGTGCGCCACGCCGATGGGCTTGTAGTCCTGCGCAAACGGCGAAAACTCATCACGCAAGGGAGGGAATACGTATTAGCCGGTACCCCGAATTATGAGTTTTTTTTTCCAGTTATCAACTGTGGCTTGTTCCTTTTTTTTTTTTTTTTTTTTTGCTTTAAGAACACATTTAGACATTCAATATAATAGCACTCGGTCATATATTTTTTATCCTCTGTAAGGAGCTGAGGAAAGCTGTGAGGAATTGAGACATGCATACTGGACAGAGGTAGTATAGAGTAGTAGTAATAGTAGTAGTGGGGGTAGTAGTAGTAGTAGTAGTAGTAGTAGTATAGAGCTGTCCATCTTTCCTGTGCTGCCCCCAGGTGGCCAAGGCAGGGAGCAGCACAAAGGCCATTCAGTTGACGGAAATTTTAAATGAAGAAAAGATCAAGTAATTGTGGGTGGCACGGTGGTGACTCAGCTGGGAAAGCGTTGGCCTCGCAGTTCTGAGGTCCCAGGTTCGATCCCGGACCCGCCTGTCTGGAGTTTGCATGTTCTCCCCGTGCCTGCGTGGGTTTCCTCGGGGCACTCCGGTTTCCTCCCACATTCCCAAAACATGCACCGTTAATGGGACCCTCTAAATTGCCCGTAGGTGTGATTGTGAGTGCGGCTGTTTGTCTCTAGGTGTCCTGCGATTGGCTGCCAACCGGTTCCTGCCCGTTGACGGCTAGGATAGTCTCCAGCACTCCTCCCGACCCTTGTGAGGATAAGCAGCTAAGAAAATGGATGGATGGATAACGTAATGACAGAAAAGCTATTACAGTATTTTCTAGTATCAAGCTAACACCACAAATACTTGATTTGCAATTCAAGGATTCAGTTCATTTCATTTGTTTTAGCCATCCATCCATTTTCTGAGCCGCTTATCCTCACAGGGGTCGGGGGGAGTGCTGGAGCCTATCCCATCTGTTAACGTGGCAGGAGCCGAGGTACACTCTGAAATGGTTGCAGGCCAATCGCAGGGCACATAGAGACAAACAGACGCAGTCGCAATCACACCTAGGGGCAATTTAGAGTGTTCAATTCATGTTGCGTGTTTTTGGGGTGTGGGAGGAAACCGGAGTGCTCACCCGGAGAAACCCCACGCAGGCACGGGGAGAACATGGAAAATCCATAGAGGGAGGGCAGAGATTGAACCCGGGACCTCAGAACTGTGAGGCCAACGCTTTCCAGCTGGTCCACCGTGCCGCTGCATTTGTTTTATATACGAATAAATTATCTGACCAAAAAAGGACACACTGTATTAAAATTGTTAAAGTTACGGTAGCACCGCATGAGTGAGTCCAATAATTATTCGGACGTTTTCCTCCAAACCTGGGGCTCGGCTTCCAGGTTGATCTTAAAGGGGTTGACTTTGCCGTCCTCCGTCAAGCGCGGGGACCACAGTTTAGCCTCGCTTCTGCAAGGAGCAAAAACAATAAAAACAAACAAACAAAACGGGATGGTCAGATAGCAGGATTTTGTTTCTCCTGAAATTGATCGAACAAATTTCAGCCTCATTTTTTAATAAAAATAAAATATAAGAACAAATATTTAGCATATTTTAAAAATAAATACATTTTTTTTCTCACATTTTCTCTTAAGTTTAAGGACTCTCCTCATTTTAAATATTCCCACTTTCATATTTTTTTCAATAGTGTAAAATCTTATTATTGTGAAAAATGGAGCCATAAAATGTTCACTAGATAATAAAAATTGGAATCCCTTTTAAATTCTTTTCTTTTTTTTTTTAATTCTTAAAATTTCAAAACTATAATCGTAAACATTTTTAGGGGAGTTTTTCCAGTGTTTTAAATATCTTTAGATTTTTTTTTTCGGGTGAGGGATGTGTATTGTAATTTTAAAACTTAACGTGTTTTTCAAAATTGCAATTTTCCCAATTCAAATTAAATTAAATAATTTAAATAAATAATACAAATAATTAAATTATCAATTAAATACATTAAAATATATTATATATACTTATTATTTATTTCATCTTTAAAAAAGTATGCCTGGGAAATATGAGATGAGGGACCCAAAAATTTTTTTTGATCTCAAATGTTTTTCTTTTCAAAGAAGAAATAAGATGAGCGCGGCTTCACCTTTCCACAGTGAGCGTGAGGTGATCGGCGGCCTCTTTGATTTTGTTCTGCGCGTCACAGTGCAGCATGTCGGCGGAGGACGCGCCCTCGATGGCCACGACCAGGTCGCCGGGGCAAAGGTTGGCCAGCGCTGCCTTGCTGCCGGGCGTGATCTACGGGGTCGGGGGTGGCAGAAAGAGGAGATTGGGCAAGCGGTCGACATCCCGACAGCTCAACGGTATCTCCGGGATCACCCGGTTCCCCATTTTGACTGATTTTATATGCGCTAGAAACACTGAACCTCCGTCTTCTGGAACCAGGAAAAAAAAAAAAAAAAGTTTGTTTCAAGCTTGATCCTTTTTTTAGTAATCAAAACACGGCTTGTTTTCACTAAAAATACCAATTTCTGACCAAAAAGGGGCTTTCCGCTCAACCTCTCATAATCATCGTAGTACTGAACAGATGGGAAATATGGGTAGAACTAAATGGAACAGTCCTTAATCGGTTCAGGTCATACCAGGAGGAGTTATTTTGTAACTATTAGAAGACTCTTCAATCTCATCAAATGGCTACGACCCATGGGGTCCCTCAGGGGTCAATTCTTGGACCCCTCATGTTCAGCCTGTACATGCTACCCTTGGGTCCAATTCCTCAGAATTTGAATTTTGAATATCAGGCCTGAATGACCTCTACTGGTGCTTCCTAATAATGACTTTGCCCAATATTGTGCCCAGCTTACCTCGATTAATTATTATGTTTAATTCTTATTCCACAATGATAAATGAATCCGAGACAAATGCTGGCACAAACAACATATCCTTACTTATTTGGTTTTCCCAGGACCGCAACCCATCCATCTATCCATTTTCTTCACTGCTTATCCTCACGAGGGTCACGGGGAGTCCTGGAGCCAATCCCAGCTGTCAACGAGCGGGAGGCGGGGTACACCCTGAACTGGTTGCCGGCCAATCACAGGGCACATTGAGACAAACAGACAGACTCACAAACACACCTAGGGGCAATTTCGAGTGTCCAATTAATGTTGCATGTTTTTGGGATGTGGGAGGAAACCGGAGTGCCCGGAGAAAACCCACGCAGGCACGGAAAACTCCACACAGGCAGGTCCAGGATTGAACCGGGGACCTCAGAACTGTGAGGCCAACGCTTTACCAGCTGAGCCACCCTGTCGCCCAGAAATCATCCCATTTAGCACGCATCTATTTACAGTATATGCCCATAGAATTTTTTTTTTTACCTTTTAGAACCTTCAGTCCAAGTTTTAAGACAGCAACCTCCTTCAACACCTTGGCTCACTTGGCGTTCGGGGTCGTTTTTTTTTTTTTTTTCTTTTTAAATTAAACTATGATGTGATGATAGTCGAGTCGAAGTCGATTAATCGATGATGTCGATGCGATTTTTTTTTCTTTAGCAGAGGAGGGCGGCCCTCAACTATTCTGATCCTCCGCGGGACCACTAGCGAAAATCTATTGTGACAAGCGGCGAAACTCTTGAAACCACGCCCCCTCCTTCAAAGCGCCGGCAGAGTTGGCGCACCGCGTTGATCCCCAGACAGTAACGGACACGATCTTGTATCAGGGAAGATTAACAAGAGGTCGCAGAAGATCACGCCGCAAGGCTTCCAAAGACGTTTGGGATCGCCGACGTGACCTTATTGTATTACTGCACGTATACCCGCACAATGAGGTCATGTGACTATAAATAAGGCCTTCAAAGTGCTTTCCAAAGAGGGGATTCGATAGATAGAGAGAAAGAGAGAGAGAGAGAGAGAGAGATAGAGAGATAGATAGATAGATAGATAGATAGATAGATAGATAGATAGATAGATAGATAGATAGATAGATAGATAGATAATAGATAGATAGATAGATAGATAGATAGATAGATAGATAGATAGATTTTTGGGGGGGGCTTGGTTCCCCAAAATATGTTTTGGGAAAAACCTTGCTTCTTTTGTGTGTGTGTGTGTGTGTGTGTGTGTGTGTGTGTGTGTGTGTGCCAAATATATACATTGTTTCAATAAAAATAATTTTTTTAAGTTTTAAAAATATACAATTTTAATAATGCAGCTTTTTTTTTTTACCTTTCTGAAAATTATTGTACCAAAAATAAACTTTTATCAATTTGTGAGCCAAAATAACTTTGTGTGCCCCCAAATTACTTTTAAAAATATACTTATTTAAAATATACAGTACTTATTTTGAGTTTGTCTACTTACTTACTTACTGCAATTAATACAAGATGGATGAATTAAAATAGATAGATAGATAGATAGATAGATAGATAGATAGATAGATAGATAGATAGATAGATAGATAGATAGATAGATAGATAGATAGATAGATAGATAGATAGATAGATAGATAGATAGATAATTCCCTCAGAAACGTGTTAGCAAAACTACAGTAAAAAAACATGTTTGTTGTAAAAAAATAACGTAAAATGCATGATTTGCACAACAACTTGTTGGATCAAAACATTTGAAATAGACAATTTCGATTTCTGCAAAAAAAATTATTAGCGGCAATATCGCACAATACTCTCTGCACCTATGGGTTAGCAAAAAGTATGTGCAAGCAAAACTCACCCGTTGACAAAAACTTTCAAATTTCCACAGAAACGACTTTGAAAAAAAAAAAAAACATAAAAACATGCAATTATGATTTCCAGATATTTGTTAGTGAAAAACATTGTACAATATGAAATTTTCATAGATAATTTTTTAAATATTGCTCACGATTTCCACAGAAACAAGGAAATGTGTTAATGCATATATCGGATGTAAAAATCAATCAATAAATGCTAAATTTGCAACAATATTTTAGGACATTTTGTCAACTAGCAGAGAATGGATGCATATGAAGAACCAAAAATAATTTTGGCACAAATCTGATTTGAATAATATATTAAAAATTAATTGAAAATTGCCTGAATTTTTCAATGCCAAACATACATTTTCCAGTGTACGGTATAAAACAAAACAAAACAAAACAAAAAAAAAAAAGAAATTAATGACAGCATTGAGGCATATAAATAGCACGGGGCTGTGTTCTAGCTGTCATGTAGCCAAAATGAGCGCACGCAGCTGGTGAACATGAAGCAGCATCTGCCAAACAAATAAGCAGATGTGACCTCAAGGGAGCGCTTGAGTCTCCGGCCCAAAATCAAAATAAAAACACTGCATAATGAAGCGTGCGTGGGCTAACAGCGGGGATATATTTGCATGTGCGCTATATAGTTATGCACGTTTTGATATATTTATGCGTTGACAATCTGTCTGCTTTGCTTTTACAGGTAAAGAAATTAAAGTGACCGGTTAACACATCACGACACATCAGAGCCGTTCCAAGTTACGACTTTACAGTCCCAGGACATCACTACTTATTTTTTTGAACTCATATTTTTTTTTTTTTTGTCTTCAAGAAAAACTTTGGAAATAGGTCACTAGACTAGAACTGTAATAATTAATCGCAGTTGAACAGAAACGTGTAAAAAGAAAAAAAAACTGAAAATATATAAAATTTGCTACCAAAGGTTTTGATCATTTTTAATGAGCATTAAAACATGGATGAATATGTTTAATTACAAGTTTAACTATTGATTAAAAAAAACAACGCTGTCAATAAGAGTACAACAATTGCACGTGAAGGCTGAAAAACTAGCGCTAAACTGATGTAGAATTATTTGAAGTGTTGACTAATGTGAGACTAAATTGTTTGAACAGGTCGAGAAATGTTGAAGGAGTTTTTAAAGTTTTCAATATCTTTTGATTTGAGAATTTTCAAGGAGTCGCGGATGTCAAGCGCTGTAGCGTCGTGTGGCGGAAGCCTTGAAGAGCTTCAAACTAAAGCTTGGTCATCCTCAGGGCATTGCATCAATCGCAACAGGAGCATTCGGTTTATCCATTAAATCCATAATTAATAGAGTGGATTTTATGAATTTCGATGAATGAAAATAGTCAGAGGTGGGGGGGGGAAAGCCTAAAAAGGCAACAGATAGATTTTTATTTTGAAGCCGGCCTGCGCGTTGCGGTAGTGACCTCCGGTGTGGCCGCAGTGAGTTATACGAACAATCTTGTTGCGGATGGCAATGTTTCAACTTTTTAACTGGAGCCACAGATTGACCTCAAAATGGTTTCGACTTAAATTTAATGGAATACTGTACAAACCATCATGTAACAAACTCGTAGCCGAACGAGTTATCGCGGCAGCCCGATAGCATGAGTTCCGGGTTTGGTCACGTGACAGTTGCGAGGAAACTCGTGACAGTAGTTTCAGCTCCCAGCAGAGGGCGCTCGTACTCAAGACGGTTGCCTCCAAGAATATGTAAAAAATTCACGACATAAACGCAACATTTTTCACAATACCGTGTTTCGACTAGTGAGGGGACAGAATATATTCGTACCAAAGTCCGCCCTCCCTCCCTTCCGCTTTAGAGTTTGCACGGTTCAAATTGTTCAATAAAGGTGGAAGAAGTGTGTAAAATGGGGGTGTCAAACTCGTTTTTCTCGCGGGCCACATTGTTGTTCCGGTTTCCCTCAGAGGGCTGTTATGACTTTGGAACAAAAACATTTCATCATCTCATCATATTCACATGATCAATTTCTGAACTGCTTTTGGAATCAGAAATCAAGGGTCATGTGTTTTTTCAACTATTCACGCTTGGTAACACAAAAATGCTTGTAATATTTGAAAGTTACCATTTATGATATATGACAATTTGAAATTTTGGTACAGATTTTCACAAAGAACCGTGGAAATCGACGCTCTAGATTTGGCTTTGCGGGCCACACAATATTGCGTGGCGGGCCAGATCTGGCCCCCGGGCCTTGAGTTTGACACCACCTATGGTATAAAACAACTCGAAATTTTAGACTTTTATTGGGAGCTTATTTTTTGGGGCGTGACAATTACCGTACATGGCTCAGCTAGTAACGGCACAGAAAATGCATAAATTGGAATTCCCGTACATGTTGAGCACTCGTCGGCATTCACGCATTCAAAATGCGCGTGTATCTCTTTAAGAAGAAATACAGCCGTCATTTGTGTTTACATTCTGCCGGAGGCCCATAAAGTCCAGGAGGTGACGTTCCCGTCCTAAAATGGAGGTGGAGGCGTGCACCCGTGCTCGCAGGCTTTCAAATGATGGCTCCAGTTGTTCCTGATGTCTTTGCTAAAAATAGAGGGGCGCTGGTGATGGATTAGTAGATCGAATTGTTGCGATGTTCCCGCTCTTATGTCACCCCTCAAAAGTTGTACACGCTGCTAACGCGCGTTTGCACTCGCGTTATTTATGTCACGCATTTGTTCCACCCGAGCGAGGTTTTCTTCCCATCCCTTCCGAAAAAGATGGCAACTTTTCATTCGGTGCTTTGTTAGAAAGCGAGGCCAAGCCTTTTGCGTGTGTGTGTATATCCGGTAATATCGATGATCGGAGCCGCTTATCCTCACGAGGGTCGCCGGGAGTGCTGGAGGCTGTCCCGGCTATCATCGGGCAGGAGGACCCTAAAACTGGTTGCCAGCCAATCGCAAAACACGTAGAGACAGACAACAGTCGCACTCACAATCGCACCTGGAGTCTCCAATATGTATGTATAATATATAATAAAGTTTGTTGCATTATAATTAATTGGACACTCTAAATTGCTCCTCGGTGTGATTGTGAGGGGGACTGTTCTCTTGTCTCCATGTGCCCTGCGATTGGCCGGCGACCAGATCAGGGTGCCCGGTGACAGCTGGGATCGGCTCCAGCACTCCTCGCGACCCTCGTGAGGATAAGCGGCAAAGGAAAATGGATGGACGGGTGTTGCATTATACAGCATGCATACAATGTCGAAAAACACAATAGAGAACCACACTGACCTAATGACAAATGTGCACAATTTCTGTTCCACAAGAGGCCCAAATTACAAATATGAAACTGTCCAAAAGTCATGATTTTTATTAATCCAGTAACGATTTCAAATCATCTCAGACTAACTAATACATTGTACCACAAGGTGGCGCTGGAAGGTCATATTTGGAGACATGTGTCATGTTTGAGACATGGCGGAATGACACATATCTGGGCCAATTACAAGTGTCAACATTGGAAGGAGGAAGCAATATTGGAGGGGGCGGGGCTTTGCGGCCATGTTCAAATGCAACTAAAATTGTAATCGTGTAAATTTCCCAAATTTTAATTTACACATTTCCTCCCAATAAAGGGTTACAATCACATGCGTTTTGTCCTTAAGTTACATAAATTACATGTAGTTTCTCCCACATGTACTCACAAACTATTTTGTGTAAGCCACCCCTCTGGCATGAGTAAATATGTATGCAGTGGATATAAAAAGTCTACACACCCCTGTCCCAATGGCACTTTTTTTGTGTGTGATGGAAAATGACATCGGTAAATCATTTCAAAACATTTACCACCATTGTCATCCAAAACCTGTAAATCAACTGAAAAAGGAAGAGAGATAGTTTAAATAAGTTGGTTGCACAAGTGTCCACACCCTCTTAAAAACAGATGATGAACCAATCATACTCAAACTCACAGGATTCAGCACTGACCTGCTAGCATTTAAAGCGTGTCTATTTAACTCAAAACGTACAATAGACTGGTAGGCTCTAATTTATGTAATAATGTATTATTTGCCAATTTTTTTTGTAGTCACATTAATAGTGGATAAATCTTTGAAATGATGTATCATCTCATGTTCCTCAATCGTCAAAATCAGGCATTTGACCAGGGGTGTGTGCACTTTTTCTACCCACTCAATATGTGTGCAAGAATGTAGTGCATGGTACTATTTGTAACTAAGCCCGTAGCATACACACTGACTGGCACAGGTGCAAAGTCGCACCCTGTCGACGAGCCCACCCCTCACTTCCGCAGGAACTTTTTTTTTTTTTTTTAGAACATTCTGGAAAATCAAAGAAATAAACGTACCCTTGAGATGGTCAGTGGCTGGTTGAAGTCCTTGCCGCCCACCAGACGGAACCCCCAGGGGGCCGGTCCGTTTAGGACCACCTTGAACGGCATGGCCCCTTTAAACGGCGACGTCCCAGCACACTGAGGGGAATCTGAGAGCACGGTCATATCAAGTATGGGGGGTGGGGGTGGGGGGTCGCGGCAGTGGAACGGGTCCCGCCCCCTGAGCGGTACCCGCCGTTCTTGTCCCGAATACTTCACTGACGTGAGGACGGGCCGGCCCCCTCCCCGACAAAAAAAAAAAAAAAAAAATTATCCCCAGACAGCTTACAGTCGAGTGACCCCCCCCCCCCGCCGCCCCTCTCCCCCTCCCCACCCCTCCTCGCTCCTCTCCTTTTTTGGTCTGCTCGCTCTTGTTTGGAGGTCGAGCAGGATCATTCTGGACCAGCCAGGACACTTGGAGGGCAGCCCAGCATCCTTTCAAATAACCCTTCTAAAAAAAATTTTTAAAAAGGGACATTTTGTTGATATTTTTGGTTTGAATTTGATCCAAGAGTTCAAAACAGACACAAAACTATTTGCAGTACTATACAGTGGTGCCTTGAGATACGAGTGACCCAACTTACAAGTTTTTTTTTCTTTTTTTGAGGTAAAAGCCAAAGAACAACTCAACTTGCAGTGATGAGCTGAGAAGTTTAGTTTTCCCCCTCGGTCCAATACTGCCCCCCAGCGGCCAATGTAGGCACACACCAGAATGGGTGGCACAATGCCCATTCAATTGATGCGTCCATCCATCCGTTTTCGGCTTATCCTCACAAGGGTCGATGAAGTGCTGAAGCCTATCCCAGCTATTACATGGCAGGAGGCAGGGTACACCCTCAACTGGTTGCCAGCCAATCGCAGGGCACGTAGAGACAATTTTGCGATTCATTTTTAAAAATTACTATTTCATTCTATTTAAATATTTAAGTACAATATTGCGGGCTGCCGTTTTTGCTCATTAAAAAAAATAAAGTACAACATGTTTTGTTTTTAGGGGGAGGCACAAACGAATGAAAGGGATTTCCATTATTTCGATGGGGAAGATGATTTGAGATACAAGTGTTTTGAGTTCAGAGCATAAAAGTCGTGTTTCAACGCAAAAACAACAACTTTTTGGGCTGTTTTTCATGCTTAACTGAAGTTATTGCAGAGGCATTTAAAAAGGACGTTTAAAGTATTTTACAAAAGAGGTGGAAATTAAAATAATTTTTTTTCTTCAAGCCTATTACATGAGCTTAATTATGGGATATTTTAGGGTTTAATTTTTAGCATTCGTAGTTGTACAAACTCAAGCAATCAACTCCAAACTAAAATAATCGCACAATGTTGTCCACACAATATTAAAAAAGAAATTAAATACAGCGGACATAATTACATATCGTTGCTTTAAACCTGACACACTTCCAGTATTAATATGACCAAAAAAAAAACCCTTTAAATTAAAATTATACGCATTTGACATTTCATAAAAGAACCATGAAAGGAATATGATCATGAATCTTAAGAGTTTATTAACAATACAGCCCCATTAAATGCAAAGTAGAAATACTTGACTTGTGTGTGTTTGTGTGTGTGATGTGCTTACAAATAAGCTGTTTTCACTACACTATCATTATTCATTTTTTGTTTTTTTTTTGCATTCATCACATTACAAGGCTAGCGAGCTAGTCTGTTTTTTAAGGCGGTGTTCAGTCATGGAAAAAAAAGTGTTAAAAACAACCGCAAGATGGCGCTGTTGATACGGGAAAAAAGATGGCAGAAAAAAAAAAAAACCAAAAGTGAGAGATTTTTTTTTTTTTTTAAATGAAGCAGGTGGATTTTGGGTAACATACAAAAGGCCCAGAAAACACACACACACACACCACACACACACACACACACACACTGAAATGTGAGCAACAATGTGAATTTATGATAAAAAATAATATCTTAAGGTGCTTCAACAATAGTCAGTGTCCCCCCCAAAAAAAATAAAATCCTTCGTGCAATGTTATAGCTAAAATGCGACTGTAAATATAATACAAACGCTCCATGGTGGAAAACCTGCAAATTTATAGAACCTAAATAACTAAACTGACAGCCTACAATCAATAGATTATAAATATTTAAATATTGTATAATTGACAAAAACACATAGCTCCGAATTTTGAGTTTAAAAAAACCCAACTAAATCTGAAACATATCTTTTTTTTCCCCCATATAAAAAATGGTCACATAGGTTTTATTGGCCATAATCACAGAATGCAAGTTATTTTTTTTTTTTAAAAAAAAAAAAAAAAGGTTATCGCCATATTGTCAGTGTATAATTAAACAGAAACAGAAATCTCCCCCAATTTAAAATTGTTTTTTTTTTGCTTTAGGTACAAATTTTTTAGCCACACTCCATCCAAAAAGTTTAAAAATTTGGTTAAAATGTTTAAAAAAAAAAAAAAAAAAACTAACAAACATTTAGTAGTCAGTCTTTAAAAATATAAGTGAATTCAACGTTTTTAGTTTTTTCTTTAAGAATCGCAGCAAGTGCAATACAAATAATTGAAAATACAAAATTCAAAAATTTCCAATAAATAAAAACAAAATATGGAGATATGAGCTTTCTTTATGGGATGCTATCTAATTTACTTTATAAAAACTATCCTTTAAAATTGGGTTGAATTGTGCTAACAAAACCAAAAAAAAAAAGCAAAAAAGCTATAACAACACTACAATCATATCTTAGCTTTCAACTACTAATAAATATGACTAAAAAAAACGGTGAAGGCCCCCCTCAAAACCGACAACTTTCATCTTCATAGGAGAAATCTGATGTTACAAAATCACAAATTGGTTAAAGTGCATAAACGCTAGTAGTGATGGTGAACGGGCGAAATTCGTGCACATGACAGCACAAAATTTGTCGTTGAATGTCTTTGGGGTTTGGAAATTTTTTTGAACAAATCAAAAGAAAAATATGTGATGAAGCAAAAACACACAAAGCGCGCACACACAAAGCGTTTTTCCATCGTCATCATCGTTTTTTGCCTTGTCTGTGACCACAAAGGCGATCTTACAAAGAGTTAAAGACAAAAAAAAAAAAAAAAAAAAACGGTACCAAGGAGGTCTTCTGTTGAAGATGGCAAGCGAGAGCCGTGTCGCCACTCGCGCATCTTCTGTGCTGAGGAGGGTTTGGCGAGGATTTATTCACGGTAGTTGCTTTACGTAATTTCCCGGGAAGGTCCCGAACAACTTGCTTCGACGAGACGTTCCTGTGTAAACAATTGAAGACGATAAAATGTCAGAAACGCACATGAATTTGATTGAAATTACAATTGTTTATACTGTATGACAAAGGCTAGCAGCTATTAGCATAATGAGGGCACCATTTTACTTGCAGGGCCATTGACTGTAAACTTATTTTATCACAACATGCTTCTCAAGCACACTGAATGCCACGCACTGTATTGTCAAGTGCCCCCCCACCCCCATTAAAAAAAAAAAAAAAAAAAAAAGCTTGATGGCGGCATACATTTGTAAAAATGTGAATTTTCACTTTCCTCTATACTTATGTATAATACGCACTATTTACGACTTTTTGGGATTATACACGAGAAATTATTGTAGATTCCTGCCAAGTGAATATTAATATTTTTAAGAACAATGAGTCATCTTGTAGGCGGCACAGTGTCTCAGCCGGTAAAGCCTTGGCCTCACAGTTCTGAGGACCCGGGTTAGATCCCGGCCCCGTCTGTGTGGAGTTTGCATGTTCTCCCCGTTCCTGCGTGGATTTTCTCCGGGCACTCTGGTTTCCTCCCACATCCCAAAAACATGCAACATTAATTGGACACTCTAAATTGCCCCTAGGTGTGATTGTGAGTACGGCCGTTTGTCTCCACGTGCCCTGCGATTGGCTGGCGACCAGTCCAGGGTGTACCCTGCCTCCTGCCCGTTGACAGCTGGGATAGGCTCCAGCACTCCCCGAGACCCTTGTGAGGATAAGCGACTAAGAAAATGGATGGCTGGATGGAGTCATCTCGTGGTTTTACTTACCGACAAACCATCCGTCGTCACACTTCTCCATCACGTCAACAACGTCGCCCTCCCTCAACTCCAGCTCATCTTCGTTCCGAGGGGAGTAGTTATACACAGCCTGGAAGCTGCACGGCAGGCAAAGCTCAAATGTTTACTAACCTTGACGGCATGACATTAGAATTACGCAAATACATTTTTATAATCGTGAAAACGTGACTTACGGATCTCCTCCACCGTGGAGAGCTTCTTGAACTAATCGCTGAAAAAGAAATAAAATGCATTAGAAAATCTGGATTGACATATGGTAACATAACGTAACAAAAGAGGAGCTCATTTTTACTTTGGACTTTAGAGGAATGTGTAATATTGCCCAAAAATATTTATAATATCATAAAAAAATAAATAGATTTCAAATAATTAATAGAAAAATATTCTATTGTTTTTTTCAACTTGATCATATATATATATATATATATATATATATATATATGAAAAATATTTTAAAGCAATGAACTTAGCAATAGATATTTTAATAATGGTGTAAAAATGTATCCAAAAGTCAACAATATTAGTTTATATTGGAAATATTTTTCCACCTAGGGCAATGCTGTAACTTATTGCGGAAAAAACATTTTTTTTAAAACAATTATAAAAACACTAACTAAAAAACAAACCAGGGATTGAAATATTTGGTTTGTAGTAATTAAATATGCAAAATTTCAGAATTAAAAACACGTTCATTAGTGTAATAAAATGCATTTAAAAAAAACTTGTGTGAAAATTCAGTATTAAAATAAACTATTTGACTAAAAAGAAAATTATGTCGGAAAAAAAATGTGCATTTTATATGAACTAATTTACCATTAAGTAACATAGTAAACATAGTAGCAGTAATAGGAGTAATGTAGTTGCAATAGTAGTGAAGCACTATTATATACAGTTTATTAGCAATATAAACAATGTTCTGAAGATTTTCTTCTATCCGAAAGAAATACCATTAAACTTTTATTAAAATGCAGCCGTGTACAGCAACTCTTTTGGCCCATAACTCTTCTGTACTTTGCACTGATTTGAGTATGCATGTTAGGACTAGCTGAATGGTGGCCACTTGAAAGCTTCCCCCTCACAAGAATCCCAACGAGCAGAGTTGACCAAGAGACAAAGACGTGTCCCCCTACCCTCCGACCTCTAGCGGGCCTCCGAGACAAGATGGGGCTACGAGGCGGCTTTCCACCCACGACTGGATCCTGCTCCGCGGGCATACAAAAATGGTCAAGATGTACGTTCTGGTTTCCATGGCAACCCACACCAAGCCGCTCGCAATCACGCCGAGCACACACAGGAAGCCAAACGCTGACATGCCGACAATCGCCAAAGACAATCACGATGCAACCAACATCTGTGCAAACTTTTTATGTTGAACCACAAAATCTTTTCCGTCTCTGGAGAGTTGGCAGGCATATCACATTTTATGAATTCATAACTACTATGATATGATATCACCACACTTGATGATGAACGTCATTACCGCAAAACATGCTGACTGCAGAGTCCACGTGGCATCTGTAAAGCTGAAGTTTACAGTGGGTAGTTTATGGAGAATCATTATAACAATGATCGGGAAAATCGTGATTAAAAAAATCATGACTACTAATTTACTATTTTTTTTTTAAATTAATGAACACTACTTCATTTTTCATTTAATGGGGTTTAAATAAACGTAGAGTTGGATATTAGTCAAATGTTTTTATACAAATAAAATTCTTTCCTGAATAAATTTGGTTATTTGTGGATTAAAAAAATGAGTAACATAATATTTTAAACAAACAATATAATTTCTTGTAAGAAAATATGTTTTACAAATAAATGCTGCTATTTGTATAAAATGTTATATAATATCATATGATTAGAAAACTGACCTTTTTGAATATAACCATTTAATATTATTGGAAAAACGCATCTGTACTAATAAAGGCCTCCCCAACTGAATTGTGTCCTTACACCATTATGAATATATTATAATTGTTTGTGTAAACTGATTAAAAATAATTTATTTAATTGTAGAAAAAATAATTTGACAAATTAAGGAATTTTAACCAACAAAGTAATATTTATTTTTATATGTAATAAAAAAATTATATCAAAAAATGCAAAGGCTACCTAGTGAACACTATCATTATGAATTATTATATACGTATCACAACATTTTTTTTTTTTTTAAACAATAAATTGGCAAAGTATATATGTACAAATGCCCGTTACTCTGCAGTTTAGTAGCCACTCTGTAAAGTCCATAGATTAAACAAGTCATCATTCCAAAACTGACTTGGAATTCACCCTCAGCACCTCCCTGACTCCAGTTTACCTTCACCTTGGGAGACCTACGGCCCGGATGAGGCTGGGGCACCCCGGGGGGAGAGCGGCGGGACGTGAGGAGCGGCGGGGATGGGGACGAGGGCGACGTGGCGGTGTGGGGGGGAGTCAGTGGCTCTGGCGAGTGGAGGGGGGAGAGGGAGGAAGAGGGCGAGACGGGAGGTGACGTCGAGAAGATGGGGAGAGGTGGTGGGCGGGGAGAGGCCCGGGGAGAGTTCAAGGTTTGGGGTGAGGATGGTGACGAGGGGCCGGTGGGAGGGGAGTGAGTGGGGGGACAGACGCCAGCCTAGTGGGGGCAATGACACACAACACTGAAAACAAGACTTCAACTGCATTTCAATAATGAATGAGTGGCCTCAGAATAGGATAGGGACAGAAACGTGTCGTTAAAAAAAAAATATGAAAATTTTAAAATTTATTATAGCTTACTAATCATTACAATATTTAGACCTTGTACATATTTTGAGACGTCTTACTATGCATCCTTATATCTAATTATTACAAATTGTCTACTTATTTAAGTGTATTATCATTGCTACTATTATTATTAGACTATACATTTAAAAATCTGATTACTTGGGTTGATTTTTTTCCATTTTTCAGTCATTGTTTATATACAGTATTTATATAATTACTACCTTTATTTGGGGGGAAAATGTAATATTACTGACATTTTATTACAATAAATCTATGATATAATTAATATATAAATATTGTATATCTATACATAAATCTATCTCTGTTATATGATATCTGCCTTATATGGCCTTACCTAACATAAGCATCTGATACTTTTTGCACTTAAGTAAATAAACACCCCTGAGTCGATATTTTAGGAGTATTACAATATTTTTTGCCTATAATAGTTACCAAATTATGTACACTACTTTGACGGTGGTCAACACACATTTCCGAGTAACAACTTCAAATGTTAAGTTCGCTGAAAATAAAAGTTAAGTCAAGAAATTATTAACATTTTCTTGAGAATGTTAAAATGACAAACTGCCACCTTTTCATTAAAATGCTTAAATTTCAAGAGTGCCGCAGAGTGAAGCCGCTGTTTGCATATGTCTAAATTTGTTATTAAAATGTAAAATTATATGTAGAAATATTTTCCTGCATGTCTCATTTATGGTAGCTTTTTAATACTTCAGGTCCAATACTGTGACCATTAATTGCTTTCAACACAAACAGCCGTGGTATTAAAATTCCCCTATACTCACACGTCGGTATTAAATCATTTTTTCCCGTCATAACTTTCGCGACAAACGTGTAACGTGAAGGAAATAGCCGTCGTAATTACTGTTGATGCTGTTAAAGTCTGTAGGTCTCGAGTTCTACTTGGTACCCTCACACTAAGGTTGGTAATGCAAAATAGTAGACATTATTTTAAAAAGTATACCTCAAAGGAATAACTTGGAATATTTGGTGGCAATGGGGATGTTTAAAAGAAAGCTCACACGTGCTCTACCTGTGTACTGAGTCTCCCTGTAAAAATCTCCTCCTCATCCTCTAAGACCACATCATCTTCTTCCTGAATGAATAACTCGATAAACGCCTTCCCTCGAGTTGACGGAGGCCTCTGAGAATCAACGAGGGACTCGCTCAGGACGTGGGCTGTGACACGCTTTGGCTCTGCCGGTTCAATTGCTCGGCGTTTCGCTTCAGGTTGAGAGTTCCAAAATCTGGCCGTAGTTATAGAGCACACCGGTGACCGGTCAGGGTCATCCAGAATAAGAGACAAGGGATCATCGTAAGGGTCTGCGACACAGAGCTGGACATCGATAGGGGTTGGTGAGGTCACGGGCTCCGACACCGCTTTTGACAACTTGCTCGGCTTCGTTGCACACGATTGGTCGACCAAGCTTCGACCGCGAGAATGTGCGAGTGGACCTAAAACACTGGACAGATACTCGGGCGAAGCAGGGAGAAGCTCGTCCAGAGATGGCGCGACATGACCGGGGTGCGGGGGCAACTTGGGCGTGGTCGAGAGGGTTCGAGCCGGCGGCGGGACATCCACAGTGAGGGAGAGCCACTCATGGGTGACCGCCCGCAGGTCGGACCTTGGCAGCAGGGAGGACGGGTGGTCGTGGGTGGGGCTGGGGGAAGGAGGTGGTAGACGGCAGAATGTCTCCATGAGGAGGAAGTGGAAAAGAGGGAAGAGAGTAAACAGAAGGGAACACAATGTCTATGTGCTGCAATGATGTTTTTTTTTTTAACTCTCATTTTTATAAAATGTGCACTATATATATTTATGTGTATGTATTATTATAATACTGGTGGATTCATGTGACAATAAATGCTCCTATTGTAATAGAGTGGAACCAGTGGAAGTTCGACTGCAATTCACGTTCATGGTATGGAAAGACATTTTTTTTGTGTGTGTATCAGAGATTTTTGTATGATTGTTTGTATTCTGATCAGAGGTTCATGCTGCCAATTCTGATACTGATGATCACTGGATTAGCTGTAAATTTTTCAAATGATTTATGTTGTGTATGATTGGCTGGCAACCAGTTCAGGGTGTTCCCCGCCTCCTGCCCGAAGATAGCTGATATAAGCTCCAGTGACCCTTGTGGGGATAAGTGCCTCCGAAAATGGATAGATGGCCTGGCTATATGATCTGACATGTTTCTATAGGTTTGCATTAAAGTTGCCACGTGGCTATGCGCTGTGAACTGGTACGCACACTAGATCTGGGTGATTATAGGAAAAAATAATCACGATTATTGATTATTCATATATTTGACAACTTTGTAGTTATTTTACTATGAAAGAACAACCAGCAAATAAATTAGTAACAAGTAAAATAATATATCAAAATAGAAAAACAAAAAGGGTTTAAAACGTTTGTAGTCAAACAATACAATCCTTCATTATTGTGGCCTTTAAATTTATGATTCTTTTTTTTGGGGAATCTAATTGACCGGAAAATGGGAAAAGTTTACTTTGGTTTTTAAACTGCTTAATGATCAACTGTTCCTGCTGTGCGTGCCTTCGCCTCTTAGGGGCAGTGTGGTGTGTTATATGTAAGACGCTACTTGTTTCCTGTAAACTAAAAATACAAAGGAGTTGAAGAAAGTCACATTATAATTTAAATGAACTTGTTTTTCACAAATTGAGTTCCCGTGAGTATTGTTCTTTCACAATTGACTTTATGTGTTACTATTGAGTTTGTGTGTGACTATTCAATATTTGACGGTAAATCCCTCTTGTGATCAAATGCCGATATAACCTAGCCCGTCATTTGGGTTTTCATTTAACTCTTAGCATAAGATGGCGACTTCCAAAACAATCTATTGTGTTTTGATATAAAATGAGGCCAATCTTTTTTTGTGGATTTACTTTAACTGGAGTGTGAATGAACAACACACTCCTATTTGGATCAATTGCCCAGCCTTGCGGAACACTACACACAAGGCTGAAGAGTATGAGCCACAGGTTATCAGTTTTTATGATTGACAATGAAAGGCAATGATAGACGAGCGCCGGTCATGTTTTCTACGGATATGAGCTGTTTGGAACACCACTGATTGATGGGAACCCAGTCCATGGCGTAATCTCCCTAAAAGTCAGCCGGGGGAAGACCCTTGTTAATTGGGATACTAAAAAGGACCAGGACCTGCATCAGAAAATAGTTGGACGGGTGATATCTTAGCGCATGAGGTAGCTCGATACATGATTGACTTCCAACCAACTGTGCACACCAATTTTTCCCCCCATATTAAAACGAGACTGATTTAGACTGAAGGACTCACGCAGAGTATTTATGCTTGTATTTAGTCTCCAAATTATACCTGTCAGATAGTGTATCAGAGTAACATAACCTATCTGTGTCTGAGGACCACACAACCGACACTTTGCCAAACACCACAGGTGCCGTTTATCACTGCAGCTCCCCGTAGATTTTTTACCTTAACTTCCACTTGGCCTACCTCCCAAATTGTAGGTGGAGAAACTCCGTGTTGGGGCAGGATTATGTAATTTGACCGCACTGCGATGTCATAGTCCTTCAAAAGTCACTCCACGTCATTTGGGGCAATAGGCAAGTCACAAAAGACTAGCTTGCTTGTGCAATTTCACTCGTGACATGTGAACAGGAAATTCCAGTAAAAGTAAGAAAGTAAAAGCAGACATGATTTCCCCCAACATTCCTGTTTAGATTTCAAATTGGGAGCTTTCACGGTTCCACTGTACGTGTCCCAACGGAGCCTCTCACCATTCCTGGTGTTGTGGTGACATTCCCTTACCTTCATGGGTGTGGAGCTGGGTGTCCTGCTGCTATGGTATCCGTGGGGGTCCACCTGGTGGAGGTGGTGGGCAGAAGTCTTGGAAGGCGAGCGCTTGAGCAGGTCCACATAAGCCACCGGAAAGATGCCCTGTTTGGTCGTGTCTGGGATCTTTCCCTCGTACCAGTTCTGGTCCACCTGCCGGATAACGATCACCCTCTCTCCCTGTACACAGACACAAACACTGACGGATTGACCGGTGCGCTATCCAAGGTGTATCCCACTTTTCTTCCCAAAAATCAGATGGGATATTCTCCAGGTCCCTCATTAACCTAATCAGGACAATCGGTATAGAAAACGGATGAATGGCATCAGGCGTAGAACCAGTCCTGAGTATCCCCCTCTTTTCTTGCCAAACGTCAACTGGGATGGAGTACTATTACCCACAGCTGTATTGAGGATAAGCAGTATTGAAAATGGATGAATGGGTCTTATCATGTCACATCAAAGTAGTTTTGAGGGGGAGGGTACCCAATTTTCTCACCCCCCCCCAAAAAAAATCATCTGGACCCAACATCAAGCCGTAAAGAAAATAGATCACAGGTGCCAAACTCAAGGCCCGAGGGCCAGATCTGGCCCACCGCATGATTTTATGTGGCCCGCGAAGCCAAATCTAGAGTGTCAATTTCCATGATACTTGTAAAAATATATACCAATATTTCCAATTGTCATATACCATAAATGTTAAAGTTGAGATATCACAAGCATTTTTGTGTTACCAAGCGTGAATAGTTGAAAAACACATTGCTCTTGATTTCTGATTCCAAAACTAGTTCAAAAATTGATGATGTAAATATGATGAGATGACAAAGTATTTTTGTCTCACAGTCATAATGGGACTCCGAGGGAAACCGCAACAACAATGTGGCCCGTGAGAAAAATGAGTTTGACACCCCTGAAATAGATGGTACAGTCCAGGGCCTACCCCACTTCTTTCGCCATAATACAGCTGGAATGAGCTTTGAGTTTCCCCACACGAGGTACCTTTCGGAGAGACAACTCCACGTTTGTGTCGGCGTTGAAGTTGTAGCGAGCCACCGCCTCTCCGATCTCTCTAACGTGGGCGGGCGGAGGCGGGCGGCTGGGCTGCGGCTTCTCCGATGACGCCATCTTCTAAAGACAAGGAATTAAAGCATGAATGCCATATCATACGACTCGTACAGTTTGTGATTTCTGCTCGCTGTACACCCACCTCTACGTAAGCTATGGGGAATATCCCTACCCGCCCTCGGTGCTCGCCTTCGTACCAGTTGTTGTCGATCTGCCTGACTATGTTCACCGCATCACCTTTCTTGAATGTCAACTCCCTGCAAGGCAGTTGGATTAGCATGGACCGTGGGGCTTTATTCATTGGAGACCGGGTGGCGTATGTACAGGAAAGGCAGCGTAAAAGCCATTCAGGTGTGATGGGGGGTGGGTGGGAAAATGCTAAGATAAAGACGTGTAAAGTTTGATGGGGCGAGCGGCCATTTGCTGACATGTCGGGGGTTAGGGCGTTCGTGCTTCAAACCGTACTCACTTAGCCGTCTGCGCTTTAAAGTCGTAAATGGCTCGGGCGGGCTGCTTCTGATGGAGGAGAGAGAAGAGAATAAGTTGTGTCATCTGTTTATGAAATACCTAGAATGGATAAAAACGGAGGGGGAGGGAAAAAAAAGCAGCGAGTATTACCAGCAATAAGCAGCAAAAATACAACCAATAATGCTAACAAAGGTGGTTGTTGTCATTTGGAGATTGCAATAGGTCCTACCTCTCGGTCAGGAGTGGCTCTTCGACTCTGGGGCGTGTGGCGACCGTCCATGGTGGAGTAACTCCTGGGCACATCCTGGTCTGTGATTGGTGAGAGACAAAACAGTACACACTGTTAGCACAGTTAGCACCGCAACGACGAAAAGGACAACGGTGGGCATGCTTATGAGATGGCTGATTATGTTGCTGCAACAGGTGCAGTACATACAGGAAAGGCATGAAACCTTGACATGAAAATGGGTGATTGAAATTCACAAAATATGACAGACACACTAAAAAAACGAAGGGGGGAAAAAATGATCAATGACTCTCCAAAACGACATTAGAAACAGATCAGCATGAATTGTACGACAACATTCTGCTTTATACAGTAAACCCCCATTAAAGGTATGGGCAAGCGTCCAAGCCATGGCATGACTAGCGAAAAATCACAAGTCATTGAGGCCCCCAAAATTAATACAGTGGTGCCTCGGTTCTCAAACACAATCCATTCCAGAAGGCCAGTTGAAAACCTAAATGTTTGAAAACCGAAGCGCATTTTCCCATTACAATGAATGGAAAAAGAAATTATGCGTTCCAAGCCTAAAAAATTTGGCTTTTTATAGCATTTTTTCCAGCTTTTCCTGATAATAAACTGCATAGTAGAAATACATGTATAGTTCAGACACTTTATATAATTAAATCATTTAAGAAATATATTTATTTTTTGCTTAAAATGCATGCTCTTTTGCCTGGCAGCTCCATCCTCAGCTCCCTTCCACCAGAAAGTAAGTAACATGTACAAAACAATGTAACCTGCAACTAGAGGTAGGGATAATGGAACAAAGAAAATAGCAATGCAAAACCACTGTTTCAAATGTCTTCGGTGGGGGTGACTCGCCCCTTTTTAACAAAGAAAATCTAATGTAGACTGTTTCTGCCGTCTTTTGAGCACCTTCATGAAGTGAAATCTTCATTCGAAAACCGATTTGTACGAAAACAGAGACGTTCGAAAACCGAGGTACCATTGTAATTTAAACATATGGTCAAGGCTCTCCATAACTCCCGCAAACAACCCAGACTCAACGTAGTGCCTCCCCTCACACAAAGATGTTAATCTTTCATTCGAGATGTATCACTTCAACATTCTTTTGTGACATCACTTACTACTTTCCTATTAGCTACGGGCTTGGAGCTATACTATGGATTGTTAAGTGCCGAAAAGAGGAAAAAAAGTTTTTCAGGAATAGCTGAGAAGAGGTTCCTCAGAGAAATGTGTGAATAGGCGGGGGTTTACTGTACACTGTAAATTCCCATGCATTTACATGCCTCCCAGTTATTGGGACTGGATGCTGTCGTAGCCTTTAACTTGACAATTTACACTGGAAACACGTCATGTAAACATGTTGGAAAATCACAATAACGTAACCAAAGTGATGAACAGGACAAAGAACACGATTACTGCATCATCTCCACCTGAATAAAAAACACCGTTCCCATTGCCATGCTCGTCCCCGTAATCATTACAGTTGGTGGTGTCCAAATGTCGCCCGAAACAGCCACTGACTGGCGATTGGAGCCGGGGCGACTGCAATTGCGGCGTGAGTGGCTCTCCCCCATGCGAGGCGTACCCATCCGGGCGGATCTCGTGCCAACACCCTCTCCTTCCTGGCAATGAAGAGCTTCTTTCGGGCACGCTAGGCAGCAGCTCTGAGAGTATTCTCCTCAGGATGCTGTCGTCGGGGGTCCTGGACCCTCTGTGGCCCCGCTCGGCTTGAATGTGCTCATAGATGTCTCTCAGGGCATTGTCCAGCGCTTCGTAGATAGCCTGCTTGGATTTTGGTCTGCTTCCGCGACTGCCCCCACCGCTGCTGCCCTTTTTCTTATGGAA
The DNA here is from genome assembly GCF_019802595.1 of Syngnathoides biaculeatus. NCBI lineage: Eukaryota > Metazoa > Chordata > Actinopteri > Syngnathiformes > Syngnathidae > Syngnathoides > Syngnathoides biaculeatus. The sequence goes on along the minus strand of NC_084648.1, from coordinate 17,178,311 downwards.
AGGCACTGGGCTGACCAGGTAAGCCAGCTTGGACATGGACTGCTGGGACTCGTTCTGGACCTGGGAACGGCTGCGGCGACTCGGCACCGAAGGTCTCTGGGGGTCCTGGCGGGCCCGCTGTCTCTCGTGATGAAGCATGGTGGTGAAGCGGGTGTAAGAGGCCGGGCATCGACCCTTGCAAGAGCTAATGAGGTGTCGGTGCTGGTAGCCCTGGCTCTGGCCGACGCTCTGGTGACCAGGGTGGTGGTGGTGGTGATGGCGGAGGTGGTGGTGCAGCGTGGCAGAGCCGTAAAAGCTCTCCGAGGATGTCAGTGAGCAGTGGTCAAAGTCGCTCTCACTGCAAAATGAGGAGCCCTCCACTTGGATCAAGTCGCTGAGGTCTGAGGCGATGGCGTCCTGCTCGCTGTCAGAGTAGTCAGCTTGAGGCATTTGCGGGACGGGAGGAGCCAGATACGAAGCCCCGTGGTTGGGCTCCGGCCCCATGCGAGGCCGACCCTCCGGCGGGCTACGAGGTTTACGTGAGTGGTCCGTAGCTGGAGGTGGTGGTCTGTTGCCACTGTCGGGCTCCTCCAGTAAAGACTCGATTGAGAAACGACGTTTGGGATAACTAGGGGTGACGCCACCGCTGCTCGCTCGGGACGAAGAGCCGCCTGGCGTGGTGGTACCCGACGGCACCTCGCCGTCCCCCAAATTGGGCATGGATTTGGACTTCTCAATGAGACTTTCGTAGGTGGAGATGTGTTTGGGCACGGTGTCGCGTGGCACTTCCAAGCTGTAAGAGGGCACACAAGGGGAGAGGCGGTGCAGGTGCAGATGGGGCTGCTGCTCCAGCTCCAGGATGCGGGCGCGGACCGAACGGATCACCTCGGACGGGATCAAGTGGGCTCTGTCGATGTGGTGCATCTTGCGGTAAAGCTTGAGGAAGCTCGGGGAGTCGTGCGGCAGCCGACGGCGGAGGCGGGGCACAGAGCCAACGGACCCGTTGGAGTCCGAGCGGTTGCACAGCAACGAGCCAGCACTTTCCGAGCGGCAGGCACGTCGTCGGTTTGGACTGTCGCCCAGCAAGTCATCGCAGCTACGGGACCTGAGCTTGCTGCCGGGCGGTGCCAGTGGCGGACCCTCCTCAGAGGAGGGTCTCTGTGCCTCCTCCGGGCAACGGAGGGGCACGGGGGGCAGGGAGGAGTGTTGGCAAGAACCCGGAGAGGTCAAAGTGTTTGAATACATGACGCATGCGGCCCCACCTTTTTTTTTTTTTTTTTAAGACGTCCCACAAGAGAGCAGCGTGGTGGGAGAGAAGAAGAAGAAGCAGGAAAGCATATTAAGCAGTCGTACCAAGCAAGACAGGATAAGCGGAAGGAGGAAGGAGGGAAAGATTCCACAATTAAAAAAAAAAAAAAAATGGCAGTCATTCTAAGTTCATACCTTTACTGCGTGAGGGTGAGGCTGGTGAGGAGCGAACAACGGGCTTCTTGAGGGTACTGCCGGTGGACCAGCTGGAGTCTGGTGTTTTGGGTGACACTGGAACTCGGCTCGGGTATGACAAAGTGTTTGCCTGGGAACCGGCAGGCTCTGACTTCCTTCTCTTTCTGTAGTCACCGGCAGCACTGAAACACAACCGTTAGTAACGACAACTACTTCGCTACTGAATTAATGCATTCTGCATGCGCTAAGTAGTAGGACACATTTCACAGGCAGGATGGGAATATGGAAGCAGATGTGCAGTTGCAGAAAAAAAACTTAAGTCATAACATCCATGCTCTTGCCCTTGAGACTTTTCCGGTCATCCCTTAATGACAGACATGCCAACATGCTCCGCAATTTCCACGTTGCTCAGGGACAACATTTTTTTATCTTATTTTCAAGGTCATTGAGGCATGTGTTTGGGCCCCGTAAAATAAATCTACTACCGGCATATTGGAACAGAGCATCAATAAGGTTTTGCCTGTAAGGACCACCTACCAATTTCAGTCATGAAATTAGACTTTTGTGTTTTCTGATGAGACAAATTAAATGGCTACCGAATTTCACACAGCAAAGTGAAACTGCCTTTGGGTGTTGAATTTCTTTGTGATTTGGTAGCATTGGCTCATAAAGGTTTCATTATTTTAGAATGTTATAAACTTTACACCCGTACTCTGCCCACACGCAATGATGAAAACTCCACAATTATCACTTACTCGAAATGGGACAATATGCGTTCTTCAGTGGTTCTTTTGTAATACATATGTAGTTATAAAACGTGATTACTCAAAAAAATATTCCTTCAAACCGTATGATAGCACTGTACTTATATGTAATTTATTTTTTGATATAGGGTTAAATAAAATTGAATATTTTGTCAATAAAGACTTCCCAAGTATTTTTCGACATGGGTTTTTGAAACATTTTTTGCAGGTCTTTTCATGACAGAAGAGACAACGAAATTTTATGTTCGAAAGTCCAGGGGGCTGAATGTGTACGAAACAGTTGGTAAATATTGATATTTTCACACCACAGCATTGACTTCTTGGCATTGGCTTTTTGTGCCGATCTATAATGTCAAATGTGAACTTCCTATTGTCAAGGACGTGGCATATTCATCACATCCTATTTCTGCACACTAGGGAAAGTGTTAAAAATCAGGGGGAACAGAATGGGAGAAGGACAGGGGAAGGAAGGAGAGAGTCGGAGGGGTAAGGATAAGAGGTGAAGGGGCACATTTCAAAGGTTTATTCTGGTTCACAGAGCAAAGACGATGTAATGTTCATAGTAGTGAGTTATGTGATCAAATTAAGGCTGATATTAACAGCTCACACCAAAAGGGGAGCAATAACAAGGACAAGAGCGCAGCGCTCGGTCAGAGCATCGAACAGTGATGTTGACGAGATGGGGGGAGGGGCGAGCTGGTAGGGGACAAAAATAAAACAAACAAGGGGGTTTACCTCGGAGGTCTCTCTGGGGGCTTGTCGGCAGGAGCGACCAGCAGGGTTGCCTGGAAGACAGAAAAACATACAAAAAAAGGGGAAAAAAATGAGCCGGGTTGATGAGGGGGTGACAAAAGGTAAGAATGGATCCCGACAACACCGTTGACTGCACGCGCCTCTGGATGTGTCACATTGTAAAGGCTCCCCCTGCCCCCCAGGCGTAACGGAGATGATGGTTCCACGTGGGGCACCTGAGCAGAAACAAAGCACTGCTCGCAGTCTGTATGGCTGCGCTAAAGAATGAAGGTGAACTAGCAAAGGAGCTAAGATAAGGGTGGGGGTGGGGGGGTCAAATGCTGCCTCATAAAACTGGACCGGATCAACTGGAATAGACCTGAATAAAGGAAGTCTCATTCAAAACTGTAACAAACTGTCAATAAAGGCAACTCATGGTGTTTCACCATTTTTTTTTTTTTTTTTTTTTTACAGGAATACAAACAAACATACGTTGCGTTTTTGCCACATAAAACAATTAACTATTGTTCCTGCACATTACATCTGTGTCCAGTGCTCTCTTTATTCATGCATGCATCAATTTCTTAAAGTAGATGTGATCAGTCTGGAATGTTGATTCCATTTTTATGTCCTTTAGGTTATTTAATCATAACACTGCTGACGAGTGTAGCTGCTGTTCACATTCTCTTCAGTATATTTACAGTATAGTGCTTCAATTTAGATTCTGATACGCACTGGAATGTTGTGCGTCTATACCGCAGGAAGATTTTAACTGCAGACCCCACTGATGACCATTTCTGCTGCTGTTCAGATTAACTTCTATGTAAAAGTTTTTATATATTTCTGTCGACATTGACGTGATCAACATTGCTTTTTCTTTGTCTTTTGCAGCGCTAATTCCAGACGTGAGAAGTGACAAAAATTGATACTGGGTACAGAGACAAAGAGTCGCATCACCAAACACTTCATCAGTTCTTAAGATAAATTTTTATCTTTTGAAGTGTGGTTAACATCTTCAATATGCATTATATTTGCTCTAGGAAGATTGAAATGTCATTATGTGGTTTTCCCTTCACCATTGACATTCGTTTTGTAAGCCCCGTTCACATTGCATTGGTGCAACACTACATTAGTCACACACACATTTACCTCAATGCGCTGGCGAGCCGAGATGTCTGGATTATAATCCAGACGTTTTTTAGGAGGCTTGTTGAGCGGCAGGGATGAGTGTGGGAGGCAGGAGGAGGAAGTGTAGGAAGGTGAAGATGAGGTGAAGGAGGAGAAGCGGCAGTGGCATCATGGGGAGCGGGAGGGGGGGGGGATGAAAAAAAACATGAAAAAGAGTGGACAGCCGTTAGAGAAATTGGACATTTACCAATGAATTAAAATGTAAATCACACATGCTCATACACACCATATGGTCACTTCCTTAGGTACAGATAAGAAACCCAATGAAATACAATACCAGAAGTGGATGACAAGTTATGCTTTTACATAAGGTAATAATTCGCACTTTTGAGTGATCGTCAAAAGTCGTCTTACGTTGCTAAACAGAGTAACTAAAATACTAGAAACAGCTTTCATTGCTGTAGTACAACCACCACATGTACATAAATTAAGGCTTTAAATGATACTCATTCAAATACATATACATTAAAAATACTATTGCTACAACTAATTTTTACAATAACATCCATGCACTGTATTTGTGTGGGTGGTATCTAATGTCACATGTTTTGGTAAACAGGTGGTGTTTCAGGGTGGAAAAAAAATTACATAACACAATACCATTATTGTTAAAAAAAACATTTTTTTAATTCTTAAAAATTAATGATTTGCTAATGTTGAAAGCTTTGGTGAACAATTTTTTGGAAGGATTTGGTAACAATGCTCATTACGTTACACACGTGCATATACATGCATATACAGTGTATATATATATATATATATATATATATAGTTTGAAGAAGAGTTGCAAATTATGTGTTGTTTTTATTTAGCGCGTGTTAAACAGAATCCCAACTTCATTGTAATTGGCTTTGTATTTAAAATGTACCTTATATTAGTGTATGGTACCATACATGCAATATACTTTTAATTACATCTAATTTGGACCTTTTCATTCATCTCTGATTGGGTGCTAGGGAATAACAAGGTTTGTCTGCCTTTTTTCTGTACATTTGATGTCATCGAAGGAACCTTATCCTTTCAAGTGGAATTATTATCAGGGTAAAGGCAGGTATTGTATTAGATGCATCTAATGAAGTAACCAGCAAGTCCATGCAAAAACACACGCACACACACATCATGCAATGTGAGATCTATAAGAAAAAAAAAAAAAAAAAAGGCTGCGTCAAACTCTGCAATATTACTCCCTAAACAGTACTACTTATTACATCCAGCAGAGGGTGCAGAAGCCATAATGCTCATCTTTATACTGCCTTCTAATTAGATCTAACATGACGCAAAGGAATCAGAATAAGTGAATGCAACCAACTGCTTAGAACTGTTTTTTTTTGGCGCTTGTGTGTGCAGTGGAACCTCCAAAGTTGAATCCCGCTAAACCGCAGAAAAATTGTCACATTCTGTATCTGTACACGCACATAATAGTGATGGTGGTGGTGGGAGCTTTTGACACAGTCACCATCTCGCCTTTCATAAATCCCGCCATTAATTCTCAATGCCTTATAAACAACAAAAGTTTGGTAAAAGGCATTTTTTCATCTGCAATGTCAAAGGGGCTTGTGACCAAAGACTATGTAAATTTCAATTATTTGTAATGGAAATGTTTTTTTCTTCAACTGCACATCCCTGCCCTGGCTTTCTGGTGTTCCCTTTCACAGTCGCTGTTCCGACTCTCATAGTATCATAGTCATATTGCTGGGTTGTCTTTCTTGTCCTGATTCCACACCTGTCACACAAACACCACCCCAGTAAAAAGCAAGTTTTGACTGGCAGTGTAAGAGGGGCTACTGAGTATAGACCACATTCTTTCCATTATTCTGAGGCAGTCTCTTCACCCAGAACAGCAAAAGCATGGAAAATGCCAAGAAAAAAAAAAAACAGCGCTGAGTGTGAAGTAAAACGGACTCTGGAAAGGATTGTATTCCATTTCACATGGTCTCTGTCCCACCTGATATTAACTCAGAAATCGGGTGGGAACTGACAGTTTGACTTTGTCATCCCTCCGTTTTATGTCAGTGCCTATCACACGTAACGACAGCTGATAAAAGGCCATTTTGAGGCAGTATGTAAGGCCTTATTCTGGTATAACTCCTAATCAACTTTTGAGGTCCCACTGTTTATGGTTTATGTACATAAAAGTCCTAAATAAAAATGACAGGTTTGAGTATGACTATATCAATACTGGCTTGCCAACAAACTAAAAAACAGCAAATTAGATCCAGAAAAGAAAGTACGTATGTTGGTGGGGTACAGAGGAGTCACAGCACCCAACAAACTACTACATCATGCCAACATAAAATAGCTAACCCCACCTTGTCTACTAGTGCACACATACACACACACACAGACAGACACACACACACATACTATATATACACATTGTAAACAAAACCATAAGGTTGGTGTGGAGAAAAAGTGAGTGCCAAGTCCTAGAAGTTGAGCATGGGCTCAAGAGTAGCTAGGCCTACAGCTAACTTACCGGTCGGCCAAACTCCAGCTCGGAAAAGAATTTATACCAAGGCTCGTTCTCTAAATCTACGTCATCATAGGTCTGGAAAAAGAATGTGACAGTGGGAAGAGAGACAAAGAAGAAGAAGAAGAAAGTATGTAGAGAAATGACATAAATATGGAGTGTGGAGGTGGATGTGGACCATGGGTGAAGATTTGGAGATCAAAAGAAAAAAAAAAAAACGATTTAAAAAAAAAAAAAAAAAGTTTACTAAGTACAGTTAAACCTTCCTGGACCAAATGAAATTTTGCAGAGAGAAAAATTTGATACTTTCAGAAAATGATACTCTGGACTTAAAATTTTCGATTATATTAAACCTGTTGCAAATTTGCAACCCCTGCCCGGAAAGGTGGTGGAAGTTGAAACTCAAACAGTTTGGTGGTCAAAAGACCTGGAATTCAACCCAAAATTAAGCAGACCTTGGAACTCGAATCGTTTAAGGTTGAAAGGACTTGGAATTCGAGCAAAACCTCCTACAATTTCAGAGCTCTAAAGGGCAGGTGCTCAAGACTTGACGGGAATCTCAAAAATGTAGTTACTAAAAATTGTCTATCCCAGCTATCTTCGACCAAGAGACGGGGTACACCCTGAACTGGTTGCCAGCCAATCGCAGGGCACATAGAGACAAACAACAGTCGCACTGACAAACACACCTATGGGCAATTTAGAGTTTCCAATCAATGCATGTTTTTGGGATGTAGGAGGAAACCAGAGTGCCCGGAGGAAACCCACCCAGGCACAGGGAGAACATGCAAACTCCACACAGGTGGGGCTGGGATTCGAACCCTGGTCCTCAGAACCGTGAGGTTAACGCTCTAACCAATTGTTCGACTGTGCCGCCCATAAATATCTTAATTAAATATAAAAAAAATACTCACAGGTCTTTCATGCTCTAAAATGGAAGACTTCCCCGGCTCATACTCAAAAATACTCCTTGGCTCAGCGCGGTACTTTCTTGTGTCCACTTTCCTGTCGGGAGGACCCCATTCATTCCTATAGAGAAGAACCATTAGGCCCCACTAAAAAAGTCAAAATTCACGTGAGAGGTAAACACTCGCTCACATATCTGGTGTTTCATGGTCACTGTCTCTGGCCCTGAGCTGGAGCAGAGAGGGCGGCAGTGGCGGCGGTGGAGGAGGCACGGGTGACGGCGAAGGAGAGGGATTGCGGGCGGCCAGGCGCTGCCCGCTGTTGTCCGACAGGCTCTTTGCGAGCGGCCTGTAGGTGTGCGTACGTGGGGGCGGGTGGGCCAGTGTGGCGCTGGGTGGCACACTGTAGTCATCTGTTAAAAGATACAACATTATATTAAGACTAAGTGGCTTATTTTTAGGATTCATTGATCAAATCGTAGCTCACCGTTGTTCACGATAGCATATGTTGCGCTGTAAGTGTCCGAATAGTCGTCATCTGAAAGGTAACGTGCATATTAGTCCGTGTCTAAATACAGAAGAAACACATGACTGGAGACGACCACCGGTGGGGGTTTCTGGCATGTGTATTACTGTAGATGAGTCAGCACGACATGACATGGCTCAAGGGTGGCAACGTGTGCACCCCCCCCAAAAAAAAGTCAACCGAAAAATGTTTTTCATACAAAATATGCCTCCAAAGTCAAATCCAAATCCCAAAGTTGAAAAATCACACAAAAAAAAACTCACAATATCTCGTAACTAACTTCCGAAAAAGACGACAAACTATTGATGACGCAATTTCCAAAATAGAAATGATTAAAGCTCCTGAGTTTTTAATCTCAATATTTGGCAGACGTACAAGTTAGCCTTTGCTTTGCTTTTTCCGCTACAAGTTAGAAAAAAGAAAAATCCTCACTTTATTTGTCCAGTGCTGTGCTCTGGCCATGACATTCCCCTACTGGTCTCGCTATATTTAGTATTGTATGCCATCCAAAATCCACGCCTCCCCCCTAACCACACACACTTCCATGCCTTGATCAGCCAGCTGTGGAGCTTTAAACTTTTCCCACGTTTCCACTTTTTCAGAGGAAAAAAAAAAACGATAAAAGTGAACATTTGACTTCTTGCTTTGGAGGTCAAGAGCACCCCGCTGAGGCATCTTGCTTGTCATTTTACATCAGGATGAACACAAACACACAATTACGCAACAGTTGTGCATTTGTATTTGTAGCCCGAGCTGTAGAGAACAAAAAAGGCCCTATGCATACATTTGCAGTCAATCCCTCTAAATTGGGGCACTTGTCCCATGAGCAATTGTGTCTTATTAGAGAGTCTTCTCCGCTAGACTAATGAGTTCTGGCTAGGGGCACGAGGGTGGGGGGAACACTTTGCGGGGTGGGCAGTGTTAACAAAAATATTCACCACACAAAGAACGGGAGCTTCCTGAGGGTCACGGTGCAGTCAAGTTAACCTACCCGCTTTGTGGACCTTGTGGATCTGTTTGAACATGGTCTTGTACCAGTCCTTTGGACGGTCCACTGTCTAAGAGGGGTAGGGAAAAAAATGTATGTTAGCATAGCAAAGATTAACTTGTCATCATTTTATCAAGTCAAATGTGGAAGAGTATCTGATTACAGGGTGAGATATGAAATTAATATCAATCGGCCTCGTAAAGGCTTTTTTTTATACACATGCGTGCGGCGACCGTGTGCTGCAGTTCTTCTCCAAGTCAGAGGTGACACTACACAGTGTGGAGTTTCCTCAGGAAATTTTCGTCATTTCCGTTTGCCATTTTTACTTTCCTTTCCCTAACAAGGAACAAAGCAACGACAATGGGAACTGCGGAAGCGCGTCGGCTTGAACAAATGGACCCAAACGACCAGATGATACCTGCAACTGTGCTGCGAAATCGATCGATGGTGGGATGTGAAGTCGGAGGAACGGTATGTCATCACAGCATGTGACTAAAACGGGCCAATCACTAGAGATGAGCTTTTGTTGGCAAGCGACGCACATGCTTCGGGGAGGTCACATGATGCAATGCGGGGGTTGTTGACCACGGTAGTAAAAAGTGGCCTTAAGTGTGTTCTGTAGTAGGTTCCTTTCCAAAAAATGCTGCTGTTTCATCAATTCTTGTGATATCTGACTAAAATTATCTCAATCATGTTTCCATAGAGGCGGCACGGTGAATCAACTTGTAAAGTGTTGGCCTCACAGTTCTGAGGTCCCGGGTTCAATCCCGGCCCCGCCTGTGTGGAGTTTGCATGTTCTCCCCGTGCCCGCGTGAGTTTTCTCCGGGCACTCCGGTTTCCTCCCACATCCCAAAACACATGCAACATTAATTGGACACTCTAAAATTGCCCGTAGGTGTGATTGTGAGTGCGACTGTTTGTCTCTATAGTGCCCTGCGAATGGCTGGCGACCAGATCAGGGTGTACCCCATCTCCTGCCCGTTGACAGTTGGGATAGGCTCCAGCACTCCCCGCCACCCTCGTGAGGATAAGCGGGCACCAGTACAAAGCAGGTTTCCAGAGCAAATGTTAGCATTTTTTTTTTGTTTATTGGTAAGAGTCTTTCATTTAAGGGCAAATATAGAACACTTTCAGTGTTTCAGTTGCATATGAAAATTGCTGCATGGTTGGCATAGCTAATATTAGCAAGCATGTTAATATTTTATCATTTGGGCATGTGTTATCAAATCTGACAACTCATTCACTGCATTTCACTTCTGGCTATCAAAGTCAAATAGCTATTTTAATAGTGATTGTAAGGCTGACATTTTACAGAAAGTGTAGTACGTGTGTCTTTGTACGCACACTGCACATCTAAAGCGACCAAGACTTAATGCTGCCTTTCTTTATTCAGTCGAACTCAAAACTATGTTTGGCCTCGCCTCAGTAAAAACTCCACAGAGAGGGGAGAGTGTTGGCCTGAGCATGTAAGCGCCGAGACTGGGGGCCAATTACCACTTCACTCTCCACGGTAACCAGGGAAGGAGGCCGCAAAAATGTTTGTCTGCTAACAATAAGATCTGTCTGCTTTTCTGCAGGACTCTTCGCGTTTCTTTTCATCATTTTAGCAGATTGTTATTTTTGCAACTTATCAATTAACAAGTCTCCGCAAGAAGCCAACTGCAGAGTGCTAATATGCGCTAATCCTCAGCAGAAGATTACACTTTTCTGTATCCTGTCATAATAATGTCATTATCCATTATGACAGCACAGTGGTGCCTTGACGATCAAGTGACTCAGAACTTGTTTTTTGAGAAAAGAGCCATTGTTCAGATGATATTTTTTCTTTGACTTGCAGGTAAAACTGAGATATGAGCACTGTATGGTCACAGCAAACTCAACTCACTTCAAAACAAGCTGCAATTTCGAAGATAGTGAAAAAAAGGTATTTCCACTCCCAGTTCTTACAAACAGATAATAAAGTTCATTTGACTTTTGAACGCATATTTTTCCAGATCTAGGACCATTTTTGGGGTGCTAGACAAACTGACAATAGCTCTGTGACGAAGTCAATCACTTTGATTGATACAGATGTAAATAGCGTCAAAACGTCACCGTGCGGATGGCAATGGGAATGCCCGACTCATCCACTGGTCCGATCCCTTCGTAATGGGGGGCTTTGATGATGGACACTTTAGTTTCCTCCTCGGAGAAGCGGGCGATGGGCAGGGTGGCATTGCCCGACGCCACAGACTCTCTGGTGAATCCCTCGCTGACTTCTAAAACGGAAAATACATTCGCACGAGAGCGGCTCCAACTACCTTCGACAAATTTCTCGTGTGTGTTAACATCTACGACCAATAAAGAATTCTGATTATTCATCATTTATAAGCATCTCACCGGAGCTCTGACTTTGCCTTAGGAGTCCGCTGCGAAGCGAGGCGGGAGGAGGCGGGTAAGATGGCGGCGAAAGCGGTCTCTGTGCATGCACCGTTCCCCCGTTCACAGCGTGAGACAGCACCTGACCCTGTGAGGGGTGCCACAAAGAAGATAAATCAACGAAAATGGTAGTTTTAGCACTTCTTTGTGCTATAAAAATGACTGCTGATTCTGGGATGACAGTCATGAAATTAAAGAGCAATAGTCAACAGACAGACAAGATTTCCTTTAGTTTAGTTATGATGTCAAGCACACACACACACACACACACACACACACACACACAACACACACACACACACACACACTCACACACATTAGAAATGATGGAAGGCTACTCTGAAGGAAGTGCTTCCATCCTATGTAAGACACCAACACATTTTTTTCCACATTAAAAATGTATTTAAAAAATGTCATTAGTCACTGATAATATTGCTAAATGTTAAGTAAAACTACAATGCATTCCTATTTCTATTCGTGACAATGGAAATAAGGAGCACCAAAAGCTTGAATTTTTTGGCGTAAATCATCTCAGATGCACTGTATTTCCTCAAATAGTGAATGACGTATTTGTTTACTCAACCACAGAAAGTGGCTGGCAATGATTTTTAAGCGAGGCATGGTGCTCATTTGCGAGGAGGCCTTCATTTATAAAATTGCTCGTGTCAGGGCAGAAGTTAAAATGTTAACTTTTATGTTGCAACAGAAATGGACGTGCGCACGGTTTGCACCTGCGACACGGCTGTAAGAAAATGCTGATGAGCACTTAGTGTAGGTTTGTTTAGGTAGAGCTTTGATTCTGAAAAGAAATTATGGTATTAAGTTTGTCATTAGGTAAAATAGAAAATGTATTGACAATGATTATGTGATTATTTACACATTATTGGATTCCATTTACCATTAGCTAGATGCTACCATAGCATTTAAGTCATGCTGCTAAGCCTTTATGTTAGGTAAATATTTTGATCAGGAATAAAATTCATGATTTCTGTTTGTTGTCAGTTTGCTATTTTATTGATCTTAAAAGAAATTTCTGGAATTCTCCTTGTAGTTAGGTGTAAGTCTACTAATGCAATTGTGGCATGGCTGTAAGAGTGTAAAATGGTGATGAGTATTAAGGTTAGTTACAAATATTATTACGCTAACACAAAATTAAATTCTGGGAATTTGTTTATCTTTGTTTGACTGCCCTTCTATTGATCCCTTACATAAATTTTGGAAATCTGATACTGCTTGTGGCACAGCTGTTCGTCCATGCGGATGATTATTTTACCCAAGGCATTGAATTTTTTGGCTCGTGACCACAATTTTTCAGTTTTATTTGTTGTGAGGTAGACTTTTTTTTTTTTTTTAAAGATCCTGAGATGAAATTTTAACCAACAAAATGTGCACTTGCTGCAATACTGCAAGACCAAGTTGTTGGATATTTTCCTGATCCTGAAAAGAATTCTGGATTAATATTTGTTTTGAGGTAGAAACTTTCTTGATGCTAAACTGAGTTGTTCCCATTTGTTGTTGCGTCTATACATGTTCGATCGTGAAACTGACGTTTACTTCATAGTTACACTTGCAGCACTGCCGTCAGACAATTTTGATCCTGAAGGAAAAAACTTGAAATGGTTCTGCTCGCTATCCAGTTAAGTAGGTACCACTGCACTAACGGCATGGTTGTACAACGGTGCTAATCCATATTTAGTGTGGGTAGAAATGATACTGATCACGTTGGAAAATCCTGTATGTCGATAGGTTTGGTAGAAACCTGCGAGAGTGGATCATGTACCCAATTAGGGAATGGTGTCTTACAGCAAAGTCCACCATTTAAGAATAGAAGCTAAATACTTGTTTGGGAGTTAACTAAGTGGTTCTCTTGCAGTATTAGCATGTAAGACTGGCTAGGATTACACATGTGACTTAGAAGTAATTTTCTTTTCTTGGTTTTTGAATTTATGGTACAAACAGAATAGAAAGGTATGTGGTAGAACTGGAGCGTTACACAAAGGAACATGGAGCAGAGTTTCAAGTGCAGAGGCGTTGCAATGACAGGGTGCCGGGCTAAAATCTAGAATCAAGCAGGTAGTTTAGAACAGAAAGTTAGTGGCAGATAAAAGCAACACATGGCAGTGTCGCTATCCGAATGAGATAGCAGAGCGCTTATTTTGGATAAATGCGGTGGTGACTTGCTGGGATAATAATTACGTTAGTGACAGTGGCTGTTGCGGCGGCTGTTAGCGCGTCGTCGGGGCCAGCAACAGCAGCAGCAGCAAATGCCGAGACGTGGCTGAGGGTGGGTGATGGCGTGGGCGAGGCGCCGGGTGAGTCCAGGCTACAGATCTGCAGCTCGTCCAGCAGACCCGCCGTGGAGGAGGAGTAGTGGCTGAGAGCCGAGACAGTCACGGGAGAGGCGAGGGGCGACGTGGTGACGGTAGCGACATACGGGCTGGGTGACAGCCCCTTGGACATTAGGCCCGACAGGTAGTCGAGGGATTCGGAGCTGTGGCTGAGAAAGGGGAAGTGATGTGCTGTGGAGTCAAGGGAGACGGGGCCCTGGTGATTGGCAGGGGGAGGAAGGAAGAAAGCTTAGTGCCATTCCTCATTAGCAGCCCTGTCACAAAGCATGAGTGGAAATTACAGTGTGGCGTATCGAGGCCGCGGGTCTTCATCGATTAATGCTGTAAATTGAAAATGCTTTGTTAGTCGAAGTGCAAAAACACTACATAGACACAAGGACCAGTTGGTAGTGCAGTGGTTCACATAAATCACAAAAACCTCTGAGAAAATGCTCATGAACAACACAACCTTGGTGGGAATATGGCTATAGAAGAGGTACTGCACACTCCAATATAAATTCTGATGGCAGTTCTTAGTTTTCTGCGCTGTTTCCTGGACAGTTTGACGTTGCCGTAATTTGCTGGCTTTTCATACGCCGTTAATACAGTCACTGAGCGGTCAATGTAATAGCAAATTATTATTAACGCTACAGGTTAACTATAAGCGTTTCAACCTGATCTGCGGTGTCCATATAATGTTCTTCACACTGACATCCACAAATTAATGTCATAGATAACAGTGAGTCAGACCAGCCACTTAAACATGAAAAGAACCAGTTAGTTTACTTGCATGTATGGCAGCACCAAGAATGAAAATGGGGAAATAAACAGACGATAAATGGACTTTCATATGCTCCAGCTATCCCAGAAAATGATCCCTCTTTGGCCTTTCAGCCAAAAAAACACAGCAAAGGCAAGATAGTCTAAGTACAGGTGTGTGTTGTTCTTTCTTCCACCTCAATGCCACCAAGATGATGTCTTTTTAGTCATCTTAAATGTGATTTGTGCTCTTTCTTGTACCAACAGCTCAGCAGCAGAAAGTCCTGGCGGGACTGCCACAGGAGCCTTCAGGTCTTGAGCTGGATCCGACCCTGGTGGTTGTTGAATTGGGATCACCGTGGACTTGTTTGAAGGCTCTGGATGTTTCAGGCTTTCCGGGAACAATTTGACAGACAACGAGGACGTCCTTGTGGAGAGCTGAGGAGGGGTGGTCAGGTGGAGTGCAGGGGAAGGGGGCAGGTCACTACCGGTGGTTTCAATGTTAAGGTGTTCAGGGGGGTCTGGGATGGTGACGGGGATCAGTGTCAGACTGGATACTTTACGTTCCTGAGCTTCCGTATTGTCATTCGGGACACTGGGTACAAGTTGTAGTAGGTTAGTGCTGGTTTCTGTGTGCGCAGAAGTGCTACTAAAATAGCAGGACTCATTTAAAATGGCTTCCTCTTTGTGGGAGACAGTTAGCTCCGTTCCTGGGGTCGGGTCGTTAGCAAGCACGGTGAGCGTATTGTTGGCCGATGGGTTAGCTCTGCTGGGAGTGAAATAGAAACTCTCTCTTCGTGAAGGGGTAGAGGGTACGTGATTGTCATCCTTACGGATCAAATAAAAGTACGAAAAAAACAAAAACAAAAAAAAAATATTACGGTTATCGTCACGTCACATGAACACAGACCTTCAAAGACAAAAACCCAGATCTCAAAGGCATAATTTGTAAATCTCTATTGTTCGACAGTTTACCTGTGACTTTCTGTCCTGCAGGTTGGGCCTGACGCTGCGGAAACCTTTGGCGGCCAGAGACGAGCTGATTGTGTCACTGTTCTTAAGGTCATTGGTTTCACTGCCAGACCGCCAAGAATCTGCATTGGGTTGGTTTCATTAGCGTCAATAGATGAACACAAGACAGAGAGTGACCACTGAACAGACTGTGAATAAAACATGGGAAACTCACTGAAGTCTGATGAGTGAGGATCACTCCCTGGGGAACAGAAAGACACGTCACTCGGTTAACTTTTAGGGCATTGTTTGAAGTAACATTTTTGGGTGGAATTCCATGAAAAATATCAACTTAAGGGGGTGCTACACATTATCGGTTCTACTGAATTTGGAACAATGAGTCCAGATTCCAATATTGCACCACAACAAATCCAACAGAGCTCAAGTGACCCTGAATAAAGTGTACTGAAACAGCTTTTGTGTGCAACATGGCCCTATTCTTTCAAGAATAAATCCCCACTGTTGATTGCATCTTGTTATTGTTGTCTGAATACTGCGGGTGCATGACTCTCATTATTTAGACCCTAAAAACATTGGTCCTACGAAATTTGTACAAGTAATTTTATCTAACATTAATTTATGTATGTGCATTTCCTGTATACGCTACAAACTGTAAACAACATTTCCTCATATCAGCTCTTGGAGTAGTAGCATCACTATGTTGTGTGCATCCATGTTTATATTCCTGGCAGCTATATTTTTCTCCACAATTATTCTTTTTAAGTTTAGTTTAACATTGCAAGTCATATTCCACATTTTAGTTTATATATATATATATATATATATATATATATATATATATATATATATATATAAAAGGTATGCAGCAAAAGGTTAGCATTGTGAACAAGTGTTAAGGATGTCTGTCTTACAGTGCTGAGGTTTAGCGTTTGAATCTCAGGGTTCTAATCTATCCTTTTTGTGTGGCGTTTGCAATTTTGCATGTTTCCCGCCCTGCTTGTATGGGTTTTCTCCTGGTATTCTGGTCACTTCACTGATTCTCAGGGAATATATTTAGGTTCATTGAAGACAAATTACTGCATTTAATTATTGTGATTGAGTGGTGGGTGACCACGCTATGGTTTGCACCCCCCTCCCCTCGCCCAAAGTCATTTGGGATGGGCTTCAGGCTCACCAGGGAACCTAATAAGGTTATTACAACGGCTATTTAATAAATGTGTATTCGGAGAAAATATGATGTATTCCTATTAATAGATTAAATCTCACCATTTAACCAATACATGATGCATAACAACTGAGATTGGGGAAAAAACCCACAATGATTTATTGTACAAATGGGAAGAACACTACAAGAGACTGTCGAAGTCCGCAACATATCCAAACTGCCCCAAGTTTAAAGACCAGTATGACATGATTTAGAACTGAAAACAACCACCAAAGGTTGATGATATGAAGCAAAATAAAATAAGAGCAGTCAACAGTGCACATGCTGCAATATCAGAAAAGTTGCCCATACATTGGTGGGAGCCCTGCTCATTATTCAAAAAGGACATATCAATTTGGGTCATGCAAGTGTTAGTACCTGAAGCCAAATTGGGTGAGCTCTGGACCCTCTTCATGGGCGAGAGCGTCAGCGTAACAGCCACACTTTTGCGAGCATATCCGCCGGTATCTGAGAACGTCACACCCAGGTGGTCACATGCACATGCACGGCAAACACACGACACTATTACATACAAATGCAACAAATAAAGCACATGCAATTCAGCTCAAAGAATGATATTCTCCATGACATAGTGACAGAAAGGTTAAAATAAAAACATACAGGTAAATGATACACCAAACAGAATTTGTTTAGATTTTTTGGCACAGTTGGCAGGTGTGGTGGTGCACCCAGTTTGACTCTTAAAGAGAGTACATGGCTCAAAAAGTCTGTGAAAGTCTGGTATGCAATGTAAAAATCAACAGCAACATGCTAAATGGCAAACGGGCTGTTTTGTGATATAAAAATCAATGTAGGTATACACTACAGGGCTTGTTTACATTTTTGTTGAGTGGGGATGAGGTGGTGCTGGGTGTTTGTGTTGTGGAGCACGGGCGGGGTGGGTGTGCCCCAACTCTGTTGTGCTGTCGGCATAAATGAGCTGAGCCTTGGCAGACAGCACGTAGATTTTAAAGGTGAAGTGCTCTTCTTTGGCTGGCATAGTCGTATTGAAGTCTGCTCGGGACGACTGCCAAGTGTAGCTTTGGAAAAGTATTCATGGAGGAGTACAATAGACTGATGCAGAGAGCAACAGGTTCTCAGTGAAATATCACTGTACTAAATATGGACAAATGCCAAAGTGTGTGGAATTACACTTGCAAAACTAACTGCTTTGAAAAGAGAGTCCAAATGATCCAAGTATAAAGACATTCTAGTTCAAATGAACCGACTGAATGACGTGTTATGCATACCTGTATTCATACTGGAGAGCACTTCTTAGAGATTCAACATAAGGCAACACACATTCCTGCAAAAACACCCAAAAAACACACTTAAATGAAATTTAAGTGGATCTCAAATTATGTATAAGTTGTAATTAAATTAAACACTGAGTGGAAGTAGACAAATAAGATATCACTCAAAATTAAACCAAATGTTTTCTCGAGTATTAATTAAAATAAAAACAGCAGCAAAAAATTCTTTTTTTTTCCCCCATCTACATATCCGTCCACTTTTCTCGATTATCAGAGGTCATGTCGTGGGGAAATTAGCCTTAGCAGGGACGCTCAGACTTCCCTCTTCCCAGCCACTTGATCAAGTTCTTCCAGGGGATCCCGAGCCGTTCCCAGGCGAGTCGGAAGACTTAGTCTCTCCAGAGTGGCCTGGGTCGTCCCCGGCGTCTCCCCCTGATGGGACATGCCCAGTACACCTCACCATGAGGCGTCCGGGAGGCATGTGGAGGGCTTCTTGCCTCCATGTTCCATAGACTGCGGTCGCTACTTTGGTGACTAAATTGGAGAATGAATTCAGTGAATTTGCGAGAATTGTTGAAAAAAAATAAAAAAGTCTGGGGAAGACTCCCTAATGGTTAGCAAGTTTTCCGTTGTGTACTGTCCAGAGATGACCGAAAAATACAAAAACATAGATAATATTAGGGAGCACCATACCAAAACGGCCGCATAGTTAGGCGCCATCCTCAATATCTGTTACTCAATGAAAACAGAATTCAGCGACACAATTACGGTAGCAAATCTTTCAGAATTTAGTATCATCTCGTGTTCTTTTAGCATCTGGTTCATCATGGTTCAAATCGGAAAAAACATCTATATAGGGCAAGTTTGGCATTGAATATCCCCTGGAAATCGCCAAAATTAGATTTCCTTCCAGTCTTTTCAGTAACGGCTTCTTGAGCCAATTATGTTGGACTACTAACTCGTGAGTCCTACCAAAATACATTTAACCAGGATGAACTAGACTATAAAATATGGGTAGATTTTGAACATACCCCAGTTGATCTCGTCGAATTGAGTTTCGAATTTTAGAAAGACAGCTCTAAAATGGCTGGAAATTTTTTTTTACCTGAAATGGCTACTTCAAGCCACAATTCTACACAAAGGTACAGAACAAACCGTTGCTCTCATTACAGACTGATATGTTGAAAGGTCGGCTTACGATGGTATTCATTTCGGGAAAAGGCATGTGGCTGTATACCGACATGAATGCTAAGTGCCGCAGTTACCAACTGAATGCATAACACGCACATTGTAAAGCTTGCTGACACATTTATAGCCTCAAGTGATACAAAAATCAAGGCTCACGTCATGCAGGAGTATAAATAGCTAAGACAGCCACCGTATTAGAACATCATGGCGACTGCGACAAAGCATTCCCCCAGCAGCCACGGAATGGACAAATGACTTCCCCATGGTCACAGATTCACATTACACACGCTAACACAAATAGCAGCACTTTGCACCATATGAATCATCGTCTTCAATATATCCTCTATATGAAGACCCCATATATTTTCCCAAAATATAGCAGAAAAGTTATCAGCCCTTGCCAGTTGGTCCTGTTAGTCTTTTACACTTGCTTTTTTAAACATCT